>NC_139020.1:48018100-48726570 GCF_964662115.1 Mustela nivalis
GGGGGGGAGCAGCCTCCCTGTGGAGCAGAGAGCCTGTTGCGGGGCTTGATACCAGGACCCTGGAATCATGACCTGAACTGAAGGCAGAGGCTTTTACCCACTGAGCCACCCAGGCACCCCTGACTCTGAGTCTTTTAAAGACTGTCCCTGAACACCTTTGTCAGTAACTAGATTTTTGATGTTAAAAAAAAAAAAAATCATTGAATAGGTAGAATTATCCCTCCTGTGATTTGGAGATCTGAAAAGAACAGTGATGCTTGATCTTTGGTTCACCTCCAGAGAGGGGAAGAGACGGCTGCCTCTGGGTCCCAATGGAAGAAGCTGAAATCTCTTGCTCTCTGGAGGTAACTGGGGCTGTAGAAAGGCTTCTGAGATGTAGAAAGTGGGCCGCAGAAACCCAGCAAGGAGAACAGTGGGCACTGAGCTAGAGCCCTGTTCACACGAGGGGCTTCCTCTGAACAGCTGTGCTGGCCCTCGCTGGGATTTTGGCCACTAGGCACCTAATCAGAGGGTGGAAGAACAGAAAACAGGGATCTTGGGGGAGGCAGGGGGCGAATGGAGCCCCGGGCTCTTTCATGATGTGCAGAAGTTGGATGGGCTTCCAAATGAACTCCACCAGCTCTTCAGGAGTTGCAAGACTGGTCTGGGGGAAGGGAGGGAGGAAAGAATAGAATCCAAAGGGAAGAAATCTGATTTCCTTCTAATCTAGCAAGTGAGACTTTACGAGTTTTAATTTGATTTGGAGACATAAAAGCAACATAGTATTATCTGAGTCCCAAATGATAACAATATTATAAATAAAGCTGTTTTATAAGAAATGGCATATTAAAAATTCAGAGCACCCTATTTCAACGGCTCTAAGACATACTGTCCCCTAGCTTTTAACATTTCTCAAATGCATTCTATGATTGGTGGTATCTTACATCATTCAGGGGCAGTTGTGACTTTGTTGTCCTTACCGAGACCTTTCCTAGGAAGGTCAAGAAATTGACAGTTTCAAGAAGAAGGTCAGTGATTTGGAAGAAAACTCAGTAGAGAAGGGTTGCAAAGCTTCTGCATCACTAGCATTCTTGCTGGCCTAGTGAGTGGTGTGGTGTGGGGTGGTGTGGTGTGGAAAAACAAGGCTATTGAAAATCAGAATCAAAAGGTGAAACAGAAGGTTCAGACTCTCAAGGTCAAGATATTTAACAGTTACTGAACTTTTTTGTTGTTTATTTTACTTTAAAATTTTTTAAAGTGATATTTTCCTTGCTTAAGGTCCCAGCCCTAGTCTAGCCATGAGAAAAACATCAGATAAAACTAAACTGAAGGACATTCTACAAAATATCTAACCAGAACCTTTCACCAAAAATAAAGAAAGTCGAGAAAACAAGACACTGTCCACCAGAGTCAAAGGAGACATGACAAAATGTAACACAGTATCCCACATGAAATCAGGATAAGAAAAAGGATCTTAAGTAAAAACTAAGGAAATCAAAGTACAGACCTCAGTTAATAACATATCAATATTGGTTCATTAGTTGTGACAAATGCACAATATTAACATGTCAAGAATAGAATTTAAAGGTCAAGTATGTAGGAATTGTACTATATGAGCAACTTTTCTGTAAATCTAAAGCTAAGGCAAAGACTTAATTAAAAAATCATATCTCTTTACAAAAGATAGATAATATTATCATATTATGTATCATTATGTATCAGTGATACCAAGGAAGTTGTTTCGATAAATACAAAATAAAGGCTGAAGGGATGCATTAATCAAGAGCTTTATTGTTTTTTACTTTTATATGAAAGAGTGGTGTGATTTACAGCTTAAGTTGATAAAGTTTGATAAAGTAAGGTAACTTTTTTTTTTAGTAAGGTAACTATTTTTAAGAGATGTCAATGTGGCACCTCATAAGACTACTAATAAATTAAGAATAAAATCACTGACAAAACCTAAAACAGGACAAAACTATGGCCAGGGAAGTAACCATGCATAAATATTATCAATCCTCCTTTGCATCTGCAAGTGTCCACATGCCACACTTGGCTGTAATCTGTCCTGAAAGGGCATACTCCAAATTAAGTACACCCTTTAGCTTTCAGCATTTGGCAGGCAGCTCCTATGCCTTATATCATCAACACTAACACTGAGTCATGTCTGTTTGAAAAATCCCCTTGAAAATCCTCTTTGTGTTTGAAGCCCAGGCAGAGGGTTCCATTTACCCACCAGTCAGTTCTGAAGGAAAAAAATAAAAATAAAAGACTCCAGAGTGTGGCCATGGAAGGGAGAAGCCAACAGAGCTCCAGCCAGGGCCCTCCACTCTGTAGTCCTACCTCACTGCCTTTGCCTAAACCTGCAGACACTGTCCCTCACCCTCTGGTCCATGAAGGGGAGTCTCACTGAGAAAGAGAGAGGTGTAACATGGTGGGGAGTTGGGATGTTTGAAGACAGTAAATGCTACTTGTCTACTCATTTCTTGAAAGGCCCCTCGTTGCTCCTTCAAGATTTCAGTGGAGTAACCAACCTTACTCCCTACCTGTTCCACCCATTCTCATCTTCCAATGATAAAATAATAATAATAACCACCACCCATGGATACCACTCCATCAACTCCATTTCGGCAATGAGGTATAAAGGATTCATATTTGAACTGCAGTCCACATCTATCTATTCTGAAGCCACGTCACTGGAAAATGAGAAGCTCACGTACAGTTGATGCATCCCTCCTGGGGGTAGTATCAACAAAAGAACTCACCACAAAACACCGTCATCAAGGGACCCTAGAGTAATGGCATATTAAAAAACTAAAACAGCAGCAGTTGATAGACTTGACCCACTCAGGAATACCACTGATATCCTTTCAAAAAGTTCCATGCCCCTTTCAGAAAAACACTGATGGGACATTTTTCTAGAAAATTGAGGCAAAAGCGATGTCTACTTCAGTACATGCAAACTTGTGGTTTTGCAAAGCTTCATGACACCCAGAAGTTGAAACAGAAGACAGTAGTTATAAGTCACATCAGGAGTGCACGGAATTTACTAATTTATTTATGAATAGAAAAGTTTACTAACTTCTAACAATTCGCTTAGATTACTAGCACTTTGCCCTTAGTTGCACATAAAAATGAAAGTCTATAGAATTATGAATCATCACAAATTAATAAAAATCCTCTGACTTTCAGAGTGTTTCTAAGTCCCTGTGGATGATGTGCTAGGCTGAGCCTGACATCGATTCTGGCCCAGACTCAGTTCATGTTTTGTTCATTTCTGTACTTTTAAACCTAGAAACAGTAATTACACAACAAATGTTTTCTGAAATAATGAATCTGTTCTTCCATGCCTTTATTGCCAGGGATGAGAATAAAGATGGAGGAACTGAGGCTTTTCAAGAAGAAAGGAAAAAATAATTGGAGGTTTGGGATATAGCAAAAGCAAATCGTCTTTTTTTTTTTTTTTTTTTTAAGCTTGTGAGCTGTAATTGCTGAATTACTGTTTGATAAGCCTATCTGTAGAAATATTTTCTTTGAAGTTTTTGTTTAAAATTAATGTGTGGTTTGTATGTAAGAATTATCCCTCTTTCACCAGAAAAGTTTAAAGCAAAATTTTAAAGCATATCCTACACTGTTCAGTAATTATTTCCTTTACAAAATCAGTTAAATACTGGACCAATCCTCACTTTGACAGGACGTTCTGCTATGGCCCCCAGTGGGGGCTCAGAGGTCTGGCTACTCTCAGCCTTTGAGAGGAGGCTCCCAGGTCCTGCCCACCCCCCCCCCACCCCCCTGGCAGGGGGAGAATGGTAAGGGCTGAAAGATACTACAGTATAGTTAATGCAAAAATGAAAAGAAGAGCCTCCACTGGTGGGATTCTAGAATGTTCTGTCAAAGATTTGTTCTGAAGACAGTGGACAGCTTCTATTGGGATGTTTACTATAGGTGGTATTCAGACTTGTTTGAAATTGATGGCAGTGAGGAAAAGCAGCCTCCCCACCCCCACCCCCCAGTGAGTAGTGCATTGAGCATGGTGGGAAAGGAGAATGGAGCTGTGGTTGGAAGACAGGATGTGGGCAAGGAAGGGGTGGATGGAAGGGGTTGGAGGGGGAATGAGGGCTTTTCCTAAACACAATAATATGTATTCCCAGAATCTCTGCTACAGTCCTGCACTCTTCACAGCTTGCTCAGAACTGTCTTGTAGGAAAAATGCATCCTTTTTCCAGAATAACATTTCAGAGGCACATTCCATGGAGGAGACATTGCTGGAAGCTTTTTCTGAGAGTTTTAATTTCCGTGAGAATCTGGGAGACCGTGTGTAGAAAACACATATCAGCCAGCGCCAGCAACATTCTCTGCAGGCCCAATCAATGCAAATAATAATAATCATCAAAAGACGAAACCCCTGTTTTTATAAGTGGGGGTAAAGTGACATCAAGGGCCAAGTATGAAACATTTTCCTTTTTCCACTTGGCACGGTATATATGGGCTATTTATTGTTGCACCTGTGGGTGAAAGCAGACTCTCCCTTGTCCCGCCTGACTGCTTGGAACCCTCTCCCATCAGTGTCAGCAGCAGGATCGAGGCCCAGTACTTCTGACCTCACCCCCCAAGCCTGAAAAGTCAATCTCCCCTTCCCACGGGTCTGCCATCCCAACCCATGAACTCAACAGTATTGTAGTCTGTGAACCAAGACAGCCTGTGTATCTGAACGGGGGTAGGAGAGGGGTTTGCACCTGCTTAAGAACCCCAGGAATGCATGAGTCAGTGCAAGCTTGTGTGAGGACTGCTGCAGCCAGGTCCTGCTGGACATCACCAAGGGGCTGCGCACACCAAAACCTCCCTGCATTCACCCCCTACCCCCCAGTCCCTCCTGAAGGCAAAGGGCAGCAGCAATCACCGAGTCTGGGTGGGGAGGTCTAGCAGCAGGAGCAGGAGGGGACCAGGCTTTGAAACAAACCATAGTCGGGGCTGGGAGATCAGCACATAGGAGCCCAGGCGCTTGGCCCCGAGTACGTATGCCCCTGTCTCATCTAACCTTACTGAGAAAACAGCAGCAGCAACAGCAAAGCATTCAACTTCAAAAGCAGGGCCCTTCTGAGTGCATGGGTCACAGGCCCACGAAGTCAGCCTTAACCTGACCCTTCCCTCCCCAATCCCCTCATACTGAGCACAACTGTGAGGTACCAGGTCGCTCTTAATTTCCTGCGGTCCTGGCAGACGGTCTGGAGCATCGCATCCAGCCACTGTCCCAAGATAACCCGGCCTTACTCTCCAGCTCTGACAAATTCTCTCCCGGACACTGGAAACAAATATTTAATCAACGATTTCTCTTACCCACTTGCCCCCACAGCCAGGCCACATCATTTTCTAGTTTAGCAGACCTGTTAGACATTAAAATTGTTGACTTTATTGCCTGTGGTTTTTTTCCTTGCCTGTGTTTTGTATGTGCACCCCACAGAGAAATTTAACGTAGGGTGTTGTCTGTGAACTGGTCTAAGGTTTGGCCAGGGCTTGCTTTTGAAGGGGAGCCTGTAACACGCGCACACATTTTCCAGGGAGTTTATCACTCCATTATTATCTCTACAGGAAGTACTAAAAAAAAAAAAATCAGGACTTCATTTGGATAGTTTTCTCTCAAACAATAAAAGCTAGGTCATATGAGCTATCAGGTAAAAAGTCAGTCCTCCAACCAGCAGGGTTTTTTCTTTCTTTTTAAATGCTGTAGTCGACACGACCGTGTAGGAGGACTTGGTCAAGAATAATCGTCACAAGAGGAGCCTTTACATTGGATTCAAAGGACACAGTATTCCAGTGCCATGGGGAAGATATGATGGCACAGTGGTCAAATCAAGGCACAACCTCTGGAACCTGCCTGCCACTTAGATTTCTCAACTTCTCTGGGATTTGCTGTCTTCATTGGGAAGATGAGGGTTATAATAACTCATGGTCCCCAGGGTAGCTGTGAGGATGTAACCTCTGTGAAGCCCTTTGCCCGGCAACATTATTGGTGCCCCACAACATTAAATCATGGGTAAACAGTCTGGTAAGAATGTTTACGCCAGCATTTGGTGAGCAACCTCTGCACGCCAGGCTTCTGAATGGAATTCATCAGAGCCAGACCTGTAGCAAACCTCTTCTTGATTTTGTTCCTCTTTTCTCATTGAGGAATGACCCCAGTTGCAGGAGAAAAGACGAGGCTACCAGCTTGGAATCAGATGGTGAAAGACTTGGGGTCCATGTTAAGAATCGAAAGCCTTCTCTCAAGTGTATTTTAAGCATATAATTTTTAACTAAACTGGGACACTTGAGAGAAAGGGGAGGAGTATTAATTGTGTCAGAACAGAAGGTGTAAGCTATTACTGTGCCTGAGAAATAGGGTGAAGCCAATGCATTAACCCAGTTGGTTACTTTATTTTTGGTTTTTCTCCCAGAGATGACTGCTCTGGACAAACAGAGAGGTTTTATTTTGTTGACCGGAACACTCTCCAGCAAACCTCCAATCAAACTCTGTAGTCAACTCCTATACCCAGACATCTGTTGACCCTGATTGTAGAGTACGTGGGGGAAGGTAAGACTCAGCTCCGGCCCCAAGGAATTCACTATGTAGCTGGTCAGACAGGACACAAATGAACACAGAACAAAACAAACAAAAACAGGGTACAATCCAAAACAGAATATAACGAAACATTTGGCTTTTATCACATAACACATGAAGTATGATCCTTAAGTGCCAGGCAATAAATGCCCAGGGAAAGGAAAAGGTGTAAGGAAATAAGTGGGCCATTAGGAGACTGGGATTTGATTGTCTTCCTTAACTGTGAGATGGATTCCTAAAAGTAAAAGAAATTTTGCAGGGATGCCTGTGTGGCTCAGTTGGTTAAGCAGCTGCCTTCGGCTCAGGTCATGATCCCAGCGTCCTGGGATCGAGTCCCACATTGGGCTCCTTGCTCGGCAGGGGGCCTGCTTCTCCCTCTGCCTCTAGCCTGCCACTCTGTCTGCCTGTGCTTGCACTCTGTATCTCTCTCTCTCTAACAAATAAATAAAAATCTTTAAAAAAAAAAAAAAAAAAGAAAGAAAGAAATTTTGCAGTCTACATGTTATCTTGTATATCTTTTCCCACAAAACCCTCCAATTTATCCGTCTACTAGCAGCTGTCTTTCCATTTAAGGGATCTTAACAGCAAGCCTCTTGCAACAAATCTGGAATAGGGTTTACTTTTGTTTTGGTCTATGAACAAAGGGCCATAAGCTATGTTAGAGAACCCTTTTAGATATAATTAGGAGTGATTTTTTTTTTTAAGGTAGATTTTTGTCTCAGTGAGTTGTGAAATATATATGAAAAAAGATTGTCATGCTTTATATTTAAATATTATAAACTTCTTTTATTTCTAAGAAAAGATAAACTTGGAGACAGTTTATTATTTGGTGGGGTCAGGAAGACCATGAAAACATTATAGTTGAATCCAATAGAAAAAATAGAACTTTGAAAAGATCTTATCTGCATCAAAACACAGTGAAATGGTCATCTATTATGAAACCAGGCCTTTCTGGTGTCAACTCATGGCGAATTGCTTAATAATGGCATAATATTTATTAAGAAATTGATACCCGCTAGGCCAATTTCTTTAAAAATCTCTTTTGAAGCTTACTTAAGCCCTGCTAAATTTTGCACCTCAGAAGAAAATCAAGTGATTGTGAGATTTCTATTTTTTAAATGAAAATTTTGGACTAATCTTGAAGATTCAAGGCCAAATACTTCCCAAGTGGGAAAACAATTTCCAGAGAAAGAATAAAGCAGGAATTAAGATGACATTCTGAAGACAGTTCTAAACAAAAGAGGAAAAACCATCTTAAATGTGACCTACCACTGTTTTAGACTTCCTGGGTCTCTCCTTTGCCTCTCGGCCATTCATTCTTTCAATCACTGTGACAACACTGGAGGTAAAAATGGGTGTCCTTGTCTGCTAGGGGTTTTCTATCTGGATGGAATGGAGGAGCACACAAGATCCATAAAGGTAAAACAAACAGCCATTTATTAAGAATGATGGTAAAAGAAAATACTCAGCCTCTAGGATATACATAGAGAGGGACATAAATATTGACTGCCTTGGCCAGAAATGGTCAAGTGGAGAGCAGAGGAAGTAGGGCTTAACAGATGGGCAGCTCGTAACAAACAGAGATGGTGATGGTGGTGGAATGGGTTGGGTAGAACAAGTTTTAAGGACACAGTAGGTGCTTTACATATTTTAGCTCATTTAACTTATTTAACTTAATTCCTTAGATAGCTGATGGCTCCTTCCAGAACATATGGTCTTTTTTCCCTATTTATTTGTTTGAAAGACATTATAGAAACAACATATCAGGGGTTTATGGACTGTCTATTCTAGAAGAACAGATAAAGTTCCCAAAGTTTCAGAGGCAGCAGAGTGTTTCAGAGCTCAGTTTCTAGAACCAGACTTCTTAGGTTCAAACCTTGGACCTGCCACTTACTAGCTGCGTAATGAACTTTAGAAAGTGAACTTAAAACTCTTAGAGATCCATTTCCTTGTGTGTACAAGTGAACTAAGAAGACTCACTATCCCAGTATAATCAGCATTCCTACTGTACATCTAGGGACTGTCCTATATTCATTGCTGGCTGCTATCTTGTGGTTTCCCCTCACACCCTCTTGCTGAAGATCATTAATCCTCAAGTATTCTGCCAAGGGAGAGAGAGACTGAACTGGTTGCTATGGCTGACACTTCATCTTTTCCTGCTATTCGTTTATCCTGCTCCTCTTTCATGGTTCGTCAACTTAATTAATTCCCTCTATAATTCTTCAGTTATTTTCAACTTCGACTTCCAGCTATTTTTCTTCAGTGAATCTACCACCACCTTTCTTGTGACACTTCTAATAAAAGTTCAATCTTTTTTGTCATTAAGAGGATATATTTGCTCTTTGGTGTAATAAATGGCGATCTCCATTACCTTACATTTCACCCTACTTCCATAACAATGAGTACAGCAGGGTTAGACTTTTTTATGAGAAACTACCAAAAAAAAAAAAATCATTGAAACTCTAAAGTTTGCAATGCTGAAAGAAAAAAAAATGTACATTTCCTCTCATTTTCTACACAAAAATAAAAACTAAGGCTAGAATGTCAAGGGGGTAGAACAATTGTAAAATTTGTGTGGAACCACAGAAGACCCCAAATAACTAAAACAATTTTGAGAAAGAAGAACAAAGCTAGAGGTATCATGCATCCTTATTTGAAACTACATTACAAAGCTATAGTAAGCAAACAGTATGATATTAGCATAAACACACAGATATATAAATCAGTGGACCAAAATCACAGCCCAAAAATAAACCCACACATACACGTTAACTAATGATAAAGGAGTCAAGAATACACAATGAGGAAGAGATAGTCTTTTCAATAAGTGGTATTGGGAAAACTGGACAACCACATGCAAAAAGAATGAAACTTGGCCACTATCTCACAAAAATTAACTCAAGTGGATTAAAGACTTGGACATAAGCCCTGAAACTATAAAACTCCTAGAAGTAATTATAGGCAATAAGCTCTCTGATCTTTGTCTTGGCAATGAATTTTTGGATTTGATGCCAAAAACAAAGGTAACAAAAGTTAAAAAAAAAAAAATGGACTACCTCAACCTAAAAACAAAGGAAACCATTAACAAAATGAAAGGGCAACCTATTAAATTGGGAGGAAATATTTGTAAGTCAAGCATCTGATAAGGGGTTCGTAACCAAAACATATAAATAACTCATAATGCAGCAGCAAAAACCAACAACCCAATTAAAAATGGGTAGAGGACTTGAATGGGTATTTTTCCAAAAAAAGATAAACAGAAGACCAACACACACATGAATAGATGTTCAACATCTCTAATCATCAGAGAAATGCAAATACAATGAGGTACCACCTCACACCAGTTACAATGGCTAGCATCAAAAAGGCAAGAAATAACAAGTGTTGGTGAGGTTGTGGAGAAAAAGAAACCCTAGTGCACCGTTGGTGGGAATGTAAATTGGTGCAGTCACTGTGGAAAAATAGGATGCAGTTTCCTCAAAACATTAAAAATAAAACCACCCTATGATCCAGCAATTCCACTTCTGGGTATTCATCCGAAGAAAATGAAAAGACTAACTCAAAAAAAATCTATGCATCCCCATTCTCACTGCAGCATTCCTTACAACAGCTAAAACATGGCAACAATCGAAGTGTCCAACAGTGGATGGACGCACACACACTCTCTCATAAGATATTCAGCCATAAAAAATAATGAAATTTTGCTGTTTCCAACAACATGGATGGACCTTAAAGGCATTATGTGAAGTGAAGTAAGACACACAGAAAAGCAAATACCATATGATTACATTTACATGTTTAGATGGATCTAAAACAAAACCAAAACCAAGCTCATAGATAAAGAGGACAGACTGGTGGTGGCTGGGGGAACAAAGGGAGACCAAGTGAGAGAAAAGGGTCAAAAGAAACTTCCAGTTATGAAATAAACAAGTCATGAGGATACAATGTACAGCATGGTGACTATAGTTAATAATAATGTACTGCATATCTGAAAGTTGTTGAGATCTTAAAAATTCTCATAAGAAAAAATACTTTTGTAACTATGTATGGTGAGAGATGGTAACTAGACCTCTTGTGATAATTTCACAGTATATAAAATACCAAATCATTAGTTTCACCCCTGAAACTAATGTTAATAACATCTAAATTAAAAAACAATCTTGTAGGGGATATTTGTAATCTACAAGAATATAAATTATATTCTAGACATACACTGTATATTGTTCTAGATCATTATAAATAACTTTATTCAAATTTTTAGAATTGATTTCCCCATGAAATGAAAGACAGGGAGAAATTTCAGAACAAGAAACTGTGATAATTAAATTGTGACCTAAACTTGCTGAGATAAAATTACCATCAGTTTAGAACTGAAACAGTGTCGTGCTTTTATTTTTATCTATATTTAGTAGAATAGGTCAAAATTCTTACCATGCTTTTGCTAAAAATTGCTCCACTAGATTAAGACAGTGGAAAAGTGAAATTTAGTGATGACAAATCCTTTCAGCTTTATCTTTTCAGGATTCATCTCATTCTCTTTTGGAGGCCACAGTTATGGAATTCTAAGAGTCAAGTGAAGACGATTCCGCAAAAGACGCAAGACAGGAAATTCCCCTTAATGTTTATAAGATGATCATGACTACAGGAGAGAAGTGTGTATATGGAGGGAACTGTGTCTAGTCTTAAAATTTTGCTGCTTCTTTAGTTTCTTAATCTATATTGGGAGTTGCCTCTTCTAAGGAAACATTTACTAGGTACAATAAAGAGATGTGTTTGGTTACTTCTTTTTTGTTCCTGACAGATTTGCTAAAACAACATACTTCTACAATTTTCTTAATTGTCCACCCCCCCCCCAATAAAACAAAACAGAAAACAAAACCACAAGACCATCACTTTGACCAAGGTTTTCAATCTAGCACTCAATCTTAGAGCAGACCAGAACTTTAGTGGTAACTGAGCCCATTTTTGTTATTAGAAATTGAGACAAAGCTCAGAAAGTTTAGATAAATCATCTAAGACCACTCAGCATGTTATAAAAGCAACTGGCAAAATTTACAAAACCTACTACTCTGTACCAGGGTTTATAATTTCTGCCTTGTAAAATTTATTCATAATCTTTACAATACTCCTGAAAGATTATTCTGTATTTTATATGAAAAAAATGAAACTGAGAGAAGTTACATGACTTACCCCAAACCGCCATTAATTGTATGGAATTTGAACCCAGGTCTATCGGGCTTGAAAGCTCCTAATACTCCTTCCCTACATCCTGCTGTGTCTCTGGGTAGAGGTGGATCTTTCCCAGAATGCACACATTAGCGTTCTGGGCCAGGCTCCTTCCAGCATAGACCATCTACAGAGCAGTTAGTACAGTGTCCTCCTCCTAGCTGCCTCAGAAATCACTCTAAGGAACCAGCAGCAAGATGGTGACTTGGGAGAGTGGCTGAGAAACCCGTGGCTGCAGGCGAGGAGCTCGCCCTATTAGAGCAGCGAGTGTCAGAGTTAGCATTTGTGAGAACAGGACAAGAAATGTGCCCTCTTAAATCCCTTTGCGTCCTAACACCTGGTTGGAAGACTAATTCTTTAGTCAGAATTTGTGGGAGTGATAACTATATGATTTACTTTCAATTCAAGCTTTTCTTGTAGTAAGGATACTAAAAATAACTCCTTTACTTGCACTACATAATTGATGGAATACAACGCTTTCCTGCCCGGGTGATGCTGATTAAAGTTGCTTTCGATGTCAAGTGAACATCATAAAGTGTGAGTCTATAAAGATTCAATGTCAAAAAATTCTCATGTTTTACTTTATTGGACATTTGCAAAATGTCCAACAGCTGAACTTAAAAGTGACAAAGGAATGCCAGGATGTGTAAACCAGAAATGAGAACATTCACAGTATGGGTTTACAAAAAGTATATAGGAACCTAGATCTACTAAATATGAATCATATTTTATCCCATTATTGCTGTTAATAGTTATTCATAGTCACCTGAGATAATAGTACTTATTCTACTGCTCCAATTAATCTACTAAAATTTTAGAAGATTTTGCTGAAGTTATTATTTTTTTTTTTTGCAGTAGTTCTCTATGAATCCCATTTTCCAAAATAGCAAGATGGAATATTTTGTTTTTCAGGTTTATATGTAAGACCAGTATGTAACTTTTGAAAATGCCTTTTTCAATAGATAGACCAATATGAAAATAACTACAGGAATACTTAGAAGTGATTATTCAGGAAGAGAAGTTTAATCCACCAGTCACTAAATGCTAACTTCAATATTTCTGAATAATTGAACACCTTCTCATTTCAATGGTGGAATCTTTTAAACACATCAAATAAGTCAAAAGTGTCATAGTGTGACAATAATATTTGGAAAATGAAAATAAGTTACTCTGTCTGGGTCTAGTTCAGTACAACCGAACAGCTACTATCTTACTACAGAAGAAAGCAGGAGAGGCTTTAAGTGATTTTTTTTTTTTTCCCACAAACTAATGATTCTTAGCTATTGTAGAACAGCTTGTACTCAAGGGATTTCAACTCATCACTTGATAATCATGAATTCACTAATGCGTCCTCAGCACATCTGTGAAAAATAGACTTTATTGCTATTTTACAGATGAGCAGAATTGAGAATGATCATACAGTAAACTGGCGGCAGAAAGAATCAAGACACAAATTTCAAGCAACAGTTTGTGGAACTCAGAATAATGGTTCCTCAAAGATGGCCCAAATCCTAATTCCCAGAACCTGTAAATATGTTTGGCACTATGACAAAGGAGAATTAAGGTTGCAGATATAAACAAGGTCTTTAATTAGCTCATCTTAAAATAGGGAGACATCCTGTATTATCCAGCTGGGCCTAATATAGTCAGTCACAAGGATCTTTTAAAGTAGAAGAGGGAGGCAGAAGATGAATTCAGAGCAATGTGGAATGAGAAACACTTGACTCATTGTTGTTGGCTTGAAGGTGGAAGGGGAATGTGGCAGCTTCTAGAAGCTGCAAAAAGCAAGGAAACAGATTTTTCCCTCAGAGCCTCCAAGAGAGTATGCAGCCCTGCCCACACCTTGATTTTAGCCCAGAAAGAGCCAGGTAGGGCCTCTGACAAGCAGAGCCGTAAGATAATAAATTTGTGATGTTTAAGCCACCAAATTCATGGTAATTTGTGATAGCAGCTATCAAAAACTAATAGTTGCTTAATCAATTAGGAGTAATTAATACAAACAGCCATTTAAAAAACTATAAAGAATAAACTCAAGCAACAAAAGAATAACATTTAACTTGGAAATGCAAGTCCATTTTGAAGTAATAAAAGTAGAAGCACACAGATTCTTTGGCATAAAGAAAGATGGAAAAGGAAAGAGGTGAGAGGAATTTTTTTTTTTCCTCTTCCACTGGAATACCAGAAGAGAAAGGAAACTATAAAAAGAACACATTTATCTAAAGGATGAGGTAAGAGTTTTTAAAAGACTACTTGGAATAGCCTTCCAGGAGAAGTTTTGGAATCTTTGTCCCTAGAGATCTTTAAGATACAGAGTGATGGATTTTATCTACCCTGGATGGCTTAGATATATACTCGCCTGATGACAAGGGCTGAGACGAGACATACTTTCCTGGCCTCTTCTGGCCAAAATATTCTACACACACTTGAGTCCATTCAATTCAATACCACAATTATTTACTGCCTCTCTACTCAATCTAAATTATCCTATTATGAATAACCAAAGAATAACATAAACCCTGACTTCAAGAAATCCATAGTTTCGTAGTGAACCAAGGTAAACAGCCAACCCTATGCAGGCTAGACAATGAGAAGAATCATAAGGGTTGGGTACATGATATATTGATTGAATCTCATTAGATATATAAAAATCAATGTACTCTTATTGATCATAAAACAATATTGTAAGTCTCTACCAGAGTCCATCAGAACACCAATTTATTACAATGAGAATTTATCCCAACCTTCCTAAAATTCTGTAAGGAATTTTAAAAATGTTTAAAATTTTAAAGTTTTAAAATTTTAAAAATGTTTAAAATAAACTCTTTATTATAGAATTTCAGCTAAAAAAAGGCAGAATGATAGAATTAGTGTATCTATTATTGTATCTAGAATGGATCTAGAAGATATCTAGAATATTAAAAATTACCATTTTAGAAGCCCGATATAAAAGAATGGATCTGTACAATAATCAGCAATACATGCAAAAACTACTAAGTGATAATTTGATGATGAATTTTATTGTGGAGGGATCCAACTGAGACCACCTAAATACACTGAACAGTCTTATCATCACTGACTATGACACCCGTGATTTAAGTGTCTCTTTTCGTGAGTTGTTAAGAAATACACAGTGCCATCTATGAAGTATTTTTTCTCCCAAAAAGCTGAATCCAAATTTAACACAGCTTCCAAATCTACATATTTTTTCCATGGGTGATACAGAATGTAGAGGAACCAGTTAAAAACTACAGAATGGAAGAAACCAGTTAAATGCAGAACATGGACCAGGATGTATGAGCCAAGTGCTCCAGCAAATCAGTGACATTTTCGAGAAGAGAGAGAGAGGATTGTCATAGGACAAAAGAGACTTAAAAGACATAACAACAAAAGGTAACATGGAGACCTTGTTTGGATCCTGATCCAAAAAAGAAACAACTCGAAGAAGGCATTTTTAAAATCAGCAGGGAAATTTAAATATGGGTTAGGTATCAAATGATATTGTAGGATTATTATTATAACGTGATAAAGGCACAACATTACTCAAAATATCTCTCATCTGTTAGAGAAGTATACTGAAGGGTTCACAGACTTAAACATACAGTGTCCAGTTATGCTTTAAAATCCTGTAATAAGAAAACTGTGTGTATGAAGGAAACATGGACCAGGATCTGTATTCAAGCTGCATGAGGAAACATGAGGACCCTTGTAATATTTCCTCTCCTTGGATGTCTGAACTTTCATAATAAAAAAAAAACTTAAAGGACAACAACTGTAAGTAAATAAAAGTGTAGTGGGTCCATCTGATTAACCCTCATCATTGAGCTACTGAAAGGCTGGTATATTTATATCAGGAATTTTCTTTCTTTTTCTATGCGTATTATTCACTAGCAATCGGACTTCTCTACCCCTTACTGAACACTTTCCCCCTCTCATGGAAAGGGAGTTTACAACTGAGCAAATTCTCAATCGAAAGAACCAAGGGGAGAAACTATCTTAAATATTACTTCTGTTGCTCAACAAATAAAGGAGCTGTGGACTCAGTTCTGTTAGCATGTGGGCTATAGCTTCCGGGCACTTTTTGTAGTAAAGGGTGAACGTGGTGGGGGGAGTACTTGCAAAATTTCAAATTCTTTCATTTACATGGTCAGAGTTAGTGTTGTAACATTGGTGAGAAATGCATAATTCTCAAAAATTTTTTTGGCAACAAACTGTAATGTGTTTGTTTTAAAACAATGATCATAGGTAAAAATCTAGTCTACACATTTAAGTAACAATGTCACTCTCCTGTCTAATTTTAGAGTACAACAGGCTTCTCTATGAGGACGAAAGGGCTGCAGGACAAACTACATTTCTCTTTGACATTCCCTGCGTATACGCATGAATGCCAGATCTGATCTACGATAGTCCAAGTGACAGGGTTAAACACGGCAACTTCATGGAAAGGCCCTGCAGCAATAATCCTAGCAATGGAGCAACATACAAGTATCATCTGATACCGTTCAGAAAGCCTTTGAAGGCATTCATAATAGATGATCCCCTTTTAAAAAATGTTATCCTTTTTAAAAAATGTTAGATGTTGGGGCCCCTGGGTAGCTCAGTGGGTTAAAGCCTCTGCTTTTGGCTCAGGTCATGATGACCCTGGGATCAAGCCCCACATTGGGCTCTCTGATCAGCAGGGAGCCTGCTTCCTCCTCTCTCTCTGCCTGCCTCTCTGCCTAGTAGTGATCTCTGTCTGTCAAATAAATAAAATCTTTAAAAAAAAAGTTAAATGATAACATTAACATTAAAAGATGTTAAATTTTTTTTAAAAAGTTAGAAAAGGATAAATGTTATCCTTTTTTAAAAAACATTATTTTTTTTGCAAATAATTTTTCTCAACAAGGCTTAACGATGCTTACATCCTCATATTACATTGCTAATGGGATTAAAACCATTTCCAAAGAAATGTAAAATGCTATCATGCCTGCAAAAGCTTTTACTTTTTTCAATCTTCTTAAATTTAAAAAAATGTAATATATTTTCTTTTCTTTTTTAAAGGTACCTTCTCATGAAGAGATGCCCGGAAAACTATGGTGGTTATTTTTCACCAGAAGAATGTAAAGACAAAAGAGGGAGGAAAAGTAACCCAGATAAACAGGCTATGTTACAGAGATGTAAACCAGGCATTTTAGCTTCTTTTCCTTACGAAATTTAAGGTCTCTGGTCAGGGATTGTAGTTATAATGGCAACAAAGATTATTATTTCTGCAGCACACGCCAAGTTCTCATTCTGTATTTTTTCCACAAAGAGGCACTATGCTATGTAGGTTACAACAATTATGTAGATGATTTGTAACTCTGGCATTTGGTTTGGCTGAGATGTAGAAGAAAGGGCGTTTGCCTTCAAGATTTATAGTTCACGTGGTACCCATTACCTGTGACTTCTCTTCTTCCCACGCCTGAAACCCAAACATCTTACCGACCACAGCCTCTGTGAATTTCCCTTCTGCTGGAAGAGGGAAGTACTGGTTTGGTGACAAGTTGCTGCCATATCCCAAGAGAAAACCTTCTAATTTTACATTTGGATTTGGACGTAGGAACTTCAAGAGGATGGAGTCGCTCGTGGTATTGATGTGGACTTTCAGGCTTGGCCTTTTACCTAAAAATGGGAACACATAACACAGGGCTGTTATTTTACCACTTTAGTATCCCAGGGCAAGTTTGGGCAAAGGTTAATTGCTAGAGGCATTGTTACTGGAAACCATGCTCTCTACTTAGCTACTGAATATTCCAACACATCTACCTACCCAAACTGCTAAAACATGGGTAATTCTGAGATCCAAAAAAAAACCAAACTAAGTAACACAGAAAGCAGTCTAGAACACAAAGTAAAATCTTAGGATTTAATATTTGGTAATTTATTATTGAGCAGGTAGATGACATTTAAGGCTACTTTGGGTATCCATGATAGTCAAAACCTTCATTGGATACATATCATCTAGGAATGTTCAAAGGATCTGAAATTTCATATCAGTAAATTTAACTACTGCACTTTGAAACCCCCCAGCCTCACCAGTGCCGCCCTCCAGCTGTATCCCCACAAGAGAGTGATTTACATAGAGAGTTGGAAACAAAGGGACACAGGTGGAGGGGGTCAGTTTAAGGAGATTAGGGAGTTCTGAGAGAAGATAAAGGAAGAGAAAGAGCTTTAGGTCTCTTTTGGTGCCCACAGGGTCAATGAGACAACTACATGGAAATGATCCCCAGGAGGTTGAATAATCAAGTGTGATGCTCAGTAACAGAACACCGATCCATCTGGATGTCATCAGTTTCTTAACAACCATTGGATGAACTTCCCCAGAGAGATTGTGCAGAATGAGGAAAGAAAACTTAATTAAATTTCCAAGGCTCTTTTTTCTTTTTAAACTATGTAGGCAACAAGGACAGATTATCACACTAACCAGAAGTCTTGACCAAGCGATGAGTAAACAACATTGTCTTTTGTCTTTGGGACCAGAAGGAGCAGAGTTCAAATACCAGCTCTCCAACTTAATTACCAGTGGTGCCTCTGGCTACTCACTGGACATACTTGGCCCTGAATTTCTTGATTTGTAAATTATGAATACTGGTCCACTTCGATGGGTTGTTTACAAAGATTAGTGCAAATGGCACTATCTTGAAGCTGGCACATAGTAATTGCTCAATAATTGGATACTTAATTAAGCCACAGACAGAAATCCAAAACAGCTTTGTAAGATTTTTTTGTAAATTCGTATTTAACTAATTTGGTAAAAAAACCCAATCTGAACCATATGAGGCCACCAAGTCTTTCTCAAATCTCACTGAATAATATGTGTAACTATTCACATATTTAATTGTAGGAATATTAACATGTTTAATTAAGGGGTGCTGGCCAAGCCCCCACTGAAGAGGTCCAGACAACCCAGTACATTTCTAAAATCCAAGGATTTTCTGGATTCTGAAACATGTCTGGCCCCAAAGTTTTAGATACAAATTATAGACCTCAATTATTTTCTTTCTTTATTCTACAGAGATTTAATATTTTTAGAACATTTTTCCCATTAGAAAGATTGCATTTATTAATTTAGTAATCCACATTTGATTTCTCATGATTCATTTTATTTATATCAATTATATTCACAAGATTTATACTTCATTAATACCAGTTAGTACCTCTGAACAGCATGGCTTCCCAAAGTCATCACACTAAATTTATACTATTCCAGTCAAAATTAGCCTCGTCTGCCTCAATATAGCTACATAAAGGATTCCAATAGGCCTTTGAAAAAATACAGCTAGCCCCTTCTTGGATACCAAGTTTTAGAAACTACTGTCTTACCTCAGCAGCCAGTACTACTATTTCCAGGTATGTACATAGTTCTTTATACTTCCAAGTATTTGATGAAATTTTCATAAAGTTCAAGATTCTCAAAATGTTATTCCCACATTTCTGGCAAAATTGAAGCCCAGAGATACTGGGTGTTTTATCCAAATGTAAGGAAGATTCATCTAGTTTAGCTCACCCAGTGCAAATCTCTCATAGTATAATGAAATTGAGGGCCCTTTGTTCTCTGTCACTCTGCAAGTTAAGTGCAAGATCAAAACTGGATCTCAGTTTGCACCAACTGCACTTCCTGCTCTATTTTTATTGAGAATGTCATCATTACCCAATAGAGTAAGGAGAGGCCAATCTTGAAACCATAATGCTCAAATGATGCTAACTGCTAATGTTTTGTCCTAATTTCATTAGATTTTGAAGAGAGGATTTATTCTTCAGCTATAATATAGATTTTGTCCAAGCCAATTTTTCCCTCCTTAGTTATGTGCCTAGAGTCACTAGGCACTAGTGTAGTGACCCTAGAGTCACTACACTACTTTAGAAGATTGTTAGGTCCCACAGTAAATTAAAACACAGCTGGTCTGTTACCCACCCCTTGTTGGGAAGCAGAGAATAAGGAATATTAGTGCACTTAGGCTATACTCATGTTTGACTAAGCCAAGAATCACAGCATCATCACTTTAGACCTTTGCTCATAGGATTTGGCCTGATGTACCACATTACTCTTCCACTTGGAAAGTGAAAAGGATGGCAGCACCAAGTGAGGAGAAGGAAGGTTGTAAACAGAATTACTGACCAACAAAAGTGGAAGTGTTCTCATTTCCTCCACATGGGAATTTTCATGACTCTAATCTTTGTCCTCTTCACTAATGATTTATGTCAGCAAATACGTCAACATCATGTAACTTTTTGAGTGAACTGGCATTTAACTACCCACTTTCTCCAAAATTCCAATTCACACTACTCTCTGGAGCTAAACTTTTAAAAGTCCTCAAAAAGAGAGAGAGGTGCACACAAACAAATCTTACCTTAAAGCAGCATCACAAACTTAATATTTTGAGACTATCATCCCAGTTGCTTTTTTGAAGCTGGAAATTCAAGCCCCTTCATTTTCCTGACACATTACTTCTTCCTTTATTACTTCTCAACATATCTTATTTCTTTTTGGCCAGTATAATCTTCTCACATTCGGCAATGCACTTTCACCTATGCTCACATTGTCACCCAATATAGATTCCCTCTATCTTCTGTCTGTCTTCTCTATACCCCTTCACCTACTCAGTAATTATACCACTGGTCTTTTTGGTGCTCAGCAAAAAGGTAAAGCAATTTTTGCCCTTTCAATCTCATTAAGTTTGTCAAGCATTCCTTCAAATGAATGTTTGGATTAGTATTCAATTTTATACTACTGGACAATTTCCCCTGATATTTTAGGGTATATCTCCATGCATCCTATAATAATTTTTAATCTTGGATAAGTTACTCTTCATTCTGAGTAATTCCAGTTTAATGGTTTAGAACACTATTCATGTGATGACAGTTACCTTTCAATGTTAGTATGAAAACCTCTGGTGAATGACATAGGTAGAGTTAATAGAAAAATAATATAATATAATATAATATAATATAATATAATATAATATAAGTTTAACTAGGAAAACATTTATAGGTAAAATGGCAGATATATTGTCCAGAAAAGCCCCAGAGTACAGAGTAATAAGAATACTAGAAAAATATTTTACTGTATCTTATGAGAAATAAAGCCTACACCAATCAAGAGTGAGACTAAATAAAGAATGTGAAAATTTCAGGAAACCACCACCATTATGGCTGAAAAAAGATTGCACATTGATCAAGTAGAACCTTGGATCTAGGATAGTTAATTCTAATCCTCTTTTTCCGACATCCCAGGGTATCTCTAAACAGTTCAAGGGGCTGTTGTGAAATAACAAAAGAAAAGAAAAAGTCTTTCAAAATCCAATTAGAATTAATTTTCTTTTAATTTTTAAAAATAAATACAAGCCCTGTAGCATTAAAATGACATGTCTGTGTTTTAATAAAATTGTATAGTTGACCCTTGAACAATATGGAGATTAGGGACACTAACCCACCACACAGACAAAAATCTGCATATAGTTTTGACTCCCCCAAATTTAACTACTAATAGCCTACTATTAACTAGAAGCTTTACTGATAACATAAACAGTCAATTAACACATATTTTGTACATGGTATGTATTCTATATTTGTATTCTTACAATAAAGTTAGAGAAAAAAATGTTAAGAAAATCATAAGGAAGAGAAAATACATATATAGTACTGTATTTATATATTTAAAAAAACTGTGTGTAGTGGACCAAGTGTAGTTCAAACCCATATTGCTCAAGGGTCAACTGTACTTGTAAAAATTGTCAGTTGGCTGCCGGGTCACAGTTTACCAACTCCTACTCAACATCAGTAGTTTTCAGGGAAATGCAAGTTAAAATTACAGTAAGATACCACACACCCAAGAATGGATAATTAAAAGGCTGTCCATAACAAGTGTTAGGCAGGATTTGAAATAACTGGAGTCCTCATACATTTTTAATGTGAATGTTAAGTGGTATAACCATTTGTGAAAACTGTTGGACAACTACCAAATAACTTATCAGTTTTATTCCTAGGTATTTTTGAGAAAACATGAAAAATAATGCTATGCTAAGCCTTGTATGCAGATATTCAAAGCACCACTGAACTGCACCTAGCCCAAATGTCCATCAGTAGTTAAAGGGATAAACACATTATGGCTTACCCACACAATGGGATAGGACTCAGCAACAAAACAGAACAAATTACTTATGTAATTCACCATGAGTGAATCTCTTGTCTGGCATGATATCATGTCACTGTAGCATGGGCAGGACCTTTCTCATCACAAAGTAGCAAGCCTTTCTCAGAGATGAAAGACTTTCCTCTGATTGAAGGTCATTCAATCCTCTTGCCATTATAGCAACTAGTGAAATAGTTTTAATGGTGCCTAATATTATTATTTACATTCAGCAAATGGTACATATATAAAATCAGCAGTCCTTTTTAGCCGTGATTATCTTCCTAGAACTGACAAGTCTCAAAGTTTCAAATATATTACATATTCTTCTTACATAATGGATTGCAGGTGGAAAACATTCCAATGTCTTTATGGTCACATCTTCAGTTTACATATTAAGCAGAGAAGTCACTGTCTGACAATGCATTCAAAAATTTCCAAAAGCCATATTTGATGGCATAAATTATATTTAATTAAACTGTAATGTTAAGTTATACAAAACATAATTTTAACATAAGACTTGACAATAATTTAACGTATGCTTTAATTTTTAGAGAGCCAAAAAGAGATCGTATAACAGGCGTGGTACTCAAAGGACTCCCTTTCCTGGTACTATGATCCAAGGAAATGTGTTGAAGGGGAAAAATATCCATATGGAGTCTCATTAATTTTCCTGTGGCAACCACAGTATGAAGGGAGTGGCCAAAGTCAATTATACAAGAACCTTCAGTTTTTTCTGATCTTTGAATAGAAACGTGTTATCTGTAGTCTATAGCATGGATTTTCTTACCAAAAACAGTAACAAACTGAAAGCCAGTGATATGAGTGGAAACTTCCCATAGCAAAAAAGGATGACAGTTTTAAATATTTTAAGGAGAATAAAGATTAAATGTTTCCATCAATTAAGTAGACATTATAAAAACTACTTCCACTAGTGCTGTAATAGCAAGATGCTTGTACAGCTTTCCATTAGAAGAGAGTCTGTGTAAAGTGGTTATGAAGATAAAGAAAGGCATGACCCTTTCTGCAGCGACATGATGGCATGCCAGACAAGATAGGTAGAAGGCATTAAATTTGCCTTGTCCTGGTTGTGTATATGCAGAAATATAGTTAAATGTACTCACAAAATAATTCCTATAAAGTCCTTTTAAGGGGCACCTGGGTGGCTCAGTGGGTTAAGTAAGCCTCTGCCTTCGGCTCAGGTCATGAGCTAGTGTGCAGTAAACACGTGGCAGTTCTACAACACATCTTCCAGAAATAGGGATGCCACTGACAGTTGCTTGAATCGTGCATTGCAGAACTCTAAATGGCATCATTCAAACCATCTTCTATTTATAGCCCTATACATTAACCACGCTTGCAAAGACCATGCAGAAATAGTTGCTTCTTACAAAAATGGGTGATTTGATAAGGGTAACTGTCTTGAAATTCTCTGAATTCTTTCTATAGGCCTCAGACTGCTCCTGCCCAACCTTCTTACCTCAGGCCTTTGATTTATATCTTCCCTGCCCTCTGATTCTGCTGACACCGGTAATAAGGGATATGGGTGGCAAGGATGCCTTATGTAAAGAGGATAGGAGCTCAGTCACAAACATTTTGGACATTGTGGTTTATAATGTACAAATGAAATTGCGTCCTTCAATATATACAATTCGGGAGATAAATCAGAAATCTAAATAAGAACTACAGATTAAAAGAGATTTGGGGCATTCAGGAGATGGTGAGTTAGTAACACCCAGCTTTAGAGATGAACAGCAGGCATCCCTACTTGTGTTTTATTAACTCAAGTCTAAAAGCACAAGGGGAAGATCCTGATGAAAATAGTTTAGACATATATAAAATGAGACTTTTATAAAACTACAGAAAAAAATGTCATTTTTTAAAAAGCACAGAAAAAACTGGGTAGAAGTCCCATAAGGCACATGAACAGCTGCCGGAGTGTGGGAATGGGGGCCTTTAAAAAAAACTCTGAACTAGACACATACACACTTGATGTGAGCCCAAAGCTCAACCTACAAAGATTCGTGATCTCTGCTCTAGTGCAAGCAGAATAGCGTGTTCTCTCTCCAGTGCCTTGTGGCGAGTTTGCTATTGGAAGACATGTTCCTGCATGTAACATGTACTTTCAGAGTTTAGGAAATAAAAAGTCCTGGTTCACCGGAAGAGCTCCCTTTATAAAGCCACACCCAAACAATTGCCATTGAGCCATAACTCCCAGGTGTTGACTAGTTAACTTTATTAGGGTATTATGGTCACCAAATACCTGGAGAATGTTTACTATTGAATTTAGAAAAAAATGACATTTTGCTAGAAATCTGAGAGGGAAAATGTTTTCTTCCTAAGAGCACTTTATTTCTGTTTTCCTAGCTGCTTGTATAAGTGAGTTTCATTTCAGCTAAAACAACCACAGTTTCCATCTTGGTCAGAATTCCCAGTGCCCTGATTCCTCAGGCCAATACTTCACCGTCTGGTGACTTTGGATGACTGAATGAGACAGACTGAACCTGCCAACGTTGACATTTCAGCGCCACTTGGCAGGACTAATAATTTTACCAAAGGAGCAATAACTTCATTACCTACCTTGTAACCCAACCAACAGCCAAGCAGGAAAATTACTTTTCATAGACTACCTTCTAAATCAACAGCCTTTCACTCTTAGGGAAAAATCTCATCCTGAGCTATACGCTGTTGTCACTTGCATACACACCATCTATCTAATTATCCTAAAATTACTCTTTAAACTCTAGAGCATGTTGAGGGTGGGGGGCAACCATATGCAGCAAATAATCACATATTTGCTATAAGGAAAGGGAGGCAGTGGCATGGTTAACTTCAACAAAATCTAAATAAATTCTGCATTTGCCTTGGGAAGTATGTATATCCATTCATCTGCTTTTCACTTTATTCCTTCACTACCAGGCACTAGGCATTAGTGATACCAATTCATATATGACTGTCACAGCACAAAGATTAAGCAGTCTAGTAAGTTAGGCAGATGGGTAAGTCAATGATTTCAGTAGAACATCATTCCTACAATTATTACCATGTGGCTACAACAGAGAAACTCTAAATCTGATGGAAGAGGGATAAAGGATGTACAAGGAAAGTGTCCCCTTAGCTTTGTTAAACTAGTGACAAAAATTGTTTTCATTACATGAAAAATGCCAAATGCAAGTAGGGAAGTAGATCTCAAAGTCTACTTTATAATACTTTACCTACCACTTTAGATAATTCATATAATCTTATTATTTTTAATACATATAAAATAAAAAGAAATCAAACATGCTAAAAGACTTAATAAAACTCATTTCTCTTCTTTTTTGCTCTTTTCTGATCTTTCATGAAATCTCTGGAGTTGATCTGCTTAATTCTCTTGCTATGTAAAGTAAGGAGTGATAACTATTGGTATTCTGGATGGAAGGAAGGATAGGTTCCAGACCAGGATTCTTCAAAGAACCCCCCCTCCCCCCCCCATTAGAGCATCTGCATCAGCTGGGAACTTGCTAGAAGTATACATTCTCAGACTCCACTCCAGACTTCTTGAATCAGAAACTTTGGGATGGAGGTAGCAATCTGTATTTTAGCAAATTGGGTAATTCCGACACATACTCAGATTTGGGAACCATAACTCTTTGAAAATAAATAAAATTCATGGGCCCAATTTCTTTTGAAAGAGATTTACAGATACACAGTATCAGAGAAAAAAAAGACCTCAGCTGCCAAGCTATTAAATTTCCTACCATGAGAATTATACATATTTTTTGATCTGTGAACAAACTATTAGAATTTTCTAGAATTATAAATTCTGGAGACTTGTAAGGTAAAATATTTAATAATATTTGGAAAATTTCTCTGGCTTCTAACATCAGTTATAGGGCTTTATATGTGTTTGACCAATCTATTTAAAGATTTATAAGTACGATGCACTAACATTATAAAAATTTGGGGGCACCTGGGTGGCTCAGTGGGTTAAAGCCTCTGCCTTCAGCTCTGAAAAAAAAGCCTCTGAGCAGAAAGCCCGAGCCCACATCGGGCTTTCTGCTCAGTGAGGAGCCTGCTTCCCCCTCTCTCTCTACCTGCCTCTCTGCCTACTTGTGATCTCTGTCTGTCAAATGAATAAAAAAAAAAACTTAAAAAAAAATTCAAACAGAGAAATGTTGCAAGAATCATGCAATACGCATCCATAGAGCCACCGTCCAGAGACAATGATGTAAATCTTAATCTATCTCTTTCATCATATTTATCTACCTCTCTATCCATCCATCAATCCATCTTATTTTTAAATGGATTTCAAAATAAATTATATTTCAGTATTCTTCACTCCTCAAATTCAGTAGGTATGTCATTAACTAGAATTCAGTACATTTTTGAGATAAAATTTATATACAAGAAAATACATAAATCTTAACTCTACATGGCTGATTTTTCCACCTGCCATATATTTATGCAACCCAAACCCAGACAAGATTTAGAATATTACCTTCACCTAGAAAGTCTCCTTATTCCTCTACTGGTCTATTTCCACCCCATGCTTCCACCCCAGAACAAAACAACTTTTGTTCTGATTTTTACAAAGCCATAGATTAATTTTACCTGTTATAGACTTCAGTGAGATGGAATCCTATGATATGTACTCTTAGGTAAGGCTTCTTGCACTCAATTCAAGTGACTTCTTGCATCATAATATTTTGGAGATTTGTAAGTTTTATTGCACGCATCAGTAGTGGTTTTGCTGTTATTTTCACTGAGCACTATTCAGATAATTATTAAAGTCAACATTTTAAAATATTCCTGTGTCTTCAGAGTATCAACCTCTCTTGATTTACTGTTTTTTAAAATGTTGATTATACTGTAATAAAATTTTCACTGAGAACAAAGGAAAATTATATATATTTTTTTCCAGATATTTATTTACCTTATACTATTTGCCAGAAAGATAAAACTATACTCTATTATTTATAATAGCTGCTTAATTTTTAAGACTTAAATTATTAACAGTAAATGCAGATAAAACTATATAATGATTTCATCTTCACCAGAATGCTGAATACTAGTTACTGATACACAGTATCTTGGATATCTTTCCCTCTCACTCCCAGCTAATGAAATGCCAGGCACCTTTTTAATTTTTTTTCAAGATTTTATTTATTAATTTGACATAGAAAGAGATAGTGAGAGAGGGAATACAAGCAGGGGGAGTGGGAGAGGGAGAAGCAGGCTTCCCACTGAGCAGGGAGCCTGACGTAGGCCTTGATCCCAGGACCCTGTGATCATGACCTGAGCCAAAGGCAGACGGTTAATGTCTGAGCCACTGAGGTGCTCCCACCAGTCACCTTTTGACAACAAAGTGTAATATTGACTTTCCTATGTCTAAGAGTATTATTCACTGATACAAAAGTGGTTAAGTTTAAACATGTGCCATTTAAAAAATTGCTTGTTCTAACAATCTCAAAATGATCTAGTACCAAAAAATAGATAAACGGTCATTTGTATTATTTTCCCTCCACTGGTCAATTTTCCAAAAGGACTGATACTCCTTTTTTTTTTTTTTCTTACTCTCAATAACTTCAGTACTAACATACGTTAAATTCCACTAAGTAGAAATCAAGTTTAATCAAAGTACTACTTTATAGGACAAAGCGGAAAATGTACAACTTCCACCCGTACTGTAGGAAATCCTCCACATACAAGATCACATATTTCCATTGTGAAACATTGTCTCACGGAGTAAATCAGAAATACTCTTGATAAAAATGAAGTTTCCTGTCTCATAAAAAACTGTCTAAGCACTAATAAAACTTTCTTAAATAAATCTTGCTTTTACTGCAAAGTCTTGGAAATAAAAACAAGAGATGTAGCTAGAATAAACGGTTTCATTTGCCATCATTGTTTAGATGTTTGAAATCTTCATGAATTTTAGTTTGTTCAGTTAATAAATACCCAATGCTGATGATATACAGCTGCTTATTTTGAGATTTCACAGTTTCAAAAGCCTTCCATATACTAGAAGACAGTGGCTAAACCATCAGGACAGTTTGATCAGGTAGCTTCATGAACACAGGAGGGGGGTCATGAGACTTCTGAGTCTCTGGGAAGAGCCACTTCCTAACGACCCCAAAGTAAGTCATTCCATTCTAATAGAGGGGTTCTGACATCAACTTTGCCTTTCACTGTGTTTGACCTGGGTTGTTAATTAATTAATCTAATTAATTCTCTAATTAGTTAGAGAATCCCAAATCCATTTTCAATCTTATGTTCAAGGATATCTCTAATACTTCATCCAGACAAAATAATATCTTCCTATTAAAATGCAGAAAATAAAACAGAAAATGAATTTTTTAATAGAAATACTATGCTAATAATTTCCAGATAATATTTATTTTTTATATAACTCCCCAAATTTAACAAATATGAAAAAGAAAATAGTTTCACAGACATATAGAAAGAATGTATGTGAATGTCACAAATATTATTAAGTTTGTGAGGTATATATAATCATGCCCCATAATATTCACCTATTGTAAATAATTTTTAAAAATTCAGTAATTTTTGGAAAATTTTAGAATTTATTAAGTCTACCACAATCCAATTGGGGAACATTCCCACCACTCTAAAACTTTCTCCTGTATCCATCTGTAGTCAACAGGCATACCCTTAACTCCCACTCTTAGCTCCAAGCAACCACTGGTCTGCTTTCTGCTTTTCTTGTAATTTAATATAAATGGATTTATACAAAATATAGTCTTTGTGTCTGGCTTTTATCAGGTGGTACGGTGTTTATGAGATTCACTCAGCCATGGTGTATCATTAGTTCATTCCTTTTGATTGCTCGATAACATTTCATTTTGTGGGTCACATTTTGTTTATTCATTTCCTCAGTTGATGAATAGTTGGATTACTTCCAGTTTGGGGTTATTATGAATAATGCTGCTATTATGAATAATGCTACAAGTATTTGCGTGGACATATGTTTTCATTTATCTTGGATAAATACCTAGGTGTAAAATAGCTGGGTAGTATGGTAACTTTATGTTTAAATTTTTAATAAATTGGCAAAATTTTCCATTTTTGTAATATTTTAAGATTATAAATATTACTCTTGCCTGAGGCCAACATCAAGTTGTGAACATCCAGAAAATGAGCTATATTGTTTTTCACTATCACTAAATATATGTTACATAATATTTTCTATAATAAAATCAATAAATTCTGAGATTTCTATCTTTGGTCATTAATGAAATGAGACCACTTAACTTGTTACAATAATTATTTAAAATATAGCAACTTTAAGTTATCCCAAATGTAAGACATGAGCTTTTTTGCAAAATAGTAAGATAGTTACTGACATTCATAGCAATGACTACGATACAGGATAAATTACCAAGTTGTCTTCTGTCTCTAGACATTTCCACTTTAAGAATTTCTTAGCCAATACCAATTATGCAAATATTTGTCAAACAGAGAATTAACCAATTTTGGAGAGACTGACTTTAATCAGTTATCAACTGACTTTAGTTAGTTATCAACTGACTTTAGTTAGTTATCAACTCTGGCCTTGTGAACCAAATGACTTAGCTATTTATCTACAGAGTCAGAAGAACCTATATAGTACAAACTATGGCAACTGGGGATGTATTATTATTTTGATAATATTTGTCATTGTCTCTTTTCAAATGAATTAAAATTTGTACAGAATTAGAACATTTTGAATTTCTAAAATGTTTTTCAATATTAATAAAATATGCCTTATTGTTAACTCTTCTGGTAGATTGTGATTCATGTAGCATTTTCTAGGTGAGAAAAAGCAAACCAACTTGCCTTGAAATCATGGCCTTCCAGTCTGACATTATTAAAATATCCCAGCCTGCATGGTGGATGGGACTCAAGTTCAAGTCTTGGCACTTAAAATAGGATTCCGTAATATTTGTCAAATGTTAATAAAATTTAACTGAATGCACTATTTGGGGTAAAATCTTGACCTAAAATTGTAGAAATAAAAAGAAAGTCTTCCTCATAACTCTCTTTTATGTGACATTTTTTTTTTCCTTCATTTAGAGCTTCAGAGATGTGATGAATTGCTCCCACTCCATTCCAAATTCTAAACTGGGAGACGAAGAAGTGAGATTGTCCTTTGAGTATTGCAAGTACTATGCACGGGAGATTGTCCTGTAGACACTGAAAATGGGAATAGGTCAATTCCCACTGGTTACACCATTTCCTAGCATGGGGTGAATCCATTTGGTTTTATGTAGAGGAAAAGAGGCCAGGAGACAGAATCAAGAACCAAAGTAAGTTGAAGTTGAGATAGTAAACTGTGAGGTAACAGCAGCTCTGAAGCTGATAAAAAAGAAAAAAATACCTGACAAGGTAGCTTATTGGTACCAGGAAATAGACAAAAGGGATACTAGTGTTGCACTGCAGAGGTGCCCAGCCCTTCTAGAGATCCCCAACTCCTACAACTCGAGGAAGTGACATAGGTAAAGGGTGGCTAGAAGTTAGTCAAAGTTTCTGTGTACATCTGGGGTGAGGACAGAGGGCAGAAACAGTAACTGGTGCCTTTAGAGATACTAAAGAAGGTCAGTGCAGCTGGGGAGTATTAGGACAAGAGGCACACAGTGACAATTCAAAGGATGAAAGAGGTCCCTATAGGCCACATTAAAAGATCTGTCGTTGTTTTAAAAGCAATTCTAAAGTATTTTCCTCCACTAAGCTACACACACACACAAGCACATACCCAGTTTGAGGAATGAATAATAATACAAAATTTAAATCTTAGACATTTATAAACTACATCCACATGGTAGAAATCTTGTCTCACATGCCCTTAGCAAAAAGCAACTCAAGTAAAATGCTCAGAACAAAATTTGTTTTAAGTAGGAAAAAATATGCTATTTTTTTTAAAGATTTTATTTATTTATTTGACAGAAATCACAAGTAGACGGAGAGGCAGGCAGAGAGAGAGAGAGAGGGAAGCAGGCTCCCCGCTGAGCAGAGAGCCCGATGTGGGACTCGATCCCAGGACCCTGAGATCATGACCCGAGCCGAAGGCAGCGGCTTAACCCACTGAGCCACCCAGGCGCCCCCCAAAATATGCTATTTTTTAATGAAAGAAATCAAAGATATTTTACACATAGATTACAGTTTAACTGGACTGCCATTAATACAGGTCCCTCTCGCAAACATCAGATATGTTATTAAAATCATTTGTTATTGTGACCAACTCAGCCAGATTTATTTGCGAGACAAGGAAATAAAAGCTTACCTCTCTTAAAAAAGCAAACAAAAAAGGCAATTGTTATTAATTCTATTCTTTAGCCAAAAGCTAAATGAAAACAAAGCAACTGGCTCTAATTGACTCTGTTGGCAGGAACAGCCTGAGAAGTATGCCTGAGAAGAATTACAACTTACTATAATTCTGTGTTTCCCAAATTATTTCTTTTTTTTTAAAGATTTTATTTATTTATTTGACAGAGAGAGATCACAAGTAGGCAGAGAGGCAGGCAGAGAGAGAGAGAGAGGAGGAAGCAGGCTCCCCGCTGAGCAGAGAGCCAGATGCAGGACTCGATCCCAGAACCCTGAGATCATGACCTGAGCCGAAGGCAGCGGCTTAACCCCCCAAATTATTTCTTTATTGCACTCTATCCCAGGCTGGTAGCACATTTTCTATTCTGCTGCCTGTCATATTTTCATCTCCTTCCCACCTACCCCAGTAATAATCCCTGCATGGATTTTTAATTTAAAAATTATACAGATGATACACATTTATTCTAGTTAACAAAATTAAAGAGTTGCAAAAGAGATAAAATTTGTTTTAAAAACTTTGTTTAAAAATTTGTTTTAAAAACTTTTGTTTTTTAAAATTTTAAAATTTGTTTTAAAAACTACCCATTATCCAATACACAGTGATGACTTCGGTAAAGATTTTTAGTATCTCCTTCCAGATACATTTTCCCTGGGTATGACAAATATGACAACTTACAAAGATAAGATTATATTTTGAGTGATGTTTTATAACCTGCACTTTCCTTAACATAAATATACTTCTGTATACTCCTTTTTACCGACCACATTACTTTTAATTATTTATAGGAATCTTCCTCTGATAATAGGTAAACATGCCATTTCAGCTCTGTGAGTTAGTAGAATTTATTATTTCAATAATTTCACAATTAGCTTTATTTTGGCAAAATTTGTTATTCATTTTAGAGATGAGGACTTGATCTTATAAAGTTGGTATAACTAGTTTGCGCCTATTTGTTTCTAATCAAATTTGAGATCTGTCATATTTAATCCATTGACAATTAGATAAACTCATTGTATTGTTTGTGAGATTACTGCTAACATTTTCAGGCTATGGGGATGATGATATTTTTATGTCCCTGAGATTCTCTGTCTCCTCCTATGAAGAGTGGTATTTTAGGAAGAGAGGACTGTTAGTGGGAAGACAGAGGGTTTGGAGTCAGAATACCTTTGTTCAAGTCCCAAGTTAAACCCACAATTGCCCTAGTTATTTAAATAGTTAACAGCTGAATGCCACATTCTTCCCTATAAAATAATATTAATCCTACACAGCTACTGTCTCAGAGTTGTTGGTAAGATTAGTGAAAATTCTTTAAGAAAACAAGTACGACTGTACAACTCAGTGATAGTTGTTACTGATGTGACCTGATTCTTGTTTTCCTTTCAATTTGGCTCTACTTTGGATTTTTGAAGTTCTTTGCATTTCAACCAAATATTCATTCTGTAAATAAAGACATAACTTACATGTGATTCTAAACTACACAAGGACATGGTCACTGGCACAGAGAGAATAGTTAATAAACATTTTTTTGAATGAACAAACACATACATTTCTTAAATGAGTAATATTGTGCTTGATAGGAATCATTGCTAATATACAAATGAGCCTCCTCAAAGAAAATGCATTATAGTGGAGGATATGAACTTACAAGAGTTATTACTCACACTCAATTACTCAATACACTCAATAAATTCTACATAGAGGAACAAGCCTCAAGCTGAGATAATTCAGAGGAATGCTGACTGATTAGAAAGGGAAGGGTCAAGAATGGCATTATAGGAAAAATGACAAGTGAGTGGAGTCTTGAATGTCAAGAAGTCTTGACCAGAAAACAGGAGGAAGAGACTGTCAAACCGATAAAAATTAAAGTGGTGTGTTTATATGCTGATGTCTGTGATAATCTGTTCCCCAAGACACTGGATATGGCCTGTGCTACCAAAACCTCTTGTTTAAAACAGTCTTTCCATCCACCTTCTAATTTAAAATTAATAGAAGATCATAAACATCTGATGCCATTTCATATCATTTCTACATGGAAATCTTTCTTCTGAGTGGGGAGTTATTTTTAAGGGTTTGAAACACCAAAAAATATATTCACTTAAGTTCTGTGGTGTCCATCCTATTCCAGGCATCTCGTACTAGTCATCCAGGGTCACCTGATGCCCAGTTTTATGAAGTTGGGACAGCATGGCCAGAGGTCATGATGCTAAACCAAGCATGCTAAATTCCACCCCCATTAAAGATGAAGAGATGCACCTCGGTCCTCTCTAATGAGCAATGGTGGATTAACTCTTCCCATTTACCTTGATAACCACCTATTCATTTATGAGCAGCTAAAAATCTGTTATTTCACACAGTAGCATTAGAACAATTTCAGTGGTTTCAGTGATTCTAGAAAGGTCTTGAGACAAGCCTAATATATTAGACTTGGATTAGATTAGATTGGAGAATTCCCTGTTTCAGACATTTAAGTTACCATTCTCCATAATTTCTCTATAACATTTAACACCTTTGACCTCCTCAATGCATGTGCTTTCACATTTGCATCCAAGTGTACACACACCCAGCCACCCATACCCATAACCACCCATGCACCCACCTTGGTTTCACTGTGTGACACAATGGTATTCTCAATCTGATTTTTCTACCACTTCTCCATCTCTCTCCTTTACTTTTCTTCCTTTTCTAACCCTCATAACTTGGCAATTCATTAGATTGAATATTTTGCTCCTTCAGACAACTCCTCTGCACCCAAGTCTTCAATAAGACAACCGTTAACTACTATGTAACTTAGCTTACTCTGAGATCTGCTACTCTACTTCTGAATACTCACTCAGTTTTAGTCCTCCAGACTTCCTGGACTACTGATATGGTCATTGAAGACACCAAAACCCAACTGCCGGAAGCTTCAAAAACTAATTTGCTTCTCTGCTTTCCCTACTCCCCTTCTTCTGCCATAGTCTCAGGCACCTGCATCACGTTTTTCTCATTCTTCAAATATAGTTCTCCCAGACTCCCACGTAGGGTGGCCTCATCAGGATTTTCAGAGTTAGCCTGAAAACACCATCCAATATTACCCATTTTTTGTGATTACCAAACTCACCACCTCTCCCATCTATCCTTCCTAATATTTCCAGATGAATAATCATGCAACCCTACTTTGTTATGCTACCCCTTCACCCCCTCTACCACTAGCACCAGAAACAGTAGACGACTCCTGAATGCGTGCAGCATAGAAGTTAAATAAAACTATCATCATAAATGGGAAAGAAGAGCGACTTTGACAAAATAACATCCCAGGCACAAGCTGAATAGTATGCATGCAAAGATGAGTAAGACATTTTCCATCTTGCACTTCAGAAATGAAGGATTTTCAGTAATGAGGGATACTGATCTCTAAGTGCTAACACTAAAGGACGTTAAAAGCTATGCCCAGAGTGTTACATTTGCAAAGGAAGAAAAGAGTTTTCTGAGGCATGAAGGAAGACACTTTCAGAAACACATCTTAGAGAAAGTAATACTACTTTTTTTTGCCCTTGAGGAGATTACCAGACAGTTGGAGAGACTATTGCTGTACAAAGCAATGTTTGCCATGTATTAAATTTACAGGAAATAGAGATTACTCTCCAGGGAAAGGTCCATGAGGAAGGGGGGACTTCAACCAAGCCTCAAAAATAAAAGTCAAATGAAGAGTAGAATCTAGAAGAGCATTTCAGGTTGGAAATGACAGAAACAGAAACCCTTATTAAACTACAAACCCTGCCTATAGTTACAAATAGGCCAATTTGGTTGAAAGAGAAGTATGATGTTCACAGTTCCTTGGAATCTTGGAACTGGAAGGAGCTTTAAAGGAACTGTGTCAATTCCCTTGCTCACTCACAATGACACTAGACAGATACAACAGAGCCAGGCTGTGGATTAGTTCTTAGGATGAGCTGAGAATCCTTCTCACTGCTAAACTCTAGTTCATCTAAAAAAGGCCCAGAAACAGTGATCCAAGGCACTGCATTTCTGGTTTTCATCAGAAGAGTTTCCTCTCAAACACAGTATTGAGATATCCAGGGGATATTTGCCTTTTAGAAACATTGTGGGGGTCATTTCAAAGACTTATTGCTATTTTCTATTGTGACATATTTAACCAAACCTTGGAACCAGCAATACAAACAGGAAGCATTAACTTCAAGCCAAAAAGGCAACAACTCTGATTTTTTGGCAAAATTATAAAAAGGCTGAAGAGAGCTGGGAATCATGAAATGCTGGAATTACCCTTTGGATAGAATTTCACTGGCTAGCTGTTGGTCACGGAATCACTTCGAATCAATTTAAGTATCATTTTCATTTACATGTTCTTCCTAAATTCCCTCTGTTATATTTATTTTTAGAATGGACATTCCTTAGGAACCTCTTTTCATTCTTTTTTTCCTTTCCTCTGTCCTTCACTGTTATAATTTAAATATGAATTATGCAACAAAATAAATGAAGCAGCAATAAACTGGCTATGGTAAGGAATTATGGTAGAAGTTTTAGCTGCTCTCTTCAAAGAAGTAAGAGACAACACAAAACCACAGATCCACAAGCCTTTATATTACATGTAATCTTAGTAAATAATCTGTACCAGATAATCTTTTTTTAAAAGATTATTTATTTGACAGAAAGAGAGAGAGCCAGAGAACACAAGTGGAGGAAACAGCAGAAGGAGCAGGAGAAGCAGACTCCCCACTGAGCAGGGAGCCTGATGTGGGCTCAGGATCCTGGGATCATGACCTGAGCTGAAGGCTGCTGCTTAATGGACTGAGCCACCCAGGTACCCTGCATGCAATAATCTTAGTATGAACATTTTAATCCGTTTAGGGGGCCAAAAAACATTAATTGTCTGTGTTACTGCTCAAGGCACAGTGAACTCTCTTATTCCACACTTCTGGGCCCCAATTAAAGTGCCAGATAAATTGTCATAAAAATCCACATGACCCAACAGCACACATGGAAATGCCTATCAGCACCTCTCAATGTTATCAGAAATGGCACATTTCCACAAAGCCCAGGGCAAAAGTAAAATAAATGTGTTTTTCATTCCTTCCATTTTTTTAAAACTTTGGTTTTATTTTTTATGGAATTGTATAGCTTGTCTGACAAGTGACTGGGCAGGGAAACCAGGACATGTCTCCTTTATAAACTCAGTAAAGTTTATCCATAAGTCCGCAGCAATAAACAGGTGTCATCAGGCAGAGAGTGGTGGCAGTTTTGATGTGGAGAATCCATGCTGCATAGTTCGAGCTCAAAGAGTTTGCTGTCTGCCCAGGCAAACAACAGATTTAGCCCAAGAAAGAAACAAGGCTCCAGCTCTGAAAAAAGGCCAAGAAGTACACTCATTGCATGTCAGACAACTGTCACAATGGCATCATCTGAGCAGGGTGGGGCAAAGGACTGGCCCTAGAGACTCTCTTTCCTTGAAGATGATGAGTGGACTTTTTAAAAAATGAAGATAAACTTTACTATCATGAGTGACGGTGATGATCCAGTTCTCCTTTGTAACATGTTCACTGTGTGACCTCACCTCCACCCTTCCTATAAATAATATTAGATTTCCATTACATTTATCAACTTCCTGGGGGCCATATTTGGTCAGATGCTTGATCTATTTCTTTCTTCATAAAATGTTAAGTTACACTTTTCTGCTTGAATCCTCCATTATTTTCATAATTTCTCAATACTTTCCTTTTCACAAATGTTTTCTAATTAGAATTATACAAAAATAATAAGTAATACTGCTGATAATACTTCACACATGGGATCTTTTGCATTTATTGTCATACCTATATGGTAGATTTTTAAACATTATATAATTCATTCATTCATTCAACAAATGTATTAAAGATCTAGAATATGCCCAAATCTCTTCTATGAGCTGAGAATATGGCCATGAACAAAACAAACAAAAAGCCATATTTTCATTGAGCTTACATTCTAGTGAGAAGAGATAAATAATAAATAAGATATATGTATGTCAGATGATGGGACAAATACTACTGCTGTTTCTTGGTGATCCAATTCCCTTCTGATTCTGGGCACATGAAAGGAGTGTATGTTTCCATTTCATTGAAATTAATCATAATCATGTGCTTAATTCTCACCACGGGCTTGTGGGCAACAGGGACATCCACACCAACATATTAGACTCTTGGTGTTCTAACCTCTAAATCTGTTTTTCCCCTTCTATAGGGAAGCAAATAACCAAAAGGAACCTGGGTCCTCAAAGACTACGAAGAACAGAGGCCCCTGATCATAATCAGTAGCTATGTACTTGACCAACAGGTATGTTTTATTCTTTTAAAGTCCTTGAGATTTGGGGGATGTTTGTTGTTGAGGCATCACCTAGCCTAATACAGATGGTGATAAATGCTGTGGAAGATAGTAATGCAGGGAAGCACATAGAATGTTTTAAGGTGGAGAAGAGTAACAATCTCAGAGGACAAAGAAGTTTTTCCTTTAGAAGTTTTTCCTCTTCTTTCCTGAAGAAAGGGAGGTGGCAAGTCATTCAGAAATCTGGGGGAAGAACATTACTAGTTTGAGGAACTCTAAGTGTTAAGGCCCAGAGAAAGGGACATGTGTGGCTATTGTGGCTGTAGGAAGATGAGCAGACAGAAAAGAGTAAAAGGTGAAGGCAGAGATAAGTGAAGTAGATATATAGGCCCTTCTAGGGAGAATTTGAGTGCTTACTCTGAGACAGTAAGCTATTGGGGGTTTTTCAACAGAGGAATGATAAGATTTGATTCCTATTTAAAAAGGATGAGTGTTTTGTTGAGAATATTCTAAGAGGTGAAAGCAGAGAGTTTAGTTAGAACATTATTCCAGCAATCTGAATGGGAGATCCAATGGTAGCTTAAATCTGGATGAGAAAATGTGAGAAAGAAAAATAGAGACATACAAATTCTTCATAAATTTCAAACGTAGAGCTAAAAGTATCTGCTGATGAACCAAATGTGAAATTTATGAGGGGGAAAAAAAAGGAGTTACAAATGTCTCAAGTTTTTTTTTATACCTAAGTGAAAACATGAAGTTGTCTTAAATGGAGTTGAGAAAGACTTTAGGACAGAAGGCATTTAGGAGCTTAATTTTGGACAGGCTAAAACCTAGGTGTCTATGAGAAAGTCAAGCATATTTACTCAGTTGGGACTTAAATAAATCAGTCTAAAGTTGACAGTGTGGTCAGGGCTGGAAATAAAAATTTTCAACTTGTTAGTATATAGATGATATTTAAAGACATTCAGCTATGAAATCACCAAGGGAGGGAGAAGAGATAGAAAAGAGAAGTTATCCAAGGACTCACTCCTGAGACACTCCAGTTTAAGAGATTGGTGAGATGAGGAGGAATCAGCCAAAGAGACTGTGGAGCAGCCAGTGAGAAAAAAGAAAACCAGATAAGAAGAAACTAAACCCCCAAACTGTTAAGTTACTTGCCAAGGGAGAACCAAGCCTTCACTGTGATCCTGGGCCCCATTGTTCACAGCTCAGTTCATAGTGCACGGAGACTGTGCTAGAAATCAGCATAACTGCACAATATTTTTTGTGGAATATCTTGCAAACAGGAAAACATGTGATTGGTGCTACAAACAATAAATTGCCTAAGAAATGAAACAGAAGACAAAGACAAGATTATAGAGAGAGAAAGAGACAAAGCAACAATTGGAATAAGTATTTTCTTTGTAGCTTCACTCAATCAAAAAGAATGGAATTTGAGCATAATCATGTGCTTAATTCTCACCGGAAGGACAAGCAATACAATATTTTTATCCAGGGTAATTCTGTCATAGGACAAATACCCTCTGATGTACTATATCAGAAAACTAATGAAAGGAACATGCATACCTATAGTTTTAAAACAAGTTTATAGTATAAAAGTGTTACAAAATTTCTCTAACACACTGAAATTTTTTAAAGATTTATTTATTTATTTTTAGAGAGAAAGAATGTTAGCAGGGGAATGGGCAGTGGGAAAGAATCTCAAGCAAACTCCCTGCTGAGTGGGGTGCCCCAGGTGTCTCAAAGCAATTTTTTTTTTAAAAGAGAGGGTAAGGGAGCAAGGGAGCAAAGGGATAGGGAGATAGAATATTAAGCAGGCTCCACATCCTGCATGGAGCTTGATGCAGTGCTCTATCTCACAACCCTGAGATCATGACTTTAGCTGAAATCAAGAGTTGGACACATTATCAACTGAGACACCCAGGTGTCCCTAGCATACTTAATTTCTGATTTACACTTAGAATGTAGCATATTACAAAAAAAAAAAAAAAAAAAAAAAAAATCACTCCTATCCTATAATAACCAGAAAAGAACCCCAAATAATCTTCAAATTTTCAGGTTTTCTTAAACTAATCAAAACCTTGAGATTGCAGGGAAGTTTGAAATCCAAGAAAAACACAAGCGCAGCTCAAGAGAGATGCTACTGGATGTCACTGAAACTAGTAAGAAGAATTTGATTGAAAAAAATTTCTTTGATTTTAATTTTTTTATTTGAGGGGCGAAGGGGAGAAAGAGAGAATCTCAAGCAGACTCCATACTGAGGGCAGAGCCAGAGTCAGGGCTTGATCTCATGACCCTGAGATCATGACTGGAGCTGAAATCAAGAGTCAGATGTTTAATTGACTAAGCCACCCAGGTGCCCCATTTGAAAATTTTAAGGAATTCCTAAAGGCCAAGTGTGGACTAACATGAGAATATAAAAACCCTGGAGCCACAGACATGAGCATTTGCACCCACTTGCTGGCTCTTCCTCAGGAATCTCATTGTTGCTTACAAGAAATATTATAAGCTGCAAGAGAGTCCTAAGCAAGCCTCTTTTTGTAGAGCAAGCACCAGAGAAACAATAGCCGCTGTAAGAAAGTCATAAAACAGCACCCAGATCCTTCCCTCTTATCTTTCCTATGGAACACAAGCCTAACCTCATAGGGAACATGACAACCTTAATGCCCTACAGCATAGGTGAAGAGCCACTGGAGTTGGTAGAAGGGAACAGGAAAATATGCTTTATCCCTGGAAGAAGGAGTAAAATACCTTCTAGGTCCAGACGATTAGAGACGTCCACTGGAAGTGAGGCAGGACCACTGAGAAGATGCCCCTCTTAAGACCAAGGGAAGTATACTTTTCTAAGACTGAGTCTGCATCAGAACAGAGAGAACCCGATTGGGCCCCCTAGCAACAAGCTAAGAAGAATTGAGTAACAAAGAACAGCATTTTAATGCTAAGGAAACATCAAAAATAGGAGGAGAAACCTTCCCTGAGTTGTAGGCTCAAAGGGAAGACATTAAGAAATACCCTCTCATACATTAATTCTGATTTTACAAGGGCGGCTAGAGGAATATGAAAACTGTGGTACACTGGAATAACCATGGCAACCACAAAAATACAAGCCCAGCACAACTAATTAAATGGTTGTTCAACCTAAGAGCCTAGCAAAAGAAAATGCATACTAATTTTCCAACATAAAATATATTTTCCTCAAGCATTGTATATTAACAGATGGTAACTATACTTATAGTGAGCATAACATATAAACATGCTGAGTCATTATGTTGTAGACTGAAGCATTGTGTGTAAATTATACTCAAAATTTAAAAAACCTATTTTTCTTAGTCTATATTGTTCTAAAAGATTTTAAATTTAAAACAATAAAATTATAAGATACAAAGAAGCAAGGAAAAAACAAAAAACACTGACATGATACAAAGCAATCTGCAGACCCAGACTTCAATATCCTAGATGTTGGAATTAGCAGACAGAAAAGTATAACCATGACAAATATGCTTAAGACTCTAATGGAAAAGGTGGACAGTAAGTGTGATCAGATGATAATTTCAGAAGAAAGCAGAAAAGGATAAGAATAAATCATACTGAAATGTCAGAAATGAAAAGCATGCTAATAGAGAAGCAAAAAAGAGTGTCATTTTTAAAAAGTGGAGCATCCAAGAAGGATGATATGAACCAGCTCAACATGCAAGTGATTAGAAACTCAGAAGAAGAAAGAATTGAATGGAAGAAATATTTGAAGAGAGAAATGATGAAATTTTTGTAAATCCATGATGGGGGGACCCTGTTTCAAACACTGAAACACTCTACCCATTGAATATACCTCATACCAACTGCCCATCATTACACTTGAATTTCCAATTTTGAATCACAGAGTCAATCTTAGAAAAAGAAGATACTTGTGTCACTAACAAATTGTAGATGAAGAAGGCATGGTTCCTCCCGGGGCTCAGCTATAATTCACATATTATGAAATGGTATTTTACTGTAGAATGGGGTGATGTTGGCAACAACAAACACTATTTAAAGGCATAGAAAGAAGAGAAATGGTAGCATGAGAGGAATATTTGGATGTAACAGTAGGCCTAGTTACCAGAGTGAGCATAAAATGTGACATGTGGGAGAAAACAGCCTAATTCACAATTAGTGGTATGGCAAGATCCAAATATCATTGCCCCTATTATAATGCAAATGGTCAAAGTCTCATTGCAAAATTTAGGTTTTACAAACTCAGAGCTTTTTGTTCACAATATTCTCAAATCAGCATTAAAATTACCATCAATATAGTTTTAATCATACATGGAACACAAGTAATAGCACAGAGGACCATAGAAGAAAGGAGGGAAAACTGAATGGGAAGAAATCAGAGAGAGAAAGATAAACCATCAGAGACTCTGGACTCTGGGAAACAAACTGAGGGTTACAGAAAGGGGTGGGGTGGACAGATGGGATAACCAGGTGATAGGTATTAAGGAGGGCACATGTTGTGATGAGCCCTGGATGTTATATGCAACTAATGAATTGTTGAACACTACATCAAAAACTAATGATGTACTATATATTGGCTAATTGAACATAAAAAAATACCATCAATAAATCTGTTCAACCTCTAGAATTACTAATTCAAGAATCCCAAACTCTAACTGCAATTTATTCTCCTTGCATATTAAGCTACTTCCACTATAGTCTTTCTTAGATATCATTGGAAGACCACCTTCTTGGGCTTTTACTTTTCTCCAAACTAGGATCCACTTCTGTGGTGCATTAGATACCCATCCCAGCAATAATATTCTTGTCACACTCCAAAGAGCTTTAGGCCACATTCCCCCCCCCCCAAATATTCTTCTGGTGATAACTTTACCCTGGATGAACCTAATAATCTGCTTTTATGGCCCTTATCAATGTGTAGCAAATCCACTAGACAACATTACACAACGGGGTAGAATGCATCACTATACATTCATGGTCACTAATTTCAAATGGGATCTTATTCCTCTGGCCAGAGGAATAAGATAGTTTTCCATCCTCCCTGACAACTTTGTCAAACATTCAGCCCTTTACTCCAACTTGTCTCTTCACTGAGCACATCATCTCTTCACAGGAATATCAAAACCATTGGAGAGAAACAATCTCAAATTCCCACTTCTAAATCTACATACCTGTCTACATCAGCATCCATCATCTTTCTTTTCTGGCATAATGGGAATTATCTTTTCCCTTATCTAAATGTAATTTTTTAAAAAAAATAAAGGTAATTTTTCCACTTATACTCTGCATGTTTTACATTCTCCCTTTATTCAGAGAAATTGCACAAACCTACTTCTTTCAACTTGATCTTTACATTTGACAGATAAAATATGCAAACTCTCATCTTAAAAACAACAGCAAATTATGGGGTGCCTGAGTGGCTCAGTAGGTTAAGCATCTGACTTTGCCTCAAGTCATGATCTCAGGGTCCTTGGATCAAGACCCATGTTGGACTCCAGCCCTGTGTTGTATTTCATGCACAATGGGGAGTCTGCTTGTCCCTCTGCACTTCCCCTTACTCATTCTCTCTCTCAAATAAATAAATCTTTAAAAAAAAGATAGCGAGTTATGGTTTCCTATTCCCTGTGTAAGGAGCTCAGCACTTATTCTAACAGTAAGTAACAATCTGGTCAGACTGAAAAATCAACACCCCTTTTAGTATATGTAAGAGAGGAGAAGACACTAGGCAAACCACTGTCCCCAAGACTGGAGAGAGAGACAAGTGGAAACAGAAACTCTTGGCTTGCCTAAGCAGAGTCTCATGATCAGGAACTTCTGTAGTAACCAATGTTGTGATTGACAAATTGCTGAAGGCTCTGTGTAGACAACTCTGAGAGTTAAAAAGTCCAATCGTAGCCCCCCCACCACCAAAAACTTTATGGGATTTACCTCCAGATGTTCAATCAACCAGGTTTTAATTGGAAATGTCAAAGAAAAATCTCTTCCACCTTCAGGCAAAAGGAGGGGAAAAGGAACCATTTTAAAATACAGCAGAGCATTCTGTACTTCTTAATAAGGCCTATCTGCAGGGGAAAGAAGTTAGCTAGAGCCTAACAAGCTGGGGGTATCATCAGAGCCTAACCAATCTGGAGAAGACAAATACCCAACTCCAGCCCACACTAGCCATCCTGTCCCTCCTCAAGGGAGAGAAAAGTATTGAGAACAACTTTTGAAGCTCATAGTATAGAGCCATAGGCTCACTACAAGATTATAGTCCTAATAACGAGATTATAAAATGCTGCTTCTCCCTCCACACTTCACCACTGCAGGCCTATTTACACCAGTTTCTTTTGTCTGGTGTTTCATATTCTATTGGGAAAAAATTACATGGAATATTAAAAGGAAAACCCCACACACAATTAGAAGAGACAGACAGCATCAGAACCAGACTGGGTAGGGATGTTGAAATTATCAGAATGGGAATTTAAAACAACTATAATTCATATACCAATGTATCTAATGCATAAGGTAGACAGCATGCAAGAACATATGGGCAATGTAGAGACTTGGAAGTCCTGAGGGAGAACCACAGAAAAATGCTAGTGAAAAGAAAACACTAATGAATTTTTAAAAAGATAACAGAAATAAAGAATAATTCTGACTTATTAGTGGGCCTATTTATAGACTGGCCATAGCTGAAGAAAGAATCTCTGAGCCAGAGAGTATAGTAATAGAAACCTCCCAAACTGAAAAGCAAAATGATTAGACAGAAAATATTAAACAGAACAGAATATCCAAGGATGTTGGGACAGTTAAAAGGTGTGACATATACATGGTGGGAAGAAAGAGAAAAAGGAACAGAAGAAATATTTGAAACAATAATGACTTAGAATTTCCCTCTAATTAATGTCAGACAGCAAATCAAAGATCCAGGAAGTTCAGAGACTATCAATCAGGATAAATGTCAACAAACAAACCCATATTTAAGCATATTATTTCAAATTAGAGAGAAATCAAAGATTAAAAAAAACCAAAGATAACCAAAAAATTCCTAAAAAAAAATCCCAAAGAATAAAACAGCTTACCTATAGAAGAACGAAGAGAATAATCACATCTGACTTCTTAGAAACCATGCCACCAATAAGAGAATAGGTAAAATATTTAAAGTGTTGAGGAAAAAAGAAAAAGATAGCTCATCAACCTAGAATTCTATGGCCTACAAAATTATTTTTTAAAGGGAAATAAAAGGCAAATAAAGACAGTAATATAGGTCAGAAACTTGGATCTACATAAAGAAAGGAAGAACATTAAAGAAGAAATAAGTGAAGGTAAAATAAAAATGTTTATTTTTCTTATTTTTAACACATCTAACAGATAATATTTTGTTCAAAATAATAGCAACAATATATTCCATCATATATATATCATATATGCCTCTGTGTGTGTGTGTGTGTTACATATATATGTTTATATAAATGAAATGAATGACAGAAATTATTCAAGGGATGAGAGGGAAGGATTAAGATTGTTTGGTTATTTTAAGGTACTCATGAAGTGAGCACCAGGAAGTGATATAGTGTTATTTGAAAGTGGACTTAGGTCAGTTATAAATTTATATTGTTAATTCTAGGGCAACCACTAAAATAAAGATATAAATGATATTCTAAGAAAGGAGAGAAGGGGCGCCTGGGTGGCTCAGTGGGTTAAGCTGCTGCCTTTGGCTCGGGTCATGATCTTGGGGTCCTGGGATCCAGCCCTGCATCAGGTTCTCTGCTCAGGAGGGGGCCTGCTTTCCTCTTCCTCTGCCTGCCTCTCTGCCTACTTGTAATCTCTGTCTGTGAAATAAATAAAAATAAAATCTTTTTTTTTAATAAAAATAAAATCTTTAAAAAAAAAGAAAGGAGAGAAGATAAAATTATATAAATGCTCAATTAAAATGACAAAAGGCAGAGAAAGAGTAGAAGGCAAAAATAGTAACAGAGCAAGAGAAACATGTAAAAAAAATAACACCTATGGTAGAAAAAAACCCAACTATATCAATAGTCACTTTGAATATCAATAGTCTAAATGAGCTAATTTAAAGATACACTGTCACAGTGGATCAAAAAACCAGACCCAACTATCTGTTGTCTACAAGAAATATAAAGGCATATATAGATTAAAAGTAAATAGAGAAAGCTATACCATGCTAACACTAATCAAAAGAAAGTAAAGTAGTAATATTAATTTCAGACTAGAGTAGACATCAAAGAAAGGGAAGGTATTAGTAAGAAATAAGGACATTATAATGATAATGGTGTCAGTCTCCAAGAAAACATAACAATCCTTACTATATATGTGCCTAGCCACAGAGCTTCAAATTATGTGAGGCAAAAACCAATAGTATGGCAAGGAGAAACAGGTGAATCCAATATCATGGTTAGAGACTTCAACATGCCTTTACTAGAAATGAAGAGATCCAAAAGGCAAAAAATCAGTGAGGACAATAGTTGAACTGAACAACTCCATGAATCAACTGGATATAATTGACTTAAATATATTAGTGCATATACATTATTCTCAAGCACATTGAACATTCAACAAGATAGGCCACATTCTAGATTATAAAAATGCCTTAACAAATTTAAAGGAATAGAAATATACAAAGTCTTCTCTTAGACCACAATGGAACTGAACTTGAAATCAATAAAAGAAAGATTAATCAAAAGTCCCAAAATAGAAGTCCAATGCTAGACCCTCAACTCTATGGTCAACTAATCTTCGACAAAGCAGGAAAGAATGTCCAATGGAAAAAAGACAGCCTCTTCAATAAATGGTGCTGGGAAAATTGGACAGCCACACGCAGAAAAATGAAATTGGACCATTTCCTTATACCACACACAAAAAAAGACTCAAAATGGAAGACGGACCTCAATGTGAGAAAGGAATCCATCAAAATCCATGAGGAGAACACAGGCAGCAACCTCTTCGACCTCAGCCGCAGCAACATCTTCCTAGGAACAACGCCAAAGGCAAGGGAAGCAAGGGCAAAAATGAACTATTGGGATTTCATCAAGATCAAAAGCTTTTGCACAGCAAAGAAAACAGGTAACAAAATCAAAAGTCAACTGACAGAATGGGAGAAGATATTTGCAAATGACATATCAGATAAAGGACTAGTGTCCAGAATCTATAAAGAACTTAGGAAACTCAACACCCAAAGAACAAATAATCCAATCAAGAAATGAGCAGAGGACATGAACAGACATTTCTGCAAAGAAGACATCCAGATGGCCAACAAACACATGAAAAAGTGCTCCATATCACTCGGCATCAGGGAAATAAATCAAAACCACAATGAGATACCACCTCACACCAGTCAGAATGGCTAAAATCAACAAGTCAGGAAATGACAGATGCTGGCGAGGATGCAGAGAAAGGGGAACCCTCCTACACTGTTGGTGGGAATGCAAGCTGGTGCAGCCACTCTGGAAAACAGCATGGAGGTTCCTCAAAATGTTGAAAATAGAACTGCCCTATGACCCAGCAATTGCACTATTGGGTATTTACCCTAAAGATACAAACGTAGTGATCTAAAGGGGCACGTGCACCCGAATGTTTATAGCAGCTATGTCCACAATAGCCAAACTATGGAAAGAACCTAGATGTCCATCAACAGATGAATGGATCAAGAAGATGTGGTATATATATACACAATGGAATACTATGCAGCCATCAAAAGAAATGAAATCTTGCCATTTGCGACAACATGGATGGAACTAGAGCGTATCATGCTTAGCGAAATAAGTCAAGCAGAGAAAGACAACTATCATATGATCTCCCTGATATGAGGAAGTGGTGATACAACATGGGGGCTTAAGTGGGTAGGAGAAGAATAAATGAAACAAGATGGGATTGGGAGGGAGACAAACCATAAGTGACTCTTAATCCCACAAAACAAACTGAGGGTTGCTGGGGGGAGGGGGTTTGGGAGAAGGGAGGTGGGATTATGGACATTGGGGAGGGTATGTGCTTTGGTGAGTGCTGTGAAGTGTGTAAACCTGGTGATTCACAGACCTGTACCCCTGGGGATAAAAATATATGTTTATAAAAAATAAAAAATTTAAAAAAAGTCCCAAAATACATGGAGATTAAACCATACACTTTTAAATAACATATGAGACAAAGAAGAAATCTCATGAGAAATTGAAAAATATTTTTAACTAACTGGAAATGAAAACATAATTTATCAAACTTTGTGGTATGCAGCAAATGTGGTGCTTGTAGAAAAATTTATAGTATTGTCTGTATGTATTAGAAGAGAAAAAAGATTTAAAATCAATAGTCTAAATTTTCACTTTGGTAAACTAGGAAGAGAAGAGAAAATTAAATCATTAAAGCTAAAGTAAAAAGAAGAAAAGAAATAATAAGAATTATAGCAGAAATCAATGAAATTGAGAAGAGGAAATCAATAGTGAAAATCAACAAAACTAAAACCTGGTTTTTTTAAAAGATCAATAAAGTTGATAAACTGATAGCCAAACTAATTAAGAAAAAAAGAGAAAGATACATAAATAATATCAGAAATGAAAGAGGAGACATCACTACAGATCTTATGGACATTAATATGATAATCAAGGAATACTGTGAACAACTCTATACCCACAAATTTCATAACCTAGATGAATTAGGCCAATTCTCTGAAAGACACAATTTGCCAAAAATCATACAAAAAGAAATAATCTGGATAGTCCTATGTCTCTGGTTTCTACCTCATTGATCTCAGCTCTAATCTTGATTATTTCCCTTCTTATGTGTGGAGTTGGTTTGATTTGTTGTCGATTCTCCAGTTCTTTAAGTTGTAGAGACAGCTGGTGTGTTCTGGATTTTTCAAATTTTTTGAGGGAGGCTTAGATGGCTACGTATTTCCCCCTTAGGACTGCCTTTGCTGTATCCCATAGGTTTTGGACCGAAGTGTCTTCATTCTCATTAGTTTCCATGAATTGTTTCAGTTCTTCTTTGATCTCCTGATTGATCCAAGCATTCTTAAGCAAGGTGGTCTTTAGCTTCCAGGTGTTTGATTTCCTTCCAAACTTTTCCTTGCGGTTGAGCTCAAGTTTCAAAGCATTGTGATCTGAGAATGTGCAGGGAATAATCTCAGTCTTTTGGTATCAGTTGAGTCCTGATTTGTGACCCAGTATGTGGTCTATTCTGGAGAAGGTTCCATGTGCACTTGAGAAGAATGAGTATTCTGTTGTTTTAGGGTAGAATGTTCTGTATATATCTATGAGGTCCATCTGGTCCAATGTGTCATTCAATGCTCTTGTTTCTTTATTGATTTTCTGCTTCGATGATCTATTTCGAGAGAGGTGTGTTAAGATCTCCTACTATTAATGTATTCATATCAATATGACTCTTTATCTTGCTTAAAAGTTTTCTTATATAGGGGCGCCTGGGTGGCTCAGTGGGTTAAAGCCTCTGCCTTCGGCTCAGGTCATGATCCCAGGGTCCTGGGATCGAGCCCCACATCGGGCTCTCTGCTAAGCGGGAAGCCTGCTTCCTCCTCTCTCTCTCTGCTTACTTGTGATTTCTGTCTGTCAAATAAATAAATAAAATCTTAAAAAAAAAAAGTTTTCTTATATAATTGGCTGCTCCCATATTGGGGGCATAGATATTTACAATTGTTAGATCATCTTGGTGGATAGTCCCTTTAAGAATGATGTAGTGTCCTTCTGTATCTCTGACTACAGTCTTTAGTTTAAAATCTAATTTGTCTGATATGAGAATCGCTACCCTAGCCTTCTTTTGAGGCCCATTGGCACGAAAGATGCTTCTCTATTCCTTCACTTTCAGTCTGGGTGTATCTTTAGGTTCAAAATCGGTCTCTTGTAGACAACAAATGGATGGGTCCCAGAGATACAGTAGAACATATCAATGAAACTAGAAGCTGGTTTTGAAAGAATCAATAAGATCAATAAACTATTGGCCACACTAATCCAAAAGAAAAGAGAGAAAGCCCAAATTAATAAAATTATGAATGAAAAGGGAGAGATCACAACTAACACCAAGGAAGTAGAAACAATCATCAGAAGTTATTATCAACAGTTATATGCCAATAAGCTAAGTAACCTAGATGAAGTGGATGCATTCCTGGAAAACTATTAACTCCCAAAATTGAACCAGGAAGAAATCAACAAACTGAATAGACCAATATCTAGTAATGAGATTGAAGCAGTGATCAAAAACCTCCCCCCAAAAAAGAGCCAGGACCTGATGGATTCCCTGGGGAATTCTACCAAACTTTCAAAGAAGAAATAACACCTATTCTCCCGGAGCTGTTTCAAAAAAGTGAAGCAGAAGGAAAATTTCCAGACTCTATCTATGAAGCCAGCATTACCTTGATCCTCAAATCAGGCAAAGACCCTACCAAAAAGGAGAATTTCAGACCAATATTACTGATGAATATGGATGCTAAGATTCTCAACAAGATCCTAGCAAACAGGATCCAACAGCACATTAAAAAGATTATCCACCATGACCAGGTAGGATTCATTCCTGGGCTACAAGGATGGTTCAACATTCACAAATCAATCAGTGTGATAGAATAAATTAATAAGAAAAGAGAGAAGAACCACATGGTCCTCTCAATTGAGGCAGAAAAAGCATTTGACAAAATCCAGCATCCATTCCTGATTAAAACGCTTCAAAGTATAGGGATAGAAGGAACATTCCTGAACTTCATAAAATCTATCTGTGAAAGACCCACAGCAAATATCATCCTCGATGGGAAAAAGCTTGCAGCCTTCCCGTTGAGATCAGGAACACAACAAGGATGCCCACTCTCACCACTCTTGTTCAACATAGTATTAGAAGTCCTAGCAACAGTAATCAGACAACAAAGAGAAATAAAAGGTATCCAAATTGGCAATGAAGAGGTCAAACTCTCTCTCTTCGCAGATGACATGATTCTTTATATGGAAAACCCAAAAGACTCCACCCCCAAACTATTAGAACTCATACAACAATTCAGCAACGTGGCAGGATACAAAGTCAATGTACAGAAATCAGTGGCTTTCTTATACACTAACAATGAAAATACAGAAAGGGAAATTAGAGAATTGATTCCATTTACTATAGCACCAGGAACCATAAGATACCTGGGAATAAACCTAGCCAAAGAGGTAAAGGATCTGTACTCGAGGAACTACAGAACACTCATGAAAGAAATTGAAGAAGACACAAAAAGATGGAAGACCATTTCATGCTCTTGGATCAGAAGAATAAACATTGTTAAAATGTCTATACTGCCTAGAGCAATCTATACTTTTAATGCCATTCCAATCAAAATTCCAGCGGTATTTTTCAAAGAGCTGGAGCAAATAATCCAAAAATTTGAATGGAAACAGAAGAGACCCCAAATCGCTAAGGAAATGTTGAAAAACAAAAATAAAATGGGGCATCACGCTGATTTCAAGCTTTACTACAAAGCTGTGATCACCAAGACAGCATGGTACTGGCATAAAAACAGACATCATAAAAACAGACCAATGGAACAGAGTAGAGAGCCCAGATATGGACCCTCAATTCTATGGTCAAATAATCTTCGACAAAACAGGAAAAAATATACAATGGAAAAAAGACAGTCTCTTCAATAAATAGTCCTGGGAAAACTGGACCGCTATATGTAGAAGAATGAAACTCGACCATTCTCTTACACCATACACAAAAATAAACTCAAAATGGATAAAAGACCTCAACGTGAGACAGGAATCCATCAGAATCCTAGAGGAGAACATAGGCAGTAACCTCTTCGATATCAGCCACAGGAACTACTTTCAAGATATGTCTCCAAAGACAAGGGAAACAAAAGCAAAAATGGTCAAATAATCTTCAATAAAACAGGAAAAAATATACAGTGGAAAAAAGACAGTCTCTTTAATAAATGGTGCTGGGAAAACTGGACAGCTATATGTAGAAAAATGAAACTTGACCACTCTCTTACACCATACACAAAGATAAACTCAAAATGGATAAAAGACCTCAATGTGAGACAGGAATCCATCAGAATCCTAGAAGAGAACATAGGCAGTAATCTCTTCGATATCAGCCAGAGCAACTTCTTTCAAGATACGTCAAGTCAAAGGAAACAAAAGCAAAAATGAACTTTTGGGACTTCATCAAAATCAAAGCTTCTGCACAGCAAAGGAAACAGTCAAGAAAACAAAGAGGTAACCCACGGAATGGGAGAAGATATTTGAAAATGACAGTACAGACAAAAAGCTGATATCCAGGATCCATAAAGAACTGGATAGTCCTATGTCTATTAAAGACATTAAATAAAAAATATTATAAAATAAAAAATAAATTAAATAAAAAATAATAAAGACATTTAATCAGTAATTAATAGCAAATTAATAACCTTGCAAAACAGAAAGCACCAGGACCAAATGGACTCAATGTTACTAAACATTTAAGGAAGAAATTATACCAGTTCTCTACAATCCTTTTTGGAAAATAGAAGCAGAGGAAATGTTTCCTGACTTACTCTATAAGGCCAGTATGATCCCAATACCAAAACAAGAAATGGCATACAAGGAAAGAAAGTTTCAGACCAATATCTTTCATGCACATGGATGTAAAAATCCTCAATAAAATATTAGCAAATCAGATCTACAATGCATAAAAATATCATATACCATGACAGAGTGGATTTATTCCAAATGTACAAGGCCAGCTCAATATTTGAAAATCAGTTGATATAATTCAACATATCAACAGACTGAAAAGGAAAATCATATGATCATATTAATAGATACAGAAAAAGCATTTGACAAAATCCAACACTCATTCATGATTTAAAAAAAAACCTCAATAAACCTGGAACACAGTGAACTTCTTCAACTTCATTAAAATTAGCTACCAAAAAAACTATAGCTCACACCACTTGAATCTTTTTCATTAAGACCAGGTATAAGGCAAGAATGCCCTCCTTACCACTCCTTTTCAATATCATACTGGAAGTCCTAAGCTAATGCAATGACAAGAAAGGTTGGGGGATAAAATATAGGTGTCTTTGGTCACAGATGATATGAAGCCAAAAGAATGAACAAATAAACTCCTAGAACTAATAAGCAATGATAGCACACACAATTATAGCATAGAAGTTTAATACATAAAAATCAATTATTTTCTTATATAACAGCAATGAATAAGTGAAATTTAAAGTTAAAAACACAATCCATTGGCACCCCACAAAAATGAAATACTTAGGTGTAATTTTAACAAAATATGTATAAGATGTATTTGAGGAAAACTACACAACTCTAATGAACAAAATTAAAGAACTAAATATATGGAGAGATATTCCACACTCATGCACAGGAGTAGTCAATATTGTCAAGATGTGAATTCTTCTCAACTTGATTTACAGATTCAATGAAACTCCATTCAAAATCCCAGGAAGTTATTTTTTGATTATGAACAAACTGGTTGTAAAGTTATATGGAAAAGCTAATGACCCAGAATTTTCAACTAAAGATTGAATAAGAGCAAGTTTGGAGGTCTGATGCTTCCTGACTTTCAGACTTACAGCGAAGCTACAGTAATCAATACAACAAAGAGTGGACAAATAGATCAATCAACCTACAGAATAGAGAACCCAGAAATAGATCCACATACATAATGTCAACTTATCTTTGGCAAAGAAGCAAAAGCAATGCAATGGAGCAAGGATGGTCTTTTCAACAAATGTAGACATTACATCCATCACAAAATTTAACTCAAAATGAATTACAGATCTAAATGTAAAACACAAAATAATAAAACTAGAAGACAACATAGGAGAAAACCTAGACAATTTTGGATAAGGTGATGACTTTTTAGATTCAACACCAAAGGCACAATACATCAAAGGAAAGTGATAAGCTACACTTTATTAAAATAAGAAACACCGGTCAGTCAAAGGAGTAAAATGACAAATCATAGACTGGAAGAAAATATTTGCAACCCAGTAAGAAGATACACAGGTGGCAAATACATATATGAAAGATGCCCTGCATCATAAGTTATCAGGAAAATGTAAATTAAAACAACAATGAAGTACTACTACATACCTATCAGAATGGCAAAAATCCAGAACACTGACACCAAATGCTGGCAAGAAACAAAAGGCATTCTCATACATTGCTGGTGGGAATGCAAAATAGTAGAACCACCTTCAAAGACAGTTTGGTGGTTTCTTAACACCAATGATAACATACTCTTATCATTTGATCCAGCAGTCCAGCTCCTTAGCATTTACCCAAAGGAGCTGAAAACTTATTTCCATACAAAAACCTGTATATGGATATTTATAGCAGCTTTATTCATAATCGCCAACTTGTGACTAAGATGTGTTTAGGTAGGCGAATGGATAAATTATGTTTTATCTAGATAAAGAATAGTAATGCTAATAAGAAATGAACTATTGAGCACTGAAAAGAGATGGACAAACTTTAAATGCATATTACTACATGGAAGAAGCCAGTCCAAAAAGGCTAAGGAGACCATAGAGAGTTCAGTGGTTGCCGAGTTTGGGTAGCTGGAGGGATGACTAGGTAGAGCACAGAGGATTTGTAGGACAGTGAAAATGCTCTGTATGATACTATAATGACAGATACATGTCATTATACACTTGTCTAAACCTATCCCATGTATAAGACAAAGAATGAACTGTAAAGTTATATGGAAATAAAGGGTGATTATGATGTGATTATGGAATTATGGTGATTATGATGTGTCAATGCAGGTTCATCAATTGTAACAAAGGTATCACTCTGGTGGGGGATATTGATAACAGGGGAGACTATTTATGTATAGGTACAGGAGATATATGGGAATCTCTGTACTTTCAGTTTTGGTGTGAATTGCTTTAAAAAAAAAAGTCTTATTAAAAAATGGTGACAAAATTTTGTCTTCAGCTGACCTGTTATTATCTTTCAGTTCCTGCTCCCTCCCCTCTTATTCATAACCAAACTTCTCAACTTTGTCTTTACTTCCTCTATTTCCCCACCATTCAGCTCAATATGATGTAGTTTCTGTGTCAGTTACACAGATGAAAATGGTCCCCCCAAAGTCAGCAGTGACTGCATTTTTTAGATCATTAGATTCCATAGACACTTACCCTGCCCCTTACTTGACCTTGTGGCAGCATCAGATACCATTGACCACACTCCTTCAAACGTTCTCCTACTTCTCTGACTGCTCCCTTGTATGTCTGTAAACTCAGACTCCTCCACCTAGAGGCCTTTGTACCTCACTCTGAAGAATTTTCATGGTGATTTTATTTAATTCTATTATTTCAACTGTCATTTATACACTGGTGATTCCTGAATTATAACTCTAGTCTAGACCTTGTCACTGAATTCTAGTTTTATATGAAACTCCCTACTCAATACTGTTCACCAAGAAGTCTCAAAAAGACCTCAGACTCAACATGTCTAAGAATGAACTCAGGTTCTTTAGCCCTATAACTACCCTTTTCTAGTATTTCTTTTCCCAAGGAATGACCATTACCTTTTAGTGATGCTGATCAGTTATTTAAAATATAATAATGCATTTAATTCTCATTACAGCTCTATAATATAGCTACAATGTTATCTCCATCTCTAAGATGAGAAAGGGTAGTTAAGAGTCACCTTAAGATCATACCATTAGTAAGTGGCAGACAATATTTGAACATAGACAGGGTGAGGGACACATTCTCAACCATTACCTTTTTTTGTGTTTACTGTAGGTATAGACTAGAAACTTAGGAGTCATTTTTGATGCTTTCTTTTCTCTCCAAGTATCTGTTTTCAAATCTGTGTATTTTCATCTTCTCACAAAGTCATTCCTTTTTATTCATCATAACTAAATCATTGCATATATCCAAACTACTTCAGCTGCTAAAACAGACTCCATACTCCAAAGAGAGAGGTTGTCTTAAAACATAATTCTGCTTATATTACTTGGGCAGGGAACACTTCAAAGTTTCCATTACTCTTGAGATGATGACCAACAACTGTAATGTAGTTGTCCACCCAATGTGTGATTTAGCCTTTGCCCCCCTCTCTCTCTAGCCTCATCTGTCAGCACTCTGCAGTAACTAGCTGTTTCCTCTTCACACTGACCGGCTTTTGTTTCCTCAAACTTACTTGCTCCATCCACAACATTTTTATTTCCTCCAGCTACCTGCTCAGAGCCAGCCCTTCTCCTGAGGAGGCTCTGAGCTTCACTCCTCTCCTTACCTGGATAATTCTTATCTATCTTTCAGACCTGACTTAAGAGTTCCTTCCTTATGGAACCTTCCCTGACAACCCAGCCTAGACTTGTTTTCGCTTCAAGAAAAACGTTCATCTCTATTTGTATTATTCATTCAGTTTATTATTATATAATTAACATCTTTTTACCAATCAGAATATCATTTCAGTTACATGAAAGCATAACTATCTTACTTTTGTTCACTTTAGTAACCCCAATGCCTGGGTACTGACACACAATAAGCATTCAATAACTTAGAAATTTCAGTTAGTTAGATATCATCTCCGAAGCTTTCTGGACAGAGGTTTCTCTATCTTCTTTTATTTTCTTTCCTTTTCCTTTGTCTTTTCTTTTCTTTTCTCTTTTATTTCCCTTTTCTTTCCTTTTCCTTTTTCTCTTCTCTTTTCTTCTTTTCTTTCCTCTTTCTCTCTTTCCTCTTGATTTATTTATCAATAAATAAATAACTAAAATTATTTATTTTTTAAGTTTTAAGTTTAATAAGTAAAATAAGTTTAAATAAACTTACTTATTTTTTAAGTTTTAAATAAAAAACCTATTTATTTTTTAAGATTTTATTTATTTGACAGACAGAGATCACAAGTAGGCAGGCAGAGGGCGGGAGGGAAGCAGACTCCCCGCTGAGCAGAGTTGGATGCAGGACTGGATTCCAGGACCCTGAGATCATGACCTGAGCCGAAGGCAGAGGCTTAACCCACTGAGCCACCCAGGCACCCCTCTTCTTGATTTATTTTTCATGAGGAAGAACTTTGAGACACTTAAATCATTTTAAAAGGATAACCATTTGCAGCAAGCTTCCACATCATCAGTCCGAGAGGGGGATAAACTTCTACAGACAAAAATTTTAGCCCCTCTCTATCTCTAGTTTCAAAACAGTTACCCTAATTCTGGTTTCTGCCAGCCTTTCCGCACTCACTTGTTGTGTCAGCATGTCTTTTTTAAAGCTCTGGTTGGTTAACTATCACACTGGAGGAGATCTGAGGATCTCATTTCTATTAAGGTGGAAAGATTGATAAGGAATTAAGGGGTTTCTTAAGTTCTAATTGTGTAAGTGAAATGATCAGAGATAATCTGGGGGTGGAGGATTCTTGCTGGTCATTTGCACCTTCTTTCCCATGCCTACCTCCTCTTCTACACATAGCCAACACTTTTCAGTATGAAAATAAAGCCAAACCTCAGACATCTGAACTAGCAGAATCATGAGTGTAAGGTAAATATACCCTAGGGTCTATGATAAACAGACAAACTCAAGAATTTGAAAGGCTTTTTTTTTTTAATAATACTAAAGGTTACTCAGGTATAGGAAAGTTACTTTAACAGACCTAGTTCTTTCCTTGACTAGCAGTGTTATCATGGTTGAAACTAGGAAACATGTTCCTACACTCATTTAAATTCCTACTAATCTCTCCTGCTTCAAGGTCTAAGAAGTATTCAGAAACTTCAATGGATGTTGTGACAGAATTCTGGGTAGTTCAAACCATCAAGTGCTCTAACTTCTGAAATACAATTCTAAAATATTAGCAAATGTCTTTCAAAATGGCCAAGTATTGCTGGACCAGAGTACATTCTAGGAGAGTTGCAACAGTAAAGACATAAAAACATGGAAAGACTTTACCCTAAATGAAATAAAGCAAAAGAACAGAAGTGTATTCAGTTTATTACCAGAACAATGAGAAAGCCCTTTTTTTGAGTTTAAAACTGAGTTTCTATGTTATTTGTTAAAAAAAAAAAAAAAAGTCTATTGAATAATTTCTGTGTGCCAAGCCTTATTCTGGATGTTCTGCAGAATGGAATCATGGTGTGCTAGTGATGGAAGCACCTTAAGGATCTAAGAGGTGAAGCCAGCAGAAGCTCACATCAGTGACATGACTCTGCCAAGACACCACAGGAGGGAAACAAAGTCCCTATCCTCAATGTGCTCAATTTTGTGTTCTAAATTATCTTTACAGAAGATAAATGGTAAATGCTACCATTATTGTAGAGGTGTCTGAAATGCATGAATGCATGCGTCTGTCATGTCTCTCAGTTAAGAGAGGACTTCACCCAAGGCCAAAGATGGGCCAAAAAATGTCCATAAACCAAGTCTAGTTTTGAGACTAGCTTAGTATTCCTTCTAATTTAATCCTAAAAGAGCTACATCAAAAAAGTAGGATCAACTTTATAAGCCTGGGAATGCTTCTGTTCTCCAACCTTAAGTGGTCACATTGGACTCACAACACTAATTTTTTCCATTGTGCACAGCTGTTATCACAAATGGAGAACCATGACTTCATGTGTGGACTATGAGTACAGACAGGAGATCTGCTATCAATAAACTCAGTATCTCTAACTTCATCATCTAGAAAACCAGGCAAGACTTTTTTTATCCAACAGCATAGCTTTTGCAAACTTCTCTCTAGTGAAGTGAAGCAAGTAAGACAACATTATCTCTTAATTTCATGCTTTAAAGCGCAAACTGTGTTCCATGGACCAAATCCAGCGTGCCATCTGTTTTGTGAAAACAGCAGAATTGAGTGTGAGAAATACTATATGGCTTACAAAGCCAAAGTGTTTACTATCTGGTCTTACCCTGAGAAGTTCACTGATCCTTGCTCTAAAGTGACACAATTAAATAACAACAAAAATGAAGGCAGATTCTTCGTTATCATAAAGCTGGATTACAAATGAAAAGTTGGTAATTTGTTAATACAGTTCCTTAGTTAAATGTATAAAACTATAATACAGATTAAACAATAAGAATTTTGTGAATGGAAAAACTCAAATAAACCTCTCTTAATCCATCATGCACAGAATAGATTGGTCTGAGAATGTTGTTATTCTTTCAAGACACAAACTATTATTTTATATATCATGTTTGATGACTTTGTGTTCATGATTACCTTCCTATAAAACCACATGCTGTGTTTTTAAAGATTACTCAGGTATGGGAAAGTTACTTAACAGACCTAGTCTGTTCTTGACTAGCAGTGTTATTGCTGTTAAACCTAGGAACCATGTTCCTACACCCCAATTTTCTTATCTGTGAAAGGAAGGGCTTGAACTGTATACCTTCTGGGGTTTTGGGCCCTGAACTCTATGACCAGTAGGGGCAAAACTTTTTTGATTCCCATCAATTCCAAGAGACAGATTAAATTATCGTGGTATTGAAATTTTGTTAAACCAAATACTGAGATTAATGCTGTCTCAGATATGTTGGGCTGCTTCACCTCTTGGAGCACCGATATGACAAAGGACAATTGATCCAGTGAATATGCAATAAAAATAATCATTCTAATTTTATGGTGATATAGTCAAGTCTTTGCAATTTTCTAAATCCAATCATTGCAAAAATGGTTTAATAAAGTAGAATGATTATGACTAAGTTGACATTTAAATTTTATTTATACTAGTCTAGGAATACAAATGTCTCAATGAACATTTGATAAGGTAAAATTTTAATCTGTCATTAGCTGGTAGTTTTCAGTGTAGCCTAGTATTCATAAATATGTACAATCACATACATGAAAAAAAAAAACTGTAGTTATTCAGGTTATTAGCCATACAATGAATGAAGTTGGAAAGGGGCCAAGTATCAGGTGGTTGAGATTAGTATCAAAACAGGGCTATGTTGTGGTGGAAGATACAGGCAAAGGGTGCCATCGATGAGCTCAGGGAGTTCTAATAGGACAATGTGACCATACCTGACCCAGATTCTTCATATGATAGAAGATATTTCCAGTCTGTATTCTATTTGTAAAATATACAGCTTTGAATCACAGAATTCCATTTAAAAAAAATCCTGAATGATACATTTCAGGATCTTGAATTTGCTTCTCTAAAAGAAATATAGATTATCCTTTGTTAGTTTTTCCTGCAGACTTGGGCTTCATGCATAATTCCCTTTGGGATTTGCTGAGCTTTTTAAAACCCACAGGAGTCATGTATTTATTTGCACTTCACCAGCAGAGTCACTGGAGCCTCATGTTATACAGATACAGCGTTTGACACAAAGGGCGGGGAGAGAGACACATAGCCTTAGTGATGCAAACCATGAAGCAAGAAGGTCACAGACTAGAGTGAGAGCCAAGCCGCCCACACATGCAGCCGCGATGAGCCACAGAGGCAATTCCCAGTCTTACTTATAGAGTGCACCACCCTGAATTTTAGAGATAGAAAGGAGTTTTGAGATTGTAGAACATATTCTTCATTTCTTTTAAAAACTGAGATAACTGAGGCCAAGTGAGGTTAAGAGACTAATGTAAGGCTCTAGAGCTAACAAGTGGCACTGCCAGAACGGAAACCCTCCTGACTACCAGTCAACCCCATAGCACACTCTCCATGCTGTCCCATACAGAGAGAACAGAGCCGAGTACCAAAGAGATGGGTGCACTCAATAAACATGGCCAGCAGCAGATCCTTGACTCTGGATTTTACTACAAACTTAAGAAAAAAAATTCTCCAGAAATCACAATATATAATAAAAGCTGTACTCAGAATAGCAACTTGTCCTAAGAATGTGCATTTACAAAGAAAGATCTCTAGGATCTTCAAATCTCAAGGCATAGCTTAAAACAGACAGAAAAGCAGATCTGTGTCATCAAGAAGAAAAAAAAAATTCTTTTTTGAAAAAGAAGAATGGATTTTGCTGGAATAGACTCAGGGTGGAGTAGGAAGTGTCTGCATTTAAGGGTGTTAACTCATTTTTGTAAACCATTTGCCAAAAGTCCAAGGAAATCCCCAATAATCTCAGCAAAGGAAATATTTTTTAAAGACTTTTTAAAAAAAATACATCTTTCTAAAATAATATATACTTCTCCCACCCTGGCTCATGTAAAGTTAGCCTCAAACAGAAAGCTGTATTACAAAAATTCTTCAAATTAAATGATTATTAGCTGGTCTTTATTTACAAACTTCATATTACATAAGGAGTTACTGCATTTCTTTCAATACAGTACTCACATGGGAGTATTCCTTCAGGTACAGATCTAGCCAAATCTTGCCCATTTCTCTAAAGTCTTGCTGAATTCCCTTATGGCCACACACCTGGATGGCCAAGAGCCTCTGGAGCTCTTTAAGTATATGTTTTAAAAAAGGCAAAGTGCACTCTTGACTGTGCCCAATCTCTGATAGTGCTTAGGCTATAGAAGGTAATTAATAAGTATTTGTTGAATGAATTCTTATTGATTTGAAGCAGAAACTAGGCTCCTTATTCCATAACAATGCTCAGTGTCAAAATCAGGAGCATCGATCTGGCTTTAACATGGGTTGGTTTTTGCTTCTGTCAAAAATGGCATGTTTAGTTGGACATCTGGGGAAGTAGTTGTAGTTCCTTCCAAAGTGAACCCACTAAAATATATATGTCCAAGCACATGGAGCCTAACTCAGTTAACCACTTGCAGAGTAGTGTCACATTTAGAGATATATGGACACTGATTGGCAGGTCTTACAACGCCTCTCTCAAGTGTTGAAAAGAACCAAAGCACTTGGAGTCCAGCAACTTTTATTAAATTTACTTGTTCTCACTCACTTTAGAGGAAGTGCCCAGACTTTCACATGACTAGACTTCTCTCATCTGTGCCATCAGATACTGCTACTCTCTTGTCTCCCTCTCCTCAGGGCTGAGGGTTCCTGCACCCTTAGCTTGTTATCCTGCCCTCCTAGAGCAGGGCCTTTCAGCAGTTTGTGCTGAAAGCTTTCCTCTGTGCTTGTAGCATTGCTCCCCCTCCATAGGGAGTGGGAGAGGTGGACAAACACAAGTGGGCAAAGGAGACTGGGAGGGCTGTGAAGTCCCTCCTGTTATTAATACTCCATCTCAGTATCCAAAAAAAGACTGGGAGGTGGCCCTTCCAGGTGTTCATGTCACATGCTCCACACCACGTGTTTTTCTTTTGAATGCTAATTTTAAAAAGTGGGTTACTCCAAGGAGTTCATCAAGCAAAGAGACCTTAAAGCTGCTTTCTTGGTGATTATAGCTGCTTCAAGAAATTTTGGTGGTTGATGATAACATTTTGAGGGTTAAATATACAGCCGTCTCCCAACATGCCTGGCAAGTTCCCCACAAACACTGTAGTACAGTGAGGACTTTCTACAATGAAGGTATTACTCAGTGCCCTTTCCAAGACACATTGAACATGTAAACAGAATAGGTTGCCTCTTATCTGACATGATTTGAAAGACATAAGGAGGACTCTCATGCTTTAACAAACTCTTCCCTTCAAATCCTACTTGGTGGAAATCTTCCCATTAGAGAATATAGATCCTCTTGCATTATTGCTTTATTCGTACAAACATCTTTAGAAAAAAAGTCAAATGTTTCAGAGAACTAAGACATTTCGCTTAGTTAGTCATTAAGACCTTACTTGAATGAAAATACGAGATTATTTTCAAGGAGTAGGCTAGCAGAGATGGGGCAGTGACTAGAGAAATTTTTATAGATGGGCAGTCTGGAGCTGAAAGTATTGCCAAGAGAAGGCAAGTCTGGAGTGGGGCAATAGAAGTCTTTAAGTATTAAGTTCAGGAGAGGAGAACACCAAGAATGTGGGTGGGTTCCAAAGGCATGTTGATGCCTACCACCCATTCTGGATTTTCCCCCCTTAAAGCTGCCTTATAGGGGATTGTATCACACAATAAAAATGGAAATAACTGACAAGTACAGAGCTTGATATATGGTAAAAATTTAGCAGATGTTAATGGAAATTGAATTTAAAGCATCTGCTTATCAACGTGTTTGTCTGTCTTCATCCTGACAAAACCACAGGTTTTTTTTTTTTGTTTTTTTTTTTTTACATGAGTGGATCAAGAATCAGGTCATTAAAAATAGATCTTTTAAATGGAAATTAAAACAGAAAAGAGGTGTGAGGGTTCTTGCCAGTCAAATCAGCTAGCACTTTGTCAGGAAGGAATCATAGAAATGTGGGCTGAGAAGGGTGTGCCTTCCAAAAAAGAGGTAGAAGGGAGGGCAACTCAGAATGGAATGTCATCCCCTTAAGCACCAGATTCCCACAGAAACATTTCTGCGAGTCGGTAATTTTACCTCAATAGCTCAGTGCATCCCTGTAGTTAAAGTTTCCTTGATTAAATAGAGCTGGCATAGCTATTCAAACAATATCTGTACTATATTTTAGAAAACGAAGCAAAATCAAATGTTTGTGTGAAAAAAATCTATCTGTACTGAAAGGAATCCACAAATAAACTGCAAATATGTATAAAACACCTTTGAGATGCAAAAACCACTCTTTGGGCCAAGAAGACACATGATGGCTGACCTCTCAGTTTAAAAAGATCCTACAAGGCAGCTGCAAATGTGCATAAGAGCAATCAGGTTCCAACAAGTGTTCGCCCACCTTAAAGATATCAACAATGGAGTTATTCTTTTTTGCCAGTCAAGGCTCTTTGACATGATGTTATCTTCATATGTTAATGCATATTTTTAAATTCCATTAGGTTCTACATTTTCCTAACCTGTTTATAGTGTTTGAGGCCCAGTGAGATATCAAAGTACTAAGATTTCCTTTTTCTTCCTCATAAATGCTAGATTTCTTAGACCTTGGCTGGAGAAAACACTCATGCTCAACCATAATGACAACATCTCCATGTCCACTCACTGAAACAATATACATGATCCACCCTGTGGGACAGGAATAGAGAATATGGTCAATCAACCTTTACCATTAGCAGACTCTGTAAAGTTTTCCTACTCACGTACTTTATTTGTAACCCCAAAATCAATACCTGCAGCACTTTTGTGGTCATTTTTGGACATGCATAGAGAGACAAAAAAAGGTGAGCTACCTGATGTGCGTATTTCCAGCTGAGGCTGAACAGGGCACCACTGCTTCCTTGTTTCAGCTCTCAGACTGTAAACAAGCGTCCTTTACACAGTCTGTTTAGTGCTATGTTTTTTCCATATTTGTATTTTTTGTTGCTGATTTCGTTGTTTGAAATGGCCCCCAAGTGTAGAGCTGAGGTGTTGTCCTGTGGCCTTACAGAGTATAAAATATTTATATCAGATAGGTTCTGTTCAGGCATGAGCTGTAGTGCCCTTGGCTTGAGTTTAATGCTAATGAAGCAACAACATATATCAGATTCATTGTTTTTAAATAGAAACATACGAAAACAAGGTTAAATATTGATTGGCTGACAAAAATGTGATCAGAGACTCTCAGGAAACTAACCCTGTATTTCGTCTAAAAGGAATAGCTCAATGTTTGCTAATAAAGTGTCTGCAGCAACTTTATAGAACATAACTACTGTGAGTAATGAGAATTAACTATATTGTGGTCCATGGTTTATGGTGAGAAAAAATAAGATTCAGAGAAACTAAATCATTTCCTTTAATGTCACCCACCCAGTTAGAAGTAGGTAAAGACTAAAATTGAGGTGGTTTATTTCCAAGTCCAATGATCATTTTTCTGCCTAATACCCCCTTTCTACAATCTCACCTTAATTATGGATCTAGAGAAGGCTTTCCTTTACACATTGCATGGGATGGCCAGATTTACTCAGACTAAAGGACTCTCTTTCAAAATGCGTCTTTTTTAAAATATGAAAGGGGTGCCTGGGTGACTTAGTTAGTTAAGCATCCAACTCTTGACTTCCACTCAGGTCATAATCTCAGGGTCATGAAATCAAGGCTTATGTTGGGCTCTGTGTTCAATGCAGAGTTTACTTGAAATTCCTTCCTCCTCTTTCCCCTCCCCCTCTGCTTCTCTCCTTGCTCACACTCTCTCTGTCTCTCTAAAATGAATAAATACATACAGTCTAAAAAAAAATATGAAAAACAGCTGAAATTGAATTTTGAAGTTGAAAGGGGCAAAGACTACATGACACTTCAACTTAGGTGGTGCAATTTTAACGTCTGAGTTATGATGATTCATGAATAAAAGATATAGGGAGGGAGGGAGATAAGATTAGACTTCATTGAATGTTCCCTCTGTACCAGGCAAATATAGCCAATTCCAATATTTTACCTTATCTAATAAGAAATTTATTTGCCTACTATCTTTTAGAAAAGATGGTAGTTTCTAAGAAAATTGATCTCATATAATAATTAGATATATTAAAAACAATATAGAGAACCTCTTAAAGAATATGGTTATAATCATGTTATCTTAGAAAAAAGGGAGAGATACTGAGAAAGTACAAATGTTTCATTTGAATGTAGATAAAAGCCTTTAATCATTGGAAGTTTCTTCCCTCTTTTGTTATATTGTATAATATGGTAAAGCAAGATGACAAAATGAAACCTAAAAGCATTACACAAGTCCAAGGAACAGTCACTTAGTACTGAATGCCACTGCTGCCCTGGAAGAGAAGAGCCAGTGAGGATGAAAGGTCCTTCACTTCCCAGGACAGAGTGGGGAAAAGATCCTGAGACAGCGATCTCCAGTCACAGTTGTGACTCTTCCCATGGCACACTGCCTGTTTGGATGATGGTTTCAGATTTTACTCAATTTTTTGGACTTCCTTACTTTTTTCTTTGCCACAGCATCCCTCACAACTCGAGTCTGCTTCAAAAGCCTGAATGTTTTGCTTAATTAGGTGTGTTCATCAACAGTGGATAAAGGAGTGGTAGGAAATGAGCTGTTTTTACTGCTAAAACAGCCCTTCCTTGGCAACTCTGATAAGACGCTCGGGGAAGGTCAAGTCTGTGGTGCTTTGAACCTGCATGAAAGCAAGAGACCACATGGAGCCTTGTGATTCCTTGAATGATGATACACAATGGTAAAATAGACTTGGGATCTAGACTGGAATTTGGTCTGGAAAGAGGAACTAAGCAGGAAGACTTTTTATCCCTTGTGACCTATATCATCCAAGAGACCCAGATATTGACTGGCCAAGGAACAGGCCAACTGGCTGGAAACTGTTTACCCAATTTTATGTTTTGTTACTTGTGTTGTTAATAAGGTCTTAGTAACTGGTGATAAGTGTCTCATTTTTTTTGTAATCATTTTATAAACAATGGTATTATTTTTGAAGGGAGCAAATGAAATCAGCTTAAAGCACTAATCACATTCATTAATGAAGTCATACTAGAGGTCAGATATAGGTAGAGCATTTATTATATTGTAGTATCCTGTTTAGCTCATTTATTTCTTTTGCTAGGATATAAACTTCATAGGAACTGTAACCATTGTTCTTCTTTATATCTTTATCCTTCCCAACATTAGTTAGGTGCTTATAAAGTCTTTTTCTATAAGAGACAAGAAATTTCGCAAATGCCTACCCTGGAGATCTAATTAATGAAGAATGTTATGGCATAAACTTTAGCATGAGGTCAAAGCCAAGGCCAAAGGTTAAAGAGATAAGAGCCTGGCGGGATCCAGGTTTGTCCCCGGAGGCCCATTTGTTCCTCAGGGGAATTCAGGGATGTAGGTCAGCTACAGGGTGGATCTTGATCTGGTTCTCTTTAAGCTCTCTTGGGCACAGGTCAACTTTCCTAAATGATAGCATGTCCAATACAGACTCACCCTTGGCCTTGGGCCAGTCCTGAAATGGCCTCTGGAATGAAAGTCAAGGCCATCTATTAAGTCCTCAGAAGACATGGTCTTTAAACTGCTCTAACCTATCAAATATATTCTGTGATTACTTTAGAAGGTTATTTGTTTACATATTGTTTTCAAATGTAATAACATGTTTTCAGTCACTCTTTGGTGAGCATTTATGCCCAGGTTTTTTGGTAATGGATCTAAAAATTATCTTCCAAAATTTATTTCCACTTATCTTTTGCCTATCAAAGCCATATGCCAATAAATAAAATGATCTGTATTTCTCATTCTATTTTTAACTCCACTTAAATCATCGTTTGAATTACAATAAAAAAGTCACTCTCTGTATTATCTATTTTTACATAATAAATTAACCCAAAGCTTAGATACTTAAACAACAATAAGCATTTATTATCCATACAGTTGCTATGGATTAGCAAGAAACTTGGGAACAGGTTGGCTAGGTAGTTATAATTCAGAACCTCTATGAGATATTGACCCGAGCTATAGTCATCTGAAGCCTTCACTGGGGTTGGAGGATGCACTTCCAAAATGGTTCTTTCATATGGCTAGCAAGTTAGTGCTGGCTATGAGGAGGAAGAAGTCTCAGTTTCTCACCATGTAGCCCTCCCCGCAAGACTTCTTCAGACTGGGTGATCCAAGATCAAGAGCAAGGTGTGAACTGCATTGTCTTTTATTACCTAGCCTCAGAAGTCACACATCTTCATTTCACTTCTTCTGTATGCTAATGGAGCACAGGCCTGTCATGTTTCAGTATGTGAGGGAACTCTAAAAAGGCATGAATACCAGGAGAGGAGGACATTTGAGGATTATTTGAATACTATATTTCTACATTTAATTTTTTTGCACCACAACAAAACTAACAGCATAAAACAAACTGTGTCTTCACATTTTAGTTGTGAAGTTTGAGATTTTTCACAAACCAACTCAAAGCCCTTTCTATGTGTTCTATGCACATAGTGGTAATCCTTCTAGCCACTTACTTGATACATCCTAATTCTAACTCAGTAAAAGGAAACTGTTTAGACATATAGCTCTTAACTTTATTGGCTTCTAGACATCTTTGAGAATCTCAACACCTCAGGGCCAATACCCTCCAAAATGTACACATAAGTAAACTACTTTACATACAATTGCAAGAGTTTTATGGACTCCCAGAGCTAAGAAAAGAAAGTCTAACCTACACAGTGTTTTCAGCTGGCTGCCAAATATGAATATCATAGCTAATGCTCAATAATGGGTTTATGTCCAGTATTAGCCAAGGGGCTGGCCAACAGTCTATGTAAGTAAAAATAACAAGTAACTTTTATGCAAAATATTAAGTTCATCTTAATTTCACAATTGCTCTTTTTCTTGATTGACCTGGAAAACTGTTTATACTTCATTAGGATTTCTTGAGTTTGGGTTACACTTAACAGATGCTTCAGGCTAATATTAAGCATTAACTTTAACATATATATACACAAGCAAATGATTCTCACTAATACCTCAAAATGTCACCAAAAACCTTGCAGCCCCAGTTTTAAACATTACTCACTACCAAACAAGTATACATTAATGGCGAATGCAGCTCAGAGTTCTAGCCAGGTATGGAAAAAAAGGTTGTTTCTAGGAATAAGGGCAGACAGAAGTTCATCACAAGAATCAGTGGTGAACTTACTGTCTCAAGCTAATTTTTTTATGCAGACATGTCTCTTCTACTGAACAATAAAAACCATGGGTTCTCCAAGTTTATAGAGCTACAATAAGCTAGCTAAGTTCCTCTTAATCACTTTCTTTGAAGCCGTGTCTCAGGACTTGGTGCTGATTATATAAAAAGATCAGTCTTATTTCTCTAGACACAGTTAATCTCACCAGACTCAACAGTGATAGTTGCTAAACATGCAGATGACCAACCTACTATATCAGAATCTGGTATGAGTGTAGTAAGGGGTAGGGGGTGTGAAGGGAGGCGATGGGGAAGGTGGGGCTCTGAATACTTAATAGATTCACCAAGTCAGTGGTTTGCAAAAATGTGGTCCCAGCAGCACCTGGAAACTTGTGAAAAATGCAGATTCTCCAGGCTACCTCCTCTCTGACCCACTGAGTCAGAAACTCTGGGGATGGTGCCCAACACTCTGAAGTTTAATAAACCCTCCAGATGCTTCTGATACTCACTCAAGCTTGAAGACCACTACTCTTGGTTCCTTGCTCTTCAATAGTCTGAGAATTATATCTCCATTTATTATCAATAAATCAAAATTCATGGGTTTATTTTCCTATTCCCATCTTCCACAACCAGAGCTTGTGGATGGATATAGGATGCAAGTACCATAAAGGAGGAAAGTAGGTGGGAGAGAGACTTTGGTTTCAAAGCAGATAAATGGAGGTAATGTTCTTCCCCTTAAAAAAGGGGGGGGGAGGGGGGACAAATGTTCTCACAAAATAAGAAAGTGCCTAGAAAGAAATATCCCTAAAAAGATCTTGACTTTGTTAATGCTTATCCTTTAATGCCTTTTAAATCATTTGATAATCTAATTTACAGGAAGTTTATTTAGTGTTAACGCCTGTGGTCCCTTTGTGGCCTATGAAACTCCAGCCATGAAAAGGAATGTTTGAAATGGATGTTTCTGGGATACCACAAAAACCTTACAGATGACATGTGAGCATGGTTTATGACGATTTTGGAAAACACTACAGTAAATACTTGTTGTCTTAATTTTCTGACATAAGTGAAAACAGATGCTTAGAATGAATGGCCGATTAAGAACAAGTGTTATATAATGTAATTCAGCTGAGAAATTTAGGGCATTATAAAATTAAATTGTGTTCTTTGTAAAGAGCTGTGAAAGGCACCTGAAAGTACTTGAAAAAGCACTGACACGTTGCTGAAAAATTGTGAAAGTGAGATTTCTTGCCAAGAGTATGTGGAGAAGGGATTTTGACTAACCGGGAGTATGAAGTATCGTTATTTCCTTAAGTGACTTAAGGATATTTTTAATTAGTCTTTCTGGAAATTGAGTTTAATATCAATATTTAAAATTTGAGTTACTGTCTTCCAAAACAGGGTAATAAAAATACTCACTTGCTCTAGTGAAAGACTGTTTATAAAGATTTTTCAACTAGATTGTTCCATATAAGAGCAAAACCCTAAACCACAGTAATACTAGTATGTTAATCAATCAAAATCCAGTGGTTCCCCACACTAAGTTTAACCCATTTCTAGGTCTTTCATCTGTTTCACATTTATTGGTTTTTGGTTAGCATCTCAAGGAGAACCAGCACAATAATGCAGCATAGCACACACGTGTGTAAGCACACACACCCGAATCTGGAAACCTAATTTTACATACATATTTTTTCACTAGTCATTATTACTGCAGGTCATGGTTGAAAAGGTCTAGAAGCCAATAGATGATATAAAGTTTCTGTGGCAGAGATACTGGAGTTCTTCCAGCACAAGGGTTAGAACTTGAAACAGACAAGAAGGCAGAAAAGAAGAGGCTGGGAAGAAAGAAAGATTTGGAAGGCATCTGTTGAGTACAGCAAAACAAAGGGGAGCTGGAGAAGCAGAGATCAAAGTGGGAGCTGGCACATTGAAATGGTATTAAATGCCTGCAACTCTGATCCGGTTGCCAGTTTGAGGATCTCATTTCTCAGGGACATTTGATACAGAAACTCAGTTTCAAGGAAATGTTGGCTACCAGTGAAATGAAGAGAAACATAGCATTTGAACTTAAGATCTATATCAACAAGCCCCTGGAAAACAGCAAAGTTCTCTGCAAGTTCTTCAAAACATCAAACCCCAACAACGACAATGGAACAAAAATCCGGGAATAAAGAGAAAAGTGACCTTACAAAATATCACTGTAGTATCTGGCTTTCATCCTGCCATAGTTGAAGAGATGTAGTAACTTGGGCCATCTTCAAAACCATTTAAGAATGAACTATGGTGTTAATATACAGTTATGGTTTGTCCAATCTGATAGGCACAGAGCTTATCAGCTGAATGTAAATTTGTGCTTTCTGCAAGCTTGCTGATGTCAAGATAAATGAGTGGGAAGCCATATTTTCAGTCAAGTGGAACATTTAGCATGACACACAAACACCCACCATTCCCTCGAAAAAATTATGAAGTGTGCATTGTCTTCCAAAGAGATGATTCTTTCTCTATCTGAACAGATTAAAAGTCAACTGTAAAGTGAAAATGAGGGTCTAAATGGCCTGCAGAAAATGTTGGGCTTGGAAGTCCGGAGAATGTTCTGAGGAATCCTTTGGCATTAAGAGAGGGAGAAATAAGAAAGGAGGGAAGTAGGAGAAGAAGGGAGAGAGAAGGAGGATGAAAAGAAAGGAAGGTTAGGAACAAAAAAAGAGGGCAGGGAAAAAAATCTCATAATGTGACTGATCAGACCAGCACAGTATCTGAGAATTGGCTAGACAGAGGGTAGCAGGCATCCAGGGGAATTTCAAGTTATGCAGAACTGCATCCGAAGGATATGTGGGGGTAAAACTGACCACGGACCACAACTCGTGTTCCCAAATCTTTCACAATAAAAGGTAAATCTGCTCTGAGCAGGGCCTTCCACAACCTTCAGTGAGTTGGACAAAGTAATAGGAGCAGGACGCTGATGGCAAGAATTATGCTTTAAAAATCCACAGTGCTGGGGCGCCTGGGTGGCTCAGTAGGTTGAGCCTCTGCCTTTGGCTCTGGTCATGATCTCAGAGTCCTGGGATCGAGCCCTGAGTCAGGCTCTCTGCTTGGCAGGGAGTCTGCTTTCCCCCAATCTCTCTCTGCCTGCCTCTCTGCCTATTTGTGATCTCTCTCTCTCTGTGTCAAATAAATAAATAAATTAAATTCAAAAATAAATCCAGTGTTGTGGTTCCTCTCCTCAGGCCCTGTGTCACTGTGAGGCTGACCCACTACAAGCCCAGGCTCAGAAAACTCTGCCAACCAGCAGTGGTGCACTCTGGCAGCCCAGCATCCTTTCAGGAAGGTGCACGTGAACAGAGCTTCCAGGCGGTCTTCCTCTAGCTGCCACAGCTAGAGGATTATCCCCTCTCCTTCTTCTTCTTCTTCTTTTTTTTTTTTTTTTTTTTTTGGAAAGAGAGAACACAAGCAGGGGGAGTGTCAGGCAGAGGGAGCAGAGGGAGAAGCAGGCTCTCCACTGAGCAGAGAACCTGATGTGGGGCTAAATCCCAGGACCCAGGGATCATGACCTGAGTCGAAGGCAGACACTTAACTGACTGAGCCCCCCAGGTGTCCCCTCACATCCCCTCTCAGTTAGGTTAAGAAAGGTCCTACCAAAAATGAAACCAAAGTCACCCTACCATTATTTATTAGTGGAAGCTAAAAATAGAACTGTTGTGTTTATTATACCCTTTTCTCAGAGAAGCAAATCTGACTTCAGCAGGGTCAGACCATTTGCCCAGACTTGCATTTCCCCCTGCACTTCGCCCACTAGCCCCTGTTGCTATTTTCCAGTATTTGCCACTTCAATTCATGGTGAAACTCCAGACTAAACCTCAATGGAAGAACATGGCCAGCATCATTTTCCTCCTAATTCTGGTTAAAACATGAGTAATTAGGGAATTGTTCTGTGGCAAGAGGATCAGTGGTGTGTTTGAAGAGGATGAGCCAGTCGGGGACGGAGGGACTGTTCTTCAGATCATCTGATACCTTGTCCTACACTGACTACCTAGAGACGCTTGAACTCCATCTGGGAAAATGAAAGAAGAAAACTTTGTCCTGTATCCCCTGCTGGCGTATCTGTAACAGGACTGAATTCCAGAGTTCTCTGCCAGCATGACATTGGCAGCTGCCCCAGACTCCTCCTTTAATGACAGAATCTGCTGCTCTCTGAAAAGGAAGGCCTGTTAGGGCTCGCATGCACACGTGTGCACAGTGGACTCTCAGCAGGGCGCTTGGGAAACCAGAACGTTTTCTTATCAGTTAACAGAATGGAAAAATCAAAGAATGGCATTTAAGGAGAAAGGAAATCTGCGACTCTATTTGGGCATCTTGTCGGAACCAAAATACCCCAAGCTTGGTTAGAAAGAGTGTGTTCTCCCCTCAGAGAGGAGAGACCCTTTGTTTTATTAGAAAGAAATGGAATACATTTCAAAGATGTTTCAGATTATGAGCCATCCTATGTGCTCGCAAAGTATCCTTAACATAAAATAGAAAGAAGATGAGCTGGAATACATACGGTAAATGGGCCCAATTAAAGGAACCATTCCTGAAGGTGATTCAGAGAAGTTGGACTAACAGGGAAATTCATTGAACCTTTTTTTAACTCCTGCATTTTTCATTAACTAGGATCATGGAGTGCTTTTTTTGTTTTTCTTAATAAATTACATTAATTCATTTATATATCTATCTTTATGTATTTAATATTTATATACTTAAATATATATTTATTATTATAGCTTAAAGCTAGTGCATGACAACACAATGGAATAGCACAACTCTAACAAATTTTTGCTAAATAAGGATAAAGAATTAAGACACCAACAGTTTCATCTAAAAGAAAATTACTTTTCTGTGGCCAAATAGTTTTCAATACAACTTTCTCAAACTCCTTGAAGGCAGGAACTGTCTTACTTATCTTTGTAATCCTAATATTGATTTTTAAAAATGTCAGTTGAATAACAGAAAGAATAAATTTAAGTCCAGTCCTGAAAAACACAATCCACCATAGTTTCTCAGATCTAGTTTCTGAGATTTTATGAAACTAGAGATTAGCACTTATTTTTTAACACCAAAAACAAATGTTAATCTCAGTTTGAAACATTTCCTTGTTCTATGTAGTCTGAGAAGGGAGTCTCAAGAAATTTTCCAAATAAGGCTTTAAAATTCTAGAACAAAGCAGCAAAAAAATAAAAATCATCTGTGAATTGATGCAAAACTTAAATAGCAAAATGCTTTTCTTCTAACTTTTAAATTTTACTCTGTGAAATATTTATCAAGCACTTAACACACACAAATTTTCCAAAACTGTAGCTCAGTAGTTCTCAACTCTGGTCATTGGAACCACCTGAAGAATTTTATTAATTAATTAATTAATTAATTTATTTGTTTGTTTGTTTGTTTGTTTGAAGAGAGAGAGCACAAGCAGGAGGAGCAGCAGACAGAGGGAAAAGCAGGCTCCCTGCTATGCAAAGAGCCTGATGCGGAACTCGATCCCAGGACCTTGAGATCATGACCCGAGGTGAAGGCAGATGCTTAACTGACTCAGTCACCTCATTTTAAAAACTCTCCCACCCCAGGCCAATCAAATCATAAATGAGTAGGGAAGCACAGCAGCTCTGATACTTTTGAAAACATTCAGTTACTCTAATGTACAGTGAGGGTTACAACTATCAGGATCGATGTTACAGTATTTGTACTAAGAAGCAAAACTTACTTTTTTTTTGGAGAGAGAGAGAGGGCATGAGTGGGGAGAGGAGCAGAAGGAGAGCAGCAGTGGGAGAGAATCTCAAGCAGAATCCACGCTGAGTGTAGAGCTGGACATGGGGCTTGATCTCACAACCCTGAGAGCATGACCCGAGCTGAAATCAAGAGTTAGCTGCTTAACTGACTGAGCCACCCAGAATCCCAAGAGCTAAACTTACTTTAAAAGAAAACACTGAATGGTTATATCATCAGTGAAGTTTGAACTAAACCTCAACTTTATGTAAAATTAATTTCTAATCTGAGCAGCAGATGCTTGATGTGGGTGGACTTGGTTTGGTTTTCTAATGTATAGACTTTAGGTGTATAGTCTGTGACTGGAGAACAATAATGAACCTCCTATGAAAGCATCACATCTTCTACCTCCTTTTCAGAATTCCACAAGGAGGAACATTAGCTGACTGCATAGCTTGCTATACCAAGAGAGCCTAAAAACCTCAGGCTAGCTTTAAGGTTCCCAATTTTCTACCAAAATACTGGGAATACAAGTCAGTGTTGTGTTTTTTTTTTTTTTTTAGATCAAGGAAACTTACAATACAACCTAAAATTCTCACTGTGGAAGGTTCTTGGTGGGGACCCCAAGCTAACTTGAGTGGTAGACTGAGCCCTGATTCAGTCTTCCTGTCCGCAGAACTTCAACAAAGTAGACTAAGACCATGAAGTTTACCCTTCTTACCATGCACCTCCTGGACCTTTAGGACAATCCCAACAGAAGAAACCATGGGCTAGAGAAAAACACACACACAGGATACTCTAGCACTAAACATTCTAGAAAACATGTTAATCATATATCCTGTGTACAACCTAAATTCTGTTTTGATTCCTAGAGCATTTGGAAGAATTGTTTTATAAATAGCAAAAGGGATTTGAAAGAAGCTCCTTTAGTTCATCCAGTTGTCTTCATCACATCCACTAATACAAGAATACTTTCTTCTGCCAAACACAAATTTAATTTGACCTTATAACAACTCCTCCATTTACTGGAGAAACCACCCACTGATATTTCAGAAGCATATTTTATGGGGACTATGTCATCAACTCAATAGGGGCTACTTTCTTAATATTTATATATTTTGTTAAAGAAAATTTTTGCTGGGCACCTGGGTGGCTCAGTGGGTTAAGCCGCTGCCTTCGGCTCAGGTCATGATCTCAGGGTGCTGGTATCGAGTCCCGCATCGGGCTCTCTGCTCAGCAGGGAGCCTGCTTCCCTTCCTCTCTCTCTGCCTGCCTCTCTGCCTACTTGTGATCTCTCTCTGTCAAATAAATAAATAAAATCTTTAAAAAAAAAAAAGAAAGAAAATTTTTGCTTTGTCTTATGTTTTCGTTTTCTGTTTCAGAGATAGTGGCATCTAAGTCTTAAAAGCAGAGCTCCTATTTGGGGAGAATTTACTTTGCATATCCCTCTACATGGGACTGACCACAGATGTGGTCATTTGATGTGCCACAGAGGAAATCAGCAGAGGAATTTAGGCATTGACTGGATTCTTGCATACAGAAAATTGTGTCACAAATATTTACCTTAAGTCTTTGCACTTATCATATTTATCTTTATTCTCAGCAATTTCCTAGAATTGATCTCAACCATGGAGGGAGACAAATTGGCAATGTGTCTAATGAGCATCTGCCACTAAAGGCTGGATTCTATGGGAAATGGATGGGTGCTAATGCTCAAACCAGTATATTCTCTGGAATTAGATTTCCTATATTGATAGTTGCACTGTATCACTGTATCACTTACTAGCTATGTGACCCCACTGACCATTTTGTGGTGGGTACACTCTAAGACAACTACCAATAATCCCTATCTCCTGGTAGTCATTCTCTGGGGTAATCACCTTATATGACAGGAAATGAATTTTTTCTAACCAATAGAATATGGAAAAGGTGATAGGCTTTCACTTCCATGATTAGGCTAAGATTATAATTTTCATCTTGCCAGCAGACTCATCTGGGCTTGTACACTTTGATGAAGCAAGCAGCCATAACAGAAAGGCCCACGTGGCAAAGACCCAAAGTGACCTCTGGTCAACAGCGAGCCCTGGCCAACTCTCTGTTCAGCCTGTGAAACACATCCAAGGAGAGGCCCCAGCTAAACCAGACTCAGTCTTCTCAAAGCAACTGTGAGATAATAAATGTGGGTTGTTTTAAACTGATGAGTTTGTGGTAATTTGTTATGCATCGGTAGATAACTAACAAACTCTTTAGGCTTAGTTTCTCATCTGTGGAATGAGAGAAATAATAACATATCTTTAATAAGCATGAGGACAAAATGAGATGATTTATCTAAACACTTAGCATTAAACACCAAGCCTGCTATAGAGTAATATGATTATCATCTTCTTTGTATTTATTAAACATCTTTTTTTTGAAATTTATTTATTTGAGAGAAGGAGAGTACATGAGTGGGGAGGGGATAAAGGAAGAGAGGGGATACAGAATCCCCACTGAGTATGGAGCCCATCATAGGACTTGATCTCCAGACACCGAGATCATTACCTGAGCTGAAATCAAGAATTGGAAGTTTTACTAACTGAGCCACCCAGTGCCCCTCTTATCATATTTTTATTTTTATTTTTTTAAAGATCTTACTTATTTATTTGACAGAGAAATCACAAGTAGGCAGAGAGGCAGACAGAGAGAGAAGGGGAAGCAGGCTCGCCACTGAGCAGAGAGCCTGATGCGGGGCTTGATCCCACGACCCTGGGATCATGACCTGAGCCGAAGGCAGAGGCTTTGACCCACTGAGCCACCCAGGCACCCCTTATCATATTTTTAAAATGTCATTCTAACAGATGTATGTATTGAAACCATTGCTTTTCTATTCTTAGCATGTTCTTTCTTTAGCTAATACTATTTATTTTTTCACTTATTTTACTCTTCTATTATCTCTCACTTTAGATTATCCTATTTATATTTTAATTTTATATTTATTCGTAGATCACTTTAAGTTCATCTATTTCAACATTCTTTTATACCTACTTTTGTAATGACAATCAGGAAACAAGCAAAAGGAAAATCTTTCTGAGGATAGTCACCCAGATAGAATGGTGGCTGACATTTCCTGATGACTCTCTCTTTATTAGACACCTTAATTTTGCCTTAGACAAACTTTCTGTCAACTCACATTAACCTACAAAAACATTTTAGCTGTCTTTTCTGTGATACAGTATAGATAAATTCTTTTATTCTTGATTGTTCGCTGGACCCCATTACCTTGAAAGAGGGAGAGAAGCTAAAATTTCTTACTGTTTGGTGTCTCATAGTTGGATATAGCAGTCTGCAAAGCTGAATGAAACCAGTGAATGTGTAATGAACACAGGGAATTTTATTTTCAAACACTGGATTCTAAACATGACAGTCTCGGCATAAAAACAAATTTAATCAATTTTTACATTCTTAATATAAGTTACTTCTATAGCAAGTTCTGGATTTTATTCAGTTTTACTTAGTAGATGCTTAATAAACACCATTTGAATAGACAAATCAATAAAACTGCCATGAAACTTTAGAGCTGTCATAGATGCTAAAATAATTTTCCCATGATTTTCAAACTTTTTTGTTTCCTTTTAGCAGGGGAGCCATTTTTTCCAATGCACTCTTCTCCAGTGACACCAGCGCATAAATACATACCACTTATTAAAAGCAGAGTTCTACCCAATAGGCTTCTTTTGCACTCCACACCATTCCTTGCCCTCCCACCCCGCCCCCGCAACATCCTTGCCCTGAAATTAAAGAGATCTTCTCCAGCCCCTCTCAAGGATCAGTCACCTTTGGGGGAAATGGACTGGGCCACTTGAGCAACACATGAAATTTTGTCAGAGTGAGATTGGGAGGAATCCATGGAGAGTGAGAACCAGACCCCAGGCACGTGTCTGGGAAGGTTTATAGAGCAAGACACAGGAGTCCTCCTCTCCAAAGACAAGCTTCTATTCCCTCTTTGTAATTAATCCTGGGGAGTCAGGGCAGAAAGAGACAAGGAAGACACAGTTGCATCATCCTGTGTGGACTTCCCAGTCCTGGCTTCTTCTCTGAGTACTTTAACACCCAGCTGAGCACAGGCACCTGGGGGGTGACCTGGCATCTGGCCACACAGCTGTCTCTATCAGGAAGGCCTCTCGCCTCTCAGCCATCCTCTTCCTTGCCCCAACTTCTATTTGTCTTCCAGGCCTCTACTAAGTACTTGATCCTCTCCTAATTCTTGATCCCTCCAGGCTGGATTGGGTTTTTCTGGCTGTTCTCAAAACTCTTTGTGCTTCACCCAAACTGGAGGATAATCTCACTCTATTATAATTATTTCTTTATATCCCTGTCTCCTCAATTAACTGGTCAGCTTCTTGAAGACAGGTGCCAAGCTGTGTCTTCCTAGCCTCAGTGCTCTGCATATACATGGAATATAATAATATAATTCATAACAATTCGTAATAATTCATAATATAATTAATAAAAATTCATAATTGTTATGAATAAATTGGCTTATCTTCCCATAAAGCAGGAAACTGATATTACACAGAAGTTAAAGGTATAGCCTCTGGCCACTTGCTGACTGTGTGACTGCAAATCACTTAAACACTCTGAACACAATTTTATGCTCTGTAAAATAAGAATGGTAGAATACCTGCTTATAGGGACCTTGGAGAGTTTAGATTTTCCACATTAAAGATATTTAGCCCTAAATGACCACAGGCAATCTGAGCCCCCAAAATGTTGGTAAGAACTATTGTTATTATTACCATCTGCTCCTGGTTTTGGTCCTGGGAATCCGTGATTTCTACCCTGTCAGGTAAGAACCCAAGGCAAAGAGCCAGCTGCCTCTTCGCTCTGCCACATGCCAAGAGTCACACCCAAGAGCCTTAGGCCTTCAGGCTATTTGATTACACTTGTATCTTGGATGTTCCCCTGTGATTTTCCTCACATGTGCCTCAGGATTGATAGCATTAGCTAGAAATAGTAGCCTTGCCTTCTTGCTGATTACTATCTTCCACACAGAGGAGTTTCTGCAAAGAGGTATGTCAAGCCCCTCATGTCCCACCATGAGCTTTTGTTGGCTCCCTTCACTACATATTGTTCTCTGTGGTTTTTATCTTAGCCTGGTATGCAATAGGGGAAGAAAAATTTTGTGGTGCCAAGAATAAAGATTCCAAGAGGTAGCTGGAGCACAGGGGCTTTCAAAGGTTTAAACAATGCGGTGATTCTTCTCAGGGCCTGTACGTTGTGGCTTAATTCTCTTCCTGAAAAACAAGTACAAGGGGATCTCTCCAGGAAGCTCTGTGAGGCCTTACCAAGACCCAGGGAAAGCTGATCCTGAGGCAAAGGTGCAGCTTCCATAGAAAAGAACAATGTTTGGTCTTGGCAATCAAACATTGGTTGATGATGGTGAGGCTAGAGCCCAGGAGAGGTCTTCTCTCATTGTCTGTAGAGCAACCCTTAACTCCCTTGCCCCACCTTTCTGCCAAGAACATGATGCCTGAATGTATTGCCCTTCAAGAGATTTGTCAGTTTGGACACAAGATCACAAATTATAGTGCACATATTTTAAAATATTGATTCATTTTTCTATGACCCAATTAACATTATATCTCATCTCATTTAATTCTAAAACACTATGAGATAGTTATCATTATTCCCCTTTTACAGATGAGAAAAATGAGGTTTAGCAAAGGTAAATCATTTACCAAAACACATACTCATTAAGTGGTAGCGAGGAAAAGAGATCCATTAGTAATAGTCTCTAACTTTAAGCTTTTGAAAAGTAAGAAAGACACTTCCAAAATCTTATTTTCTATAACAAAGTATGTGGCTAGGTAAGCAAATAAGCAAAGACAGGGACAAATAAAATCTTATTTAACAAATAATTTTTCTTATTTTATATATATATGGCTATTCTTAAAAAATTTTAGGAAAAAATGTTTTTCTTAAAAAAAATATATATAGCTATTTGTAAGAAAAATATATGTTTCTCAACTATATATGACAACTAAACAGATATATAGTTACAATAATTTGTGTATGTATGTGTATAGGACATGTTCTTGGAGAAATGTGAAATTAAGGTAATGGTTATGATATTTGCAAGAAAAATTGTATTCACGAGAAGGGTAGCATCCACACATGTACTGCACAATGTAACTAGTAGTTTGGGGTAGAGAAGTCTGTCCACCAGGTGGGAAAAAAGGCAAGACATGCAATTCTGACTTGAATCCTGTCCTGGTTCTGCCATCAATGAGAGGAAAGTTACTAAGCTTCCTGCCTTTGGGTGTCTTCATTTACAAAATAAACAGTTAAGCTAGGGCATTGGCTCCCAAATAGTGGCCTGTGATGAAATTTTCATTAGTTGATGGTGAAAGAGAAAAATAAAAACAATAGACTTACTTGTATAAATTCATTTATTTTATAAATATGTTAAAATGCCTTGTTGTGATGAACAATGGGGATTTTGTATCCTCTTTGAACATCCTCAAACAATTCAACTATGTCCTCTGTAATGGAGCCCTGATAGTGAAAGTATATCTGTCTTTTTAGCAGTTCATAAATCAAAAGGTCTGGCAACCACTCAATTAACCCTTAATGTCCTGTCCAGCTTCAAAATTCTAGCCTCTTCTTAAATCACAGATGATAGAAAACTAACTCTAAAGTGGAAAGGAAAAAGAAGAGAAATGCTTTTTATTCCCCTTCTCCCCCCATTCTTGTTTAGCTCATCATTTCCCCAAATGTATTCTGTGAAAGACGAACAAAATATTATAGCTATTATATATTATATTATAATTATATTATTATAATTATTATATTATAGCTACTTCACTAGGAAATGGATTGAGTTTGAGAAACAATGGGTTAAAAATATTGGGCAGGTTTTTTTACTGAGTGATTCTCAGACCTTGTGAAATTCTCACATCTGTTGGGACTCCCCAGAAGACAACAAAGCACGAACACTCCTTAAGTTATTGGTGGAGAGCAGATGCCTGCCCAACTTCTTTGGAGGACAGTACACCTATTCTTAGGACATAGTTTGAGAAAGGTGACTTCAGCTAAAAGAAAGTTCCTTAGTAGTTTCCATAATAGAGAAAAAACATAGCACCAGAGAAGAAAATTGCCAATTATTTTATAATATAATTATTTTAATTTGACAGGGCTTTTTAACAATTACCAAAGCCATTATTTCTTAAAATTACAAAAGAAACCTGGATGAGAATTCTTCAAATTAAAGTGCAATGAACCAGACAAAGTTTTGTGGCCATTCTGGGCAACCACAACAAATAAAGGAAAACTGTGTCAAGATTGTATCCACTGATTGCAACATGACAATTAAAACATTTGGAATTTGCAGAAGTCTGTAGTAACAAAAGTATGGCTCTACTCCCTACACAGTGAACATTAGGTAAAATAAAACCATCTGTAGGTATTGAGCCTGAGAAAACCCAACTGCTCTCCAATGATGTGTCCTTGTTAAATATTTCAGGAAGAGGAACAATTAATTCTAAATGCTTGTGCCTCCTAATTGATTTACTTAAACACTTTCACTATGATCAAGAAACAAAATTCTTAATAGAAGAAAAAGATCTAATAGTATATGTTTTTACTATTTATTTATTTATTTCTACATAATTATCTGATCAGCATTAAGAAGGTTTACTCAGCCCTTTTTATTGCTTTTTACATCACCAAGCAAAATAGCAACTAGATAAGGCCTCCAGCCCTCACATTCTGGATTCAAGTTACACTTGCCACACTGAGGAGAGAAGAGTTTTCACTTGAGACAGGATGATTTTGGAACAAACTATCCAAAGGGAGGACCCAAGAAGAATCTTGGATAATCTGACACTAATAGCTTTCCTGTCTGATTCTGTGCACACCAGGTTTTTGACAAGCCTGTGGCTCTGCATTACCTCTGATATTTTCCATCATAACTGTGTATTAAGTTCAGCCTGTTTTTCATAACCCTGCTGACTACGACAGTCTGCAGCCATAAAAAGCCTTCCCTGACCTGCAGTTGGCTTAGAAAATGCCTCTGCAGATGAACAAAAGAGTACATGCAATGTTTATGTTCAGAGACAGAAGAGAGGCAAGCTCTTATGGCAGTACTGATAGGCGCAAAAGACTTTTAGGGTCTAAATTTAGAAAGGTTAATTTTCTTTTGATGGCATTTGTAAACAAAATACCAACACTAAAATGAGAGCAATTTAGCCAGGAAAAGGGGGAGTGTCCCATCCAGCAGATCAAACCCTCTTCCAAACTCCCCTGGAGAGAAGTGTCTACACATTAGCACATGATCGTACTTTGGTGTGCCCTGCTCGAGTCCCTCAACCCCCAAGTTAACAAGTACGTGTGAGGTTTACACCATCCAAAGTTTCAGAATCCACTCCCTTTATACCTAAAGCCAGTATTGTTTTAATCTCTGGAAAGGGGAATAAAACACCAAACAACACTTTTTAATAGACCAAGACTCAATATACAAATACTATAGTTTCAATCTACAGCATTCAGGCCACTGTAAACCTGTTAAACCTAAGAAGTTGGTCTTCATCTTTGCATTAAAGAGATTCAACTGAAAAGTAAATAACAGAGGAGGTAAATAAAAGGTAAAAGTTAAAGCAACTACTTCACACATCTGAACTTTGACTCTCCACAGAAGAACTATATCCCCCCCCCCGCCCCAAACCTGGTAAAGCAGATCACACTTAATTTTGACATTTAAAAATGAGTATCTCTCAAAAATTATTTTTAAAACACAAAACAGCAGAGCTACTTGCCTTTTGGCAATTTCTGTGCATTTCCCAGGGCTAGTGCAATACTTCCACAGAAAAGCAGACACCCCAAGCTGGACAGCATGTTGCATTTGCCACCTCACACGGGGAGTGATGCTGGTGGGTGTCCCGCAACCCTGGAGCCGCATTTAAGTGGACTGTCTCCCAGTGACAGAGGCGGGCGGCTGCACTTAGCTCTGCTGTGGGCTTACTCACAGGGGGTGGAGACAAAATGACATCACACCCTTTCCCACACACACCAAAAAAAAAAAAAAAAAAAAAGGCACAACAGCAAAAACATACCATCACATTTCTCTCTGCTAGGTTGTCACTGTCTGTTCTCTCTGTGATATAAACATTGAAATTTTGGTCAATCTACATATGTGAAAGAAAAAGTACTTAGGCAGTTCTTAACGATTTGATGAACTACTTTTAAAAATCTAGAAAGGCATACCCCAAACCACTGGAACAGAATAAAGCCTTATTAAGAAGGAAACTGTTTTTAATTATCTAGTAAAACAATCCAATTCTTCTTTTAAACGGGAGTAAACTTGTAAAAGTACACTTTGAACCATTCCGAAGTTCCAATATCACGAGAAATTTTTAAGAGTAAGTCATTGGTTAGATAGCAATTCGTTATACATAACACACGTATGTATATAAGTGTATACACACACACAGATACATAGGTCCGTCTATTCTAGAGATCTGGATGTAGAAATGGAGAAATCGCTATTGCTAATCGATCCCTAGCTCTGGGCCAGCCTCTGGAATAGTGTTCTCATCTATATGATTGCACTGTAATCTTCACAGTGGCTATACAGGAGACACAGTGTTATTCCCATTTTACCAGTGAGAAAAACTGAGGTTCAGAGAGGTTAAGTCTCCAGACCACACCGGGGAATTCTAATGGCTGATCATTTTGGGGGGCTCTGGAGCAGAACTGATTGCAGTTTAAATCTGGATGCTCTGTGCCTTTGAGCAAATTTCTCCATCTATATCTCATCAATATTGTGTAAATTCAAGGGCTTGTTCCTTGTGAGGCACTGACCTGATCAGTTCACGCATATTAACCCATTTCTTCCCCCAAAAGGACCTAACAGGCAGGCATTGTCATCATCCGCATTTTCCAGACAGAGAAATGGGGCACAAAGAGGTTAAGTGAAAGGCTTAAGGTTATAGTGCGTGTCAGCAACTGAGCTGGCATTCTAATCTGGCAATTTAACTCCAGAGCCTCCACTTGTAACTGCCAAACTTTCCATTCTAAACCAGAAATGATAGTATCAATTTCATAAATTTGCTAGCAGGAAGGACTTTTAGGCAGTACTTACCATAGCGCCTGGTATACAAAAAGCTTATTATAAAGGACAGCCACTGAAAACTACAATAATGACAATAACAAAGCCCCCAATTAAGGAGAACTATGATTCTAACTGGCCTTGTCAGTCTCTAAGTCCGCACAGTTCCTCTCTCCCTCACCCTCAATCTAGGCAAGTCACGGGAACAAATGGGTTAATAGTGTACTCGAAATGCCACCCAAACATTTATATTGACTCTGAAAATAGCTCATTTCATGGGTTTGCTGTAGCTGAACCCAAACACTAAGTAGGAAGTGGGAAATGGAATAATGCTGGTCAAATAAAATTCTACTCAAAAAAGTTACCAAAAGAAAAATTGAAGAGACAGCCCCATCTTCCAAAAAAAGCGTGAGAAGGCACATTGTTAAAGTCATTTGGAGCCAGCCAGGTCTAAGCTCTCACCATAGGAATGCTCTGGCACCGGCTACGGAAGGGATTGGGTTATTTAACAGGTCTTTTTCATCTCTAATTTTTCACTTGGATAGGCAGCTCTCGCAAACCCAAGTTTGGACATTCATCCAGCTGGTACGGAGGTCTTGGCTTCAATATGCCAGGGCCATCAACTTAAGCCAGTGAGGCCACTGTGCTAGCAGGAAACGACAGGTTTTCTGAGAGTGGGGGGAAAAAAAACCCAGCAGAAATTCTGAAAAGAAGGCCGGTTCCCCCAACCGTGAGGGGCTGGTCCCAGAGTTAGGTAATGGAATTCAAGAGTCAGCCTCTACTTGGCCCTCAGGCTAAGTCCGATAGTTAGCAACCAGTACTTGCAGCTTGGAACTGACTGGGGGGCTAATTAAATAGAGGGCAATCTCCAACTGTTTTGTCGGGGGGGGGGCGGGGGGGGGGATTACCTTAGCTAGTAAGACAAGGAGCATTCAGTGCAGATGTTAAGGCATTAGAGGTCTCCTCAGACCAGGGAGGAGGAACATCCTCAAGAAATAGACCCTGTCAAAGGAGGTTATCCACTTTTTGCAGAGAACAGGAAATTTGTGGTCGTGTCAGAGTCCCCACATAAAGAGGAGGTACAAATGTTCCAGAAGCACTCTTAAGAATGCTGACATTAAGCCTTGGTTCAAATGTCTCTGCAGGCACTTGTGTCTGTATTTATCCATAAATATAAAAATGTGATGCTCCATGGGGCGCCTGGGTGGCTCAGTGGGTTAAACATCTGCCATTCGCTCAGGTCAGGATCCCAGGGTCCTGGAAACGAGCCTGGCATAGGGCTCCAGCCCCGCATAGGGGGTCCCTGCTCAGCAGGGAGCCTGCTTCTCCCTCTGCCCCCTGCTTGTGCTTGCTCTCTCTCTCTTTCTCAAACAAATAAATAAAATCTTGGGGGGGGGGTAGTGTGGGACACCTCAGTGGCTCAATCAGTTAAGTATCTGCCTTCGGCTTGGGTCAGGATCCCAGGGTCCTGGGATCAAGTCCTGAGGTTGGGCTCCTTGCTCACTGGGAAGCCTGCTTCTCCCTCTTCTTCTGTCTGGCGCTCCCCCTGAATGTGCTCCCACTCTCTGACAAGTAAATTTTAAAAAGTAAATCAAAGCAAAACAAAAAACTGTGAAGTTCCATGACAATATTGAATTGTCACCAATATTCACAGACTAACAATATTTACAACACTGAGTAAACACTGATGTCAAATAGGATTTCTGGATGATGATGATGTATCAGTGTGAGTTCATCAGTTGTGACAACTGTAACCAATTTGTAACAAACTCTGGTGTGGGATGTTCATAATGAGGAGGGCAAAGTGTATATGGTGTATCTCTGCATGTGCAGGGGTAGGTATGTGAGAAATCTCTCCACATTCCACTCAATTTTGCTGTGATCCTAAACTGCTCTACAAAAATAAAATCTATTCCCTAAAACAAATATCTCTGTTGGGAAGACATTCAGAAATAACTCCTGGAAAAACACATAAAATATATTTGTATTTTCTCTGTGTTCTGTGAAGGGATAATCCATGCTTGTTTGTTTGTCATGGTAGCCGGTGCCTAGATAATAAGGATGCAGTATGATGAGTAAGTGTCAAATGAAACAATCCATCAATTCCTCCAAATAGTCTAAAGGGATTAAGCTAAGGAAAGCCAAACCATGCCCTGGAATGCACAGTTGTTGGGGGACAATTCTCCAAGGGACCCTCATGTTTCTGTGTATATTATAAGCAAAAGTCTTGATTTTCTGTGCTCTAGACTATCTTTTCAAAGACGTTTATATAGGAAACAGCCTTGGAAGATAGAAGTTTTTTAACTGTCCCTCAGAATAAAAGGTAATGTTTCCTTCTGGGGCAAAGGGAACACATGCTCATATCCTACTATCAAAGAGTCAAGTTCCCTAAACTCAGGGTTTCTGCCGTCTGTATGTCTGTATAAGAATCACCCATACCTCTTTGCATTGCCCTGAGTGAATCTAAGCTCCTAGAATGGGAACAAATGCTGATAATCTGGCTAATGCTGTTGTTGTGAGTGAATAAACTGTCCTTTGTCTTTGACCCTGGAGTCTTGTGTCTCCTGCCAGCATTAAGTGAACTGTGCATTCTAGCGTGAACATAGGGTAAATTCCCAATCCTTCACATTTCTTGACAATAGGATTGGTGCACTCCAAAATATCTTTTTAGATAGACTTTGGTATAATGCCATCATCAACATTCAAGACCACCATAAGAATTAACAATGAAACTTTTTCTGCTGTGCATAGTAAGAGTATTGTTAGACATTGCTTAATAAATCATAAAGTAGCCTCTATTAAAATTCTGGGGGGGAAAAGTCCGTTCTTTATGTTAAAAAAAAAAGACTAATATTTTTCCTGAGCAACTGTATTTATTTTGTGACATTGTAACCAGGTTTTCTTTCTGTGTTGGCTGATAGTAAACCAGAGCCAAACGTGTCCTCCACCCATACTAAGTGTATAGGTTCTTGTGGTGTGCATGTTTTGGCATCATTCCTGGCTTTGTTTTTCATCCCACCCTTATTTAATGCTTATTTTCCTTGGAGTTTTAATTTATATGGTTTCACAAGTTGCTTTCATTGCTGTTTTGGAACCAAGTGAAGGATACACAAACTCCACACACAGGAGTTGTATCAAAAGTATATGTCAAAATATGTGAAGTGAGAATCTGGGAACTTGTTCTCTGCTTTCCTTTTTACACAACAGTAAACCCTGATGGAATTCTGATCCCACAATCATATGGCATCACCTCTTTATATATATTTTCTCTTTGCAAAGTAGACAAAAGACAGGATGAAATCCAGAGCACTACGCTAAACACATGTCAGATTTTTCAGTCATTTCACATTTGGACTTTGAAGCATTCAATATTAATTCCATTGTTTCAAATGATCCTTCCACTAAAACTCATAAATCTTTCTAATCTTGGATGTCAAGTCAATGCAGTCATTTTACCAATCAGTTCACAGTTTGTAGTCTCTCCTTCTTTAGGTGCTATGGTAGCACATTTTAAAAGGCTTATATATCTACAATTCATAATATGCAAAGATATGCTGGGGTTTTCTATGGGATGCTAATAAAAATAATTTTTGTTATGATGCATATTTGAAAGAGGTACCCCAATGTTCCATATTTTAAGCCCAAATATTGTTTCTGTAATTACTATGCTGAATGAGCCCCATGATTCAATTGTAGAAGTATCCTGCTCCAATGGGGATACATTTGACCTGGGCAAGAAGTTCTCTTCCATGATGCTCTTTATAGCACAGGAAAGTACTGCTCCTTAAATGCCTAAGTGTGTATGTAGGTCATTTTTCATTCTGTCTAAAGGCATCTAGACCACCAGATTTTTGGCTTCACAACCTTGAGGTAATAAGTAATGTGTATTTATAAAAGAATATAAAGAATCCTTTCTACTCAGCTGAGCCATAAATTTTGCCTTCCTTGTTCTGTCTAAATTCTATTTTTTTTTAATCATTAAAGTTTAGTGGACATATTAGTTTCAGGTACACAACATAAGAATTTGACAGTTCTATACATTATTCAAGGCTTACCATGGTAAGTGTAGTCACCATCCATCACTGTACAATGTTATTACAATATCACTGGCTATATTCCCTCTGCCATACTCTCCATCTCCATGACTTATTTATTTTATAACTGGAAGTTTGCACTTCTTCATCGCCTTCACCTATTTCACTCATCCCTCTACCCACCTCCCCTCTAGCAACCCTTAATTTCTTCTCTGTTTTTAAGAGTCTGCTTTTTTGGCTTGTGTTTTAGATTCCACATATTAAAGAAATCTTAAGTTATTTGTCTTTATTTGACTTATTTCACTTGACATGATACCCTCTAGGTCTATTCATGTCACAAATAGCAAGATCTTATTCTTTTTATGGTTGAATAATACTCCATTGTGTATATATACATCTTTTCTTATCCATTCAACTATTGGTGAACATTTGGGTTGCTTCCACATCTTAGTAATTGTAAATAATGCTGCAATAAACATAGAGGTGCATAATTCCTTTCTAGTGTTTTTATTTGGCGGGGGGCAAACACCCAGTGGTATAATTACTGGATCATATGAAATTTTTATTTTTAATTTTTTGTGAAACCTCCATACTATTTTCCTCATTTGTTGCATCCATTTACATTCTCTCCAACAATACACAAAGATTCTCTTTTCTCTACATCTTCACTGACATGTTTTGCTTTCTTGTTTTTGGTATGGTCAAATTTGATAATGGTCACAACCAGAGTAGGTATTTTAAATCAGAGGGATGTGTCAGAAATGGGTCCTGAAAGTTAAGAGTACAGCATCAGGGAGTCCAAGAGAGCATGGGGAATGTGAGGAGGCAGCAGCAGATGAAACAAGTCAGAGGATGGTGGATATGTTTTAAAGCCTGGGGTGGAATAGTCATGATCATAATCTCTTAAGCAATAGATCCCAGATCTTTTTAGCTTATTATTTAATGGAAGGGACACTTCTCTAGACACTTCCCAGCTCTGTTTGCATTGGTTTTGGGTGTGACAACCAGGCTGCAAGCAGAAGACATCCAATGCTTTGTTATATTGTAAACCTGAGGTTGAGGATTACATCATGTAATAATGTCTCCAATGAGAGAATAAAAAGAAATAAAGAAATTAAAAGGAACTTCATGAAGCAAATCTGAAGGCACTTCTCCCTAGCAGTATAGACATTTGTGAGCCCTTCTGGCTATAGCTACCCACTGAAATAAAGTACAGAGCAATAATCTGAAGGAAAAAATACATTTCAAATCCAATTAGAAAAATAAATAATGATACGGAAAGACAGAGGTAGTAAATGAGGCTAATGGAGAATAATAAATTGTTCTTAGAAAGTGACAGCTTCTAACAGTTGAATAATTTGAGTATTGAAAGTAACAATCACTGACAAGGACAAAAGTACACAAAATTTTAATTTGTGATGTTCTGTGTTTTGACTTTGTGACATTCTAATTTTCTAATCTCTGTCTCTATTCCAGTTTAAAAACAATTGTATTTGAAGTTAAGGAAGAAAATAATAATTTTTGTAATAATTGTAATAATTAAATACTTTATGTAATAATTAAATACTTTAAGGATATTGAAAAATCAAGGTTGAGAAATACATCATGTAATAATGTCTTTAATGAGGGAATAAACAGAAATAAGAAAAGGAAAAGAAAATATTTTCTTGCTCTGTACTTCTGCTGTTTAGTACGGTGGCCATTAGCCATACATGGCTATTTAAATTTAAATTAATTAAAGCTAAAAATCCAGTTTCTCAATCATTCTAGCTTCATTTCAAATGCTCAGTCATATGTGGCTACTGTTATTGTATCAGACAGCTCAGATGTGGAAGATTTCCATCATTGCAGTTCTGTAGTACAACATTGATTTTGACCATGTCTGCTAGCATTGACTTGTCATTTAATTAATGAATGAAAGACTGAATGGATGAATCACTCTCTTTTGATTCTTTGTCTCTCTTTTCAAAATAAATACAATATGTTTTTATTATTCTCCATTATTAAACTTCAACTAATATAGGAAGTTCTCAAACTGAGAAAGTAACAAAGGACAAAGGGAAAAACAAAAAAAAAAAGAAGGTAACAAAAGACAAAGGAATTTCTTCTACAAATTTCTAGCTCCTAAAGTGTCAGGGAACAATCACTGAGAGAATGTGATCTTGAGTTTCTGGCAGGATATACCGAAGTGGTCCAGCCATTGTTGATTGCCAACCCAACAACCATTCTTTGTACCTTCTTTCTTTTTGACAGCACTTGCCTCCTATCAGGGAAGATATCTTGGGAGGCCCATGTGAATAACTTCTGGCCCAGAGAGAGAGAGAGCATGTGTGCAAGTGGGGGGAGGGGCAGAAGGGAGAGAATCTTCAAACAGATTCCAGTGGAGTGGGAGCCAGACTTGGAGCTCAATCCCATGACTCTGAGATCATGACCTGAGTAGAAACCAAGCATCGGATCCTCACCTGACTGCACCATCCAGACACCCTAGTTCAGGCCCATAAATTTAAGTGGATTTTGCCAAAGGACTTGTAGCGAAGATTTATTTCTCTGATTAAAAGAAACTTACAAGAAGATGACTCCTTCTTACTCCCTTTTCCTGCTTTATTAATAATGTTAGCACTACTACATTAATTATTTAAATAATTATCATTAAATGAGAAAAGAATGCTTAGAGACATGGCAGCCAACTTATGAGCTAACATAAGAGAAGAACCTAGAAAAGCATGAAAAAACTCACCTTTGGCCCTTATGCTGTTGACCTTAAGACCAATCCTGGAATGTTCTGTCTATGGAACAATCATAACATATTCTGGTTACAGAGAGATTATACAGTAAAAAAACAACAGTGTATTTATTTAAGCCAGGCCTGGCCAGATAATTTGATATTTGCACCTCTTTGTGCTTAAATTTATTCTACAAATAGGCATAACAGTCTCTACCTTATAGGGTTATTGTGATGAGTAAATGGTTTAATATATGTAAAATGCTTAGAACAGTGCCTGTCTCAGGGCAAGCTCTCACTTACTATTGGCTGCTGGTGCTTTGGTTGTTGTTGTTGTTGAAATTATACTCAATGAAGAGTAGTCCACGATGTCGACCTGCTCTTCAGCAAAGACATCAATTCAGAAGGTGTGAAGTGAATACAAAAAATTTAACTAACTTCTCTGAAATTTCCTTTTCAGAGCATTTAATTTGCTGTCATAGACTGGGGCACTAAATGAAACTATCATTCAAATAGTCACATTTTCAAAAGTTGTATTTTCAACAGAATCTTATGTGTTAGGCCCCCTCTAAGCTTAGTTTCACTCCCCTAAATCCAGTATCTTGAAAATGCTTTAATAGTTCAAAATAGCAAGTCCATGTCTAAAATAACCTTAAAAAGGGTCAAATGTGTGTGGGTATACTATTCCTCAAACCAAGCCCTTCCCTACTATATTTTATTACATTTTTATTTTTTTCCCAATAGTTTCATTAAAGTATAATTGACATAAAATAAACTGCACATAATTATACATTTTGATGAATTTTGACATGTTTTCACCTGGAAAACCCTCACCCCAATCAAGATAATGAACATGCCCATTACATCCAAAAGAATCCTTGTGCTTCTTTTCAATCTCACCCTCTTTCCTCTCCACACCTCCCACCCCATTCCTCACACCCACATATTGGCTTTCTATAACAATAATTTAGATTGAAGTTTTGAGGGTTTCAAATAAATTGAATCATACATTATATACTCTATTTTTGACTGGATTCTTTCCTCCAGCATAACTATAATGAGAGTCAACCATGTTGTAACCTACATCAGTTGTTCATCCCTTCTTATTGCTGAGTAATATTCCCTACATAGATATACCACAATTTACTTATCCATTTACCAGCTGATGGACATTGGGCTGTGGCCAGTTTTGACTACTACAGATAAGGTTACAAGGAATAATTGCAAATATGTATTTGTAAGGATGCATGATTTCATTTCTCTTGGATAAATACCTAGGAGTGGAATAGGTAGAAAATATGATAGGTTTCATTTAAAAATTTTTTTAAAAAACTGCCAAACTCTTCCAAAGTGGGTGTATAATTTTACATTCATACCAAGGGTGTATGTTCCAGTTTCCCACATCCAAGTAGACACATACATGTCAAACTTTTTAATTTTGGCCATTCTAATAGGTAAATAGTAGTACCTCATTTTGATTTTGAGTTTTATTTCCCTAATGATAAATGGTGCTATAGATAGATATTTTCATGTGCTTATTTGTCATCTGTTTGACTTTGTTCGGGGCGGGGGAGTTGTATCCAAAACCTTTAGCCCACTTATTTGTGGCAGGGAGTGATTGTTTTCTTATTACCAAGTTTGGGGAATTCTTGTAAGTCCTTTATCAGATACAAGTTTTGTAAATAACTTCTCCCTAACTGTAGTTTCACTTTTCATTCTCTCATTGGTGTCTTTCGTAGCGCAAAAGTCTTTGATTTGTACAATGTTCTGTTAAGAATTATGTTATTGGTGTCATAGCTAAAAATCCTTTGTCAAATCAAAGGTCATGAAGATTTCATAGTGTTAGGTTTTACATTTTAATCTATGATCCATTTTGAGTTGAGTTTTTGCATATGATGAATGATATGGATTCACATTTTTTTTTTGCATATAAACATCCAATTATTCTAGTGCCATTTGTTGAAAAGACAATTTTCTACTGAATCGACCTTACACCTTATCAAATCATTTGTCCATATTTACATAGGTTGCTTCTGAAGTCTCTTTTCTGTTCCACTGCTCTATCTGTCCAATTTTAATGCCAATAAAACATTATATTGAATACTTCAGCTTATAAGTCTTAAAATCAAGTAGTATTACTTTGCCTGTGAAACCCTCTGGACCTGAAGTTTTCTCTGTAGGAAGGTTTTAGGTTTGGGGGATATTTTTTGTTTGTTTGCTTTACTAAAAATTCACTTCCTTTAATAGACACAGAAACATTCAGATTATCTATTTCTTCTTGAATGAGTTTTGTTAGTTTGCATCTTTCAAGGAATTTGAACTTTTGCGTAAGTGGTCAAATGTGTTGACATATCATCCTTTTAATATCTGTAGAGTCTATAGTGATGTTGCCTCTCATTCCTGGTTCTGATCTGTGTCTTCTCTGTCCTACTCAAACAAGATTTAATATATCTGATTTTCATTTTCATTCACTTAAAAATTTTCTATTAAATTTTTGTTTCTTCTTTGCTCATGGGCTATTTAGAAGTATGTTATTTTGTTTCCAATATTCAGGGGATTTTTCTAGGAGTCTTTCTGTTTTTAATTCTAATTTAATTCTATTATAGTTGAGAAATATACCTTAAATTACTTAAATCCTCTTCTATTTATTGAGAATTGTTTTATGGTCTAGAATATGGCCTATCTTTGTGCCCTTGAAAAGAATACATATTCTGATATTGTTCAGTGGAATACACAATAACTAGAGTTTCTGTTGTAATTCAAGTAGGAAACTAACAGGAAAGTATTGGCCAGAATAAGATTATCAAAGCAGAATTTAGCATCTGTTTAATTGGAATGATGATGATGATAGTGATGATAGTGATGGTGATTTTGACAAATCGCAGCTATTGTTTATTGAATGTTCAACACTTTTTTTCTAAAATTTTTCTTCCCAGTTTATTTCTAAAAGAGCTAATCTCCTTCTCATTACCACTTGCAAAACTCATTCACTAATGAACAAACAAAAAACCCAAAACAACAACCAAAAAACCCCCAAAGCCTGATCTACTTATTCTTCTAGCATTCCCTTGGGAGTGCTCAATTTTTTAATTATTTCCCAACCCATGCATTTTTTTTACACTGTCTCATCCTCATTAACAACTCTGTCAAAGTTTGAGGTGGAGAAAGCATCTCCAGCAACTTAAGAGACTTTCTCAAGAAGCAGAGTGAGTCAGTGGTGTAACTCGGGGGTTCACGAACTTTAATCAGAGGTATTAAAACATAAAATTTCTTCTCTCATTCACTATCTTATGTCTGAAGTTATATTTCAGAGAATTATTTTGGCTGATGGAAAAAATGTGAGAATCCCTTAGAGGGGTAACATTATGAGATAGCATATTACCAGCCATTAAACCTTAAAGCTCATGAAGACATTCAGGACAGATTGGAAGATAGAGAAAGGAAGGACTAAGTTCTTGAGAGGAATGGGAAGAAGTTGGAAAAGTAGGCGGGAAGGGAAAATCAGAATCATTCCAAGTATCTGAGTGGAATCCAGGCCTACATGAATCCAAAGGACATCAAAATGTGAAGAGGACCTTGCTTTCCCACCCCTTTCTCTTTTAAATCCATCTATACATTGAACCATCCATTCCTTCTAGCTTGTTTTTATTTCCACATCTTCTTCAGGCATCAACCACAAGAACTTAAGGAATGATGGAATAGCTGCAAGGAACCACTGAGGCATCCCTAAGTTATCTTCAATTCAAGAGCACCTGTGGACCAAGACAAACGTTCTGAAGTTCAGCTTTCAGGGTCCCACCTGATATAGTGAAATCAGTTGTTCTCAGGCCATAGGCTATCTATTCGTCACCAAGCAGAAACTCAGATCTAGTGAAGGAAAAGAATAGAAACACTCAGAAAATTCCTTCTCAATTAATATCCCAGGCCAATACTGAGAACATCTTTTCCCTGACCTCTCTTCACTAAAGTGAAAGAAAACAGCCTTCCTTGAAATTACATGATTCACTACAAACATCTGACATTAATTCCAAGAACAAGGGCTTAAAATACAGAGACACAGAGAAAGCAACAGGGAGGGTCTGATAGAGAGTCAATGGGGTGAGATGTGGCAACTTCTTACTCTATGTATCACCAGCTGTCGCAGCTCGAACATAAAATTCGTGCCCTTTGACTTGTGAAATGTGTCATTCCCAGCACCAGTGCTTAGGCAGGGCATTAAATTGTGTCAAAGAATGCCAATCACATGAGATGATGCTGAAAGGGCTCTGAGTTATTCCCAGAAGGCCAGAATTTCTTATTCCAAATGACCCAGCCCATTCGCCAGCACAAGATGTGCTGTATTGACCAACCCCTTCAAATCAATCTGGTCCCCAATCTAAGAGCTTGGGTACCATTACCAGACTCCAAGTCTCAAAAGATTTTCTCTGTTATCCAGACTGTCATTTTTAGGCATATAAAGAATAGAATTCTCCAAAAGACATTGAAAAGATAAGGGGATTTTATAAACAACTCTATGCCCATAAATTTGATAACCTAGATGAAATGGACAAATTCTTTGAAAGACACAATTGGCCAAACTCATGCAAAAAGAAACAAACAATCTGAACAAGTCTATCTCTATTAAAGAAACTGAATCAATAATTAATAACCTTCCAAAAGGGAAAGCACAAGGCCCAGAAAGATTCATAGGTGAATTTTCCAAACATGTAAAGAAGAAATTATACCAGTTCTCTACAATGTTTTGCAGAGAATAGAAGCAAAGGGAGTATTTCCTAACTCATCCTGTGAAGCCAGCAAGACAAAGATGTTACATGAGAAGAAAGTTATAAGCCAGTATCTCTCATGAATTTAGATGCAAAAATCCTCAACAAAATAGTAGCAAATCGGATGCCTGGGTGGCTCAGTGGGTTAAGCCTCTGCCTTCAGCTCAGGTCATGATCTTAGGGTCCTGGGATCGAGTCCCACATTGGGCTCTCTGCTCACTGGAGAGCCTGCTTCTCCCCCCTCTCTCCCTGCCTGCTTCTCTGCCTACTTGTGATCTCTCTCTGTCAACTAAATAAATAAAATCTTTAAAAAGATTTAAAAAATAGTGGCAAATCAAATTCAACAATGTGTAAAACAAACTACACACCACAACAAAGTGGGATTTATCCCAAGTATTCAAGGCTGGCTCAATATTTGGAAATCAATAAATGTAAACCATCACATCAATAGACTAAAGGAAAAAAATCACATGATCATATCAATAAATGCAGAAAAAGAATTTGACAAAATCCAAAACCATTCATGATCTAAAATTCACAGTAAATTGAGAACAGAGAGGAACTACCTTAAATCCATTTTTTTTAAAAAGTCTATAAAAAAATCTGCAGTTCACATCATACTTCATGGTGAAAAACTTGAAGCTTTCCCATTCCGCAGGCCATCTTACCATTCTGTTTCAACAACATATTGGAAGCACTAGCTTATACAACAAAACTCAAAAAGGAAATAAAAGATATACAGATTGAGAAGGAAAAAGTCAAACTGTATTTGTTTACAGATGACTTGATTTTCTATGTAGAAAATCTGAAAGAATCACCCCAAAATTCCTGGACCTAATTGGCAGTTATAATAAGTTTGTGTGATACCAGGTTAAAGTATAAAGAAGATGTTGTTCATATATACAATGGAATATTACTCAGCCATCAGAAAGGATAAATACCCACCATTTGCATCAACATGGATGAAACTGGAGGGGCTTATGCTAAGTGAAATAACTCAAGTAGAGAAAGACCATTATCATATGGTTTTACTCATATGTGGAACATAAGGAATAGCACAGAGGACCACAGGGAGATGGAGGGAAAACGGAACGGGAAGATATCAGCGAGGGAGACAAACCATGAGAGATTCTAAATTTCTAGAATCTAGAATCAGCTCAGGTCATGATCCCAGGGTCCTGGGGTGGAGCCCCACATCAGGCTCCCTGCTCAGTGGGGAGTCTACTTCTCCTCACCCCCACCCACGTTCTCTCTCTCTCTCTCTCTCTCTCAAATAAATTAATAAAATCTTTTAAAAAATCACCAACCAGTCTTGGTGGCCACATCAATCAAGGCACAATTGTTACATTGTCCTAGGTTTCGATGAAAATGATAAGCTTCATGGGGCACCTGGTGGCTCAGTGAGTTAAAGCCTCTGCTTTCAGCTTAGGTCATGGTCTCAGGATCCTGGGATCGAGCCCGGCATCGGGCTCTCTGCTCAGCAGGGAGCCTGCTTCCTCTCTCTCTCTCTCTCTCTCTCTCTGCCTGTGTTTCTGCCTACTTGTGATCTCTGTCTGTCAAATAAATAAATAAAATGTTAAACATTTTAACAAAAAATGGTTTTTTGTTAAAAAAAAAAAAAGAAAGAAAATGATAAGCTTCAGACACTACCCTGAGGGGTGGTGCCTAAGAAGGCCTCCTTCAGAACTGAGGGGTTGATAGTGGCCATTCTGAGAAAGCCCAGCACCAAATCCACTGCAGACATTGATAATCATCTTTGTTATATTGCATCCCCCACAATACAATCACTGGGAAATGGGATTCAGTTATCCCCAACTTCCAACCGTCACATGGAAAAGGAGCAAAGAGAAGGGAGAGGCACTGTCTTCTTTTATAGTCACCTCTGTGTGTGTGTGGGGGGGGGTGGCTGTATGGGTATAAATGTGTGTGTGTGTGTGTGTGTGTGTGTAAGTGTGTGGGTCTGAGTGAATAGGGGAGGGGGCATATGAATGTATATGAGGGTGCGAGTATGTGTGTGTGCAGCCTCCCTTCATTCTTGCTTCACTGTTGCTAGTTTCTAAATTGTTGCCAGTTTTCTCCTTCTACTAAAAAATCCAACAAAAATTCCCTAAACCCCACAGCCTTAGTCTGTTGTTTCCTCCCCCTGATTTAGTCTTGTTGTCTGTTCCAATCACTAGTGCTTAGTGCCTGCTCTTTATTTTCAGTTTATCTTTCCAGTTTAAGTATTTGCCATTTGTTTTTCACATATCCATTATGCATATTCATTTGCATAATGGATATGTGATATGCTTAAGTAACAAATTATGACTTTTAGAGTAATACAGAATAACTTTCTTGAGATTATTTTTGTCCCATTCTACTTCATGGATGAAAGAACTGATGGATCTGAAAAGGAAAAGATGTTTAATGTGGAATCAGCCCAGTGATGATCATAAAACATATAATTAGGATGAGAGTTAGACCACTGTCTGGTGGAGAGCCCTGGCCTCCATCTCAATCTACTGGAAAACATAAAATTTAGTTTAGGGATTTGTTTAAATGTAAATTTACTTGGGAGGGGGAGTTGTTATGCTGTTTTTTCTCCATGTGAGTGAACTACTAATATTTTATTCACAACCCATTTTGATAGAAAGGAAAAGCAAAAAATTATAAGGATGACATCTTGGAAACCCCAGGGGAGGGCAGCCTCAAGTTAAGAAATGGCTTGGGAAATAGAAGCAGACAGAGGTAATGATAGTACATATAACTAACTACACTATTTTGCTTGTAGCTGGTTTTTTTTTTTTAAGACTTTATTTATGTATTTGACAGACAGAGATCACAAGTAGGCAGAGAGGCAGGCAGAGAGAGAGAGAGAGGAGGAAGTAGGCTCTCTGCTCATCGAGATGTAGGACTCGATCCCGGGACCCCGAGATCATGACCTGAGCCAAAGGCAGCGGCTTAACCCACTGAGCCACCCAGGCGCCCCGCTTGTAGCTGGTCTTAAACACAGTAACACGTCATTTGCCAAATCAAGACTAATTTATTGATTTATTTATTCATTTATTGAGAGAGCACACATGTACAAGTAGAGGCAGGGGTGAGGGGCAGAGGGAGAGTGAGAGAGAGGATCTTAAGCAGACTCCATGCTCAGTGCAAAGCCTGATATGGAACTCGATATCACAACTCTGAGATCATGACCTGAGCCAAAGTCAAGAGTTGTATGCTTAACTGACTGAGCCACCCACATGCCCCAGGACGTATGCATTTTAGTGCAACATTCCAACTTGGTGATCAGGAAATCACAATCCAGCTGAAAAATGAGAATTCCAAAACATATATCCCATGGACCACAAGTGTCAGGAGAAAATGTGCTTCCCTTCTCTATCCCCAAAGCATGAAACCTGAGGCATCTTAAACTCAGCATGATTACAGAGCACATGACTCTCTTCTCATAAAACATCTTGGAAGAAACTGGGGCTATACTTTTGGCTCTAAGTTGTAAATGAAGCAGGAAATGTTAAAATATTCTGGACGCCTTCACAAAGGCTCTCAGTCTAATACTGAATAAGAAACTCTTTTGGAAAAGATAGGGGATTAACAGGTGTGGGTTTTAAGTGAATGTGTTCTCCTTAGCTGACTCTTGGAATTGTCCCCATGGTTCTGTCTTTGAGCGACAGAAGGATGAAGCCCTAGGCAGGCTGATGCACAGATACAAAGATACTTATGTTGTCAGGAGCAAAAAGGAAAACGTGAGTCACAAAGAAAAGAAGGATTAAGTGTTTTGACAAGTTTTTTGCTTTTCCTGTAATTCTTACTAGGAAAAAAGAGCAGCTTTTCCTTTCTTAATGCAACAAATATTATTTTTTCAGTTTGGAGATAAAAAACATGTTTATATATACAAAGCTAAGTGATTTTTTTTTCCAATTTAACTTCTTCTGTTTCATTAAGGTCAAATAACATGCCTCCTTAGAGATGAATTGCTACATCTTCAAACTTTAAAAACTTAGAGTACTTAAGTTTACACAACTAAATCTTATAATATTTCTATGTCTTTAGGGGCAAGGGCATGCTTCTGTTAAACACTAGTTATAATGGTTCTATACTACTGAAAAATATAGCTGTTTAAAAGAAAAAATCTCACCTTAGTTTCCCTTAAGTTTACCAAATTTACTGAATTTTATCCAAAGCATTACACTATCAGCAAAGTATGTGGCAGGTGGTGAGAGAAAAGAAGCAAAAAAAAAAAAATCTCATAACAACTCTTATCCATCTTCCAGCTTAATGTACTTCACTTATTGTTTTTACTGGAAGATAGACAGTGGGGCTTAAACCAATGGTCATTAATGCATACCTCAAGGAACTTGTCTCTGTTACTTCATTGGATTTTCAAAATATGGATGATAAGGTTGGTGGATATGATGTCAAGCCCACACAAAAGGAATTAAACTATCATATATGAAACGAAGGCTTTTTTTTCTTTTTAAGATTTTATTTATTTGACAGAGAGAGATCACAAGTAGGCAGAGGCAGGCAGAGAGAGAGAAGAGGAAGCAGGCTCCCTGCTGAGCAGAGATCCTGATGCGGGACTCGATCCCAGGACCCTGAGATCATGACCTGAGCCGAAGGCAGCGGCTTAACCCACTGAGCCACCCAGGCGCCCCGACAAAGGCTCTTTTTAATCTTCAAGCTCATCTCCTAGTTTGCTAGAGAATAAACCATGTATTCTGAAATCATTCAGTCCTGAGGTTTCCCCCACTTAGGGGTCTTCATAGTTTTAAGTTATCAGGATAATGATGTCTCTATGGTGGTGACTAATGATAGGAGTGGCGACCTCTTCTGTATGAACACATTGAGTATCTCTGTGACTTGTACATTTTGTCAGATTTGAAGTCTGGCCAACAAGAGATAAACTTAACCTAAACAGAATTGTTATTAAAGAAGTGGAGCTGGAATCACGTTTTCCTGAAATAAAGTTGAAACTTCAAGTTTTGAAGGGAAAAAGGGGGAACTTTAATTTTAAAGAGCGACTTAGTGGTTTTCACATTCCTCCCTCAATAATGATGAAGAATATTATCATGTTATATGAATTATATAAATTGTATTCGCTATTTTAATGACTGAAGCAGAAACTGTCTTAACCCCACTACCTACCATGGTACCTATAGACTGGATACCTTTGATAATTATAATTGGATATCACATTTATGAGAATAACTGGACTTAAGGGCAGAATGTAACAAAGGAGAGTTTGAGGATGAGCATTTGTCTATATTCCCAAGACTTCCCAGGAAAGAGGACACTCATCAAGGCAACCATTCCAGATCTTTGTCAAGAAACGCTAAATACCTAGTATATTATAGAGGTTAAAAAAGAAAAAAAGAGCTATCTAATAATTACGGACTACAAAATGTCATGAGCTTCCTGGGAGCCACATCCCATCACAGTTGTTTAATAGAGGTGTCATAACCAATTAGAGGTGATGTTATAAATGTATTCAGTGAACATTGGACTTTTGGTTTCCTCCAAATCAAGAGTTAATTCTTGATCCCTAAAAGAGAGTTAGCCTCGTCATTTGTCCACAACAGCTTAGTGAGTACATCCCATAATGATAGTCAGCATCTTTGCTCTGGCTCTATAGTCACAGTTGAGAAAGCTTTTAGGTGGTTTTGTTTTCTAAGATAATTTTCCCTGTAGAAGAAAACAAGTGTTCTAAGACAACTTAGCTTGATTATAAGATCAGGCACATCTAAAATAAACTATAGATTGACTTGATGGTCACTAATTAGTCTTTTGTAGATTTAGTTAACACTACATGAATTTTATGAGAATGTAATAATGTCCAGCAACCAGACCAAGATTGTCAAGACATACCAGTCAAAATGTTGGGAGCTGGGTCTTCTTATTGACCTCCTTGCCTCCAGTCTTGTTCTGCCTGACTCATTTTCTTCTCTCATGTAAAAATGACCATTCTCAAACATCAAACTAAACACACAACCACACTCGTCTCTGTAAAACCCTTTAATGGCATCCAATTGCCTTCAAAAGGAAGTCAAAATAATTCTGAATGATTTCCCTTTGAGTACCTCTTGGCCCCAATCCCTCATACTCCCGCCTTTGCTCTATGTTCAGACAGTTAAACAATTTACAGTCTCCAATTGTGACATGTCACTCTCATCACTCAGATCAGTGATTCTCCACAGGGAGTAATATTATCCTCAGGGAACAATTAACAATGTCTGGAGACATTTTTGTTTATCACAGGTCACGAAATGCTACTGGCATCTAGTGGGTAGAGGCCAGAGATGCTGTGAAACATCCTAGGATGCAAAGAATAATCACACATATCAAAGAATTAACCAGCCCAAAATGTCTATGGTACTTTCATTGAGAAACTCTGCTCTAGATTAATGAATGATAGCAAACTATGTGCAACAAACCTTGAGAGAAGTCCCTTTAAAACAGTGTGTCAGAAAAAAGGTTGGTAAACTATGGCCCATGGTCCAAATATGGCCCACTGCTGGTTTTGGAAATAAATTGTATTGGCTCACAGCCATGTATATTTGTTTATGCACTGCCATCTTGTCTCTGGTGCTCTTACAGCAGAGATGAGCAGTTGTGGCAGAGACCACATGGCCTGCAAACTAAAAATATTTTTCTATCTAGCTCTTTACAGAAAAATTTGTAAACTCCTACTCTAAAACACCTCTACCGTTCCATTCTTAAGATTGCAGCAAACATAGTATACAATTATGACTTGTATATAGGAAGGAAAATACATTTTTTTCAACAGGCATACTATTTTTGCTTTAGAAGAAAACAGGCACAGGATAACAACTGAATGTCCAACTAGTTTTCTGAGAGAAGCATTTCCTGTGAACTAATAATGAGCTTTGCTGGCAAGATATCACTAAAAAGAGAAGTTTAGGGCTTGTGGGAGTAGGTGGGGGTGGGAGAGGTGAAGTAGGGTAAGAAAAGCTTAGTCATCAGATCTCACTATTTCCTCCCTAGAAATCTTTCCACTCAGTATAATCTGAACACAGACTAACATGCCTTTGAGGCTTCTTCTCAGCTTCAGACACTTGCTAAAATTTACAAGAAGAGATGGTTAGGGGCAGAGATGTATGTGGCCATTATGAGGAAAAGAGCTAATCGAACAAGCTTTTGGCAACCTCACTCCAACTCCTCAAAGGCGGGAGAACTTGCTTTGTTGTTGAATCTTCCTCTAACTTTAGCAGATTGCAAATAAAATGAGAAGCAGGTTAAAGACACAAAAGGTACATAACATCGCTAGGGTTTCCCTATGTGGTTATTGTTGACACAGGTAACAATTAAAAACACAGGTGTCGGGTGCCTGGGTGGCTCAGTGGGTTAAGCCGCTGCCTTCGGCTCAGGTCATGGTCTCAGGGTCCTGGGATCGAGTCTCGCATCGGGCTCTTTGCTCAGCAGGGAGCCTGCTTCCCTCTCTCTCTCTCTGCCTGCCTCTCCGACTACTTGTGATTTCTCTCTGTCAAATAAATAAATAAAATCTTTAAAAAAAAAAAAACAGGTGTATTTCAGATGCACAAAATGCCAGTTTAATGCATATGCTCTTTTTTATAATAAACATCAATTTATTGTATTTATAGTGAGGGAAACTGATTCCTTATAACTACTGTGTGGCCACATGCATGTACATGCCACAATTTGCTTCTTACTTCACAAGGTATTTATTGTGAGAGAATCTTCCCTAACTGGAAGGAGAGGGAAATGAGTTTTTAGGGTTCCTCAAGTGAGATATATTTTCCCTGGGGGCAGACTGGGGAGGGTGCTACTCCTGTCATTGGGACATACACAAATCAGGCAAACCAAAATCAGAATCTTCCCAGATAACTCCAAAAAAAAAAAAAGTGCAAGCAGTTTGAGAGCTAAGGTTTATAGAGCTAAGGTTTATAAAATAACAAAGAGATTTTCCTAAGGCCAAATGCCTACATCATCAATATGATATACAAGGCAAATGTAAAACCAAATAGTGCCTTTGTGAAAATTACTTTTTAAAAGTGCTGTTTGTGAGGGATATAGTTCTAAAAACATGAGATGGAGTCTTGGAGCAACAAGAAGACTGGGAAACTGAACCTGAGATTCCTATGAAGACTGAGATCCTAAAAGAGAGTTTTCCTAGGGGAAAAAAAAAAGAATCAAAACTTTAGACTGCATCAAGTAATTATAAAAAACCTAAATATACTATAACCATGAAAGAAATTCAATTATTAGTTGAAAATCTTCTTCACCATATTTAAAAAAAAAAAAAAGACAAAGATTTTTTAAGGTGAATTCTATGAACTTTCAAAATGCGAATCATCTCAAGCTCTTCTCGAGAAGAGAAAAAGAGGAACATTCCACAATGTGATTTGAGCAAATACAATTTTAATGCCAAAACTAGTAAAGGATAGCTTTAAAAAAGAATGTCACAGGCAAATTTCACTCAGAAATAAAGATGCAAAAATTACAAACAAAATCTTAACAAACCATATCCAGTAGTTAAAAAAATACATATAATATCATGACTGAATTGAGATTATCATGGAAATCAAGGGTGGTTTAATAGAAAATCTATAGATGTTCTTTACCATATTAACAGATTATTGGAGAAGAACATTATGATCTCAACTTCCAGGAAAAAAATACTTGATAAAATGCAATACAAATTCATAACAAAAGATTTTGTGTGTTTGTTTTTAAGCATTTTTTTCCCAAACAGTATGGAGAGTCTCAAAGTAGACAGACATGAACATAGAAATTTTAAATATTTTGTTACCTTGAAGATCACTAAGAAAGGAGGAAACTAGTTAATAAATAGTGCTGACTGACATGATTCTCCCTCAGGAAAAGAAAATAAAACTAAATCTCTCATATCTTACCATACACAAAAATTAAATCAATTTTAGATGGATTAAGGACATCAAATAGGCGGCAAAATCTCAAGATGTTTGATTTGGGAGAACATACCTTCAGGGTAGAGGAGGTAATCTTAACAAATAGAGCACTAGCCATGGAAAAAAAAGTTAACAAATTCATCATTGTTAAAATTAAGAACGCTTTGGGGCACCTGGATGGCTCGGAGGGTTGGGCCTCTGCCTTCAGATTGGGTCATGATCTCGGGGTCCTAGGATCGAGCCCCGCGTCAGGCTCTCTGCTTGGCAGGGAGCCTGCTTCTCCTTTTCTCTGCCTACCTGTGATTTCTGTCAAATAGATAAATAAAATCTTCAAAAAATAATCAAGAACGCTTTATTCATCAAAAGATAGCATAAGCAAAGTAAAAAGACAAGTCACATACTAGAAGGACTTTAACTGTAGCACATACAACTGACAACAAGCCAAGTAACTCTATAAAATCTGTCACATGTCAGGAAAAGACAAGCAACCTATTAGAAAAACGGATATCAGTCTTGAACAGCTATTTCACAAAGAGAAAGTAGAAATGGGCTCTTTATTTATCACAAATGCCTAACCTCTTTGGCATCTTAATTTGCATTTCTTGGTTACTAATAAGATGTCGTTTTATGCCCCTTAGATTAGCAAAAATTACAAAGCCTGGAATAAAAGTACTGGCAAGGACATGGATCAAAAGGAATTTACATATGTGCTGAGATGTGGAAACTGAGCAGTCACTTGGGAAAACAACTGGGCATTATCTTCTCATTGTGAAAATTATCATACATTGTGACCTAGCAATTCAGCATCCGTCCCCAAAGCCAAATGTGAGAATATTCATGGTAGCAAAATCATAATTTTGAAAAGAAAAAGAAACAATCTAAAAATTCTTCAACAGGAAATAGACACATTTTGTATAGCCTCACAAAGCCATATAATGCAACCAGTGTATATGAGTGAATGATAATTATATGGAACACCAAGGAATTAGAAAATGAGTGACAAAAGCACATTGAAAAATATTATATTGAGAATGGTAGCATTTTAATAAAACTTAAACAACAAAACTCAACACAGTATTCTTAAGGGTTACATACATATAAAAACTGACCAAAAAAAAAGGAAGGATGAGATCGATAAACATAAACTTCAGGATAATAATTACCACATATTGGAGGCAAAAGAGAACAGTATGGTAATGTTCCATTCTCAGTTTCACTGTAAATCCATGAATGTTCATGATATTTCTTCAGAACTTACATATGTAACCTACTGTTTCGTATGTAAAAATATAACGTAATAAATATTTTAATGTAAGCACCATTCATATAGAGCAAGCTCAGAAAGTGAAGTCTGGAAACTTAGGTCTAGCAGAAAAACATGTATTAATCAATTAATCAAGGTTAATCGATTAAGGATAAGATTGCTTCCACCAATAGTGATAGCAAACCACCCTGCCTGACATACTGATCAGGGAATACCTGGTCTAAAGATACCTGGTCTTGGGCCAGTAAGATTAAGGCACTTCCTTAAATACTTATACAAATCACTAAGATAATGTGTCTGAAACAAGTTGAGATCATGTTACAAATCTGGGTGGAAATGAAAAAAAAAGCAAGTCATGAAGAGCAAATATTTTCTAGTCTCTCATAGTCAAAATAGGAGTGAATGAGAACGTGGATAACTATGTTGGGCCCATCTGCCTGTCCTCACAGGGAAACGGAGGTTCAAGCCTTCATAGGGAATGGGTCAGATTGGAGAAAGTGTGTTACCAAGTCATGTCTGCACGAAGATGCCAAGCTTCTCCTTTACTCAGATCCCCTGTTCATCAAGAAACGTTTGGACTGAAATTTCATTTTCTTTTTCCAAGTAGTTTTTCCTCTCATGTTCTATCAAGTGAGTCATTGAATTATGAGGCTAGTTCAGTGTTTTCTATTATATATGTGTATCTGGATGTGTGTTTAAATCTCACACACACACACACACACACACACACACACACACATTTTCTAGTAGCAAAAGCCACTTCTGTGTGGGTCTGGGCATCATGAGTCAGTTATCTCTGAACATCAACACCCCTGTTCCAAGCTGAGGATACTATACAAAAAAAAAAAAACCTTTCAACAACACCTTCTAGAAAGCAACTGAAGGACTGCAGATGATCCAAGATAATGCCTAAAATTCCCTGAAAGTGGCTGCAAATAGGAAGTCAGGTTGGGCATCAAAAAGACTCCACTCCAAAACTGCTAGAACTTATACAGGAATTCAGTAAAGTGTCAGGATATAAAATCAATGCACAGAAATCAGTTGCATTTCTCTACACCAACAGCAAGACAGAAGAAAGAGATATTAAGGAGTCAATCCCATTTACAATTGCATCCAAAACCACAAGATACCTAGGAATAAACCTAACCAAAGAGACACAGAATCTATACTCAGAAAACTATAAAGTACTCATGAAAGAAATTGAGGAAGACTCAAATGCCTATTTGACTAAGAGGGAAGGGTTCTAAGCAACTACCACCTACACAAGCACACTCTAGCTGATATGGAGTCTGCTTTCAAATGAATAATTAGAATAGGCAGTTTCTCCCTTCTGCTTTCCCATGGAAACAGATTTGTGTTAGGATAATCTGGAGGCAGGGGTGGCTTCAGCTATAAGATCAGCCCTAATTCTTATCAAGTTCTGTGTGCTGTTGTCATGCTGTTGTGACCTTTCTTAGGACACCCACTCTGCTGGCATAGGATCAACCTTGTTTATGGACTGAACCACCAAATCTATGGATCTCAAAGATGAGGTCCTGTTATGGCCCATCTTCTCATTTCAGAAATTTAGTCATCGGTAACAGACAACACTGCTTGAAAGAGCATTAGAAAAAACACATGAAACAATAGTGCAATATAAAATACAGCTATTTGCTTTTGCTGATTGCTGGACGTTGTGGTTACCAGCAGTTGATTTTAGAACACAGAGAGTTTTTAAAGTACACCAGAAGAATTACTTTAGAATGGAGAAAACAGGGCAGCTCATTCACTCAGATGATGGAAGGAATGACTTTTGTACTGCCTTTAAAATTGATACTTGTATGTTTCATTCCCAAAAAAATGCATATAACTATTTATAAAGGGGGAGTGAATGGAACTATTTATAAAGGGGGAATGAATGGCTCATTTGCCAAATGAGCAAATAGAGGCAAATAAAAGCAATAAGTTCTGCAGCTAGAATTTGGTGTGTCAATTTTTAGGGCAGCATAAAATATTGTTGAGACTGAGAAAATATGGTAAAGCTTTCCTCACACTTCACTGAAGAAACCTAAAGGCCCAGAATAATGAACTAGAAGCCTAGCCTTAGCCAAAAGCACTCTGTAACATGCTCAGAACTTTCTAGGTTTGCATTTTATCTTAAAAACCCATTTTGGGGGGTGCCTGGGTGGCTCAGTGGGTTAAAGCCTCTGCCTTCAGCTCGGGTCGTGTTCCTAGGGTCCTAGGATCGAGCCCCGCATCAGGCTCTCTGCTCTGTGGGGAGCCTGAGTCCTCCTCTCTGTCTTCCTGCATCTCTACCTACTTGTGATCTCTCTATCTGTCAAATAAATAAATAAAATCTTAAAAAAAAAAAAACACCATTTTTTTTTCCTATTTGGTCTGCAGTATATCCACAGGAAAGCAGAAAGGAAGGATTCACTGATTTTACCTCTAGGTAAAATTCACTGATTTTACCTTTAGGAATGTAAAAATCCAACACCTCACCACCTCCTCCATATCTTAGAATGAGAAAAATGTGCCATGCTCATTGGGGGATTTATATACTCCCAGGCAGGGGATAGGAGCTTAATCAATTAGCACAATAGACAAATATGAAAAGAGAAAGAATAAAGTGTAACCACATTTAACAGGGAAGAAAATCACTCTAACTTTAACTTGTAGATGTTTTATGCAACTAATTGAAGTCTTCCTCCAGATGCTGCCACATTAAGGACAGAAATAACAGTGTCACATAACTTCATGGAAAAATAGCTCTCTGTCTTTAACTATCAGAGATCCAACATTCGGCTTTCAAAGAAGAATATTCTTCCTGAATACTTGGGGATCAGTGTCTCAGAAACAAAAGAAGGAAGACCTCAGGACAATGATATAGGATGAAATAAAAGAAATATTCCATTTTAGAATATACTAGAGTGAGAAATATAAGCTATGAAAACTTTTCCCTTAAAAAAAAATCAGAAATAGGGGTGCCTGGGTGGCTCAGTCCATTAAGCATCTGCCTTTGGATCAGGACATGATCCAGGGTCCTGGGATCAAGTCCCACGTCCTGCTCCTTGCTCACCAGGGGGTCTGCTTCTCCCTCTGCCTGCTGCTCTCCACTGCTTGTGTTCTCTCTCTGGGTCAAATAAATAAATATATAAAATCTTTTTAAAAAATTAGAAATATCAGGTATTAGGCAATGGATACAGAACCAACTGGGTCCCTAAATCTTAGTAATGTCTAGATTTATTGAACTGGGAAATCAAGTAGATATTGTGCTTAGATATCAAGCATAATAGCTAAAACAATGACAAACTTTCATCAAAAGCCTGGACTGTCCCATTCTACTTGATTTTACAGACACACACACACACACACACACACACACAAAAGCTGAGAATACGACTGCAGTTTGTATAAGCACCGACCATTGATGACATGGTGGTGTAATAACTTTGTAGTAATTAGAGATGGCTTGGCCCTACTGAGGAGCTATTCACAAACTTTCACCTGGATTTTCAAAGTATTTGAATAGAAACAAACAAACCAATCTCGGTTTCTCAGAGACTAACTACTCATATCACCTTTCTTTCTTTCCACAATAGTCTACTTTGAACATTTCCTACCCTTTAGCAGCTCCTTCGATATTCTAAAAAAGATGGCTGAAATTCAAAGCAAACCATTTTGCCTTCACCTGCCAGTTTGATAAGGCAAGGAAACTGAAACACTACAAACTTATTTTACAGTAGTTATATGTAAATGAATTTTAATTATCCACACGCATGGTTTACTACATCATTCATTACACCACTATTTTTTTCTGATCATTACACTTACAATTCATGATGTTTATACTATTTGATCCCCAGCAGAAAGCAAAGATTATTGACTGTTCTTTCCTTGCCTAGACCAGGAAATGCAGCTAACTCCAGTTTCTGTGTCAGGGTAAAGCCACGGGATTTAGAGCAGCATAATGAAGGCTTCATGATTTCCAGCCTCCCTAGAGTAAAGGATGATTTGCTCCAAGTCAGTGCAGATCTGGGACTGCCATGTTCCCTTCAGCATAGTACAGCAAGAAAAGTACTGCTCTGGGAGTCAGGAACCCAGGTTCTGGTCCTTTCTCTGCCAGTCTCACATCCCGGAAAAAGTTGTATAACCTCAGAGAGTCTCATGCCTCTCTGAGTCTTGCTTTGGACTCTAGCTAACATCTCTTCTAAATTCAACCTTCTTTCAGGCTTCCCTCCTCTAGCTCTATGATTTCACTGACTAAAACTTGGAAAAGTTCAAGATTCATTGTTTGGAGATTTAATGGTTTTTGCAACCTCTGCCAAGCTGGGAATCACCTCCAGCTGTTACTCCAGCTTTGGCCCTCTAGGGAGACAGTTGGAATGTTTTTTAATAAACAGGGCTAGCCCTTGGCTAAGCAGCAAATAGGTGCAATCTTTGTTTTATACTCCTCCCAACTTCCTTTATGGAATACCCTTCGCGCCAGACAGTTCTCTTGTATCCCAGAGAACTCAGCCCTCAGCAGTCAACAAAGCCACAGGCAGACGATGGCTAACAGGTATTAAGTTTGGATTCCAGAAACTGTGTTGGAAGAGAAGGTGCTTAGATAATAAAAAAAGACCTTAAGGCATCCCCCACATCTGTCCCTCTCTTAGTCAACCCCATGTCTTCCAGTTACTCAGACTCAAGTTCTTTTATACCCTTCATCAGATCCATGGCAAATCCTGTCAGCTTAACCTTGATGTATATCCAAAATCCAACTACACTTCACCAGCCTTTTTATTATTGCTCTGGTTTAAATATTTTAGGGATAGTATATAGAAGGAAATAAAATAATATACAAAGAGAAACAGGCTACACTTAATGGGGTAATCAGTAGACAGTAGAAAGAACATTTTTTTGTGTGAAAGAATGCCATATAGAGGTATATTTTATTGATATAACTTTACAGCTCGTACTGAAGGGATCATACTTCTGATCTAGCTTTGGTAAGAGTCTCCTGAACAGTCTCCCAGTTTCTGCCCATGCCCTGCAACAGCCCATTCCCCCAGAACAGCCAGAATAATCCTATTAAAAGGTAAATAAGATCATACTCAAACCCTGCATTCCCATGGCTTCCCAGCTCTCTAGGATTCAAAGCCAACAATCTCAGTATGGGATTCCCGGGCCCTATCACCCCACTGACCTCACTCCCTCTCACCTTTGTTTGCTATGACCCCAGCTCCCTTACCATTTTTTAGATACACCAAGCATGCTGCTTAGGACCTTCATTCTTCTTGTCACCCTGCCCTGCTTGGAAATCCATCCCCCCAATGCCCCACAAGAACTCCTTCCTCTGTATCTTCAAACCTCTGTTCTAATATGCCTTGTAGAGGCTTTCACAGACCATCTTGTATTAAAGACTTTGGGTATACACACACACACACACACACACACACACACACACACACACACATTCTCTCTATCTCCTTGTTCTTTTTTATATGTTATTCTATTTATCACCACCTTTATCATATATATTTGGTTATTATCTTTTACTTTTCCTTCTCCCTGCCTTACACCAGAGCAGAACTGGGTCCTGTTTACTGTTGGACTTCTGCTGCAGTTACAGTGCCTGCCCTCAGATATTTGTAAGATAAATGGGCTGAGTGTTGAATGAATCCCTCTCCACTGCGGGAACATACATGTTGGTCCTTTCAGCTACTCTTTACAACACACCTACTACTATATTCTAAGAAGGTCACAACTAAATGACATCCAGCCTGGGGAGACCAACTGGCTTCACTGCCTTCTTACAATAAAGCACGATATTGCTCAAAATCTTTCCTCCTTACATCATTATTTGTTTGTCCAAATACATAAAAGTACCTTGACTTTTATGTTACTAGGATCAATCTTTCAGTCTGTCTATCAAAATAGTTTCTTAGAATAAGCTCTTGAGAAGGGGAGTATTTCAAGTGTTCAAACTCTGATTTTAATTATCAGAGGCCCTAAATGCCAAAGGATAGATAAACTAGTTTGTGTGTCTCTACCAGGAGTAGGCACTGGGCTAAGGGCTTGATTAATATTATCTCAATAAAGCTATGGAATTTACATAAATGTTCACATGAAGGTGACACAGAATCAATTACATAAATTAAGAAGCTGAAGCTGGAGCAGTTAAAATTTTTAGCCAAGGTTTAAGTGGAAGAATTGAGATTCTGACTCAGATCTGAATCTAAAATCTATTCTCTTTCAGTACCAGAGACAAAACATTCACACCATTCGTGGGAAAAATCGTTCTTTCTTCTTCTCCTCACTCACCAGCCCACAGTTAACGATACTCTTTGGCTAAGGACTATTTGAGGGTTCACTCTAGAGAGTGTTCTAGTGTGATTCCCAAACACAAACACTACAGTCTCTGAAACCAAGGCTATCTGACATGCTAATTTATCACTTTTTTCAAGGAAATGCACTTCATCTTAGGAAAATATTCAAATACAGATAAACACATAGCTACATATTTAATTCCATACAAGTTTTAAAACTATTATTCCAGACTAGTTTTCTAAGATAATAAAAGAGAACTGATTTCCAAATAATGTGTAGTTCCCTCCAGTTCCTTCTCTCTGTAGACATTCCAGAAGCCAGCCTTTCACTTGGGCACTACTTACACTGAGCTATAAACTGGGCACACAACAGTGAACAGTAAGCACTCTACTGCTCCTGTGAAACCTACTGGTGGTGGGTGGACAACTATGCAATTGAGTGTCTGGTTACTTTCGGTTAAATGCTATTAATAAGTGCAGGGTTGGGTAATTATAGAACTAATAATCCCTTCTGTGGTGGTCATGTACAGCTTCCTCGGAAGGTCATGTCTAAGCTGAGAACTGAAGAATGAAGCAGCATCTCTTGGGAAGAAGAATTGGGAAGTAGTAACTGGGGTCAGTTTTACAGCAGAGGGAACAGAATGGGACAAAGCTGTGAACTGGAAAGGAGCTTGACCACTTCAGGAATCAAAAAGAGAGACAGTGTGACTGGGGGCTGGATTTGAGGAGTTAAAAAAGAAAACTGTAATGAAATGAGCTTCCAACATGGGGAGAGAAAGACCAGGTCCAGGAAAGACTGTGAAGCATTCTGGGATGGACCCTCAAAATAATGCAAATCTGTTTTAGGCAGGAATGATACATTCAGACTTGCATTTTAAATAGGTCACTCTGGATATAGTGTGGAGAATGACTTAGTGGGATGGAGGCTCATCAAGTATAGGGGGGAGGCTGACCCATGTAAGTAGGTCAGTGAGGAAGTAAAAGCCAGAAAAACTATGAGCTGTAAAGAATTTGTGGAAAAGTCAATGTGTTTGAGGTATGTTTATATGGTAGTATTAACAGAAATTTGTGATGGGTTGGATATAAAGGATAGGAGAGAGGGAGGTGTCAAAAATCACTCGTTTTCTGGTAGGTGCAGTTGGGTAGATGGTGATATTCTATCTGGGGAAGGAAATACAGCAGGAAGGTGTTTGGGGAAGGTGGGTGAAGAGAATGAATTCAGTATTAGATTTGAACTCTGAGTTGTCTATAAGACTCCCAGTGGGATGCTGAGTGAGTGGTTGGCTATTTGAGGCCTAGGGCTTAGATGAGCTATCTGAACTTGACATTTAAGTGTAGAAATAGTTGCAGTCACTTAGAGAGAGAATATGGAGTGTTAAGGCGATGGAGTCATGACAAACTAAAACATTTAAAGGTCAGGTAGAAAAGGAATGGACTAGCAAGGAAACATAACAGAATTTCTCTCACATGATGCCTTCCTATTACAACTCCCCTTGGAAATGCCAGTGAGGTTATTTACATGGCACCACTCAAGTAGGGCATATCCAGGAAGTCAGAGTAGACAATGTTTTCAACACTTCTCTGATAGAATCAAGACAGGTCTTTGTGAATTGGCCAAAATAAAAAATTGTTTATGTACCTACCCACAATTACATAAGGCATTGAGTTTGTTTTGATTCTTATCCCTTCCAAAAACACGTTTTTATTTTTTAATGATTCAACCCCAACTTTACTATTTCTACCCTTTTTATCCTATTGGAGTCTTGGCTAATTGGTATAACTTGGCAAAGTCATTAAGCCTTTTAATAATAGTTTGTCTCAAATGAAACAATACAGATAATTTCCCTAATCTCATTCTCCTCCTTTTCTTCCCAGAAGGAACACCTATTCAAAAATTTTTTTCTCTTCTCCTATTGAACATTCATGTTGTTTACATGTTTTTGCTATTGCACAGAGCTGCAGTCATTATTTCCAAGCACTTCTTCTTATGTACATGTACTATGGTTTATCTAGAGTATGGACATTTAAGTTCCAATCACTGGTCAAAGGATACATATATCTTTGAGTTTACTAGTTACTTGTTTTTAAGATTTTATTTATTTATTTGATAGATCATAAGTAGAGAGGCAGGAAGAGAGCGGGGTGGGGGTTGGAGGATCCTGGGATCGTGACCTGAGCCGAAGGTAGAGGTTTTAACCCACTGAGCCACCCAGGAGCCCTGAGTTTACTAGTTATTGTTAAGTCTCCCATCCAAAAGACCACCAGCAGTGTTGGAATTCCCATGTCTCCATATTACCACCAACACTCAAAGTGTCACGTTTTTCATTTTTACTCCTCTGAGGGGCATAAAATTGTTTCATTGTAAGCAAGCATTATTTCATATTTACTTGGTTTCTCTTATATTGCTAGATTTCTAAAAATACATATTTTTTGGGACAACTGGGTGGCTTAGTCAGTTAAGTGTTATTGATTTCAGTTCAGGTCATGATCTCGATCATGAGACTAGGCCCTACATCAGGCTCCACGATGGGCAGGGAGACTGCTTAAGATTCTCTCTTGCTTTCCCTCTGCTCAACTTCTGTCATAAGCATGCATTCTCTCTCTCTTTAAAAAAAAATATATATATATATTATATATTTATATAAATATATATTTTATATTTATATTTTTATAAATACAGAAATATATATTTTATATTTATTTTATTTTTTTAATGTTTAATTTTTAATTTTTTATAAACATATAATATATTTTTATCTCCAGGGGTACAGGTCTGTGAATCGCCAGGTTTACACACTTCACAGCACTCACCATAGTATTTTTATTTTTATTTATATATTATTTAATTAAATATACTAATTAATTAATTAATTAGTGAGACATATTTAAATATATTTATATATGTATATATACATATATATGTATGTATGTATATGTATCATTATAATACTAGTGGTTTATCTTAATTTCAATCATTTGCATAGTTCCCCCCAAAAAGTTCTTACATGCTCTAAGTAGGATTGGGGCACATTCTTTAATTAAGTTCTCCAGATTACCCCCACATGTTTCTACCTCCCACTTTGATTTTAATAACATAGAAATATTTACTCTTTTTTGTTTAATTATGAGCACTTGGTGCCTCCCATAGACTCCACCAGGATTGAGTACACAGAGAAACCACAAACCCTACTCTCAGTGAAAGCTCTGTCTAGAGGTGAGGAAGAAGGATCTAACAAATAAGCCACAGAACTTCAATAGAATAAAAATTGTGGGATAGAATGAGCATAGGATGGCAAAGATGCTCTGCCGAAGAGCACCACTCAGACCAGGGAGAGAAAAGACTTGGGAATGAGATTATATCTGAGCTAGGATTTGAAGGATGAACCAGAATGCACCAGAGTAGTGAGAAAAGCATCCCTGGTTTTGTAAAGAGGCAAACAGAGAGTTTGGCAAGTTCAAGGGATGGAAGGTAATTTGAAATGCCAAGAGGCAAAGTTAAGGATGGAGTGGCAAAAACAAACAAACAAAAATGAAACAAAGAGCAAAAACAAAACAAAACAATACAAAACTCCAATGAAACCAAAACCTAAAAGAAAGTCTAAATGCAATCTAAATGTAGGTCACATAAAGCTTTTTTGCTATGCTAAGGATTTTGAACTTTGCCTTTACAGGTGATAGGAAGCCTTCAGAGAGAATTTTGCAAAAAAATGTTAAGATTCAGTTTTTCCCCTCAGTAAGATCCCTTTGGGTTTTCGTGGTTAGGGGTGGACAAGTGTGAAGGCAAGGAGGTCAATGAGTTTTGGGGGGCTGGGTGGAAAAGGATGGTCCTTCAGTCTAATAGCAGTAGAGATAGGGAAGAAAGCAATTAAACAGGTAAAAAAAAAAGTTCAAAAAGAATATGAGAATGAATAAAAAATGAACCTTGGATCTGAGGAGTTTTTCATGGTATCCAGCAAAACGGGGAATAGAAGAGGAAGAGGCTTGGGGACACAGTGTCAGGGTGGAGAGAGATGATGATAACTTCAGTTTTTTGTTCATTAAGTTTAAGGCTCACATGGAACAGCCAAGTGGAGGAATTCAAGGGGCTTCTGAAATAAGATCCTGGAATCTAGGACATAGATCTTAGCTTGAGATGTGTGTGGGAATTTTCAACTTACAAACAGAAAGTAAAGTCATGGCAGTAGATCAGATTGCTCAGAAATACTGTGAGATTTGTAAGAATAGAAAGGATAGACAGAACCCCAGGAAACAGGATGTAGAGATTAGCCCAAGAAGAGAAACTAAAAAGGAGACCTAAAAAGGCTGGTCAGAAAAATAGGAGAAAATGCCACCAAAGAAGTCAAAGTTTTAAATAGGAAAGAGTGACCAGCATCAAATGGTCATGAGATCACTTAGACAAGATCAATGAAAAACACTGGGTAAACTTAGACAAAATGTTATCATTGGTGATCTTAGAAAGATCAATGAAGTCACCAGCATATGCATTATCCCTAAAATAAAATATGGATATCCCTATAAAATATGGATATTTTAAGAGTATCTATGCCACAAAAAAGGCTAATTGTTCTCTTTAAGGCATCTGTGTTCAGCCTATAGGCTCAACTTGTTGAGCTAAAAAAGGAATGGATTAATTAGGTGACAGGTCAGGTCCCCTCAGCTCTCACAGGCTATTAAACAACTCTAAAACATCCTGTACTTCTCCCTAACACACTCTTCCTGGGAGTAGCCTACACCAAAACTAATCTGTCCTTTCCATCTCCTTGACTTTCGCTTTGTGGAAACTATGGGTCAAAGGCCCCTTATATAAGGACTGCCTTTCTCAGGTGTGCACTCATCTTTTGACTTTAGTCCCTAACTTGATAGTGAGGACACCAGTGAACACAACTGAACATTGTACACATTATTGAACAGGCAGAATTGTGTATTGTGGGTAGGAATTGTGCACTTACTAATTCTGGGAATTCAGGGTTTTTGAGGGCAAGTATACTTAATAATCTTGAGAAGCTAAGTCTTAAATGCTACTCAGAAAACAATAATCACTCAAACCATTTATTTTGGGGGTGCATGGGCAGTGCAGTCAGTTAAGCAATCAACTCTTGGTTTCAGCTGAGGTCATGATCTTAATGTTATGAGATGGGAGCTATGTCTCAGGGTCTGAGCTCAGCATGGAGTCTGCTTCTGATTCTCTCTCCCCCTCCCACTCGTGTTCATTCTCTCTCTCTCTCTCTCTCTCTCTCTCTAGAATAAATAAACAAATCTTTTTAAAAAAACATTTATTTTGGATAAATGGAGGAAATGTGACTTAAAATACTACATGGGACCTCAGCAACAATAGATCTAAATGAAAATTCCTAACAACTAAGTGACTGCAATGCTGCCAGTGCCGTGCCAGCAGCCTCACCCCCAATACCTGGCACCACAGCTTCTTCTGAAGATAATAAGCACTGAAATTCAAGGCTTCAGTTGCTTCCTGGTTTCAATGTCCACCATATCAAGGTAGGTGATGGGCTCTACTCACATAATGATAGACTCAAAGGCTCGAACTTTTTCTTAACACAACACTTTATAGGAGTCATTAGCCCTGTTTCACTCTTATCCTGAGACTGAAATGCTCTTCTGCCTTTGAGAAGATGACACTCAAACTCCCAGAGCTCTTAAGAACACTTCTTAGGTACCTCAACTCATTCTGGAAGCATGTTATGCTAAATATTCACAAACAATAAAAATCCAACAGTGACCATGATCTCTACATGTGTGAGTTTGTTTTTGCCAAAGCAAAACATTTTAAAAATCTAACCTAATTTTCTGATTCAATAGTTAAAAGAACTTCAAAATAAATAACCTCGTGTATGTTTACCCACTTTAGTACTAGCTAATGTCAGATTGAATCATGATATTGAAATGCTATTTTATATTCTTTTATGTGTGGAATTTTAGAAGCAAGTATCATTTGTATCCATCTGTCCAATTTTCATGTCACTTCTACCAAGTTTCTTTTATTCTATATTATTTTTCCTCCTCAAAGTTCAAGTCATCCTCTTAATTTTATTTCTCTCGAAACAAAATAATCATTAAGCTTAATTTTTCCAGCACAGCATATCTGGCACCTTATTTCTTTATAGTTTTTTGCCAAGATCTAAAATCACAAATTCTCTCTGTATGCTTTTCCAAATATTTAAAAATAGATTTCTGCTGACATTTTAAAGTAATATTTATACCACCGAATTGAGTTTAAGTAAACAGTCCATTACTGGCATAGTCACCATACTGTAATGTTCTTTAAGGTGTACCACACAGAAGCATTTATGTCAATGACACTCCCCAAAGGAAAATGAAATCAAATACTTGCTGCCAACATAAACATGTAAAGGTCTTATTTTTTTATTAGATCAGGGTCAAATAAGTGGACTCAAAAGAGTTAGGATCAGGGAACATATGTGGGTCAAATTTGGCATTCCCTGAAAGTTTGTGTTGAATTGAATTCAAATATCTAAAAATACTTTGAAAAAAAAGAAATACTACTTCCTGCTTTTAAGTAGAAAGGCAACTTAGGATAATAAGGCTTCTTGGATAGTTCAATTATTTTTCAAAAGAACCCTGAAACTCTAAGGAGTGTTTGTTTAGTTAAGCAAGGTTGGCCCAATGCTACTAGGATCCCCATAGCACATTTTCGTTTTTAAGTATTAATGCGCAAGCCAACCTTGGGCCTCACAGATATGTTTGTGGTTCTCCTTGTAATAAAACAAGAGTAAAAGAAGGAGATATTTGTAGGTGATCTGAGAAGAAATGGCACATTTGAATGAAAAGAAGGAAATGGGAGGAGGAGTCAAGATGGCGGAGAAGTAGCAGGCTGAGACTACTTCAGCTAGCAGGAGATGAGCTAGATAGCTTATCTAAAGATTGCAAACACCTGCAAATCCATCGGCAGATTGAAGAGAAGAAGAACAGCAATTCTGGAAACAGAAAAACAACCACTTTCTGAAAGGTAGGACTGGCGGAGAAGTGAATCCAAAGCGATGGGAAGATAGACCCCCGGGGGGAGGGCCGGCTCCCAGCAAGTGGCAGAGCAACGGAGCACAAAATCAGGACTTTTAAAAGTCTGTTCCGCTGAGGGACATCACTCCAGAGGCTAAACCGGGGCAAAACCCACGCGGGGTCAGCGTGGCTTCAGGTCCCGCAGGGTCACAGCACAGAAGGATCGGGGGTGTCTGAGTGTCGCAGAGCTTGCAGGTATTGGAAGGAGAAAGCCGGCTACAGAGACAGAGCCAGCAGTAGGCTCAGAGCTCGGGGTTACCTTGAACCATCCGCAGGCTCGGTGAGCTCGGAGCGCGGCCGGAGGTCAGGCAGACGGGAGTGACTGGGCGCTGTTCTCTGAGGGTGCACTGAGGAGAGGGGCCCCGGGCTCTCGGCTCCTCCAGGCTGGAGAACAGGAGGCCGCCATTTGTATTCCTGTCCTCTGGAACTCTATGGAAAGCTTTCAGGAAACAAAAGCTCCTGAAAGCAAACCCGAGAGGATTACTCAGCCCGGCGGCTGGTAAGGGTGGTGCAATTCCGCCTGGGGCAAAGACACTTGAGAATCACTACACCAGGCCTCTCCCCCAGAATATCAACAAGAAATCCAGCCAAGACAAAGTTCACCTACGAAGGAGTGCACTTTCAATACAAAGGAGAGCAGCAGAATTTCAGAGGAGGAGAAAGCAAAGCACGGAACTCATGGCTTTCTCTCTGTGATTTTTTTAGTCTTGCAGTTAATTTAGTTTTTTTCTTTTTCATTTTTTTTCTCTTCTTCTGCTAAAATTTTTTTTAACTTTTACCCTTTTCTTTTTTAACGTTTTTTAAATAGTTTATCTAATATATATATATATTTTTTCTTTTTTATATTTTTCTTTATTTGTTTTCTTTTTTAAAATTCTTTTCTTTTCTTTTCTTTTTTTCCTTTATTTCTTTTTGAATCTCTTTTTACCCCCTTTCTCCCCCCCTCACGATTTGGGATCTCTTCTGATTTGGTTAAAGCATATTTTCCTGGGGTTGTTGCCACCCTTTTAGTATTTTACTTGCTCCTTCATATACTCTTATCTGGACAAAATGACAAGGCAGAAAAATTCACCACAAAAAAAAAGAACAAGAGGCAGTACTGAAGGCTAGGGACCTAATCAATACAGACATTGGTAATATGTCAGATCTAGAGTTCAGAATGACAATTCTCAAGGTTCTAGCTGGGCTTGAAAAAGGCATGGAAGATATTAGAGAAACACTCTCGGGAGATATAAAAGTCCTTTCTGGAGATATAAAAGACTAAAATCTAACCAAATTGAAATCAAAAAAGCTATTAATAAGGTGCAATCAAAAATGGAGGCTCTCACTGCTAGGATAAATGAGGCAGAAGAAAGAATTAGTGATATAGAAGACCAAATGACAGAGAATAAAGAAGATGAGCAAAAGAGGGACAAACAGCTACTGGACCACGAGGGGGGAATTTGAGAGATAAGTGACACCATAAGACGAAACAACATTAGAATAATTGGGATTCCAGAAGAAGAAGAAAGAGAGAGGGGAGCAGAAGGTATACTGGAGAGAATTATTGGGAAGAATTTCCCCAATATGGCAAAGGGAACAAGCATCAAAATCCAGGAGGTTCAGAGAATGCCCCTCAAAATCAATAAGAATAGGCCCACACCCCGTCACCTAATAGTAAAATTTACAAGTCTTAGTGACAAAGAGAAAATCCTGAAAGCAGCCCGGGAAAAGCAGTCTGTAACATACAATGGTAAAAATCTTAGATTGGCAGCTGACTTATCCACAGAGACCTGGCAGGCCAGAAAGAGCTGGCATGATATTTTCAGAGCACTAAACGAGAAAAACATGCAGCCAAGAATACTATATCCAAGAGGCTATCATTGAAAATAGAAGGAGAGATTAAAAGCTTCCAGGACAAACAAAAACTGAAAGAATTTGCAAACACCAAACCAGCTCTACAGGAAATATTGAAAGGGGTCCTCTAAACAAAGAGAGGGCCTACAAGTGGTAGATCAGTAAGGAACAGAGACAATATACAGTAACAGTCACCTTACAGGCAATACACTGGCACTAAATTCATATCTCTCAATAGTTAGCCTGAATGTTAATGGGCTAAATGCACCAGTCAAAAGACACAGGGTATCAGAATGGATAAAAAAACAAAACCCATCTATATGTTGCCTCCAAGAAACTCATTTTAAGCCCGAAGACACCTCCAGATTTAAACTGAGGGGGTAGAAAAGAATTTACCATGCTAATGGACATCAGAAGAAAGCAGGAGTGGCAATCCTTATATCAGATCAATTCGATTTTAAGCCAAATACTATAATAAGAGATGAGGAAGGACACTACATCATACTCAAAGGGTCTGTCCAACAAGAAGATCTAACAATTTTAAATATCTATGCCCCCAACGTGGGAGCAGCCAACTATATAAACCAACTAATAACAAAATCAAAGAAACACAACAACAATAATACAATAATAGTAGGGGACTTTAACACTCCCCTCACTGAAATGGACAGATCATCCAAGCAAAAGATCAACAAGGAAATAAAGGCCTTAAATGACACAGTGGACCAGATGGACATCACAAATATATTCAGAACATTTCATCCCAAAGCAACAGAATACACATTCTTCTCTAGTGCACATGGAACATTCTCCAGAATAGATCACATCCTCGGTCCTAAATCAGGACTCAACCGGTATCAAAAGATTGGGATCATTCCCTGCATATTTTCAGACCACAATGCTCTAAAGCTAGAACTCAACCACAAGAGGAAGTTTGGAAAGAACCCAAATACATGGAGACTAAACAGCATCCTTCTAAAGAATGAATGGGTCAACCGGGAAATTAAAGAAGAATTGAAAAAATTCATGGAAACAAATGATAATGAAAACACAATGGTTCAAAATCTGTGGGACACAACAAAGGCAGTCCTGAGAGGAAAATATATAGCGGAACAAGCCTTTCTCAAGAAACAAGAAAGGTCTCAGGTACATAACCTAACCCTACACCTAAAGGAGCTGGAGAAAGAAGAAGAAAGAAACCCTAAGCTTAGCAGGAGAAGAGAAATCATAAAGATCAGAGCAGAAATCAATGAAATAGAAACCAAAAAAATAATAGAGCAAATCAACGAAATTAGGAGCTGGTTCCTTGAAAGAATTAATAAAATTGATAAACCCCTGGCTAGACTTATCAAAAAGAAAAGAGAAAGAACCCAAATAAATAAAATCATGAATGAAAGAGGAGAGATCACAACTAACACCAAAGAAATACAAACTATTATAAGAACATACTATGAGCAACTCTACACCAACAAATTGGACAATCTGGAAGAAATGGATGCATTCGTAGAAACATATAAACTACCAAAAGTGAACCAGGAGGAAATATAAAGCCTGAACAGACCCATAACCAGTAAGGAGATTGAAAAAGATTAAAAATCTCCAAACAGGGACCCCGGGTGGCTCAGTGGGTTAAGCCTCTGCCTTCACTCAGGTCATGATCTCAGGGTCCTGGGATCAAGCCCCACATCAGGCTCTCTGCTCAGCAGGGAGCCTGCTTCCCCCTTCTCTCTATGCCTGTCTCTCTGCCTATCTATGATCTCTATCTGTCAAATAAATAAATATAATATTTTTTAAAAATCTCCAAACAAACAAAAGCCCAGGGCCAGACGGCTTCCCAGGGGAATTCTACCAAACATTTAAAGAAGAGCTAATTTCTATTCTCCTGAAACTGTCCCAAAAAATTGAAATGGAAGGAAAACTTCCAAACTCATTTTATGAGGCCAGCATCACCTTGATCCCAAAACCAGACAAGAATCCCATCAAAAAAGAGAGCTATAGACCAATATCCTTGATGAACACAGATGCGAAAATTCTCACCAAAATACTAGCCAATAGGATTCAACAGTACATTAAAAGGATTATTCACCACGACCAAGTGGGATTTATTCCAGGGCTGCAAGGTTGGTTCAACATCTGCAAATCAGTCAATGTGATACAACACATCAATAAAAGAAAGAACAAGAACCATATGATACTCTCAATAGATGCTGAAAAGCATTTGACAAAGTACAGCATCCCTTCCTGATCAAAACTCTTCAAAGTGTAGGGATAGAGGGCACATACCTCAATATCATCAAAGCCATCTATGAAAAAACCATCACAAATATCATTCTCAATGGAGAAAAACTGAAAGCTTTTCCGCTAAGGTCAGGAACACGGCAGGGATGTCCATTATCACCACTGCTATTCAACATAGTACTAGAGGTCCTAGCCTCAGCAATCAGAAAACAAAAGGAAATTAAAGGCATCCAAATCGGCAAAGAAGAAGTCAAATTATCACTCTTTGCAGATGATATGATACTATATGTGGAAAACCCAAAAGACTCCACTCCTCAAAACTGCTAGAACTTGTACAGGAATTCAGTAAAGTGTCAGGATATAAAATCAATGCACAGAAATCAGTTGCATTTCTCTATACCAACAGCAAGACAGAAGAAAGAGAAATTAAGGAGTCAATCCCATTTACAATTGCACCCCAAACCATAAGATACCTAGGAATAAAGCTAACCAAAGAGGCACAGAATCTATACTCAGAAAACTATAAAGTACTCATGAAAGAAATTGAGGAAGACACAAAGAAATGGAAAAATGTTCCATGCTCCTGGATTGGAAGAATAAATATTGTGAAAATGCCTATGCTACCTAAAGCAATCTACACATTTAATGCAATTCCTATCAAAGTACCATCCATCTTTTTCAAAGAAATGGAACAAATAATTCTAAAATTTATATGGAACCAGAAAAGACCTCGAATAGCCAAAGGGATATTGATAAAGAAAGCCAACGTTGGTGGCATCACAATTCGGGACTTCAAGCTCTATTACAAAGCTGTCATCATCAAGACAGCATGGTACTGGCATAAAACAGACACATAGATCAATGGAACAGAATAGAGAGCTCAGAAATTGACCCTCAACTCTATGGTCAACTAATCTTCGACAAAGCAGGAAAGAATGTCCAATGGAAAAAAGACAGCCTCTTCAATAAATGGTGTTGGGAGAATTGGACAGCCACAAGCGGAAAAATGAAATTGGACCATTTCCTTACACCACATACGAAAATAGACTCAAAATGGATGAAGGACCTCAATGTGTGAAAGGAATCCATCAAAATCCTTGAGGAGAACACAGGCAGCCACCTCTTCGACCTCAGCTGCAGCAACATCTTCCTAGGAACATTGCCAAAGGCAAGGGAAGCAAGAGCAATACTGAACTATTGGGATTTCATCAAGATCAAAAGCTTTTGCACAGCAAAGGAAACAGCTAATAAAATCAAAAGACAACTGACAGAATGGGAGAAGATATTTGCAAACGACATATCAGATAAAGGACTAGTGTCCAAAATCTATAAAGAACTTATCAAACCCAACACCCAAAGAACAAATAATCCAATCAAGAAATGGGCAGAGGACATGAACAGACATTTCTGCAAAGAAGACATCCAGATAGCCAACAGACACATGAAAAAGTGCTCCATATCACTCGGCATCAGGGAAATACAAATCAAAACCACAATGAGATATCATCTCACACCAGTCAGAATGGCTAAAATCAACAAGTCAGGAAATGGCAGATGCTGGCAAGGATTCGGAGAAAGGGGAACCCTCCTACACTGTTGGTGGGAATGCAAGCTGGTGCAGCCACTCTGAAAACAGCATGGAGATTCCTCAAAATGTTGAAAATAGAACTGCCCTATGACCCAGCAATTGCACTACTGGGTATTTACCCTAAAGATTCAAACGTAGTGATCCGAAGGGGCACGTGCACCCGAATGTTTATAGCAGCTATGTCCACAATAGCCAAACTATGGAAAGAACCTAGATGTCCATCAACAGATGAATGGATCGAGAAGAGGTGGTATATATACACAATGGAATACTAGGCAGCCATCAAAAGAAATGAAATCTTGCCATTTGCGACAACATGGATGGAACTAGAGCGTATCATGGTTAGCGAAATAAGTCAAGCAGAGAAAGACAACTATCATATAATCTCCCTGATACGAGGAAGTGGTGATGCAACATGGGGGCTTAAGTGGATAGAAGAAGAATCAATGAAACAAGATGGGATTGGGAGGGAGACAAACCATAAATGACTCTTAATCTCACAAAACAAACTGAGGGTTGCTGGGGGGAGGGGGGTTGGGAGAAGGGAGGTGGGGTTATGGACATTGTGGGGGGTATGTGCTTTGGTGAGTGCTGTGAAGTGTGTAAACCTGGCAATTCACAGACCTGTATCCCTGGGGATAAAAATATATGTTTATAAAAAATAAAAAATTTTTAAAAAATTTAAAAAAAAAGAAAAGAGGGTAATGAATTTATTGAACTTTTACAATGTAACAAACATTGTGCATGGTCTAACTTAACTCCTAAAAGAACTCTGTATTTAAATATCACTGTTCTTTTATTACGGAAAATGAAACGAGGTCAGAGAATTTAAGTAACTTGCCCAAGACTGCAGAGCCTGTAAGGAGTGAATCTTCTTATAATCCCAGTCTTCCTGGTTTAGAGCCCAAACTTCTTCTAATATTCTGGGGGCCAAAGAGGCCATGGAGCCAAGGAAGCCACACCACAGAAGAATGTCATAAAGACCCTGTCTGTTGTGTGCCCATGTCTATAGCAGTGTATTCACAGCAGCCAAAATGTGGAAGCAACCCATAAGTCAAATGGAGAAACAAAATGTGGTAAATTCATAAAATTCAATATTATTCAGCCTTAAAAAGGAAGGCAATTCTGACACATGCTACAACATGGATGAAATCTGAAGACGTTATATTAAGTAAGATGAGTCAGCCACAAAAAGGCAAATAAATACTGTATGATTACACTTACATGCAGTATCTAGAGGAGTGAAACTAATAGAAACAGAGAGTAGAATAGAATGGTGGTCACCAGAAGATGAGGGAGGGGGAATTGGGGGTTCTTTATTGAGTATAGTGCTTCAGTGTTACAAGATGAATGAGTCCTGGAGATTAGCTGCACAATAATATGAATGTACTGAGCACTACTCAGTAATACACTTAAAATGGTTATGATAGTAAATTTTATGTTATATATTCTCACCACACTTTTAAAACAAACAAACAAAAACTACCTGCATGAGTTGTGTTTCCCCCACCTTTACCAACCCTTTCACTTTCTTTTCTGCCCAGTATTATGATCTTTTGCTGGTAGGAATTTGGGTCAATGAGATGCAACTCCCACACAGATGCTATTTTACAAACTGTTCAAAGGGGGAAAAAAATCCAAAAAATAAGCCTTCATTCCTCTGACAAACTTAATACCCATCTATTTAAAGGATATGAATTCTTTAATACACTTATATAGTCTGTCAGAAACAGGTGTCCATATGAATTGACATTTTAAGGTCATATCCAAAGTTTGTATCTAGTTCAACTTCTAGCCAGGGCAAATCAAAGGGGAAGAGAGAAAGAGGCCACTAGTATTTCATGGACTCCTAGAGCACCCACTATGTCAGGCCCATTTGTAAGCACTTCATGAATGTAAGCCCATTACTCCTCTCAATAACCCTGGGGAGTGCTATTATGATCTTTATTTAGGAGCTGAGTGAATCAGAACACAGAACATTTAAGAAACTTGTCTGAATCACACAGCCTGTAAATGGCAGAGCCAAAATTTGAACAAAAATGGCCTGGCTGCAAAGTTTATGCTACTGGGCTTGTCGCTTGTATTTTCCATGGTTTCCTAGATTTGCGCACACCCACACGCACACAAACATTTTTAAAGTTTAATTACCATTGCCTTCTTTCAAACATGCCAGTGTTGCTCACTGATGTTATATATAACCTCTTGCAGAGGTAAAATCAAAAATGTAAATGTGAGCCTTAAGTAATGGGCTCTCTGGACCTCTCTGCCTCTACTAGATTCAGCTTCTATCTACATCAGGATATTCTCAGTCCTAGTTCAAACCTAATCTCTTTATGACCATTTCACTCCTGACTTTCCCTAGAAACTGTCCATAGAGTTTTTCTGACTTCATTTCTCCCTCTTGGGCCCAGCTGTCAGATTCAGTTTCCTAACAGTTGATATAAAGGCATTCTCTGTTGTTGAACACTACATCAAGAACTAATGATGGCTAACTGGACATAATAATAAAAAATAAACAAATAAATGCAGATTTTTTTTAATTTAAAAAGTGAAAAAAAAAGACAACCAACAGAATGGGAGAAGATATTTGCAAATGTCTTGTCAGATAAAGGGCTAGTACCCAAAATCTATAAAGAACTTATCAAACTCAATACCCAAAGAACAAATAATCCAACCAGGAAATGGGCAGAAGACATGAACAGGCATTTCTCCAAAGAGGACATACAAATGGGCAACAGACACAAGAAAAAATGCTCAACATCACTCACCTTCAGGGAAATACAAATCAACAGATTTATAAATCAACAGGAAATACAAACCAACAGATGTTGGCAAGGATGTGAAGAAAGGGGAACTCTCCTACGCTGTTGGTGGGAATGCAAGCTGGTGCATCCACTCTTGAAAACAGTATGAAGGTTCCTCAAAAAGTTGAAAATAGAGTTACCCTACTACCCAGAAACTGTACTACTGGGTATTTACCCCAAAGATACATATGTAGCCGAAGGGGCACGTGCACCCCAATGTTTATAGCAGCAATGTCCACAATACCCAAACTATGGAAAGAGTCCAATTGTCCATCGACAGATGAATGGATAAAGATGTGGTGTATACATACAATATACATATATATATTCAGCCATCAAAGAAATGAAATCTTGCCATTGCAACAATGTGGATGGAACTAGGAAGTATTGTGCTAAGTGAAATATGTCAATCAGAGAAACACAGTTATCATATGATTTCACTTATATGTGGAATTTGACAAACAAAACAGAAGAGTATAGAGGAAGGGAGAGAAAATAAAACAAGACAAAAATTAGAGAGAGTGGGGCACCTGGGTGGCTCAGTGGGTTAAAGCCGCTGCCTTCGGCTCAGGTCATGGTCCCAGGGTCCTGGGATCGAGCCCCGCATCGGGCTTCCTGCTTGGCAGGGAGCCTGCTTCCTCCTCTCTCTCTCTCTGCCTGCCTCTATGCCTACTTGTAATCTGTCTGTCAAACAAATAAATAAAATTAAAAAAAAATTAGAGAGAGAGATACACCATAAGAGACTCTTAATCATAGGAAAAAAACAGATGGTTGCTGGAGGGGAGGCACGTGGGGAATGGGGTAACTGGGTGATAGACATTAAGGAGGGCATGTGATATAATGAGCACTGAGTATTATATAAAACTGATCAGGGTGACTGGGTGGCTCAGTGCGTTAAAGCCTCTGCCTTTGGCTTGGGTCGGGATCCCAGAGTGCTGAAATCGAGCCCTCCATCGGGCTCTCTGCTCAGCAGGGAGCCTGCTTCCTCCTCTCTTTCTGCCTGCTTCTCTGACTACTTGTGATCTCTGTCTATCAAATAAATAAATAAAATCTAAAAAAAGACTGATCAATCACTGACCTCTACCTCTGAAACTAATAATATATCATATGTTAATTAAGTGAATTTAAATAAAAATGTATTTTTAAGAAAAGAATTAAAGGCCTGTGACACAGAATTTTTCTAATTTTGAAAGCCAGAAACCACCAGCATCAGTTCTTGAAAGGCTTCTTTTTGGAGACTTCCACTTGTTCAGAGTAACTGAGAAAAATTAATCACTCTAGATGTCCCATAGGTGAATACACATATGAAAATTCAACAAATTATATAACCTTACAATTTGTGTACATAATTACCTAAAAGTTAGACATTGATTTTTTTTTTTTTTTCGGGTAGGCTCCACACTAAGCATGGAGCCCAATGTAGGACCTGAACTCACAACACCAAGATCAACACCTAAGCGGAGATCCAGAGTTAGACGCTTAACTGATTGAGCCACCCAAGCACCCCCAGACAGTGATTTTAAAAAGAGAATTAGTGGGCGCCTGGGTGGCTCAGTGGATTAAGCCGCTGCCTTCGGCTCAGGTCATGATCTCAGGGTCCTGGGATCGGGTCCCCCATCGGGCTCTCTGCTCGACAGGGAGCTTGCTTCCCTCTCTCTGCCTCTCTGTCTACTTGTGATTTCTCTCTGTCAAATAAATAAATCTTTAAAAAAAAAAAAAAAAGAGAGAATTAGTGACCCTTGTTTATAATAGCAAAAGAAAAAAATTCAGAAAAAGCCTCAATGTCCAATAACAAGGGATTGGTCACATAAAATATATGATATAGCTCTATGATGAAAATACTCTGCAGCTAATTAAAGATCTTGTTGTTGTTAATGCTTTGATACTTGGGAAGCTTTTTCATGTTGTAACATGAGATAACCCAAATGATAGAATTATATAATCATCTTGATTTGTTTATATAAAAAAAGTAATAGAAAAAAAGAAAAATATATCAAAAGATTAATAGTGTTAAACTCTAAAAAAAAGAAAAATAAAAACAAAGGCTTTCTCCATTTCTAATTTGCCTTTTAGGACCCCCATTCTTTCCAAGCCTACATACATGGGCCTCACTTCCAGAGCCTCTCATTTTCCAGCGTTCATCTCTCACTGGCATGTTGACTGACCCATTATCTTTTTTCAGGCCAACCTCTTGTTTCTCTCACACCAACATCTAAATCTACACAGCCTAGCAAGGGGCAGCTTACTTCACACCTGCTGTCCATGATTTCATCCTCATGCCCACCCCTCCAAAAAGAAACTTTTGCTACTACAGGAGTTAAAGCAGAGGTAGGCAAGCTTTTCCTGTAAAGGGCCAGGTAGTAAATATTCCAGACTTTCTGTCCTACCTGGTCTCTGTCCCAACTACTCAATGCTGCCATAGAGAAAACATCAATATATGAACAAATGAATGGGTGGAGCTTTGTTCCAATAACACTTTATCTACAAAAACGGGCAAGGGGTTAGATTTGGCCCATGGGCCTTAATTTGTTTCTCCATAAATTATTTTTTAAAGATTTTATTTATTTATTTGAGAGAAAGAGAGAGAGATTGTGTGTGTGTGTGTGTGTGTGTGTGTGTGAGAGAGAGAGAGAGAGAGTGGGGGAAGGGGCATAGGAAGAGGGAGAGGGACCAGCAGATGCCTCCATGAGCATGGAGCTCAAAGTGGGCTCAGCACAGGGCCCTGAGTTCATGACCTGAGCTGAAGTCAGACACTTAACTGACTGAGCCACCCAGGCACCCCTGCTTCTCCCTCAGTTAAAACACTAGAAACTTTTGTGGTGTTTTACAGCTTTATCATAGTTTCTGTGAAACCAGAGCCCCTCCTTACTGTTTCTTAGACTATACTTCATTAACACTTCCCTTCACAAAAGGTAAAATTAAACTAAAATAAAACAAAGTAAAACAAGAAATGTGATCCCTCGCAGCATTTGGCATATTGCTATAGACATAAAAACTCATCACAAACATGACAATTCTTCACTGCTAAAATCTGATAAACATTTGCCAACATGTATACTGCCTCAACCAGACACGTTTTTATTTCCACAAAGAACTCTCACAAAATGTTCATGAAGGATCTCCAGACCATGTTTTGCCAAGTAAAATTTTGAGACAGCAAAACGAAGCTTTGTGTAGATAGGTCACTAAGTGAGTGCATGATGAGCATAAAGTACTAAGGCTTCAGGAAGCAAAGGTGTGCAAATACCAACCTCAGAGAAAGTTTTCACAGTGGGGGGCATTCTTGACTGCTCTACTCTGAGGTTCTTATTCATTGTCTCGTTTTTCCATTTGCTTGATAAATGTTTTGGAGGGTTTCCTATGGGCCAGACATGTTGCTAGACACTGGGAATACATGCAAAGACAAAGATAGAAAGGTGACAGAATAAGAAAGAATAAAGAAAGAGTATCTGCCTGGAAGAACTTAGAGTACGGTGTCTGCCGTCCTATAGAACTTCCTGTGATGATAGAAATGTTCTTTATTTTGCACTGCCCAATATGGTAGCTTTATTTTGCACTGCCCAATATGGTAGCTACTAGCTGTCTATGATGCTTGAGTACTTGAAATGTAGCTGGTGGGACTAAGAAATAATTTATAATTTCACTTAATTTAAATAATTAGGCTAGCGGTTAATGTATGGACAGTGTGGGTCTAGTGGGAAAAAATACTTGAATCAAATAAATGTAACATTACCACTGTGCTAGGTGCTAAGAAACAGTAGATCCTGAGTGCTCTGAAAACTAATAGGAGGATTTGACTAATTCAGGAAGGTTAGGAAAAACTTTAAGGAAGTAACAAGAGAGTAGGGTATGACAGAAGGCAATTTAGGCACTGAGAATAAAAAGGAAAGGATATTATATAGTAGTGTGGGAGAAGCAGAGGCTGTTAGGGGAAACTGGGACCAGACCTTATGGGGGTATTACAGGTCACATAAGGGATTTTGGTGTTTAGCCTATAGACTGGGTTATTAGCAATCAGAGGTTGAGGGTTTCAGAGTGTGTGAAATGATTGCCTTGGCATCTTTGAAAATCTCCTTCCAGATGCAGTGTACATAATACACCAAAGAATGCAAGAGAAAGGGCTGAGAGATCAGTAGACTGTCTACTGCAATAGTCCAGATGGCTAGTGTGAGTATGTGGCTTGAATCCAGGTGGATTTGTAGGATACATAGAAAGCAAAATTGACATATGCTGGAAAAAAATTTTGATATGAGGAATAAGATCTTGGAACTGGGTGACAGTCCAACTTACACATCCTGGCAGATGGAGATGCCACTGATTAAAAAGAAAGTATGGTGGGAGGAATAATTCTAGGGGGAATGTTGTTAAGTTTGATTTAATCAGAGACATCCAAATAGTCCGTTGAAAAGGCAGCAACTCAGAGGAGAGGTAAGGGTTGAAAATAGAAACTGATGGGCCATTAGTGAATAGTGTTTTAGTACTTCTGTCCCCATGATAATGTCATGTATTTCTGGCAAGCTGCCACAGTGCTTGTTAATTAATCCAGAAAAGGCAATATGTGCAAATTGAATACATCCAGTGTAAGGCAATGATTACAGCAGCAGTATAAATGGTAGGAAGTAGTCAAGTGGGGAAAAATGCTGGAGGGGTTCATTTATTACAACTTCATAAGAATGTAAAACTATCTAAAGAGATGGGGAATAGGGAGTGAGAAATTCACACACAGTGAATGCTCCATACAATTACAAAGGAACATAATAGAAGGATTCAATTCAAATAGAGCTCTCAGAGAACCCAACTAAACTAGAAGAGAACACTGTAGCTTGGACATAACTGATAAAAACAGATGTATGGGAAATAGGGACAAGAGTGAGTGCACATAATTAACAAATGGTGGTGGGCATTTTAAAATATATTTGTTCAGTTTCTGCTGAGGGGTGATAATTATACTTGAATACAGGTAAATTGTATATTTAATCAAAAATAAATCACAATATAATTGACAATACAAATTGAAAAGCTGGTCGAGTCTTTCATGTTCTTCCTATACACTGTTGCCATCTTAGAAGCATGTCACCTCTTATACTGGTAAAAAGAAGACTCATCAATTTTAAACAATCTGCTCTCAGTTAACCATATGGACAATTATATTTGTCTTCCTACTACTCCATTAGCTGAGATCAATTTCTTCCATTTAAAGTCCTCCTATTGGACTATAGGCTAGTGGAGAAATAAATTCTAGAAAATGGTTATAATCGTTCCAATCAGCAGTTTTATAACTTGCCCTGAAAATCACAGCACTAAAAACACAATTCTCCCTTTGCCTCCAAATAATAAAACCTGTATTGAATGTAGTTACAATTCTTGGAAATGTGTTCAGACTGTTTCAGAACATAAAAGGAATGGAGTCTAAATCTAATCAGAATATAAACAAATATCCAGGTATTTCAAGCGAAAGCATTGTATATTTTCATGCTACGAATACCTGTCTAGTTCCATCCTCCCCACCCTTCCTACCCAGAGTCAGATGCTAAAAGGAGTGTGGAGTATACCCCTTCCAATCCAAGTTTTATGCTACATCTATTAATATAAAAGCAATATATAGTGTTACTTTGGGCTTAATATATGTAAATACTATTCTATAATATGAATCATTCTAAAACTTGTTTTTTCATCCACCTTTGATTTTAAGATTTCTCTATGTTGATATGTACAGCTCTAATTTGTTTTAATTGCTATTAATTTTCTAATATATTAAAAACTATACTTTATTCATTCCTCTCTTATTTAGTATTAAATATCTTCCAGTTTTCACTATTATAAAAATATCACAATGAAGATATTTTGCATATTTTCCTTTATGCATGAGCAAGAGGTTCTAGATCAACCTAGATCATTCTAGATCTAGATTAAGAGAGTCTTAAGCTATTATTTTACTAGACACTAGCAAATGTCTCAAAAAGTGATGGGAACTATCAACACTCTTAGCAGCAGTGGTCGAGATCTTTTTTACACACATCTGACTTTTTTGCCAAATAGGGTATGAACTATTATCTCATTTTAATCTTTTTCCCTAATACTAGTTTCCCTGATTACTATATTGATAGCTAAGTTAACCATCCTTTTTATGTCTATTGTCTGTTTGGCTTATCTCTTCTTTGAACTGCTGGTTCATATCTTTTGTCCACTTTTATACTCCCTTGTCATTTTCTCCATAGTTTTTTACATACCATATGGGTCTGTCCATAAGGTGACCTGGATATAAGGCTATCTCCCACTGTTCCTAATGAAAACATACAAAAAGTTTGTACAAATTTAATATAAAAATATTTATGCATAAAGATAAAATCATGAAATGTCATGTCACATTTCATATTAATGCCATTTCAAATGCATATTTTAATCATACATTACATAATAAAATATTTTTAAAATATTGTTTCTCCTTTACATTTCTTAAACAATTTAATGCAAATTTCTAATAAGTATGTCCAGCATCAGGGTTTGTCATCTTTGAGCCACTTTTTAACATCATTTACAGTTTTCTCAAGCAGATATCTTCACTTCTATTCAGATAAATTTTGAAACTGTGTTTAATACACTCAGAAGACTTGTTCCAAGCTACCAAATACCATTTTTTATTCATGATCTTCACAATATGACCATGGACAATATTGTTTCTTTTGCTGGTTATCTGCCATTTCTACATTCAGATCCACTCCCTTTCCTACTCCAGCCTAGTTTCTGCCCTGGAAAGCTGACTTATGTGGACCAGATACCCCAGTGCCTTGATCTCAGGCTTCCTGCTAGGGTCAGCCTCTGAAAGTCTAACAGGAGATGAGAGGAAGGACAGAGACTGCAGTTGGGGTATTTATTCTCTGGCTCTTTCTCTTAAACATCAGCCTAGTTTGGTTGCATCACTGAACAGAAGGTGGTTGCTCCTCTCAAGGTTCCCTTCTCCTCATGATTTTCTTCTTCTATGTCCAAAAACATGTCCTTTCCCTTACTTTGCAGACCTAGAAGGGGGCAGAGTTCTGGGCCTGCTAGCCTTGGTTCTTCCACTTTTCCTTAACACCTCCCTCATTTCCCACCACATTTTATAATTAGTCTTTTGATTAATAAATCATCCTTGAATTGTCCTAACTTTAAAATGCCACCAGTTTCCCAATGAGAAACTGACTGATCTCGGTATTTTAAAAATATATTTTTTAAAGATTATTTATTTATTTATTTATTTGAAAGACAGATCACAAATAGGCAGAAAGGCAGGCAGAGAGAGAGAGGAGGAGGAGACAGGCTCCCCGCCGAGCAGAGAGCCCGATGCGGGGCTCAATCCCAGGACCCTGGAATCATGACCTGAGCTGAAGGCAGAGGCTTTAACCCACTGAGCTATCCAGGTGCCCCTAAAATAATCTTTAGAAGGCTTTTTCCTATAAGACTAGCCCTTGCAATTTCTGGTCATTTCCCAGGAATATATAATCTATATTAAACTTTATATCATTTCACTTGTTTATTTTGTTGTTTTAACCAATTCTAACCTGAGTCTTCTACAAAATGCAAAAGTATCACTGAATGGGTGGTTTTAAGCTGCTCATATATTTCAGATAAACTCTGTTTCTGAATAGCCATTTTTGAGAAATAAACATGGCATTAGATGTCATCATATATTTGTATTTATTTTATTCATTATCCATTATTCCAGATCCTAACCTTCTTCATGTTGCAAATCTCTTCTTTTCATCTATCACTTGACTTTTAAATTTCTTTGTGTTGTGTTTTTTTGTAAGGGATTTGTTTTAATTTAGACAAGTTCATCTTTTATTTCATAACTTTTAGTATTTATCTTTTCTTTCAGAAATTCTTCTTTACCCCAAGTTCACAAAGATATTCTTTGTTTACTTCTTTTTTAAAAAAATTTTTATGTTTACTTCTGAATGTTCTAAAGTTTCTTTTTTACATTCTGATATGCAATATGACATAGAGATCTACTTTTCTATTTTACATATGGAGAGCCAATTGGCATACCCATCTATTCAATAATGATTTCCCCAATGATTTGAATACCACCTCTATTACAAGGGTTTGATATATGCTTGGATCTTCTCTCAGCTCTGTCTTCTGCTCCATTGTACATTCCTGCACCAATTCTATACCATGATTCTATAATGAATCATGGTATCTAGCAGAATAGATGTACCAATTTATGTCCTTGCTCAAGATTCTTGATTATTTTTGGCCTTAGTACTGCTAAAACAGGTGACTTCTCCATAGAGCAAAATATGAACAGTATCCCTTGGAGTTGACCACTACCCTTCCATATGAATTTTAGAATCTGTCTCATTACATGAAAAATCCTGCTGGAATTGTGAATGAGATTGCATTAATTTTGTAACTACTTTGAGAGAGGAAAATAATTCTTTCTTTTCCTTCAAATTTTCCCAAATATTCTATAGTTGAGTGCTGGGAGAGGCACTTTCCTGATCAGCTTCAGTTTGGAAGACATCTCTTCCAAAAGATGACATTTGGAGAGGTTATCATTGGTCCAGCAGAGTAGAAAATACTAAAGTCATTGGTCATTTATTGGTCCACTCACTCAGCACATTTTGTGCCAGGGGTGTGCATATTTTTTGTCCCCGGAAATACAAAGATTTTTCTCTTGACTTCAGATATCCCATAGGAACACATGCATGTGTTATGTACAAAAACAAATTGTATCACATTTCCTCAGATTTACAATAAGAAGAAAAACAAACAAGGACAAAATTGCTTCAGTAGCTTAATTATGATCCTTATCCTTCCTATAAACTGGCTTTGGAAAGAATACCTAATTTATTTGAAATTGTTCACATTTTCCATAACTTGATGCAACAGCTTTTAGTGTGATTCTCTACAGCTGTAATGAATGAAGTTTCTAAATTTGACTATTAGATAGAACTAGAAAAGGAAACTTATTGTACTTATGTGTTTTTTTTAATCTGATTGCATGAAGAAAATACAATATTTAGTTGCTATTTTTAATATATTGATGTCTCTAAAAATTACACATTTAAAAATATTCAAAGATTCCACATTTAATCAGAGTTCAAAATATCTCAGAGGAATTATTATTTGCTATTAAGCTTCATGATATTTTTCAACTATGTAGAACAAATACATTAAAACATTTTAAATATGTTACATTAAATACATTTAAATACATTAGAAAGGTTAAGCACAAACAAGCTATCTTCTTTGGACTTATGTAAATTCACAGAAGGATCCCAAATTATAAAGAACAGCAACAAATTAGAAATTTAAATCAGAGTGAAATATTCTTAGCACCTCAGTCTTTAACAATCTCGAGCCATCAACTGCATACTTTATTTATATATCTTTAAGAATCTAATTGGTTCCTTCGATTATTTAGTAATGCCAACAGTCATGGAGAGTACACACTATCTGAAACTCTGTTGCCATTCAGGACATGTAACAGAGTAATAAATAATTTAAAATCTACCCTGTCTGTCTCTCTTTATTAAATTAAGTGGTGGTTTATTGAAACTAAATTGATTAATATGCATTTAGCTAAATTCTCTCTACTTGTACTTATTCTCTGATCCTTAAATGAGTTAAGATAATTGGTATCCCTTTTCCCCATACATGTTTGGATCAATGTATTATGTGTTCAAAACTATGTTTGGAAAAATTCTGATCAAGCTTATCTCCATGCAGCAGATTTATCCACCATAATATATAGTGTGTTCTAGACTTATCACAGAAGCATCAAATGAATTCAAAGAGCAAAGAACAAAAGAAGGGGTAAGAAGTTGCAACTTTTACAAAATCTGAAATCTAAAATCCCATCTCAAAATTTAGGACTATGAAGATATTTAGTCCAAGTCTGATATCAGCTTCTTATAATTTTTCCCACGTCTAGTGTTCATTTAGGGAACTTTATTTTGTTTGTTTGTTTGTTTCAAAGACAACAGATGGGAGTAATCACAGCTGAAACTCTCACCCCTCCTCCTCTGATGCTGGCCCAGTCCTTCCCAAGGGCACATCTGCGCTTGGGATGGGATCTTTTCATAGTTTTCTCAAGAGCATGTGACTAATACATTTCATGTGTTTAATTAAAAGCTTTTTTGTGTGCACCATGTACAGTGAGGACCCCATGTGTTTCTGAGATCATGTGTCTAACTCTAACCCTGTGAACCTTTAATGTCTCACTCTGAAATCAAATTCATTAAATCAGAATGAGTGGATGGTTAGAAATGAAATGAATAGTTATAAATTAAGAATGTGTCCTAGAACATTATCATTGGCAGATCTCAATCAATCAATGTATAAACCTCCCCACCTAGAATTGTCATCCTTTAGAACAGGAAGGTCCCCAGGCAACATCAAGTCCAATCTCCTCACTGTACAGATGAGGAAACCAAAGCACAAAGAGATGATGTGATACACCCAAGATTATACAGCTTATTGATAACTACTGACCCAGTACTAGAACTCAGGTCTCCTAACTTGTGTCTAGGGTCCTTTTCATTATACCTTAAACATGTGGCTGAAATTTTAGAGCCAGAGTTAAGAAAAGCAATTTGTGTCCCTACCATTATTAGGTACTGTACAGTCCCTGAGGTTACAAAGACAAGTAATTTAGGAATCCTGCTCTCTTGGGGTTTATACTCCAGGGAGACAAAGATAACAAATAAATAACTACCATGTATTAACTACTGAAGAAACATTAGCAAAAGGCTGAAAAGCCCCAAGGACAAAGCAACTTCTTACCTAGGAATCAATATTTTGTTAGATCTTGAAGGGTGAGTAGGAACTTGCCAGCAAAGAAGGGTGTTCTAGGCAGAGAATCAGCAAAGGAGATCAAAAGAGTCTTAAAAGATCCATTGTGTTCTTAGAATTGAACTACACAGAAAAGAATAGTACAAGATGAGGTTGACAAGATCGATTGAGTCAAAGATGAGAAGTTTCAATTAAGTAATTTTAGCCACTTAAATGTAATACACTTTCAAATCACATAGATGGTATTTCTGAACAATCATTTTGAAAACTGGCATTGATTAAATGCTCAACTATTTTTAAGACAGAGTGGAAAGAGTAAAGTCAGAGATATAAGTTGGAAATTATTGCTACTCATTCCAAGAAAGAAAAGATAATGACCAAATAGAAGAGCTTTATTTTATTTTGAAACTTAAATGAATTGGAAGATTTACATAGAGTTTATAAATAGAATAGAGGAAAGAAAATACTGGATGAAACACTACAGTTTCTGACTTGGAAAGCTCGTGATATCATTCACCAAGACCAAGATTAAAAAGGTGTTAACTCTGGGGCGCCTGGGTGGCTCAGTGGGTTGGGCCGCTGCCTTCGGCTCAGGTTATGATCTCAGGGTCCTGGGATTGAGTCCCACATCGGAGCCTGCTTCCCTCTCTCTCTCTCTGCCAGCCTCTCTACCTACCTGTGATCTCTCTCTGTCAAATAAATAAATAAAATCTTTAAAAAAAAAAAAAGTGTTAACTCTGAGAGGAAGAGAATGAGTACTTCATTTAACAACTCTGCCAGTAGGGCATAAAAATCTAGAAAAAGCTTACTTGATCTTATGAAGGAAATTTAGAGGTATTCTTTGCAGTGTGAAGTACTCAGTCTTTTATGATTAATAACAGTAGTTCTCTGACTCAGTGATTACAACTGGGACCATAGAAATGAAAGCAATATTAGTTTAAATAAGCATCTACTCACAGTTGACTATACCCGCAAATATAATTATAACTAACAGATTTTTTTTAAGTAGCTCTTTCCTGTTTGTCTAAGTACAATCTTTTATACCAGTAGTGTCTAAATGAAAATATTATCATTAATTAAGATACTGGGGTTCATTTTTAAGTGGCCTTTACCAAATTCCTAGTACAAAAATTGTACCTCATTGCCAGGAAATGTAAAGAAAAATAAGACACAATTCTAAAGAATTACACTTTGGTAGTGAAGAATAGCACATATCCTTCCAAAATGCAGAAACCCTAAGAGTAGTGAGGAGTAAGGAAAGAGCTCTTAGGAAGAAGATACTTTTGCTGACTCATGAAGCAGGAAGAATTACTGTTGACAATAACAAATGAGAAAAGGCATTCAAGCCTAGTCAATCTGGGAAAATAGTATGAAAATCTGCATGGATGAGGAAAAGAATTAACATAGTCACGGAATATCACAACTGACTTGTATGATTCTAACTTGGAGTATCTGAGAGTAAATGGTTTGAGTTCTAGATGGAATAATAAATTGAAGTCACTTTCAAAAGGTGACTCAAAGTGCTCGCTTCGGTAGCACATATACTAAAAGGTGACTCAAAGGTCACCTCGCCTTCAAAATGAAATGAGGTCTAGATATGGCAGAGACAACAGAACTTTGGGAGACATAGAGAAGTATAACAGGACATAGCACAGGCTCTGATGTGGAAACCCCTGCTTCCTAGATGACTGGGCTGCATTATTCATATTGCAAAAATTGGCCTAAATTTCAACTTCCCACAAGACTTTTTTTCATTCCCACGCTTTTTTTCATTCCCACGCCTTAGTTTTAATGTGAGCCTGTCCCCCACCTCACCAAATTAGAAATATTACAGAACCTTGCTTAATGTACAAAATACATGGATTTCTCAAAGAGTCTTCTATCCAAAATGAAGTTAGTAATGATTATTAAAATAATGATAATAATAAAATTAGTAACAATAGCTGGTATTTGGAGCATTCTTTTTTTACCAAGAGCATGCTAATTTTGTTGTTAGTTTGTCCCTAGATCATCCTTTCAGGAGGGTATATTGTCATACTAGTTTTACCATAGAGAAAAGTTTAGATCTTTCTACTATTGAGTAGCGTGAGAGTGAGGTAACCAGTATTAAAGCCCAGCACTGCTGGACATAAACGCTCTGCTCTTTCTCTTATCCCACACTTGGTAGCCACTCCTCTACAATCTAAGAACAATTTTTGAGACATTCTCAAAAGTCTCTTTTTTTATAGCCCTCTGTAGTCCAAGGTAGTTGTAATTTATAAAGACACATAAGTGGAACTATATTGCATCTTTTAACGTGAAGTCCCTAAAAGGAATGGGTGAAATAAAGGAAGAGGCAAGGACATTTGGGATTGTTACTTCTCAAGGACTACCCCAGTAAAAGAACGCAGTTGTCCTCGAAGGATTCAGGAATACATTCCCTCTGAGTCAGTGAATTTAGCTATAAGACAGATGCTCTAACAGAGCCATTCTAAACCAATGATTCATTGACCTTGGAAATCTGGCTAGTTAGATATCTAATAAAAACAACCCCCTTCAGGAGTTGAGGGAAATTGGAAGGGGAGATGAACCATGAGAGACTATGGACTCTGAAAAACAACCTGAGGGTTTTGAAGGGCCGGGGGGCGGGGGGAACCAGGTGGTGGGTATTAGGGAGGGCACATATGGCATGGAACACTGGGTGTGGTGCAAAAACAATGAATACTGTTACACAGAAAAGAAATTAAAAAAAAAAAAAAGAACAACAGATTTGTTTTAGACATGCTCACTTTGAGAGGCTTATCAGATATCCAAATGAAGATGTCAAATAGGTATTTGTATATATAAGTAAAGGTCATGAGAGAAATCACAGTTGTATATATAATATTTAATGTAGGTGTGTTTAAGGACACAGGGCTAGATGAGATCAGTTTGAGAGTGAGTAGAGAACACAGAAGTAATTAAATGAAAATTCCATGTACACATTAGAGTGAAAAACACAAAATACACAGAACATTACTGTAAATTACTATAAATTATGTAAAATGCACATTTAAAAAGTAGAATAAAACAAAAAAATTACTTAAAAAAAAAACCCTTCAGTTTAATAAATGAAAAACTTACTCCACACCCAAGTGGAGAATACAGGGAACTCAGAGCAATTTCAAATTACTTTTTCCAAACACAGAACCTGGGGAGATTTGTTCTTTTTCCAGAATGAGTAAAAGAATATTAAATAACATAAAGAAAGGAAGTCCCTTAGGATACAGGACACACACATAAAATGATTTACTGTAAGAAAATGAAGATATTTTTTAGAAATTATCAACTTGTATTTTTTAATAAAATTGAAAGAAAGCAGAGCTTTTGAAACATAAGTCAAGAAATAAGCTTCAAGTAGAATAAACTAGAATAAAGGCTAAGCTTTAGTATATGTGCTGCCGAAGCGAGCACAAGGCTAAGCTTTAAATTAAGAAGGAATTGAATATTATAAGAAAAGAATGTATCAAAGGGAAAATCTTGTATTCTCATTGCCAATTCACTTGCCAAAAACAATTATAAAAGCTGAGTCAGACACATTTTTTAAAAGTTTGAAAGCATCAGTGAAGGCATTAGAGATCAACCAAGACAATCAGGAGTTGAGGGGCAAAGTCTCACAGAAAAGAGGGGCAGATTGAGATGAACCCACTTCGATGACTAGCTGTTCACAGAGGCGCTGGTAATTTGGACCATCATTTTTAAACACAAGTGGTAGACTGTGGCTTATAGCAGTTTTATCAGGCTGGAGAGACACAGACCAAAGGGGACAAAACATAACAGGGAGAAAGGAACAACAGGATAACCCACAATGCAGCAGCAATTTGCCCTTAAGGAATTTCCAACTCCTAAGTCTTTCCAATGAAAAGTGAGACTTGAAATCCCAAACCAAAAAACCCTAACTGAGACGCCAGTGTAAAGCCAAGACTCCAGGAGTCTGTCAGTGCTAGAGAGACATAAGTTGGAATTCATGACCCACCCACGGGGAGACCACAGTAAACATCCCAGGATTCAGTTAAGATATTAAAAGGAAGAAAGTCATATTTTTAAAAATTCCCTGCAATAATTAAAATATCAATAATAAAAATCCAATATGCAAGAGATTAGTTAGGCAAAATAAAATTTAGATCCCTATAGGCCAAAACTTCTGGGTTATTGCTTTAGATGTTTTTAAATATTAACCTTGAAAAGTGAGAATAAATGAATAATGCACTCAAAAATTAGATAGATAGAAATAAAGCAATGAAGTTATTTTTAAAAAGTCAAATTGACAGATATAACTGACAAACAACTAAAAAATTAGTTCTTGACTACTGCATGGACCCTTGCTGACTATGTCATCCTAGATGGCACTTTCTATAGCTACTCCCTGTCTAAAAAACCCAGCCCTCCTTGGTCCAGGGGTATTTCAGGCAATAAGGATCTTTCACACAGGGTAAACAAGTCTTGCCCCTATATCACCTCTTCCTGAATATGGAGGAAGAGTTCTTTTGGGACTGATCCCCAAGGAATTTTTTCAGTTCTTTCATCCCCAAACTGGGGTAACAGGACCTTAATGTCCTTGCAACTGGCTTATCTTATATCTCTTCACTTTAAAAGTGCCATTACCTTTTTGATGTCTAGATGAACAAGACTGCCATGACACTGGAGTTTTACTTACCAGAACAGCAACATAGAGTGTACAATGAGGTAAAGAATTGCCTGGACTATCACATCTCTGTGCCGAACATGTACATCAAAAGGAGCAAGGGTACATGATATACTGGGTGGAGAAGCATGTGGTGCAGACCATGTCTACACAGCAGGAAAAGGAGACAATTGCCAAGTGCATTGCAGAGCCAAAGCTGCTAAAAAGAAAGCTCAAGCACAGCTAGTTCTGTAAATGCATCTATCCCAATGGGGACAGTTAAAAGTAATTGACTAAGGAAACTAGTAGTTGATAAAATCTTTCTGTATTGTTGTCTACTGAAGTTACAGTTAACCTGTCCTAAAAATGAAAAGTTTGTTTCATATAGTGAGAAAATTGAAACAATTTATTGGCCAATGAGATGTTTATCCTTCTTGTTCTGTATTTTTAAAAATTTTTATTGTGTTATGTTAGTCAGCATAAAATACATCAGTTTTTGATGCAGTGTTCCAAGATTCATTGCTCTGTATTTTGAGTTGTTCCTTGATCACTTTTGAATGAGCAGTTTGCTTTATTAAAATTTTTTGTTTGATTAAAAAAAACAAGTTAAAAATTAGTTCTTTTCCCTATTAAGAATGGTTTGCTATATATGGTCTTATTTGTGGAGGTACATTTCTTCTATACCTTTTATACGTTTTTATCATAAAAGGATGTTGAATTTTATCAAATGCTTTTTCTGCATCTATTGAGATCATATAATTTTTATTCTTTACACTGTTAATGTGGTATTTCACAGTTATTAATCTGTATATGTTGAACTTCTTTGTACCTAAGGATCGATCTCACTTGATCATACTGTATGATCTTTTTAATATGCTATTGAATTTGATTTGTTGGTATTTTTTTCAGAATTTTTGCATCTATGTTCACAGAGATACATTGGTCTGAAATTTTGTTTTCTTGTAGTGTCCTTGCCTGGCTTTGGTATCAGAGTATTGCTGGCCTCATAAAATGAGTTTGGAGGTGTTCCCTCTTTAATTTTTGGAAGAGTTTGAAAATTAGCATTAATTCTTCAAATGTTTGTAAAATTCAGCTGTGAAGCCATCTGGTCTGGGGCTTTTCTTTGTTGGAGAGTTTTCAATTACTGATTCAATCTCTTTACCCATTATTGGCCTGTTCCGATTTTTCTATTTCTACTTCTTCGGGATGCAGAAGGAATTTATCCATTTCTTCTATGTTGTTCAATTTCTTGGTATATAATTGTTCATGGTAGTGGCTTACAATATTCTGTATTTCTGTGGTGTCAGTTGTAATGTCTCCTATTTCAGTTATAATCTTATCTATTTGAGTCCTCTCTTTTTATCTTGGTAACTCTACTTAGAGTTTTATCAAATTTATTTTTTAAAAAAACCAACCCTGAGATGCCTGGGTAGTTCAGTTTGTTAAACATTGGCTTTCCACAAATGTCATGATCCCAGGGTCCTGGAATTGAATCCCATATTGGGCTCCTTGCTCAGGAGAAAGCCTGCTTCTCCCTCTGCCTTCTGTTCCCCCTGCTTGTGTTCTCTTTTTCTCTCTCTCTCTGTGGAAAATAAATAAATAAAATCTTTTAAAAATTAAAAAAATAGCATAAACATTTATGCTATTAAGTTTGAAAATTTAGATGAAATGTCAGATTCCCAGAAAACAAAAAGATAACTTACTGATACTGACCCAATAATAGAATCTCTGAATTATTAACCTCCTTTAATTTGTGTATCTAATTTGTCATTTTAAACCTCTCTATTCCTCCCCCAAAATTTCCAGACCCAGATAGATTTATTAATAAATTTACCAACAATTTAAAAGACATAACATTTATTTTATGCAAACACTTCCAAAGAACAGAAAAAGAAGAAATGCTTCCCCTCTTTCTGTGAAGTCAGTATAGCCTTGATATAGTCCAATTTTGCTCAAAGGCACGGATGCAAAAAACTCTAAATGAAATTTTAGCTAACTAATATAGAAAAAGTATAGCATATCATGACTAACGTGGGTATTCCATAAATTAAAAGTTGACTTAATAGTCAAAAGTCAAATCATTAATCATTAGTAGTAAATCATTAGAAATCATTAGTAGAAAAATCATTAGTAATCATTAGTAGAAAAAAGGAGAAAACATAATTGATTATCTCAAGAGACACAAAAGAGCATTTGATAAAATTCTATATACAGCTTTTAGCAAACAAGACATAGAACTTCTTCAAAGATATCTAGTGAAGAAAAAAATCACAGTAGATGGCATATCCAGAATGGTCTAACACCAAAAGCTTTCTCCCTGAGATCAATGTTCCTCTCTCTTTACTCTCTAACTGTGCACTGGAAGCTCTACCTAGTACGATAGGCAATAAAAAGAAGAGGTTTGATATTCAGAAAAGGAAGAAATAAAGCAGTCATTATTTGCTTATGATCTGCTTATAGAATATACAAGAGAATCTAAAAAAATTATTAGAATAAGTGAGTTTAGCAAGATTGCTAGATTAGCAAGATTTATTACAAGATAAATATAACAAAAATCAATTGCATTTCTATACCAACAAAAAACAAAATGAAATAGAGATAACATTTATAATAATATCAAAAATATTAGATCTCTATGAGTAAATTCAATAAAAGATATAAAAAGTTGACCATATTTAACTAAAAACAAAACAAAACAAAACAAAAACCATATAAAGGGTATGACACTTCTTAGAAAACTCAATAGTATAAAGATGTCAGTTCTCTCCCAAACTGGCCTATAGAGTAGTCAATAAAATCCAAACCAAAACCCAACAGAGGGGCGCCTGGGTGGCTCAGTCATTAAGCGTCTGCCTTCAGCTCAGGTCATGATCCCAGAGTCCTGGGATCGAGCCCCGCCATCAGGCTACCTACTCAGGAAGGCACCTGCTTCTCCCTCTTCCAGTCCCCCTGCTTGTGTTCCCGCCACCCCCCCCCCGTCAAATAAATAAATAATTAATCTTTAAAAAAAAAAACAAAAAACAGAATTTTCTGTGTGTGTATAATTGGACAAGCTGATTCTAAAATTTATGTAGAAATACAAAGGCTCTTAAAATTAAGTAGGAAAAACTTACAAATACTATACATATTAATGAATCTATAAATTAAAATCATATGGACTCAACACAAAAATATGCAAATAGGTGAGAATAAAGAGCTCAAAGACAAACCCAAGTGTCTATATACCTAATTATGATATGATAATTTATGATAAAAGTGGTACTCTAGAGAAGTGAATAAAGTAATCACTTTAATGTATTATTCTAGGCAATTGGATAAGAGGAAAAAATATTAAGCCTGAACCTTACCTCACATCATACAAATACACAAAATGATTGCCAGCTAGATTGTAGATCAAAATATAAAAGACAATGCAATAAAACTTGTAAAGTTACTCTGTCACAGTAGCTTAAGTAGCTATAACCAGCTATTTAAATTAATTAAAATTAAATAAAACTTAAAATTCAGTTCCTTAATCACACTAGCCACATTGCAAGTGCTCAACAGCATTTAAAAATAGTATTTGACAGTGCAGATACAGAACATTGTCATCATTGTAAAAAGTTCTATTGGACAGTGTTGCTCTAGAATATAATAATATCTTTATTACCTCAGCATTGAAAGGAAATTTATTTTTTAATTTATTATTTTTTTGAGAGAAAAAGAAAGCATGTGAGCACAAGAAGGAGGGGGAGAGGGAGGGAAAGAATCTTAAGCAGGCTTCTCACCTAGCTCAGAGCCCCACCTGGGGCTCAGTCTCACAACCTTGAGATCAAGACTTGAGCCAAAAGTCAAGAGTTGGAGCCAGCCAGGTTCCCCTGGAAAGACTATTTAAACAGAACTTACACATGTACATAAACATACATAGACACACATACACACACAAAGAAACTAATCATAAAGGGAAGAACTGATCAACAGCCTACATTAAATGTAAAGTTCTATTCATCAAAGGACACCACTAGGAGAATGAAAAAGCAAGCTGCAGATGGGAGCAGTCATTTGTAATACATATCATAAATGGAGGGTTTATATTCAGATTATACAATGAACTCACAAAAACCAATAAAGAGACAACCTAATAGTAAAACAAACAGACAATCCAATAGTAAAATCAACAAGAAATTGAAAGGTGCTTCAAAAAGAAAATATCCAAATGGCCTACTTTTCAATAGCTGAGGAAATGAAAATTAAAAACATAATGAGTTACGCTATATATCCAACAGGATGGCTAAAATTAAAGGGAAAGAAAATACCAAGTATTGGTGTGAAGAAGGAATAATGGGAAAGGAACACTCATATATTGCTGGTGAGACTGTAAGTTGAAATAATAACTTTGGAAAATTGTTTGGCAGCATCATATAAAGCTGTTTATTTAAATCCATTTATATCCCATAACCAGCACTTTCCGTCTTCATTATGAACCTAACAGAAATGCATGCACAAGTACATCAAAATAGGTACAAGAATATTTAAAGCAGCAACATTAGTCATGGTAGCCCAAACTATAAACCAAACGAATGATCAATCAGAAGCAACTTGAATAAATAAATCATGGTGTATTCATATAATAGAATAACACACACTAGTTGTTGTTGGGGTTTTTTTGTTTGTTTGTTTGTTTGATTGATTGATTGATTGATTTTAGAGCAGGCAAGACCAGAGGGTTACAGGTCAGGATAGTAGTTTCTTTGAGGGGAGGGAGGAAGTATGTGAGTGGGAACATGAAAGAGGCTTCTGGGATGCTGGCAGTCTTCTACTTGTTGAACTTGGTGTTTATGTGGGTATTTGTTTAGTGATATAAATGCAGTATATATGTTTCCAACACTTTCATATATGTGCGTTACACTATAATTTTAAGGTTAAAATGTTTGTTTTGCTCTTTAAAATAAACCTTTAGGGACATAATATTTTAAGGAAATGTTCCTGTGAAATAGTGCATTAGTGACTCAAGCTTTTATAAAAATAAAATGAGAAAACCTAAGGAATAAAAGTTGCTCTAATTGAAGTGACCATGGACAGTTTAGTACAACTGCTTAGTCTCTCTCTTTCCTTTATATACCACTCCCATCCCCAAAATTTGGGGCAAATCTAAAGAGTCCTAATCTCCTTGGAATGCAGTTAAAAATGTATAATCTTCTATTTTTACAAATATTTGCTATCTTAGTATTGGGGGCATAGAACACAGAGCAATGAACAAAGCAGTCTTTGCCCTTATGAACCTCATATTTTTACATGACACTGAAATGTGAAAAATGGGTAGCTTAGCACATTTTCTTAACTTTTGAATTTAAAGAATTAAAGGCAAATTGGGCCCATGAAAGAAATATTGGCAGAACATTTGCTTTATCTGATGCTTTCCAAAGAGCATTTATACGTGTTTCTTTTTAAGTATGTCTCTATTCATTCTGTAATATTTGAGGGCCAACCATATGCTCCTCACTGAATAAAGCCTTGAGGATATACCAGAGAAAATAACATGGGAATGTTCCTTGACCTCAGAGAGTTTATAGTCTAGAGGGTATGATAGCCATTAAGCAAAGCACACAATCCCTAATTAAATTTAAATAAAGAACCAGGGTTAGATACCATGCTGCTTCTGACCAACTGATGACTATACTTGATCTGATATTAAACAATATCAAGTTAAATACTTGAATCTATGTAACACCTGGATAAAGTCAATCAATTCTAATATATTCCCATCTGTCAAACAGTTTTACGTACACCAGCTTTTAAAAATCCTGATAGATTGGGCACACACAACATAAGTCAGCCTGTGGTAGGACCAAAACATCAATGATTCTTAAAAATTCCTCATGTGATTCCAGTGTGCCACCAAGGATGAGAATCTCTAATTTAGGGATGAATTTACATGTTTTAAACTTCTTTTATATTAACTTATAAACCTATTTTCCATCATATTTATATTTTAGGGCCATAAATCATATATCCTCTTAGTCACAGAAAGTATTTATGCTTAATTACCAAATGCAAAATTTCAGAATAAGCACATATCCTGAGATAAATAGCTGAAAGGTAAAACTAGCCATTTCAGATAATCTCATGAAAACAGGAAATGGTTTATTTTTCATTTATTTCAGCTACTGTTTAACTCCATGCTTCAAACTTCAACTTCACATAATTATATGTGAAGCTAAACAAGAATCACACGTTTCTGATGCACCCGTTTTGCTTTGGAGAATTGTATCAGTGAGGGTAACTGTCACAGTCTCCTATGGTAATAGCTTAATGTCACCATCCAAAAGCTAAATATTGGGCTACATAAAATATTACACTGATCCTCTATAGTCCTCTTTATAAGACTTAGCTGATATGTATATGGAGAAAGGATAAATGTTATGGTTTAAAAAAAACCACTCCAAGTACTACGGAAAAATGTAAAAAGTCTTATTATTACCAGGTAGACAAAGGAACGGACATAAAAGGAAACTAGTGCCTTTCCAAAGTTTTCCTCAGTTATTTTCCTCTTTGACTATAAGGCTGTCTGATGCTGTGATGTTTGGAGATCAGCTTGTTGGCCTTCAAGGCCAAGGGCAAGCTGTCTGGTTCCAAGTACACTGAGCTCCAATTACAATGCCTTAAGGATTTCTTTTGGGAGATAAAACAAAGTCCTGCCATTTTGCTCCCAAGTTACTAAGATTTATTTAGATTCAGAACTTTTCCTAAAGCCGTTCTTGCAATGGTGTATTTACATTAAGAACTCAGAAGTAAAATCTTCAAAAAGCCTCCCTTATCCCCATGTAATCACTCAAAAATAAAACCACAAGGAATAAGTCTGTGGTAGCAACGAGTTCTCTGCAAAGGAAAAGATATACAAAGGGATTCCTTAAGAATCCATGAAAAATAAGTCTATTTTCTAATTAGGGAGTGATTTTATGACATTTAGAAAGAAATAAACCAAAAACACATCATTCTTTGAAACTGTTTTGACTACCTATTTCTAAGTAAAGAAACTGCAGAACCAGGAAAATGGACTGAGCAAATCCTGTAGCAACTCCTCTTTGTCAAGCCCCATTCTAGAACCAGAGGTTGCAACAGAATACAAGAGAAGAAAGAACTTGGAGCAAAGTAGATGAAAGAAGACATAAATGACATAAATGACCCTATGAGGAAAGTAGCATGCAGTCTTGCATCACCAGGGTCCTTTGCCTTCTGCCCTTCTCAGAGCTCATGGATTTTCACCTGGAGCCATGTTCTCCTCCTCCTCCCCAGTGGTGCTTAGCCTTGAAAGCTCTGTAGTTTAAATTTCAATTTCATTCAGCTCTTTAAACACCATCAAGTTTTCTTCCTCAGGGACTAACTGGAAAAATGTTTTGTGATTGCCTTGTGTATTATAAATCAGTTGCAAAAAAAAAAAAAAAGGAAACCAACTCTACCTAATTGAAGCAGAAAAAATAATACCAAAGGATGTTGACATCTCACATTTACTGAGGATCATGGAAAATCAAGCTCCATATAGGAAGGAACAAAGAAAAGCTTTGCAGCCATAGCCACCAGCCAGAGTTGTGGCACAGACTGCCCCCAGTGAGGACCTGCAGCCTCTCCCCAGCCACCTCCCCTTGGGACCCCATTCCCAAGACACTCCTGCTGCTGCTGCCCTCAGGAAGTCTCTTTCTATCTATGACTCCATCTTTGCCAGAAGAACTCCAGGGGGAACATTCCTGGCCACTATTTCCAATTGACCTACTTTCATAGGAACCAGAGAAACAATTTCTGAGAATTTTCTGTTTCTATGGTGATAAGGAATTTTCTGCTTCTATTGTGGGCAATGGGCGCTCCTTTCCATCAGTACATTTGTAGCAGGGAAATTTCAACATATAGGAAAGGAGGTAAAATGCTGGAGAGCAGAAAAAACCAAAATGACTAGCAGGCACTCTTCCACAAATTTCTCAGGGAATTCTTTCAGGGAATGTGTCCTATGCATATTCTCTTCTCCCAATACTCTAAGAAAAACTGGATTTTTTTTAAATTTTTTTAAAAGATTTTATTTATTTATTTAACAGACAGAGATCACAAGTAGGCAGAGAGGTAGGCAGAGAGAGAGGAGGAAGCAGGCTCCCCGCTGAGCAGAGAGCCCGATGCGGGGCTCGATCCCAGGACCCTGGGATCATGACCTGAGCTGAAGGCAGAGGCTTAACCCACTGAGCCACACAGGCGCCCCGAGAAACTGGATTTTTTAAAAAATTTAATTGTGTGTATGTGTGTGTGTGTATGTGTGTGAGTGTGTGTGTGCGTGTGTGTGTTCCAGAATTCATTGTTTATGCCCCTCACCCAGTGCTTCATGCAGGAAAAACTGGATTTTGGTCATTTATAAGTAAATAGCATGTCTAATTTCAAATGGAAGTCCAAAATTCTGTTACCCGAACACCAATCTCTGGAAGTCCTCCACCAAGGCTGAACCAACTGAATATTTTTGTGGGTGATCTTTCCCATATGACTCTATCCATTATGACCTGCCTCCACTTCATGTTCAACTGCTTTCATTATTTTGAAATCTAGCTCAGAGAGAAGCTACACTAGTTTTCACTGCTCTATGAGACACCATTATCTTCTTCTTTACTTCCTTCGCTGTTTCAAGATCCATGTATAATGTACAAATCTCTGGCCAATTTCCTTTTCTGTGACAGCTCTTTCTGAGTTGCCATGATTTTACATTTAAGTAGATTTATCAAATAGAGAAAAGCCACATAAAATAAAGGCCACCACTTTATCAAGTAAGCAGCAATGGCCTCGGGTCCTGGGGTCCTGGGATCAAGCCCCACCTCAGGCTCTCTCCTCGGTGGGGAAGCCTGCTACCCCGCTCCCTCTGCCTGATTCTCTGTGTACTTGTGATTTCTCTTTCTCTGTCGAATAAATAAATAAAATCTTTAAAAAAAATAAAGTACAAATTCATACTCAGTTTAGTACTTATTCTGATAATGATATTAAAGTATCTGATCAAAAGAAATCCCAAAGCTCTAATTAGCATCATTTATACAAAAATCTAGAGTCATTTATCAGTATCATTTTTCTAAAGCAAAACATCAAAGCTAGGTTTCTGTGGTAAAAAGACATACTCCAATTATTTATATAACACACCTTGGCATCTTATTTAATGAAATGATGAGACAATGAGAACAGGGTGATAGAGTGGTGAGTGTAATTCATTAACTAGACATTTTTTACAGCTAGAAGGAACCTAGATGTCCTTTACTCCAAAGGTTTCAATCTCGCAGCTGGTTTTGCACTTGTGTTTTCTTTGGTCTGCATTGTTTTGATTTAGTTCGTTGCCAATATTAAACAATAGTACACTTCATATAAAAGATTCAGACTTTCATTTCTTATTAAAAATTTGGAATGTCTGCTCCAATTGCTCACATTAATATGGGACAAGTGTCTTCCAATATGCCAAAGTTATTCACTTAAATTTATTGTGCAACTTATAAGTTTGAGATTATTGACACGTTCTCACCCATCACTGCTCCATTCCTGGTACAGATGAGTATTCTAAACAAAACGCTAAAAAACAAACCAACCAACAAACCACTACCGAAAAGAATCCTGTTCTTGATTTCATCAGGGCCTGAACCCTAGCTGATAAAACAGAGTATTGTTCAGTAGCACTTCTAAACTCACTGTGACGTACTTTATTTCTGAAGCTCGAGGAGAGAATCTTCTTTTACTTAACGTTGCAGGATTACAGAGACAGAACCAGGCAGGTGAGGAGAGTGTACTAAGAGTCAAATTGGATACAACCCTTAAATTTTCATTATAGACCAAAACCAGTAATTTTTATAGTGACATGTGCTTACTGTATATTGCATTAAACAAAAGATATATATTTTCTTTATTCATTGATCAGTGGGCACTTAGGTTATTTCCATATCTTCTTTAACATATAATTGACATACAATATTATATCAGTTTCAGGTATACTAGATAAATAGATAGATAGATAGATAAAATTATATATTATACCCGACAAGTCTATAATTACTCAATGTTCACCACAATAAGTGTAGTTACTACTGTTGTTTCCATATCTTCACTATTATGATAATGCCACAATGAACATGGAAGTATAGATATCTCTTTGACATACTAATTTTGTTTCCTTCAGATATATACCCAGATGTAGGATTGTTCTTCTGTATTTAATTTTTTAAGGAACTGTTATACTGTTTTCCACAGTGTCTGCACCAATTTAAATTTCCTCAAACAGAGAACAAGAACTCCCTTTTCTCTACATCCTCACCAAGATTTGTTCTCGTTTGGGGTCTTTTTTAAACAGGTTTGAGGTGATATCTCACTGTGGGTTTGATTTGCATTTCCCTGATCATTAATGATATTGAGCACCTTTTCCTTTACCTGTTGCCCATTTGCATGTCTTTGGGAATTGTCTGTTTAAGTCCTTTAAAAATCTGTTTTAATTATTTTATTTAAACATTTTATGTGGATTTTTTTGTCACTGTGTTTTGAGTTCCTGATATATTCATGATACATTTTGGATATTAACCTCTTTTTTTTAAAGATTTTATTTATTTATTCGTCAGAGATATAGAAAGAGAAAGAGAGAGGGCACAAGCAGGGACAGTGGCAGGCAGAGAGAGAAGGAGAAGCAGGCTCCCCACTGAGCAAGGAGCCCAGTGCGGGACTCCATCCCAAGACTCCAGGATCATGGCAGCTGAAGGCAGACACATAACTGACTGAGCCACCCAGGCGTTCTTGGATATTAACCTCTTATCAGATGTAGGACTTGCAAATATTTTCTCCCATTCCATAGATTGTCCCTTAGCTGATTTTTTTTCTTTTGTAGTGCAGAAACCTTTTTTTTTTAATTTATTTTTTTAATTTATTTTCAGCGTAACAGTATTCGTTGTTTTGCACCACACCCGGCGCTCCATGCAATCTGTGCCCTCTCCAGTACCCACCACCTGGTTCCCCCAACCTCCCACCCCTGGCCACTTCAAAAACCTCAGATTGTTTTTCATAGTCCACAGTCTCTCATGGTTCACCTCCCCTGCCAATTTCCCTCAATTCCCTTCTCCTCTCTAAGTCCCCTTGTCCTCCATGCTATTTGTTATGCTCCACAAATATGTGAAACCATATGATAATTGACTCTCTCTGCTTGACTTATTTCACTCAGCATAATCTCTTCCAGTCCCATCCATGTTGATACAAAAGTTGGGTACTTATCTGATGGAGGCATAATACTTCATAGTGTATATGGACCACATCTTCCTTATCCACTGGATAAGGAAGATGCAGAAACCTTTTACTTTAACATAGCCCCACTTATTGATTTTTGCTTTTGTATTTTTGGTCATATATATGTATATATATGTGTGTGTGTATATATATATGTATATATATATATATATATATATATATATATATATAAAATCATGAAACCAAGGAGTTTTCTCCTTGGAGGTTTATGGTTTCAAGTCTTACATTTAAGACTTTGATCCAGTTTGAGTTGATTTTGTGAGTGGTGTAAGATAGGGATCCAGGTTCATTCTTCTGCATGTAGCTGTGCAGTTTTCCCAACGCCATTTATTGAAGAAGCTATCTTTCCCCCATTGTGTTCTTAGCATCCTTGTCAAAGATTGCTTGAACATATATGTGGATTTATATCTGGACTTTCTATTCCTCCTCACTAATCATTGTATCTGTTTTTATGCCAGTGCCATACTGTTTTGATCACAAAACAGGAATGAAATCAGGAATGATTTCATTCCTGAAATCAGGATGCCTCCAGATTTGTTCTTCCTCTAGATTGTTTTGGCAATTCCAAATCTTCATGTTGTACAATTTAAATATATACAATTTTACTTGTAAATTATATCTTAATAAATTAAGGGGGGCAATAATTTCCTTGAAAATGAGCACAAGATGCTAGGAACAAACCCTGTGCATTTCCCCTAGACAAACTTGTGGTTAGAAATGTATATGTTTGTTACTTTATTGTAAGAAGGCCAAGACTAAGGAGAATAAAATCAAGTCATTTGCCATTTGACATAAGAAATTTCTTAATTTTCCCACCTACCCAAGGTGATAAAGCTATTATAAATTCCTTAATAGCCCAGTCTGATATGTCAAATTCATAATCTCAAGCAATTGCCAGGAAGCAGCATGTTAGAGCTCAAAATAACTTCAGAAAAACACTCCCTATGAATGTTTATCTAATAGCAAGTAACTTGTATAAAAGTTTATGAAACCTTAAGAAACCTCCTTTTTAGAAACTTCTAAATTGTTCATCTAAATTTTTACTTCTTTAATTATTTGTTTAATTATACTTATTTAATTTCATGGAGATACATATCTGAGACTACCACTATAGAAATAAAGAATAAAGAAGCAATATTTTCTATACAAAGATAAATAAGTTTATAATAAAAGTGGGTTCTTAGGCTTAAACAAAACATAAGTTTGCCTTAATGGTATTTCCTCAATAAACAAAATCTATTCTGGAACATGGAATAATCTAAACAAGTCTTTTTTTTTTTTTAAGTTTATTTATTTATTTATTTGACACAGAGTAGGCAGAGAGGCAGGCAGAGAGGGGGAAGCAGGCTCCCTGCTGAGCAGAGAGCCGGATGTTGGGCTCAATCCCAGGACCCTGAGATCATGACCTGAGCCAAAGGCAGAGACTTAACCCACTGAGCCACCCAGGCGCCCCTAAACTAGTCTTTTACACAACTATAGAGAGACTAAAAACAAACATTTAACAACAAAGCCTATAGAAATAATTACCATCTATGGTTAACACAGGAGCTACTGTGGGAATATCAAGACTGTTTCCCCACAAGACATCATTTGTAAAAGTAAGTACAGTCTATAATAGCATAGGTTCTTCTGAAAGCTTTCTGGTTAGTTTTCTATTACCTAGCTCTTCAAACCAGTAGTCCACAGATAACCAGCCTTACAATGTATCACCCCGAGAGGTGGTTAAGAGAGGTTCTATTATGGTCAAACTTCTTGAGTCAGTTGCAGCAATCTATAATCCAGTGACAGATGTCTCTGAACAGAAACCCAGACCAAAGCTTCAAGAGCTGTAGTGCAATAAAGAATAAAGTAAAAATAAATAAATAATACAAAACAAAACAAACAAAAAAGAAAAAAGTCACAGGTGTACCCTAAAACAAACAAAAAAATAAACAAAACACTCTTAATGAAATCTGGAACCAGTACAGTTTATTAAGACATGACCATGGGGTGCCTGGGTGGCTCAGTGGGTTAAAGCCTCTGCCTTCGGCTCAGGTCATGATCCCAGGGTCCTGGGATCAAGCCCCACATAGGGCTCTCTGCTCAGCAAGGAACCTGCTTCCTCCTCTCTGTCTGCCTCTCCGCCTACTTGTGATCTCTGTCTGTTAAATAAAAAAAATTTAAAAAAAAAAAAAAAGACATGGCCATGAAAAGAGATCCCAGGTAACATCTAGGACTTAGCATTTATAAGCAAATCTGAAGGTGACAAAAGTCATGTTGCAGTTGTGGCCCGAAAGCTAAATACCATTTTGTAGTCAAGGACCTTTCTAATACCATAAACCAAAGGACATCAGAGCAGAGGGGTGTGAATTCCTTAGAATGTAGTCATAATTGGGACTCAATAGCTCTTAGACATCAGGGAAGGCATCCTTATGCCAGCCCATGGTTGCCTTTAATGGAGCAAAAACTCCATAGGAAACACTTGCCTTAAGAAGTCCAGTGTTTCTTGCACTGTCTCTGAACTGAATGTTTTTTTGGTTTTTTGTTTGTTTGGGGTTTTGTTTGTTTTTTGTTTTGTTTTTAAATTAGGTAGTCAGTAACCTAGGCAGTAATCTGAGAAGACGATGCAGTTTCAGATTTAGAGCTCTCCTCTCATCAGACCACCTGATACTCATTGAAGTAAGAGCATTCTTGCTTTCTTATGGTCATCAGATCATTACTTAAAAATGGCACCACAGATGGACTTCTGAAAGCTAAGAAAAATTCACTCATAACTCAAGTTGTCAATGGAAAATGCCCTACAATAGAATAACAGGGGCAGCTATTGACAGTTATTTACAATTAGTCTTCTCATGGCATAAATGCCTAGAATGCCAAAACCTAAAGGTGAACCAGTTCTTTACTAAGAACATTTCACTATTTCCCTAAATGACTTCTGAAATCGACCTTCACCCTCCACACTAGGTTAGGAACTCCATTTAAAACTCTCCCCTCATTCCTAGCACTGCTATCTGTAATCACATCTATTACTACAGGTCATAACGTCATTAATAGCTATCTTCCACCTCTGTTGTAAGCATCTATGAGGGCAGGCCCTGATACATAGTTTGTGCATTGTAATTACTAACCAATAAACATATGCACATGTGAATAAATGAATCCCCATGAAGAAAGTAAAAACACATTATGATCTCACTGATGGATCTCACTGGAACAGTCTTATAAAGTCTACTGTGCACTTGTTAACTACTTTGTGAAGGGGCCTTAGAACTTCAGTCATAAAAGGTATAATTATCAGTTATGATATGTCATAGTAGCATATGCTTTTGATTTAAACTCCTGGTTAATTATGGACGTTATTGTATCTTCTGGAGAATCCACAAGCAACTGAAAAGAAAATCCACAAGCAACCAAAAATTTGGCTCACCACCAATCCACCCACATTTTGCCCAAGGAAAGGAAAACAATTTGTTGTTTCTGAAGGATCCCAGTCTTCATCTCCTCTTTGCCTTTTTTTTTTTCATGTAAGTTCCATCTTTTCCTTTAATAGAGTACATCAATTTATCATTGTTTCTCTTATCAATAGAGTACTAAGAATTTGTCATATGTTGTTGAATTATATTCCAAAGTCTGTGGAGTTTCAAAGAGATTTAAAAACAATAGGTGACGGAGATTACAGACATTTGTCATGATGAGCACAGGGTGATATGAAGTGTTGGATCACTATACTGAACACCTGAAACTAATATAACACTGTATGTTAACTAATTGGAATTAAAATAAAAACTCTAAAAAAAATAAAACAAAAGGTACATTTAAAAATATTTGTGAAGAAAAACCTATAATAGTTTTGGTTAAATGACATTCATCTAAGGAAAATTAGAAAAAGTAACTTAAGGCACAAAATATTTTTTTAAAGTCAATATATAACAGTCTGAGTTCCTGATCTCAAACTGAAACCAACTGTGGCTAACAAGAACAGAAAAACAATCATATTAGTGATATAAAATTCCAGTCACTGAGTAAATTTATTAGATGTTTGATAAACACTAACTATACACATACACACTAATTAAAAGACTCTTCACAGAAGAGTGAACGTACTGTTCTATCCAAAAAAAAGCATAATTGGGGCACCTGGGTGGCTCAGTGGGTTAAAGCCTCTGCCTTTGGCTCAGGTCATGATTCCAGAGTCCTGAGATCGAGCCCCGCATAGGGCTCTCTGCTCAGCGGGGAGCCTGCTTCTTCCTCTCTCTCTGCCGGCCTCTCTGCCAAGTTGTGATCTCTGTTTGTCAAAAAATAAATAAATAAAATGAATAATTGTTTACACTCTAGGGGCATTTAATTTATGGATGTAATAATTTTTAAAAAATAAAGCTTAGTATGTTTTGTTACCATGGAAATTTTTAGCAGCATCACCATCTAAGCCAACCTCTACAATGTTGATGTCTTAATTCTACTTGAGATTTAATAGAAATATATAACTGAAAACACAATAGGCTCACATCCAGTTTTTGCCTCAGCAAAGACAGTTTCCCTTCTTCTATTCTTCAGTAGAAATTGAGGCATAGAGAGTTTAAATAGCATATCCATGTTATACAACTAGTTCATTGCAAATTCAAGCTCCTGACTCATAATATAGGGCTCTTTATTTACTACCATAGCCCAAAACTACAAAATAAAGCACTATATTGTCACACACTATCAAATTCCACCAAGAATTCAGGTTTTGGAGGGTTCAGGTTAAAGAGCCTCAGTTAGTCTTGTTCAGTATTTTGTGTATTTAACACTGATTCACTATACTTGGAAGAAGGAGCTGAGATTATTCCCAATTTCCACAAAGAATAAATATATTGTGCCTTGTTTAAAGATATACTTATGTAAAATACAGACACTTGTTAAGATCCTCTTTGGTTTCACTCACATGTAAAACTAACCCATTTTTAAATCCAGTACAGATGAGGATATGATTTCCACATTAAAGAGCCAATAGAGATTTTCAAATAAAATTCTCCCACAATTCACACCAGCAACTGTGTAGTTAACATCTCTTCTCACTTTGTGTATTTACATGACCATTTTCTCTACTTCCTACTGAAAAAATGTCCAAGAACTTATTTCCAGACTGTTTAAGTTAGATGAATTTAAACAAAGGTTAATCAGTCTCAATTGTTTAAAAGTGGGTCACAGATTTTGTTTCCCCTTAAATTAAAATGCCTCGTGGCTGTTGATGTGAGAATACAGAAAGGTCACCAGCTTCTTCCTTTGCCTCTGAAAATAAACAAGACACTGGGGAAATCTTTTGACCAATTAATTTTTAGAAAAAAATATTTATTATGTCTAGGATAATAAATGTTAAGAATCCTTCCCACATGCCATTTTCCCCTAAATCATTGCATAGTCATAGAACTCCATGGAAAACACTGCTAAGAATAGGTGTAACATCCTTATAGGTGCCAGCTCTGTGTTGTACACAAGGTGGAGGCTGCCAAAGCCAATAACATGAGCCTAACTGGGGGTTTAATCACCTCTTTGTTAACAAAGGGCTTCCTGAGAGGTTTTACTATAATTTTCAATGCCAATATAATGTATTTGCTTCAACTTAGGAATTACATATTGTAGGATCACCTCTGTCACCCTTAAACCTAGCACAAAATTTCCACTATACCATTGGGATGCTATACTATTTATAAAATGTTTTAAAATTCTGAATTAGCTTGGTACTTCAACTTTCCAATTCAGTTCTCCTAATTCAAGGACTGATAGAAGCATCCCACTTACACTTTTTTCCTTTTTCACAAAAACAAACATAACAAAGAAAACTTGGAGATACAAGATTTATATTTTTTGATAAGCAGTGATATTTCATGTACTGCAAGTAATTAGGAAGAAATTCAGCATTTTTCCTATGGTCACAGAAAGTTAATATAATAAGGACCAGTGTGCATATGCACATATTAGGACACTCTGAGTGCATACACACATTTGAAGATAGTGAGGCTCCTGTCTCACAGAAAACATTCTCCATTCTAATATTTGGTGCCTACTGTGTCTGGGCCACACACTGTGCTAAGCATTGAAGAAAGGGTAAAGAAGAGTCTAATTTTCTGGGGCCAATTTAAGCTAGATGCTAAACCAACAGCCATGATATAATGTAACTAGTAGAATATGATGTGGGAAGGGGGATTAGTTTTGGGAATGAGGTGTGAAGAGGATAAGGTGGAGGAGAAAACAGGGTGAAGTAGGGATGCTTACAAATTTTGTAGGAGGCTGTAGAGATTCGAGATAGATAAATTACATTGTAAAGTACCTAATTAGAGAAACAGTAGGATCACAGGACAAGGTAATTAAAGGTTAACCCTATTTGGGAGGAAGTATAAGGGATGAAACAAATGCCGTCACTCATGCATGCAAAAATACACATTTGTTTTCCATTTTTCTAAAGGAAAAAAGCCAGCTCATAAAAACTGTTTTCAGAATTATCTACTTACCTTGTGAAACAATACCATATTTCATTTTTTTACAACAATGTATAAAATAAATTGTAGGGAGGTCTACCATTGGCCCAAGAAATGGATCTCCTCTACCTCATCCCACCAACTAGTTTACACACATTACACGTGTACCTAAATTGTACTCACAGCTAGGCTGAGGATCTCAAGTCCCTAGATTTTGACAGCACAACCACCAAGCAACACCTGGCTTGAGGGCAAATAAGAATTTGTTTCCAAGGCTATCAATAAGGAAGCTGAGGTTAGAAAAGATAATAAGCTTCGGGAACTACTGTTTGTCTCCCAACTAGTACTCTAACTAGTGGGGAACTAACCTACTTTGTGATGCCTTGCCCTTTAAGAATAGCATGGGTGCTAACACTAAACTTCCCTTTCTAGTTCTTGTATTCTTCCAATAAAAAATTCATCTTTTTTCCTTATACATTCATCTTTTATTCTTTTGATTCTTTAATACATCATAGTAATCAACAGATTTTTAAAATTTTGTTTATAAAAGTTACATTTTTCCCCTTTTTAATGTAAATTCCAGTTAAATGACGTACAGGGTAATACTGGTTTCAGGAGTAGAATTTAGTGATTCCTCACTTTTATAACACCCAATGTTCATCACAAGTCCCCTCCTTAATGCCCATCTCCCATTTAACCCATTCCCCCATCTACCTCCCCTCCAGCAAACCTCAGTTTGTTCTCTATATTTAAAAGTCTATTTTATGGTTTACCTGTTTCTTTTTCTCCTTCATGTTCATCTGGGAGTTTTGTTTCTTAAATTCCACATATGAGTGAAATCATACATATTTATCTTTATCTGACTGGCTTATTTCACTTCACATAATACACTCTAGCTCCATTCACAACATTGCAAAGGACAAGATTTTGTTCTTTTTCATGGCTGAGTAATATTCTATTGTACACACACACACACACACACACACACACACACACACTCGCGTATCTACCACATCTTTATCCATTCATTAGGCAATAAACAAGTAGTAAATAAATACTCTTTGAGACAGTGTTTTTGTATCCTTTGGGTAAATACCTAGTAGTGCAATGATTATATCATAGGTAGCTCTATTCTTAACTTTTTGAGACACCTCTATACTATTTTCCACAGTGGTTGCCCCAATTTGCATTCTCACCGACAGTATAAGAGAGTTCCCCTTTCTCAACATCCTCACCAAATCTATTGCTTCCTGTATTGTTAATTTTAGCCATTCTGACAGATGTGTGTTGCTCTCAGTGTAGTTTTGATTTGTATTTCCTTGATAATGAGTGATGCTGAACATCTTTTCATGTGTCTGTTGGCAGTTGGATGTCTTTTTTGGAAAAAGGTCTGTGTCTTCTTTCATTTCTTATTTGTTTTTTGGGTGTTGAGTTTCGTAAGTTCTTTTCATAAGTTTCATAAGTTTCATAAGTCCTTTATCAGATATGTCATTTGCAAATATCTTTTCCCATTTCAAAGGTTGCCTTTTAGACTTGATTGTTTCCTTCATTGTACAGAAGGTTTTTACCTTGATGAAGTCTCAATAATTCATTTTTGTTTTTGTTTCCTTTGCTTCCAGAGACATACCTAGTAAGAAGTTGCTATGGCTGATTCAAAGAAGTTGCTACTGTGTTCTCCTCTAGGATTTTTTTCTAGGATTTTGATGGTCTCCTAACTCACATTTAGATTTTTCACCCATTTTGAACTTCTTTTTGTTTATGATGTAAGAAAGTGGTACAATGTCATTCTTCTGCATTTTGCTGTCCAGTCTCCTAATAACATTTGTTGAAGAGACATCTTTTTTCCATGGGATAGTCTTCCCTGCTTTCTTGAAGATTATTTGGCCATATAGTTGTGGGTCCATTTCTGGGTTTTCTATTCTGTTCCATTGATCTATGTGTCTGTATTGGTGCCAGTACCATACTGTCTTGATCACCACAGTTTTGTAATATATCTTGAAGTACAGATTGTGATGCCTCCAGCATTGCTTTTCTTTTGCAAGATTGCTTTGGCTATTTGGGATCTTTTGTGGTTCCATAGAGATTCTAGGGTTGCTTGTTTTAGCCTTGTGAAAAATGCTGGTGGTATTTTGATAGGAATTTATATAGATTGTTTTGGGTAATATAGACATTTTAATGATATTTGTTCTCGATCCATGAGTATGAAATGTTTTTCCATTTCTTCATGTCATCTTCAATTTTTTTCGTAAGTGTTTAGTAGTTTCACAGTATAAATCTTCTACATCTTTGGTTAGGTTTAATGCTAAGTAACTTAAGGTTTTTGATGCAATTGTCAATAGGATCAATTCCTTGATTTCTCTTTCTGCTTCTTCCTTACTATTGTATAGAAATGCAACAGATCTCCATACATTGATCTTATATAATGCAACTTTGCTAAATTCACTCTTTGGTTCTAATAGTTATTTGGTGGAGTCTTTCAGATTTTCTACATAGAGTATCATGTCTATGAATAGCGAAATTTTGACTTTTTTGTCGATTTGGACACCTATTATTTGTTGGTTATTGTGTGATTGTTGAAGCTAAGACTAAGTCTTCGCATACTACGTGAAATGGTAATGATGAGAGCAGACATCCTCATCCTGTCTTGTTCCTGACCATAGAGGAAAAGCTCTCAGTTTTTCCACATTGAGGATGATATTAGCTGTGGATGTTTCATATGTGGTCTTTGTTATGTTGAAGTATGTTCCCTCTATCCCTAGTTTGTGGAGGTTTTTATTGAGAATGGATGCTGTACTTTGTCAAATGCTTTTTCTACATCTATTGAGAGGATCATATGGTCTTATCCTTTCTTTTATTAATGTGGCATATCACATTGAGTGACCTGTGACTATTGAACCACACTTGCAACCCAGAAATAAATCCTACTTGACCGTGGTAAATGATTCTTTTAATGTACTGTTGGGTTCAATTTGCTAGTATCTTGAGAAATTTTGCATCCATATTCATCAGAGATATTGGCTTGTAATTTTCTTTTTTGGTAGGGTCTTTGTTTGATTTTGGAATCAGGGTAATGTTGGTATTGTAGAATGGATTTTCTATTTCTGTTTCTATTTTCTATTTCTATTTCTATTTTTGGAACAGTTTGAGAAGAATAGGTATAAACTCTTCTTTAAATGTCTGGTAAAATTCCCCTTAGAAGCCATTTGGCCTTGGACTTCATTTATTGGGAGATTTTTGTTTACCAATTCAACTTTATTTTGCTGTTTATTGGTCTGTTCAAGTTTTCTATTTCTTCTTGTTTTAGTTTTGGTATTTATATGCTTTTAGGGATTTATCTATTTCTTCCAGATTGCCCAGTTTGTTAGCATATAATTTTTCATAATATTCTCTTACAGTTTGTATTTCTGTGGTATTGATTGTGATTCCTCCTCTCTCATTCATGATTTTATTTATTTGGGTTCTTTCTCTTTTCTTTTTGATATGTCTGGCTAAGGGTTTATCAATTTTATTAATTATTTCAAAGAAAAATCTCCTGGTTTCATTGATCTGTTCTAGTGGGGTTTTTTTGTTTCTGTATTATTCATTTCTGTTCTAATCTTTATTATTTCCCTTCTTCTGCTGCTTTGAGGCTTCATTTGTCGCTCTTTTTCTAGCTCCTTTACGTGTAAGGTTAGGTTGTGTGTTTGAAACTTTTCTTGCTTCTTGATGTAGCCCTGTATTACTATATACTTCCCTCTGGGACTGCCTTTGCTGCATCCCAAAGACATCCCAAAGATTGTCATGTTTTCATTATCATTTGCTTCCATGTACTTTTTAATTTCTTCTTTAATTTCTTGGTTAACCCCTTCTTTCTTTCGTAGGATGTTCTTTCATCTCCATGTATTTGTGTATTCAATTTTTTTTATTGTAGTTGACTTCAAGTTTCAAGTCTTGTGACTGGAAAATGTGCATAACATGACCTCAATCTTTTTGTAATTGTTGAGGCCTGATTTGTGAACTAGTGTGTGATCTCTTCTGGAGAATCTTCCATGTGCACTTGAAAAGAATGAATATTCTTCTGCTTTAAGATAAATGTTCTAAATATATCTGTTATATCTCTCTGATGCATGTGCCATTCAAAACCATTGTTCCCTTCTGATTTTCTGCTTATACTATTTGTTCATTGCTGTAAGTGGGGTGTTAAAGTCCACTACTATTATTTTATTATTATCAATCAGTTCCTTTGAGTTTGTTATTAATTCTTTTATATGTTTGTGTGCTCTCAAGTTTGGAGCGTGGAGCACAAATATAATTGTTAAATCTTCTTGATGGATAGACCCCTTTATTATGATATAATGCCCTTCTTGATCCCTTGTTATAGTCTTTGGTTTAAAATCTAGTTTATCTGATATAAATATGGATACTCCAGCTTTCTTTGGACATCCATTAACATGATGGATGGTTCTCCATCCCCTCAGTTTCCATCTTCAGGTGTCTTTAGGTCTAAAATAAGTCTCTTGTGGACAGCATATAGATGGATATTGTGTTTTTATCCATTCTGATACCCTATGTCTTTTGATTAGAGAATTAATCTATTTAAATTCAGAGTGATTATTGTTAGATATAAATTTAGTGCCATTGTTACTATCTGCTAAGTCATTGTCTGGAGATTTAATCTGATCCTTTTCGGTCTTTGTCATTTTGGAGCTTTCTTTCCCACTCAAAGAGTGCTGTTTAATATGTCTTGAGGGCTGGTTTAGTGGTCACCTACTCCTTTAGTTTTGTTTGTCTGGGAAACTCTTTACCTCTTCTTCTATTCTGAATGATAGTCTTTCTCGGTAGAGTATTCTCAGCTGCATATTTTTTCCATTCAGCATATTAAAATATATCATATCACTGCCTTCTTGCCTGCCAAGTTTCTATGAAGAGATCTGCTTCAAACCTGATTTGTCTTTTCTTGTAAGTTAGGAATTTCGTTTTTCTTGCTGCTTTTAAGATTTTTTTCTTTATCTCTGTATTTTGTAAATGTAGCTATGGTATGTCTTGGTGTTGGCCTGCTTTTGTTGATTTTTTATGGGAGTTCTCTGTACCTTCTGGATTTGGATGCCTATTTCCTTCCCCAGATTAGGGAATTCTTCAGCTAGAATTTCTTCAAATAAAACTTATGCTCTCTGGGATGCCTGGGTGGCTCAGTTGGTTGGGCGGCTGCCTTCGGCTCAGGTCATGATCCCGGCGTCCTGGGATCGAGTCCCACATCGGGCTCCTTGCTCCGCAGGGAGCCTGCTTCTTCCTCTGACTCTGCCTTCCACTCTGTCTGCCTGTGCTCGCTCTCTTGCTTGCTCTCTCTCTGAAAAATAAGTAAATAAAATCTTAAAAAAAAAACTTATGCTCTCTTTTCCCCTCTCTTCTACTTCTGGGACTGCAATGATATGAATGTAATTATACTTCTGGGAGTCACTGAGTTCCCTAAGTCTACATTCATGATCGAATATTTTTCTTTCCCTCTTCTTTTCAGTTCTATTACTTCCCAAAATTTTATCATCTATATCATTTTCCCAGCTAGTACCCTTATGATTATTGCCTTAAATTCTGGATCAGGCATAGTACTTAGATTCCTGGCTCTAAACTTTTCTTATTATTTCTTTTGAGATGAATTTCTCTGTCTTGGGATTTTGTCTAGGTCTCAGTCTTCTGTGTGTTAGTTAAGAAAGCCTGTTATGTTTTATGCTCCTGAGACTAATGGCTATATTAAGAAGAGGTCATATATTATCCAGGGCTTGACATTTCAGGAGGTGTCTCTGGTATATGCTGTGTGCACTCTGCTTCTGTGTTTTGGCTGCTCTTACGCTCAGGTCAGTCCTCTGCAGTTTCTCCTTGCCTGTGGGGAGAGTTTGGACTTTAACTGAGTGCAGCAAGTTTTAACTAGGTGTGCTCTGGTTGGCTTGTTAAAAGAGACCTGATGCTATTTCCACTAGAGCTGAAGCTTTGTAGAACTCTATGATCAGTAGTGGTACATGAAAGCTGTGTGTGTGTGTGTGTGTGTGTGTGTGTGTGTGTGTGTGTGTGTATGCATGTGTGTATGCTGGTCTTCTGGGGAGGGGTCTACTGCACTCGTTCTCAGATACACTGGCCAAGAAAAGCAGCACTTGCAGAGCTCAGAGGGGGCAGAGCTTGGTGTAAGTGGTTTTTGCTGCCACTGTTAGCACTTGCTGACACTGAAGTTAATTTATGCTGAGGGGCTAGGGAGGGAAATGATACCTGCTAGCTTCCTTGTCCCTGGAGAGGCAATGCCACCACTCTCAGATATGCTCCAAGAAGTGGTTATCATCTTTCCCAGTGCATCCCAGGGGATACCCAGACCATGCCAACTGCCCCTGAGCTATCCACCCTCCTTCTCCACAGGTGTACTGCAGTGCCCAGTGAGCTCCACACCTATCACATCACATACCTCCAAAACCCCAGTCTTTGAGCCCCGTGGTTATAAAAACTCACAAAAATCAGCCCCTCTTTATTTTCCCAGTCAATGGCTTTGTGGAAGTGCTTTCCTTGTATGATCCCCTAAGTGCTCCTCTCTCTCACACTTCTCCCTGTCACCAGGGCTCCCTCATCACCACAGCATTGTGACCTGCTTCTTATACAAATCATGTCTCCACACCTCCTACCTTCCAAAATGTGGATTCTTCTCTCCCTCTAGTTATGCAGTTTGTTCTTTCAGTCCTCAGATTGACATCTTGGGTATTCAGAATGATTTGCTATTTATCTAGCTGAGTTTAAGGGACCAGACAAGCGTAGGGTCCTCCTACTACTATGCTATCTTAGTTTCTCCTCTATAAAAGTTGTAATGGTTATGGTGATTGCAGAGGGATATGCTTTCTTGTTGCTTTGATTTTTTTTTCCCCACGGGGAATAAAGGACATAGAGGAAAAAGTCTACTTGTCCAGTTAAGTGCTAAATTATGTTTATTTTAACTTTAACCAAGTCATAATTAACAAATGAGTCATCTAATAAAAATATTAGGCCACATATAGAGAAGGGAGAGACAGAATAAAAAGCTTTATCCTTGACTAAGCTCTTCCTTTTGTAAATAACCACAAACATATCTTCAAATAAGCATAGCAAGATCCACCCTACTCAAGCAGCTGCTTTCTGAACTGTGCTGTCATCTGGGCTATTGGAAATTCTCAAAACTGTTATATTATAACCTATGAAAAGTTAATTCAAGCACTAGAGAAACTCCTCTGATTTCCATCATAAGGAAAAAGTACCTGGCATTTGTATTTGTTTTTCAAAGATAAAATCTTTCCAGTGTTGTTTCAGATCATTAAAAGGTTTTAGCTATGAGTCTCCTAAACTTTCTGTTACTTAAGTAAGCAGATCACAGGTCAGCACATTTTCAAATACCTGTGTAGGTGTTATTTAGAGCTACATGGAGAATAGGAGACAAGTGGCATTATGGAACACTATGCATCACATAATCATTTAAGTCCAAGTCCTTGACCAAGAGAATCTTCGATCTCTCAGGACCATAAGCATATAACCAGAACCTTTGTTCAGCAGTTCACTCCTGCACAAACCAGAATATATGAGGAGACAAGAATATAAATATTCAAAAACCAGCCTCAAAAAGAGATATGGAAAATTCTTAAACATTTTTAAATCTTAAAACAAATATCTTGGCTCTGCTCATTTGGAGCCAAGTGCTCTGTGCATCAGCTGTGAGTAAAGAACAATGGCACATCCACAATGGCACTTGGAGAGTGGAGCCTTTTCTAATTTCTTCCTTTTCAAGGACTGAACAGTTATATATTATTTTTTTTAAATAAACAAACTCTAGGACTGGTGTTATAAAAATTTATCTAAGAAAAGTGAGTAACTCAGCATCACTGTTTATTTTCCAATTAGGACTAAAGGTTTATGTAATGAGACTGGTTGAAAGCACATTAGATTCTCTCCTATGTGATACACTCAGAACCATTAGTTAACTGTTTTAAGTAAATGTTGGTTAATGTGGACAATCAAAAATCAGTTAGTACTTCAGATATTTTTAAGGGATTTTATTTATTTATTTGAGAGAGAGAGATACAAGGAATTTGAGAGGCAGGGTAGGGGGTCATGGGAGGAAAGGAGGGGGAAAATGAAACAAGATGGGACTGGGGAGGGAGACAAACCATAAGAGACTCTTAATCTTAGGAAACAAACTGAGGGCTTGTTTGGGGGAAGGTAGAGGGATAAGGTGGCTGGGCAATGGACACTGGGTAGGATATATGCTATGGTGAGTGCTGTGAATTGTGTAAGACTGATGATTCACAGACCTGTATCTCTGAAAAAAATAATACATTACATGTTAATTAAAAAATGATGACTAAAATTTGCTTTAAGATACTCCAAAAGAAAAACACTGGCAGAGCAGAGATGGAATATAAGTAGGAATGGTTGATAACTCTAGGTGAAGGATATTTAAGTTAATGATAATACTTTACATGTGTGTATTATTAAAATTTTCCAAAATAAAATTTACAAAAAAGAGAAACAAGAACAACTTAGAAAATATTTATTTTAAGATCCCAATGGCTACATATCATTTAGAGATTTAAACATAATTTTTAATCAAAAGTTCAACTCTGCTTTCTGAAATCCCAACTATACATTAGGAAGTTAACCACAATTAAAAATTATGAGAATTTCATTAGATGTTCATACACATCATCTTCTACTTGACTTCAAAGATTTTCCTAGATGATCCTGGAGATATCTATGACTGAATGGGAAATCTCAGGAAACTCTGAAGCTACAAAATAAACTCTTATTGGAGTAGGAAGTATATAAACTATAGGATTCTAGTAAAGAAAATGGTTTAGAAAAATAGGAAGTGAGGTTTTTTTATTATTATTAACCAACTAGGATCAGTAACATTTTATAGCAGAAAAAGGAAACTTGCTCAAATAATAAAGTCTTCTGAAAACAGGTTAATAAATGTTATTAAAAAACTCTTGTGCAAAGTAGGATTTTGTGAGGTAAAGTATGTGTATAATAGAATTCCTACTGTGAAATCAAGTTAGAGACCTAAGGGACAGGAAGATTTAACTATACAAAGCAGTAAAGTGCCCAAATATACACTAGGGATGATAATAAGTTTATTATGTGCTTGAGTAGTAGGGGCTATCTTCTGATTTTAAGCAAGGGTCTTCAGGAAAACTAGTCATTCCACATAGACTCGTGGTAAGAATTTACCTTCAGGAAAATTAGAAAATAAAGTCGTTTGTAAAATAACAAAGAAGGCACATGCAGTTACCTTATAATCATAAGTCATGATTTATGATTATAAGGTAATCATGAATGTAAATGAACAACCAAGGACTACCAGATCTTTATGTATGAGGAGAACCAACATTATACAAGACAAATATTCCTTCCTCCCCAAAAATAAATAAATAAATAACAAGGACCTTGGTGGAAACAAATAGCAAGGCATAGAAGAAAAAATTTTAAGAGACAAAAGAAAATGTATAACTTACTTAGAGTTAGAAATTACATCCCCAATGTTAAAACAGAAAACAATGAAAAACAAATAGAGAATAATAAATAGCTTTTTTTAATGGCCAAAGAAAATAAATGTTTAATAGGATGACTGGAAAATAAATTTAGTAATCTCCCAGAGTAAGAAGACAGACATGGATTATATTAAAAATAAGAAAAATGGAGAACTGATCCAAAAAATTCCATTAACAGAAACCTCAAAGAATAAAAAGAAAATGGCAAGAAACATTTATCAAAGGAAATAATTTCAGGGTATAAGAATGAATCCTCAGATTGAAAGATCCACCAACTCTACATTGAAATTATTTCCAAAAAATATAAAAATATATACTTTAGTTACACCACACCATTATGAAATTTTATGCCAAGGATAAAGAGTAAATCCTAAACACAAAGAATAAGAATTAGATTGGTACCAGCCATCCCATCAGCAACATCACAGAACACTGGCAAACTAAGTGTATTAATGACCCAAAATAATGATCTCACCATATTAAACCCATTGCCTTATAACTTTATTATTTTCTCTCAGCTGACTCTGAGTTCAGCCATATGACTTGCTTTGACCAGTGAGTGTCAGTAAAAGAGATATGAAAAGGAACATGTGTATTTCCAGTCTTTCTTCCAGTCTTTTTCTAGGATCCCTGCCACTATTCTGAGAACATATTTAGGCTAACCTACTGGGAGGATAAGAGAGCAACCTGGAAAACAGCTGAGTCATTCTACATGAAGTCATCCTAGACAAGCCTACAGCTAGCCAATTTCCAAATATATGTAATCCCGGTTAAAATCAGCAGCTGCAAAACTGCTCTCAGCTGACCAAAGACTCATCTGGGACCCTAAGGGTACCCAGACAACTCAAGAGAATTGGGAACAACAATAAATGGTTGGATTTGTTTAAGCTACTACATTTAGGATACCTTGCTATGCATCATGATTATGGCTTGAGATAACAGATAGAAAATAAAAGATCAACGCCCTCAAAACCCTGAGGGAAAGTTTGAAACCTCCAAGTCAGTACTTAACCAAACCATCAAACAAGAGTGAAAGATAAAAACCCTTAAAGCCCCCACCAAAAAATAAAAACCAACAAAAAACTTAAACTAATGAATTCAGTAATGTTGCAAGATACAAAAATAGTATACAGAAACTAGTTGTGTTTCTATACACTAATAATAAACTATTAGAAAGAGTAATTAAGAAAGAATTCTACTTATAATTGCATCAAAAAGAAAAAAAAATACCTAAGAATAAATTTAACCGAGTTAAAAGATCTGTATTTTGAAAACTATAATACACTGATGAAAGAAATTGAAGACAAATAAATGGAAAAATATTGTGCTTATGGATTGGAAAAATTGATATTGTTAAAATGTCCTTACAATCCAAAGCAGTCTACAAATTCAATGTAATCTCTATCAAAATAACAACCGTGTGTTTCACATAACTAGAACAAATAATTCTAAAACATGTATGGAACCACAAAAGACCTTGAATAGCCAAAACAATCCTGAGAAAAAAGAATAAAGCTGGAGATATCACAATACACATTTCAAGATACACTACAAAATGTTATGGTACTGGCACAAAAATAGACACATAGATCAACAGAACAGGATAGAGAGCCCAGAAATAAACCTACAATTATATGGCCAATTAATCTATAACAAAGGAGGCAAGAATATACAATGAGAAAAGACAGTCTTTTCAATAAATAGTGTTGGAAAAACTGAACAGCTATGTGCGAAAGAATGAAACTGTACCACTTTCTCAGAACACCATACACAAAAATAAATTCAAAATGGATTAAAAACTTAAATATGAGACCTGAAACCATAAAATACCTAGGAGAAAACATTGGCAGTAAGCTCTTAGACAATGGCCTTTGAATAGGTTTTTGGATCTATCTCCTCAGGTAAAGACAATAAAAGTAAAAACATACATATAGGAATACATCCAACTAAAATGTTTTTTGCACAGTGAAGGAAACATCAACACAATGGAAAAGCAACATACTGAATGGGAGAAAATATTTGCAAATCATCTATCTGTTAAGAGGTTGAGATCCAAAATATTTAAAGAATATATACAACTCAATAGCAAAAACAACAACAACAAAAAGACAAAAACAAAACAAAACAAAACAAAAAAACAACCCCAAACAATCCAATTTAAAAATGGACCAAAGATCTTAATAGTCATTCTCCCAAAGAAGACATACAGATGGCCAACAGGTCCATGAAAAAAGACTCAGCATCATTAAGTATCAGAGAAATGCAAACCAAAACCACAATAAGGTATCACCCCATATATGTTAGAGTTGCTATTATCAAAAAACCCAAGATATAAATATTGGCAAGGGTATGGAGAAAAGGGAACCATCATGCACTGTTGATGGGAATGTAAATTGGTGTAACCACTGTGGAAAACAATATGGAGTTTCCTCAAAAAGTTAAAAATGGAACTACCAAAAAATCTAGCAATTCCACTTCTAGGTATTTATCCAAAGAAAATGAAAACACTAATTCGAAAAGACACATCCATTCCTATGTTCACTGCAGCATTACTTGCAATAACCAAGATATGGAAACAATTTCAATGTCGATCAATAAATGAATGGATAGAATAGATGTGATATTGAGATAGACAGATAGATAAAGATATGTCTATCTCAATATCACACCTATATATATGGATAGATAGATAGATAGATAGATAGAAATGTGATATATATGTGTGTATGTATATATATATATATATATGTTTATATATGTGTGTGTGTGTATATATATGCAATGAAATGTTACTCAACCATTGAAAAGAATGAAGTCTTGCCATTTGTGATAACATGGATGGACCTAGAGGGTATTATACAAAGAGAATAGGTTAGACAGAGACAAATACCACATGATTTCACTTATATGTGCAATCTAAAAAGCAGAAACAGATTAATAAATATGGAAAAAAACTGGTGGTTGCCACAGGGGAGGGGGATGGAGGGATGAGTGAAATAGGTGAAGGAGATTGAGAGGTACAATCTTCCAGGTATAAAATAAATAAGCCACAAGATAAAGTACAACATAGGAAATATAATCAATAATATTGTAACAATTTGTATTGTGAAAGATAGTTAACAAACAACAATGGAAAAGAATGGATAAATTGGACCTCATTAAAATTAGACAATTTTATTCTTCAGAAGACATTATCAAAAAAGTAAAGACAATCCACAAAAGAGAAAATCACATATCTGCTATCACATATCCATATCACAATCCACAATCACATATCCAGAATATATTTTCTCTAGAACATTTTTTAATTTCCTAAAACTCATCATTAAGACAACCCATTTAAAAAAAATAGACAAAGAGGGGCACCTGGGTGGCTCAGTGGGTTAAGCCGCTGCCTTCGGCTCGGGTCATGATCTCAGAGTCCTGGGATCGAGCCCCACGTCGGGCTCTCTGCTCAGTAGGGAGCCTGCTTCCTCCTCTCTCTCTCTGCCTGCCCCTCTGCCTGCTTGTGATCTCTGTCTGTCAAATAAATAAATAAATAAATAAATAAAATAAAATAAAATAAAAATAGACAAAGAATCTGAATAGATATTTTTCCAAATATCTTAAAATATCCAAATAAGTTTAAAAAATGCTCAGTGTCACCAGTTATTATGGAAAGTCTCACACAATATTACTTTACACCCAGTAGGATGGCTATGACTGAAAAAAGGGAAAATAACAAGTATTAGTGAAGATGCAAAGAAATTGGAACCTTCATACATTGCTGGAGGGAATGTAAAATGATGCAGCTGTTTTGGAAAACAGTTACCATTATTCCAAGTTTAAAAGTAGAGTTATTATGGACATTGGGGAGGGTATGTGCTTTGGTGAATGCTGTGAAGTGTGTAAACCTGGTGATTCACAGACCTGTACCCCTGAGGATAAAAATATATGTTTATAAAAAATAAAAAATTTAAAAATAAAAACATTTTTTAGCAAAAAAAAAAAAAAAAAGTAGAGCTATTATATTCTTAGCAATTCCATTCCTGGGTACATACCCAAAAGAAACTAGCATCTATGTACACACCAAAATTTGTACAAACATTGATAGGAACAATATTCATAATAGCCAAAAAAAAAAGATTTCCATAAACTTATGAACATAACACTAAATGTGGTATTCATTCCATCTATATGATGAAATATTATTTAGCCACAAAAAATGAATGATCCATGCTATAATACAGGTGAACCTGTGACAGCATGGATAAAAGATAATGCTAAGTCAAAGAATCTAAATGCAAAAGCACACATATTGTATGATTCTATTTATGTGAAAAGTTCAAAAATAGACAAATCCAGGGCACCTGGGTGGCTCAGTGGGTTAAGCCTCTGCTTTTGTCTCAGGCCATGAACTGAGGGTCCTGGGATCTAGCCCCGCCTGCACTGGGCTCTCTGTTCAGCAGGGAGCCTGCTTCCTCCTCCCTCTCGCCTGCCTCTCTGCCTACTTGTGATTTCTGTCTGTCAAACAAATAAATAAAATCTTGAAGAAAAACAAAAAAAACCCAGGTCCTATGTTTAAAAAAAAAAAAAAACAGACAAATCCAAGACAAAGTAGATTAATGGTTGCCAAGGTCTGAAGTAAAGAGCAATGTGGAATGACTACTAAAGGTATTTCTTTTTGGTGTGATAAAAGTATCACTAATCTCCCTCCCCCCAAAAAGGTTAAATTCTAAATATACAGAAAACAGAAATGGGAAATTATGTTAAACAATTGGTAATGTAAAAGAGGAGAGAATTCAAGATTTCTGTTTTTCAGTTCATTATGTAAGGAGCTTGGAAGTCACCACTCTATTCTAACAAGTACAAAGCAAAACAATTTAAAAAATCAACTACTCTTGATTCCACAAGAGAACTGAGGACACAAAACAAACTGCTCCCCCCCACCCCAGAGATCAACAAATGAATTCAGAAAACCACAAATTACTGGAGCAGACACAAGCTGAAATCTCTACAGGAACAATTACTGAGCTTAGAAAATCAGAACTATAATTGGTGAACTGCTGGAAGTTCAGAGTAGAAACATTTGAGAGTAAAAGGAGGATCCAGTCACATGGTCATACTTTTATGAGTTTTAACTCTAGACATTGACCAGGTTCTTACAGTAAATATATACCAGAATACTCTGTTTTTCTTAACAAGGTCTGCCCTCCATGAAGAATTCCCATCAAAATCAACCAAAGCAGGCCAACATAAAGACATATTGTAATTCATTAAACATATTACAAAATATAGTGACAAAGAAAAAGTCTTAAAAGTAGTTCTTAACTTACAAGGGAAAACCCCTAAGGCCAGCTGGATATTTCTCAACAGAAACTTGCCAAATCAGAAGGAAATGGCATGCTATCTATATTCAATATGCTGAATGTGAAATATCTGCACCCAAGAATATTCTATCCAACAAGGCTATCATTCAGAATAGAAGGTGAGATAAAATTTCCCACACAAAAATTAAAAGAGTTTCTGATCACTAAACCAGCCCTGCAAGAAATATTAAAGGGGCTCTTTGAGTACAAAGGAGAGATCTAAAGTAACAAAGACAAGAAAGGACAAAGAAAGAAAATATTCAGAAATAATAAAACAAGTAATAAAAATGGCAACAGATATATATCTATCAATAATTACTTTGAATGTAAATAAACCAATCAAAAGATATGCAGTGTCAGAATGGATTAAAAAAAATACCCCCCCCCAAAATTTAAAAAGTAAGATTCTTCTATATGCTGCTCACAAGAGACTTATTTTAGACCTAAAGACATCTGCAGACTGAAAGTGAGGGGGTAGAGAAAGTTTATCATGCAAATGGATGTCAAAAGAAAGCCAGACTAGTAATACTTATATCAGACTTTATATCAAACTTTAAAACAAAGACTTATATCAGACTTTAAAAGAAAGACTGTAATAAGAGACAAAGAAAGGCATTCTGAAATCATAAAGGGGACAATCCAACAAAAAGATATAACAATTATAAATATTTATGCACATAAAGAGGGAGCACCCAAATAAATATTTTTAAAAATACTAACAAATATGAAGGAATTAGTTAATAATAACATCATAAAAGTAGGATTTTAATACCCCACTTACATCAATGGACAGATCATCTAAACAAAAAATAAACAAGGACACAATGGTTTTTAATGACACACTGGACCAGATGGACTTAATAGATATATTCAGAACATTCCATCCTAAAACAGCAGGATACACATTCTTCCCAAGTGCACATGGGACATTCTCCAGAATAGATCACATATTAGGTCACAAAACAGGCCTCAACAAATACAAAAAGATTAAAATCATACCACGAACCTTGTCTGACAACAATGCTATGAAACTAGAAATCAACCACAAGAAAAAACATGGAAAGACCACAAATACATGGAGGTTAAACAACAACCCACTAAACAATGCATGCGTCAATGAGGAAATCCCCAGGAATTTTAAAAATACATGGAAACAAATGAAAATGAAAACACAAAATTCAAAACCTTTGGGAGCAACAAAAGTGGTCCCAAGAGGGAAGAATATAGTAATACAGTCCTGCCTCAATTGGCAAGAAAAATCTCAAATATACAACCTGGCCATATTCCTGAAGGAGGTAGAAGAAGAGCAACAAATGAAGACTAAATCCAGAAGGAAGGAAATGATAAGATCAGAACAGAAATAAATGATATAGAAACTTAAAAACAATGGAACATCAATGGAAACAGCAAGTGGTTCATTGAAAAATAAAATAGAATGGATACACCTCTAGGGGCACCTGGGTGGCTTTGTAGGTTAAGTATCTGATTCTTGGTTTTGGCTCAGGTCATTATCCTACATTTGTGAGACTGAGACCCACATTGGGCTTAATGAAGGGCATGGAACATGCTTAAGATTCTCTCCTCTCCCTCAGACCCTCCCCACCCCTATCACTCTCCCTCTCTTAAAAATAAAATAAAATAAAATAAAATAAAATAAAATAAAATAAAATAAGAGATAAACCTCTAGCCAGACTTACCAAGAAGAGAAATGACCCAAATAAATAAAATCACAAAGGAGAAATAACAGCCAAAACCAAAATACAGTTATACGAGAATATTCTGGAAAACTACATGTCAACCAATTGGACAACCTGGAAGAAATGGATAAATTTACAGACACATATAAACCACCAAAACTGAAACAGGAAGAAATAGAAAACTTGAATAGACTGATAACTAGCAAAAAAAAAAAAAAAAAAATGGCATCAGTAACCAAAAACTCCCAACAAACAAAAGTCCAGGGCCAGATGGATTGTCAGGGGAATTCTACCAAACATTTAAAAAAGAGTTAATACCTATTCTTTTCAAACCATTCCAAAACACAGAAAAGGAAAGAAAACTTCCAAACTCACTCTTTGAGACCAGCATTACCCTGATACCAAAACCAGATAAAGACTACACTAAAAGAGAGAAATACAGGCCATATCCTTAATGAACATGGAAGCAAGAATTCTCAATAAAATACTAGCAGACCAAATCCAACAATACATTTAAAAAAATCATTCACTATGATCAGGTGGGATTTATCCCCAGGTGATAAGCATGATTTAATATTCACTAATCAGTCAAGATTATATGCCACATTGATAAAAGATTATGAACCATATGATTATTTCAATAGATGCAGAAAAAACATTTGACAAAGTACAACATCAATTCATGATAAAAACCCTCAACAAAGTAGATTTACAAGGAACATACTTCAATCTCATAAAGGTCATATACAAAAAATTCACAGCTAATATCACCCTCAATGGGGAAAAACTGAGAGCTTTTCTCCTATGATCAAGAAAAAGACAGGGATGTCTACTCTCATCACTGTTATTTAACATAGTACTGGGAGTCCTAGACAGCCATCAGATAACACAAAGAAACAAAAGGCATCCAAATTGCCAAAGAAGACTCACACTTTCACTATTTGCAGACATGATACTCTATGTAGAAAACCCAAAAGACTCCACCAAAAAATTGTTAGAACTGATACATGAATTCAACAAAGTCACAGGATATAAAATTGAAGTACAGGAATCTGTTGCATTTCTCTACACTGATAGGGAAGAAGTAGGAAGAAAGTTAAGGAATCAATCCCATTTACAACTGTACCCAAAACTATAAGATACCTAGGAATAAACTTAACCAAAGAGGTAAAAGATCTGTCCTCTGAAAACTATACATTTATGAAAGAAATTGAAGAGGACAGAAAGAAATGGAAAGGCATTCCATGCTCATGGATCAGAAGAACAAGTATTGTGAAAATGTCTATGCTATCCAAGGCAATCTATATATTTAACACAATCCCTATCAAAGCAACACCAGCATTCCTCACAAAGCTAGAACAAGCAACCCTAAAATTTGTATGGAACCACAAACGACCCTGAGTAGCTGAAGGAATCTTGAAAAAGAAAAGCAAAGCTGGAGACATCAGGATTCCAGACTTCAAAGCTGTAGTCATCAAGACAATATGGTACTGATGCAAAAAAGGACACATAGATCAACAGAACAGAGTAGAAACTCAGAAATGGACCCACAACTATGTGATAACTAATCTTCAACAAAGCAGGAAAGAACAAAGCAGGAAAGAACAGGAAAAAGACAGTCTCTTCAACAAATGGTGCTGGGAAAACTGGACAACAACATTCAGAAGAATGAAACTGGACCACTTTCTTATACCATAAACAAAAACAAATAAAAAATGGATGAAAGACAGGAGAACACTGGTAGTAACCGTTTTGAGATCAGCAGCCTCTTTTTACATAAGTCTCCTGAGGCAAGGGAAACAAAAGTGAAAATAAAACTATTGGAACTTGATCAAAATAAAAAGCTTTCAGAGCAGGGCACCTGGGTGGCTCAGTGGGTTAAAGCCTCTGCCTTCGGCTCAGGTCATGATCCCAGAGTCCTGGGATTGAGCCTCACATCAGGCTCTCTGCTCAGCAGGGAGCCTGCTTTCTCCCCTCTCTCTCTGCCTGCCTCTCTGCCTGCTTGTGATCTCTGTCTGTTAAATAAAAAAAGAAAATCTTTAAAAAAAATTTCTTCAGAGAGAAAGAAAATCATGTGTCAGAAATTCAGGTCCACATAAAAAAGGAAGAGCATCAGAGAACAAATAAATTAAAGTAAAATTAAAATTTTTATTTTTAATTGATCTAACGGATAATATTTCCCTAAATAATAGCAACAATATATTCAATCATGTACATTTATGTATATATTGTATGCATGCTTATGTCTGCTTATAAACAAGTGAAATGAATGACAGCAATGATACAAAGGATGGGAGGGAGGAATTAGGATTATTATTTTTTTTTTGTTATAAAATATACTATCCATGAAGCAACGAGTATCATTTGAGACATGGATTAATTGTAAATGTTTATTGCAAACTCTAGGGCAACTACTAAAAACAAAAGAGGAAGGAAGGGAGGAAGGGAAGAAGGGAGGGAGGGAAGAGAGAAAAAAGAAAAGATATGTAACTGATATACTAAGAAAGGAGAGAAAATGAAATTTTATTAAATGCTCAGTTAAAATGACAAAAGGCAGAAAATGGAGTGGAAGACAATAATGAGAGTAAAGGGAAAGAACAGTAATTCAAAGAGCTAGCTAATATGGGACATATTAATCCAAATATATATAATCAATTTGAACATCAATGGCCTAAATAAACCAATTTTAAGATAGAGATTGTCACAGTGGGTTAAAAAACAAGACCCAATTATATATTGTCTACAAAAAAAACTCCTTTAAATATAAAGACACATACAGATGGGGATAATGACATTGAATCTAGGGAGAAAGAAATGCAATGGGGACCAACTTCTGGATATATCTATAATAAGATTATAATAGTATAGGCAATATTTGTTGATTATAAACTTAGAGATAAACACAAAACTTGAAAATGATTGTAGAGAAGAGATAGTCTCATTTTACAAAGAGGAGATCAAGAAATAATATAAAGAGTTAAAGGACAAGAAACAGATGCTTAGATGGATTAAATTTTTTTTTTTAAAGATTTTATTTATTTGTCAGAGACAGAAGGAGAGAGAGCAAGGGAGCACAGGCAGACAGAGAGGCAGGCAGAAGCAGAGGGAGAAGGAGGCTCCCTGCCAAGCAAGAAGCTCGATGTGGGACTCGATCCCAGGACCCTGGGATCATGACCTGAGCCGAAGGCAGTTGCTTAACCAACTGAGCCACCCAGGCATCCCAGATGGGTTAAATATTTTAAAAGGAAGTAAAGCTACACATATAAATATCAGAACATCAAAAGAAGAGGAAGGGTAAAAAAAAAAAAATCAAAAGATTTATTTTTTATATTGGGAGTCAACAGCCATGAAGTTTTTTGATCAGTTAATAAATACAAGTGTAAGTACATCATCTACAGTTTTCAAAGAGACCACTAGGAGAACAAAATACAGTTAAAGTGTATTTCCTCTGAGAATAGAAGTGCAGGTGGGAAAGGGAGAGGCAGAAAACTACTGTTCTCAGAAGTTTTCTATTGATATGATGCCACGTACTTGAATTAGTTTATTTAAAAGGGGTTAGTTAGGAACTTTACAACTCATTGGATTGGTGACAAAGGAAAAAGGAATGAAGCCTAACCTTGTGTGAGCCCAAATAATTGGGAAGGTGGGGACACCTGGGTGATTTAGTCAGTTAAGCATCCGCCTTCTGTTAAGGTCATGATCCCAGGGTTCTGGAATCAAGTCCCACATCAGGCTCCTTTCTCAGTGGGAAGCCTGCTTCTCCATTGCCTGTGCTCCCCCTACTTGTGCTCTCTCTCTCTCCAACAAATAAATAAATAAAATCTTATAAAAATGTAAAAAAAATAATAACAATTAGGAAACTTATCTCACGGGAAAAAAAAACAACCAAAAAAACCCAAGACAGGAAATTGGTAACTGGTCTGAGGGAGGAAGATAAGGACACTAAGGAAATGCAAAATTAAGTAAGTGAAAATAATCTGAGGTAAAATATGATCTTGAAAGGCATAAATCTAAGAGGTGAACTGATACCGCAAAAGTTCGAGAACAACAACAACCTAAAGTTTTGAATCATCTCAGTTAAACTTAAAACACCTGTAGAGAAAGGGTAGCAAGGGGAAAACGAGAGAAAAATATCATTGTGTAATGGGGCCCAAAGAATGAGAACGTTCACCAAAATGTGTTCACAATTATAGACACAGACTTATCAATTATAATAAAAAGAGAAGAAATTGCAAAGTTGCCTGTGGCATTCACAGATAATACCCAAAATAGGCACATGGAAACTGAAAGCTGATCCATGGCTTTCCTCACTATTTATAATTGACTCTTTACTAACATAACTGAAAAAAAATATTGCTATTTATGATTTTAACTGCACAACACTTATAAAAAAATGTTCTGCCAACTCTATTCTATTCTAAATATTACTCATCCATTGTGACCTGCTCCAAAAACATATCTTTTGGGAGAAAGAATACATGCAATCACAAAAAGCTTAAAGCCAATTTTTCTTCAAACCCAGCAATGTAACCATTGGGAATTACATCAGACAGCATTGTTATGAAAACAATTTGGCAATATTCACATTTTGCTTATTTGTAAATGAAATTCACCTTGGATCTCCAGAGAGAAAGCATGCTATGACAAGTGTCATGGAGCTAGTATTGAAAGAATGCTTACTAGGGGAAAGATCTCAAGTTACAATCTAAAGGTTGAAAAAATATGCATTTGAAAAGGAAATCAATGGGCCTTGCTCATAAATTATAAACGCATATATTTTTGTTTCTCAATGATAGTATCAAAACCTCCCCATTTGCTTCATCAGTCTAAGCTGCTTCAGTTTAAAACTCTACCATGCACATCCCCCTCCAGCTATTGTCTTCTCTCTTCTCTCTATAATGGTCACATATATTCAGAGATACTTAAAGTGGTCTTCACTTTCGTACTTGCAACTTTTCCAATTTTTTTCCCATCACTCTGTCCAAGAAACTCTTGCTAAAGTCAAGACTGTGATGTTTCAGTGCTCTATTTCATGTTACCCTACATTCGATATTGTGAATCAGTGCCTTCATTCTTGAAACACTTCCTTTCCCTTGTTTCCAAGATAGAGCTCTCTTTCTGTCCACCTTGCAGGAACATAATAATCTACCAGGTTTGTTTGTTTTGTTTTGTTTTGTTTTTATAAGCTTATAAGCCCAGGTTTCAATGACCCACTTATTATTATATTTTTTATAAGCTTATAAGCCCAGGTTTCAATTATCCACTTATTACCCACCCATATGTACAAACAACTCCTCAACATTTATTTTTGAATGTCTGGGGCATCTCAATCAATCTCATAATACTTACCTCTGATCCTGATTTTCTTGGTTTCCTCTATCAATGAATAGACTCACAATCAAAATATGCAAGCCAACAAGACTTGAAATTGTCGGGCGCCTGGGTGGCTCAGTGGGTTAAGCCGCTGCCTTTGGCTCAGGTCATGATCTCAGGGTCCTGAGATCAAGTCCCGCATCAGGCTCTCTGCTCAGCAGGAGCCTGCTTCCCTTCCTCTCTCTCTGCCTGCCTCTCTGCCTACTGTGATCTCTCTCTGTCAAATAAATAAATAAAATCTTTAAAAAAAAAAAAGACTTGAAATTGTCTTTGACACCTCCTATATTCAATTTGTCTTTGATTTTGTTCTCCACACATCTCTTGAATCCATATTAGTCTCTGTGTCCACTATCACCCACTAGTCCAGGCTGCCTATTATCTGAACTATGGCACCAGTATCCTAACAAGATTTTCCACGCTCACCTGAGACTCCTTCCCCACTATTTTTCCCTATTGCAGGCAAAGACACCTATAACAAATAATAATCTGATCTTGCACAAATCCTAATTCTACCAACCTCCTTCTTAAACACCTTCAATGTCTTCTCATTGTTCCTAGGCTACAGCTCAAAATCCTTAGCATGGTCTACCAGCCTTTGCATACTCTGGTCCATGTCTGTTCCTCAGGCTCACTTCCCACAACTCTCCTCTCTCACTAATTAAGCTCTGCCAACTGACATTCTAATTCTTCAAACAGTTCATGCTCCCCTCACTCCCACCCCACTTTAGTACCTTTGCAAATGTCTTCCCTTCCCCCAGTCCTGTTCACTCAGTTATCTACTGATTCTTCAGCTTTCCTCAACCACTACCTTTATAGAAAAGCATCTATTGGCTTCCAAAGCTGAGTTGGGTTCTTTTCCTATCTGCACTTATAGGCTGTTCCTTTCTTTCAGCATTCATCTCAGTTTGTAATTACACATTCAATCATGTAGTTCTTTTATGAATGCCATTCTTGCCCATTAGTCTGTGAGCTCTATGATGTCAGGAGCCACATCATTTTTGCTTGCCCTCCTATATCCAGATTCTAGCTATATAGTACTCAATAAATGAATGAATAAATGAATAAATAGCATATTTGTTTTAAAAAATAAGCATGTGGCTCATAAGTCAATTCCTCATGCCAGTTCATACCTAATTTTCCCCAAATTTTTAGCTTCAATGTGTTATTTTTTTTTTCTTATGTATCATGGCCATAAAGATGGTTCACAAAACTGAAATGTTATAGTCCTCGTGAATATATTATCTTAGTTTCAGATCAACAGAGAATGGTAATGATTTTTCATACCTAATAATTTTAGATAATTCCAAAGAGATCCTAGACTATGAGCCTGTTAATGCCCTTAGATAATGTCAAAGTGCTAGACCAAGCGCCTGTTTGTATGACATTCAGAGATGTGGGTAATTTTAGTGGTCCTTGTTCTGGTGCTATTTCATAGAATTCAGATGAGTATTGGAGGTCAGATCTTTTTAACCTGGGGTGGTAGGAGGGATAAAAACTTTTTCCCTCCTTCTAGATTCTCTCCATTGACCTCTCATGATGGTTCTTTGTTTTTACTATTTTGCTACTTAATGTTATTCTATCTTGGATGAAAAGATAACTTGTGGGGTATCACCGATCCTTATGACTGAGTGGAATATAAGTGCCCCAAACTGACTTTCCCATGCCCATATTCCCACCAGGGGTGATAGGCAACAGTAATTGCTCAATGGGGCAGAGGAGCAAGTGGCTGAGAACCCAATATGGTGATGCAGGCAGGCAGGGAAGTGGCAGGAAGTGGGATCTCCCATGAATCAAAGCTCCAAGCCCCCAGTGCAGATTCCATTCTGCCAACAAACTTTACTTATAAAACACAAATTCAAAGATAAATTACTAAGAATTTAGGATGGTAATAACTGAGCATTAAACTCTGAGTTCAGAGTTTACCTTGGAGTATGGGTACTGTGCAACTGCCCTGGTCACACACCCATGAAGATGAGCTTGCCCAGATGAGATAGTCAGTAGCCTAATTCAAAATTATGAATTAGGTTGTAACACAAAGGGAGATTGTAGTACAGTGGACCCTCAAACAATCAAATATCACCGTCTGCAGCTGTATGCCCACTGGTGCTTCCCATCACAGGACGAGATTTGCGCCTTCTCCCACAAATGTTGTGAATCTCTGCTGAGTAGTCTAACTGTACTAACTTCATTTTGTATCCCTCAGATGGGTGTATCTCGTGTAATTTACCTAAAATTTCTTATTGCCTACTACTTCTCAAGTCCAACAGACATACAGGCAAGAACCCATTTATTTAAGAATTCATCTAGAGCATAAGCTCTTTCAGGGCAGGAATGATCATCTTCTGATCTACAGCAATTTACAATACTTTGGTAAGTTAGTGCTTAGTAAGTGTTTCTTCAGTTAAAATAATAACCCTCTACTGCTCTTCAAGTTACTCTGTTTCTAAAATAAAAGTCAACTTTTTAAAAGTGGTTGTAGCTAAAATTGTCAAATTAATCCCTTTGGTGTGTGTACACACACAGTCTTAATTCCATACATTTGTTCTTACAGATTCAATGTGGCTTTCAGGACCAATCCAACAAATAAATAGATTGGAAATTCACACAAAGTTATTGTCTTAACCAAAAACTAATCTATTTCAAGGAAGCCCTAGTTAAAATGGAAAAAAACAAACAACAAAAAACCTAAAACAAGATTTACAAGGAATCTTTAAATAATGTGGAGAAAAGCTTGAATTTGTGGTGTAAATAAAGGTAAAACCAAGAGGAAACAATATAGTACTTGCAAGGCTTCAAAATAAGAACATGTACTTACATGAAGTAACAAGATTGGAAGGAAACACTACCCAATAATATTAGTATTTAAATCTTTGTGTTTACGATTATGAGGGATTTGGAGCATTTTTTATTTATTTTGTGTATTTATTAAACTTTCTCTTCCACAGTGAGCATTTGCTCATTTTATAATCAGAAAAAAAAAGTATGAAAAACAAATCTGAAAAATTAGCTTCAATTATTTAACCCATAGTTAAAATTACTTTTTAATAACAAGTTTTCCATATCAATATTATGGAACTCCAATATAGTAAAAAAAATTAGTGCAGAAAGGATTCCTTAGGCAATTTAAATCTTCATCACAGGCAGAAAATTCTTCATTCTTTGGAAGTGTTCCTCAAATGCCAATCAGAATCTCACTAATTTAAATCCAACTCCATTTAGTGTTGTAAAATAGACATGTGAGGTGGCCTTTTATCCCATGTCTCTGATTCATATTGCATTCATTATTTTTTTTTATATTTTATTAATTTTATTTTGAGCTATAACATCCTTTTTACCCATTTATAACCCCTTGGAAAATACAGGTCTTACTGAGTCAATAACCAAAAAGAATAAAAAAGTGTTTCAATACATATCCTATGGGTCACATTTGACCTTTACTCTCTCTACTTTAAACTGCCATTTCCATCACTGCTTTAGAAAAATCTGAGAAAAGATACAGAATTTTATCCAACCTTTGACCCAATGACAAATCGCTATAAGAGCATTTGATTGCATTCATTATTTAAGTAATTCTCAGTTAGGCCTCAGTAACAAATAAATCCTGAAATCTCAGCAGCTTAACTACAGTGGTTTATTTTTCACTCATGTCAGTTCGTATACAACAGCTGGCCAAGCAGTGACTCAGAGGTCCAGGCCCCTCGATGTTGAAACTCCACCATCTTACATTTCTTCACTTCCAATTACATAGAAAAAAGGGAGAGAGAGACGGTGGAGACACTTGGTTCTTAACTGCCCTGGCCCAGAAAACATCTTTTTACATATATATGCCTGGAATAGTCACAAGGTTCCAACCTAAGTGGAGAGGAGACTAAGAGATGTTAATAAGTACAAGAATATTTGGTTATTGTCTCTCACAATATTTTATTTTAAAATTTTAAGTAACTTTAAAGAAGGATTTAAGATTTATCACAATGGGATGAAGGTTAAGAAAGGTTATAAAACACTATATTAGCAGAAGCTAACTTTTTTCAAAAGATTAATGAACTTGAAAACATTCTAAGAGGATATGACAAGACAAATCATTGATATGAAGTGGGGTTGAGGATGAGATTAAATAGAGCTAAAACAATACCCTAATATATCCTGGAACTCTACTCACCACCCTTTGATTTCCAGAGCTTCTACATTGAAACAGGCAAATGGGGCTTTTAAAATGTCCCAGAACTAGAAAGCTGCCATAACTTAGTGGAAGACTTGATTTGATTTATGCTGCTTACAATAAAATTTCAAAGAGATACATGCCAATGGTTCTTAAATGTCATATAAACACAACTTCATGTAAACATCAGCCTGGAACTCTACCACCTTACACAAAGCTAGTAGATATTCAGCAGAGCAAAACAGCAAAGGACTATCCTCAAGTCTTCACAACTGAGGATAACTTTGCTCATTTTTCTACTTATTTAGTAAAGTACTCATTTATTGTTTCTACTTTCAGACAGCAACATATGCTCTCCATGGTTTTGCACATCAATTTAGATTTCTCAAGAACACTATACATTTAAGGGAAAGACTATTTTTCATTGATGTACAACGTGCCTAGAGTGTGCTTTGTATACTCTTCTGTTGTTTATAAATGTGATGATTCACTTATAAATATAGTTACTAAAATCAATGGGAGATACACTTGAAATGTGATTCTACTAATATATGTGCATGAGATAATTTTTTAAATGTGGCCTCATGTTAACACTTGGATTTAGTATGTTAGCACCAAAAAGTACAATTAGTTGGTTCCATATCATATTTTACAATAAATGGCCAAGACAGCTTTCAGGTTAAACCAATGCTCTGAAATTTGTGTAGGATAATCCTTGTTCCTCCACTTTAACAATAAGGAAGGAAGGATGGAAAGAAAAGAAAACATCTGTTTTGAAGTATTTAAAAAACATTTTGTACTCTCTTTAGATCATGGATATTCAATTTTATTTATTATTGTCAATGGTTTTATACCATATAGATGCCATATAGATGGCAAGCAATTCTTATTTGTTATTAAATGGACAATATGAAATCAGTTGTTTTATTCATTAAAGGATGGAACTTCTGATTAAATAATTTGTTTGTCTCTTACTACCTTACCGGCTTCTTCTCTGAAAAAGAAAGAATCATCAGTTTATCAAGAAATCTCTAGGAAAGTTCACAAGTTCAAATAGCATTTAAACCCAAAATGCTCAAAGATGTAAAGTCACTTCAGCAAATGTTTTAACAATCTTATCTTGGTTCAGAGTGACTCCTAAATTATCATATGAATGAATGAATGAATGAGTGACTTGATACCTCATTTCAACTCCCTTATCTGGGACAGATGGCTAACACAAATTAGACTTCCATTCAGGGAAATTAAATGGACTTGATTTGCTAAGAGCCTTGCTTCTGTTGTTTCTTCTAGTAGAATATGGCAGACAGTAAGATTTGCTACTAAAAACAACTTCAGAGACTTTTGACTCCGCCATTTCCCCAGCACTAGCAGTCCTGCAGGTCTTGTTCTACTCTTCCAGAACAAGTGAATGTGCCACTCAGAACAGTCTTTACACTGCTGAACTTTTCATACATGTGTGGCAGAATTAAGAGCTTCTCTGACATCCAAAAAGCAGAGGGGTCTTGGGCCATTTACATTATCATTATATTTTAAGTATCTGTTTACTAGTCTGTCTCCTATGTTAAACAGTAAGCAACGTAAGAGAGTTCCTGCTAAGTTTCACTGTGTTGTGTTTCCAGTATATATCTCAACACTGGCAAATGTTCAATTCAGTTAAAAAAAAAAAAAAAAAAGATGTTCATGGAACACTAAACTTCAACTAAATCAATATATTCAGGAGCGATGGGGCAGATTCTAATTTGTATAATTAGGTTATTTGGAGACTTTCTTCCTTCTTTTCAAATTCTTTCCAAATGCCAATAATCCAACAAAAGGACCTCCTAGTATCCTTGGCATTAGCTAATGAAAAATAGAAAAGAAGATTAGCTCAAATAAACCATTGCCATGAATTCTAACTGCCTGAAGAAAACTAAAAGGAACTTAAAAGGCTTAGAAATTTTATGTAAATTATTTTCCTTAAAAAAAAAAAAACTGCTAATACTAGTGACAAGCTTCAACAATTCTTTGATGCTAAAATCCCACTCATATTTGCAAACCAAATTTAGTTTTTGGATTGCAGTCCTCTCTCTCATTGCTCTTTTATTTCCCTTTCCTGTCACCAACTTTCCAAGATGGATCAAGATTTCTGTTTTGAAGTTTACTGTGTAAAAAGCTAAGTTTAGGGACTCCTGGGTGGCTCAGTTGGTTAAGCCGCCTGCCTTTGGCTCAGGTCATGACCCCAGGGTCCAGGGATCAAGTCCCACATCGGGCTCCTTGCTCCACAGGGAGCCTGCTTCTCTCTCTGCCTCTGCCTGGCACTCTGCCTGCTTGTGTGCTCTGTCTGACAAATAAGTAAATAAAAATCTTAAAAAAAAAAAAAAAAAAAAGCTAAGTCTAGGGATCTAGGAGCATTAAAAAAGCAAAGAAAGATAACAAAAAGAAACAAAACAAAGCAAAAAACCACCTGACACAGTCTGTCACTCAAAACAGGAAAGAAAAACTGAAGTCCAATAATCTATTCACTTTAAACATGTCCTTTAGTCAGGTTTCCACAGATTTCATACACATGTAATACATAATGCTATAAGATGTGAAATAAGATTAACAGACAGGATAGGAATTTTAAAAGAAAACAATTGTCCATAAGATATTTGACTGAAAATAAGGGGCATCACCTAGTAAGAAGTTATTGGAGTAGCAATGCCAATCTGGACTAGACTCTAAAACAGTGGTTACTGAATGCCACCCTGCATGAAAATCACCTGAAGAGCTTGCTAAACCATACAGTAAAATACAGATTATAATTTAGAAAGTCTGGGATAGGACCTAGAAATTACATTTTTTTTAAGATTTTATTAATTTATTTGACAGACAGATCACAAGTAGGCCTAGAGGTAGGCAGAGAGAGAGGAGGAAGCAGACTCTCTGCGGAGCAAAGAACCAAATACGGGGCTTGATCCTAGGACCCTGGGATCATGATCTGAGCTGAAGGCAGAGGCTTTAAACCACTGAACCACCCAGGTGCCCCAGAAACTACATTTCTAATAGATTTTCGTGTTGTTGATCCATAGACCACTCTGAGGAGCACTGCTCCAGACTACTGAGCTAAAAATAACAAAGCCAAATACTATTTTCACTAAGATTCAAAAATTATAACAAAGCCTAGTTGTAAGAAATAAGATAACAAAATTTCTAAGATAATGGTGGTGTCATTGACCTTCACAGAAATTGGAAAACAAAAACAAAACTGATGGGATGAATGAGAGATGAATTTTGTTTTTCTAAATGATGGTTTGGAAATGGTACCAGGATATCTATGAGCACATGACCTGTGGAAGGGCAAATAGATGGCTGTCCAGAGTGTTTAAGTGGAATTCACATTTGAAGATGGAGATCTGCAAGTCTCATTAGCTCAGGAACTAATCCTAAGAGAAATAAAGGGAAACAAACAGAACAATGCATAGAATCTCAAAAAATTTCTATTTCATGGGTTAGGAGAATTAAAGACACCTAAAAAAAAAAAAAAAAAAAAAAAGAAGGATTGGTTACAACGATTATGAGGGAAGAAGTGGAACCAGCAGGTGAGTGTCATAGGCATTGAAAGAAGGGAAAGTTTCATTTACTAATAAGTGATCTATGCGAAACACTTCAAAGAGAATGAGGAGGATGAAAACCAAAGAGAGATGCTCCAGGATTTGGCTCCATAGTCAATGATAAACTTCTCAAAGCATTTATCTGTAGCATGGGGCAGAAGCCAAACTGCAAGAGGTCAAGAATAAAATGGGAAAACAAAAAGTGAGGTAGTTAGTGTGAATAAAACAGGTGAATTGCATTAAACTTTAATTAAACTTTTTTACAGAACTAGGATTTGGTAACATCTATGATGTACAGTTTCCTTCTTTTCTTTTTAAATTTCTGAAGAGCCTTATATAGGTTGTGGAAGACCAGAAAAAGGGTCCCTCAAAAGATATCCACATTCTAATCCCTGAAACCCATGAATGTGACCGTATACAGAGAAAAAAGCAGGGAGGGTCTTTACAGATATGATTAACTTCAGGATCTTGAGATGGAAAAAACAGCCTATACTATCCAGTTGTCCCCTAAATGCAATCACAAGTATTCTCTATTCAAAAAAAAAAAAAAATTTAGTATGGTTGGCACACAATGTTACATTAGTTTCAGGTGTATGACACAGTGATTCAACGTCTCTGTCCATTATGCTTTGTTCACCAAAAGTATGACCTTGTCATCATACAACCTATTACAATATCATTGATTATATTCCTTTTGCTATGCCTTTTATTGCCATCACTTACTCATTCCATAACCGGAAGCCTGTATCTCCCACTCTCCTTTACCCATTTTGCCCATCCCTCACCCTCCTTTTCTCTGGTAACCTATAGTTTGTTCTCTACAATTATAGGCATGATTCAGCTTTTTGTTTATTTGGTTTTTTTAGATTCCTCATTTGATTGAAATGACATGGTATCTGTATTCCTCAGTCTGAATTATCTCTCTTGGCATAATACCCTTTGAGTCCATCTACGTTGTCACAAATGGCAAGTACTCATCCTTTTTTATGGCTGTACAACATTCCATTATAGATACACACCACATCTCTTTATTGCTTCATCTACCAATGGACACATAAGTTGATTCCATATTGGCTGTTGTAAATTATGTTGCAATAAACATGGTGCATATATCTTTTCAAATTAGTGTTTTTATTTTCTTTAGGTAACTACCCAGCAATGGAATTATTTTTTTTTAAAGATTTTATTTATTTATTTGACAGAGAGAGAGATCACAAATAGGCAGAGAGACAGACAGAGAGAGAGATGAGGAGAAGCAGGCTCCCTGCTGAGCAGAGAGCCCAATGCGGGACTCGATCCCAGGCCCCTGGGATCATGACCTGAGCCGGAGGTAGAGGCTTAACCCACTGAGCCACCCAGGCGCCCCTGGAATTATTATTTTATGTGGTATTTATATTTTTAATTTTTTAAGGAAATTCTATACTGTTTTAAATCCCAGAAATTCTTATAAAAGGGAATTAGAAGGAAGCTTCACACATTCAGCATAACAACGCATCATGACACTGGAAACAAGAGGCTATATTCCTGGCTTTGAAGATGGAGAAGAGGACACACAAGGATCCAAGAAATGCTCCTCTGGGTGCTGGAAAAGGCAAGGAAACATATACTTCCCCTGAACCTCCAGATGGAATAGGGCCCTGGTAACACCTTGATTTTAGTGCAGTAAACCTGATTTCAGGTTTACTCAGAACCTTTACTGAAGGTTCTGAGCCTTCAGTACTGTAAGAGAAGAAATTTGTGTTTCTTTAAGCTACCAAGTTGTTATAACTTGTTATAGCAGTCATAGGAAACTAATCCATAGGTCAATTCATAATCTTGTCTTGGCAATAAATTTAGTTATTGTCACGTACTCTAAAACAAAAACAATTCTAAGTGATTATGAGATATTTCTCAGTTGAAGGTCATAATATTTTGTTACTCTTCTCACATCAAATTTTCTGTGTTATAAGGTCTTGGAGGACATCATTTAAATAATTTGAAAAATTACTAAGAAAATATGAATTTGAACTGTTAAAATGTAAATTTTTTAAAGTATGATTTGGTCAACTTATCATAGTGGTTTATCCAACTAGCAACTAAAAGCACATGCCAGAAAGTACAGTCATCAGTATTTCATAACACAGATGCTAAGATGAAAATCCAAATTTCCCAGCAATCATGAAAAAAATTTTAGCAGGAAAAAATGAAATTTGAGCATAGCAAAGAAATTCCCGAAAATCAATATTATATGGAAACTGGAAGCTTTGTTTAAAAAAATATTTTGTTTTTAAAATGACTCTTTTCAAATTGACATAGAGCACCTCAACAAAAAAACAAACAAGCCAAATAAAAGTGGGCAAAGTACTTAAAGAGACATCTCTCCCAGAGTTTACTAACAGCCAATAAGCACAGAAAAGGTGATTGATAGCTCTACCCAGTAAGGAAATGTAAATCAAAAGCTATAATGAAATATCACTTCATATGCATTAAGATAGCTATTTGTGGAAGGAAAGGAAAGGAAAAGAAAGGGAGGGGAAGGGGAAAGAGTTGGCAAGATATGAGGAAATCAAAACAATTGTGTATTGCTAGTTGAAATATAAAAAATGGTACAGCTCCTATGTAAAACAGTTATGTTGGTTCCTCAAAAAAATTAAACTTACGATCTAGCAATTCTACTTCTGAATATAACTCAAAGCAATTGAAAGCAAGATGTCTTAGTCAGCTCAGGTTGCCATCATAAAATGTCATAGATGGTGTGGCTTAAGCAAAAGAAATCTATTTTCTCATAATTTGGAGCCTGGAAATCCCAGATCAAGGTCCAGTGGGGTTGAGCTTCCAGTGAGAACTCTCTTCCTGTTGCATATGGTGACCTTCTTGCTGCCTCACATAACAGGGTGAGGGCTTTCTTCCCCTTTTTACAAAACCACAGCTCTAATGGATTAGAGCCTCACCTTTATGACCTCACTTAGCCTTATTTACTTCCTAAAGATACAGTTTCCAAATACTACCACTTTTTGGATTTGGGCTTCAACATATGAATTTGGGGGGACATAATTCAGTCCATAACACAAGGACTAAATTAGTACACCCATGTTCACAAAGCCAAAATAAGAAATAGCACAGATATCTATGGACAGATGAATGAATAAACGAAATGTAGCATATGCATTCTATTGAATTTTATTCAACCTGAAAAATGAATGAAATTCTTATACAGGCTACATCATGCATGACAACATGATGCTAAGTGAAGTAAATCAGACCCCAAAAGACAAATATTATGATTCCACTTATATGAGGTACCTAGAGTAGTCAAATTTGTAGACACAGAAAGTAGAATTATGGTTACTAGGAGCTGAGGAGATAAGTAATAGGGAGCCATTGTTTAATGGGTTCAGGGTTTCAATTTAAGGTGGTAAAAAAGTTCTGGAAATGGATGGTGGTAATGGTTGCACAGCATTGTGAATGTACTTAATGCCACTGAAAGGACCACTTAAAAATAGCTGAAATAGTAAATTTTATGTATGTCTTACCCTAATTTTAAAAAAATGACTTATAGTAAGTAATGTTAGATTTAGAGCTGACTCACCAAACATCTCTAATGTTGTTCTGCCAAGGAGAATTTCAGACATAATGGATCATATGACAAAACAGTAACACAAATATGAAAATATTCCCATTTAGATGATGAAAAAAGGTTGAGTCTTTTTTAACATTCAAAATTTTTTTGTTTTGGGGGTATAGCTCAGGGGTAGAGCATTTGACTACAAAATTTTTTTGTTTTTTGTTTTCATTTTTTAAAAAATTCTAGTTAGTTAATATACAGTGCAATATTGGTTTCAGGAGTAGAAATCATGACTCGTCTCTTACACACAACACCCAGTGCTTATCATAAGTGCCCTCTTTAATACCTATCACCAATCTATCCCATCCCCCACCCACTTCCCTCTATCAACCCTCAGTTTGTTCTCTATTATTAAGAGTCTCTTATGGTTTGTTCCCTCTTCTTCCCCCTTTCCTACATGTTTTCCTTTGTTGTTTCTTAAATTCCACATATGAGTGAAATGATACAGTATTTGTCTTTCTCTGACTGACTTATTTTGCTAGAATAATACACTCTAACTCCATCCATGATTTTGCAAATAACAAGATTCCATTCTTTTTAATGGCTGAGTAATATTCCAGTGTGTGCGTTTGGGGGGGGGGTATATGTGTGTGTGAACACTCTTGAATGTTCTTGAGTGGTGAACACTCTTCTTTATTCATTCATCAGTCAATGGACACTTGGGCTCTTTCCATAATTTGACTCTTGTTGATAATGCTGCTATAAAATATAAGAGTGCATGTACTACTTAGAATCAGTATTTTCGTATACTATGGATAAATACCTAGCAGTACAATTGCTTGGTCATATGGTAGTTCTATTTTAACTTTTTGAGGAAACTCCATACTGTTCTTCAGTTTGCATACTGCGCCAGTTTGCATTCCCACCAACCATGCAGAATGGTTTCCCTTTCTCCACATTCTCACCAACATCTACTGTTTTGTGTTGTTAATTTTAGCTATTCTGACAGGTGTGAGGTGATATGTCATCGTGGTTTTGATTTATATTTCCCTGATGATGAATGATGTTCAGCATCTTCTCATGTGTCTGTTAGCCATCTCTATGCCTTCTTTGGAAAAATGTCTATTCATGCCTTCTGCTAATTTCTTAACTGGATTATTTGTTTTTGGGTGTTGAGTAAGCTTTTTTTAGATTCTGGACATTAATCCTTTATCAAATATGTCACTCACAAATATCTTCTCCTATTCCATAAACTGCCTTTTAGTTTTCTTGATCGTTTTCTTTGTGTGCAGAAGTTTTTATCATTTTTTTAAAAATATTTTATTTATTCATTTGTCAGAGAGAGAGAGCGGCAAACAGAAGGGGAAGCAGGCTTCCCCACTGAGCAGGGAGCCCAATGCGGGACTTGATCCCAGAATCCTGGGATCATGACCTGAGCAGAAGGCAGACATTTAATCAACTAAGCCACTCAGATGTCCCTAGAAGTTTTTATTTAATGAAGTCCCAGTAGTTCATTTTTGCTTTTGTTTCCCTTGCTTCTAGAGACAGGTCCAATAAGAAGCTGTTACTTACTATGCTCTTTTCTAGGGCTTTTTTGGTTTCCTGTCTCACATCTAAGTCTTTCATCCATTTTTATTTATTTTTATTTACTATGTAAGAAAGTGGTCCAGTTTCATTCTTCTGAATATTGTTGTCCAGTTTTCCCAACATCATTTGTTAAAGAGACTGTTTTTTCAACTGGATATTCTTTCCTGCTTTGTTGAAGATTAGTTATCACATAGTTGTGGGTCCATTTCTGAATTTTCTGCTCTGTTCTGTTGATCTATGTGCCTTTTTTTGCATCAGTACCATATTGTCTTGATGACTACAACTTAGTAATATAGCTTGAAGTCTGGAATCATGATGTCTTCAGCTTAGCTTTTCTTTTTCAAGATTCCTTCAGCTATTCAGGGTCGTTTGTGGTTCCATACAAATTTTAGGGTTGCTTGTTCTAGCTTTGTGAGAAATGCTGGTGTTGTTTTGGTAGGGATTGCGTTAAATGTATAGATTGTTTTGGGTGGCATGGACACTTAACAATACTTGTTTTTCTGATCCATAAACATGGAATGTCTTTCCATTTCGTTCTGTCCTCCTCAATTTCTTTCATAAATGTTGTATAGCTTTCAGAGGACAGATCTTTTACCTCTTTGGTTAAGTTTATTCCTAGGTATCTTACAGTTTTGGGTACAGTTGTAAATGGGATTGATTCCTTAACTTTCTTCCTACTTCTTCCCTATCAGTGTAGAGAAATGCAACAGATTCCTGTACATCAATTTTATATCCTGTGACTTTTTTGAATTCATGTATCAGTTCTAGCAATTTTTTGGTAGAGTCTTTTGGGTTTTGTACATAGAGTATCATGTGGTCTGCAAATGGTGAAAGTTTGAGTTCTTCCTTGGAAATTTGGATGCCTTTTGTTTCTTTGTGTTGTCTGATGGTTGTGTCTAGGGCTCCCAGTACTATGTTAAATAACAGTGATGAGAGTAGACATCCCTGTCTTTTTCTTGACCATAGAAGAAAAGCTCTCAGTTTTTCCCCATTGAGGATGGTATTAGCTGTGAGTTTTTCATATATGACCTTTATGATGTTAAGGTATGTTCCATCTATACCTAATTTGTTGAGGGTTTTTTTTTTTTCATGAATCGATGTCATATTTTGTCAAATGCTTTTACTGCATCTACTGAAATGATCATAATATTCATATCCTTTCTGTTATTAATGTGATATATCATGTTGATTCACTTGTGAATATAGAACCACACTTGCAACCCAGGAATGAATCCCACTTGATTGTGATAAATTAATCTTTTAATGTACTGTTGGGTTCAATTTGCTAGTATCTTGTTGAGAATTTTTGCATCTAACTTCATCAGAGATTTTAGCCTATAATTCTCCCTTTTAGCAGGGTCTTTGGTTTTAGAATCAGGGTAATGCTGGCCTTATAGAATGAGTTTGGAGATTTTCCTTCCATTTCTATTTTTTGGAACAGTTTGAGAAGAATAGATCCTAACTTCTTAAATGTTTGGTAGAATTCCCCTGACAATCCATATGGCCCTGGACTTTTGTTTTTTGGGAGATATTTGGTTACTGATTCAATTTCTTTACTGGTAATTGGTCTGTCAAGTTTTCTATTTATTCCTGTTTCAGCTTTGGTAACTTGTATATTTCTAGGAATTTGTCTGCTTCTTCCAGATTGTCCAGTATATTGGCATATAATTTTTCATAATACTCTCTTATAATTGTTTGTATTTCTGTGGTGTTGGTTGTGAACTCTCCTCTTCCATTGCAATTTTATTTATCTGGATTCCTTCTCTTTTCTTTTTGATATGTCAAGCTATGGGTTTATCAATTTTATTAATTCTTTTAAGGAACCAGATATTAATTTCATTTATCTGTTTTACTGGGTATTTTGTTTGTTTCTGTATCATTTATTTCTACTCCAATCTTTATTATTCCCCTTCTTCTGCTGGCGTTAGACTTTGTTTGCTGTTCTTTTTCTAGCTCCTTTAAGTAAAGGTTGTGTATTTGAGATTTTGCTTCTTCTTGAGGTAGCCCATATTGCTATATACTTTTCTCTTAGGACTGCCTTTGCTGAATCCCAAAAGCTTTGGACTGTCACGTTTTCATTATCATTTGCTCCCATGTACTTTTTAATTTCTTCTTTAATTTCCTGGGTTAAACCTACTAAAGAATAAATGGGTTAACCCATTCATTATATATAGAAATAGATATATATATTTACAAATAGAATATATTTGTGGTCTTTCCAATTTTTTTTTAGAATTTTAGAGGGATTTTCCCAAAAAAAGCAGATAAAAATTAATAGAAAAAGTGAGAATACTTTGGCTGGTTAAAAATAAAGAAAGGAAAAGGAAAAGAAAACAGATTCAGTGTATGCTAAAGCCATCGATTTTGATGTGGTCCAGATAAGATTACACTGAACTAGTTCAGAGCTTCAAAATGTATATGTTCCTAACTGGCCCTTCTCTTATCTCTAAGCTACCGTTACTCCAGCACCTAATACAAAGTAATAGAAGAAATATTCTTTTGTGTTACAGGATGTTAAAATAGGAGTCTTACATCTGTTTTGACTGAGACCTCAGGGAAATAGGTAACTATTGTTGTCACACCCAAGCAATATTCAGGTTGTACAAGCCTTCTAAAAGAGATAACAAAGAACCAGTTTTGTAACCCTTGGCTTACCAAACATCTTCAGACTTTAGAAAAGAATGGGAAGGTAAATGGTGAGAAAATTGGCAAGAACTACTGGTGGGTTATGAACCTGCAAAAGTATGTCTTTTGCTCTCCTCAAACATCTTGAGGGAGTCCTCAAGAAGACTTGGTATCTATCCTTTAAGTTTGGGAACACACAGTAGAGTCTCCAGATAAGTGTCAGACACCAGGCTAATATGGTGGAGCCGCTGCTCTGAAGACAGAGTAGTCATGATAGCTGCATTTGGGACAGTCTATGTCTCAGTCAGCTTGTGCTGTGATAACAAAATGCCATAAACTGGGTGGCTTCAACAAGAGACATGAACTTCTCACAGCTCTGGAGGCTGGGAAATCAAGACCAGGCCAGAATAACTCAGTTCTGGTGGGAGCCCTCTTTCTAGCTTGCAGATGACACGTTTTTGTCCTCACATGCTAAGAAGAAGAGGAAGCATGCTCTCTAGTGTTTCTTCTTATAAGGTAATTAGTTAAACCTTATTACCTCCCAAAGTCTCCACAATCACATTGAGTAAGTAGGGTTTCAACATGCAGATTTTGAAGGGACACAAACATTCAATCCATAATCATCTGTATTCCTGGTATTAGTGCTTCTCCTGGACAAGAGATAATGAGGTGTTAGAATCTGCCCAGGAGGGCTGCCTGGAGGAAGAAGGACCTCAGCACAAAAAAGCTAAAGTTGTACTGCTAGAAGTTTAAAGACTAAAGGAGGAATTTTAAATAACTGGCTGGAGAAAATGTATTAGCTACTGAACTACAGATGAGGTATTGTTAGTGTTTGGTGGGGATGAGGTTCCTGAAGGCCCACAAAGCCCTCTGTAAGTGTTAGCTTTAAATATTCACCAAGGTGGGGGCGCCTGGGTGGCTCAGTGGGTTAAGCCTCTGCCTTCCAGCTTGGGTCATGATGTCAGGGTCATGGGATGGAGTCCTGCATGGGGCTCTCTGCTTATCAGGGAGCCCGCTTCCTCCTCTCTCTCTGCCTGCCTCTCTGCCTACTTGTGATTTCTGTCTGTCAAATAAATAAATAATCTTTTAAAAATAAATAAATAAATAAATATTCACCAAGGTGATGGGTATTAAGGAGGACATGTGCTGTGATAAGCACTGGATATTATACACAACTAATGAATTGTTGAACACTACAACAAAAACTAATGATGTACCATATGTGGCTAACTGAACATAATAAAAAATGTGTATTTTTTTTTAAATATTCAACAAGGCTATAACAAGCTAAGATCCTTATAAATTATGGCCAGTCAAGTACAATATTATCTCCTTCTTTTCCTTTCTCTGTATTCTAAACCCAGAAGTATCAGAAGCTAAGGCTAAAAAGTAAAGACTAGGGAAAAGGAGCTGGTGAAGAGGGGAAAAAAAAATCCCACCAGAAAAATCCCACCCCTCTCACTAAAGGCTGGAACTGAGGTAGGAGAGAAGTTTAACTTAGTTTTGACTATTTCATGATTCTTGATATTTTATTCACTGAAATGAGACTGATAGGAATAAATAGGAGTAGAAGATACTACTTGGGCACAAGATTTTAGCCAGAATGAGAAAACTATCTTCACAGAATGGAGTCGAATGAAGAATGACACATGAATAACAGCACTTCCGATTACACCTTAAATATTTTGCTCTTTCAACACACAAGTTAAATTTATAACCCTTGAGAAAGTTTAAACTAGAAACTTATTTTTATTCTTCACTTTTTTTTTTTTAAGGCCAACTGCCTCTGTTTCTTTACTACCCACTTATTGCTTATGACCTTAAAACACATTTTCTATAGAAATTGCCAATGCCAGGGTGTGCCTGGGTGGCAAGCCTCTGCTTTTGGCTCAGTCGTGATCCCAGGATCCTGGGATCGAGCCCCATATTGGGCTCTCTGCTCAGTGGGGAGCGTGCTTCCTCCTCCTCTCTCTGCCTGCCTCTCTGCCTACTTGTCATCTCTGTCTGTGAAATAAATAAATAAAATCTTTAAAAAAAAAAAAAAAGAAATTTCCAATTCCAGTTTTGGTGGTAAATTATTTTTTAAATTCCATCATATAGTAAAATGTTTCAGAAAAATAAAATGCAGTGCAATGTTAGAAGAATGATAGATAATGACATAGTTGGATTTATTCCAAAAATGGCAGGAATGTTTTCCTATTTAGGGAATTATTGATATAATTCATCACATCAGTTGATCAAATGAAAAAAACTATAATCATTACAAAATTCAAAATATCATTACAGATTTTAAGAAATCTTAGGAAATGAAAAAAATGAGTACCTTCTTGTGATAATAATCTCAGACTTTCCATGTCAACGTCTTATTTAATGACTGAACACAAAAGGTATCATCTTCAAAGTCAGAAACAACAACTTGGGAATCAATTAAGGATCGAGAATATAGAATAGAAAGCTTAAAAGAAAGATTCATATATAAACAAAAAACATATGACCAGTGTCATTTAAAATCAGTGAGAAATGGACAGAGATGTCAATAAATGGCACTGAACATTGGCCAACTTTTCAGGGAAGAAAATAGAAGACTAAAACTATTTCAAATACTTTCCACAAGGATTTAAGATATAGATGTAAAAAATGATGAGAAGTGGCACTAGAAAGTATAAGTCAATATTATCTTGGGGCAAAGAAAACATAATTATAATACAAAGCTCAAAGCAACACACTGAGAAAGACATAATTGACTATAGAAATGTTTCTATACAACAGAAGTTACCATAAACAAATGCCCACCTGGAGTCACTCCTATGAATGAGGCTCAGGGACAAGGTAAACTAGACTTATTCTCTATCACCAGGTAGAATGCAACCATTTCAGAGTCTCTAACTGCAGTAAAGGACTCGACATTCATCAGAATTCTATGTGTGGACCTGGCTAGGTGAATTGTTACTTGGCTCTACCACCCACCTATGATAAGGGACTAATGTCTGGGTTACACAACCATGAGAAGCTAGAGCTGCCCATACCCCAATTATTTCCAAGACAATTAAGTAAACATAGTGTCATCTCATGGTGTAGCTGGGGTAGGGAAGTGATTCTTTGCCCTAGCTGCATGTTAAAATCACCTATAGGAAGCACAGAACCTACCTCAGAGATTCCAATTCAACTCAGGTGAAGTAAAGCCCAGGCTGCCTACCTTTTGTTTTTTGTTGTTGTTGTTAGTTTTCCAGTTACATAGTATTTCATCATAAAACCAAGGGGATGTGACTTATTACTCAGCAGCAAATCTGTAGCAAAGGAAGGCTTTAAAAAATAATAGTGATTTACTGTCTTCAAAAAAATGCAGTCTTCTAACTGAAACAATCCTACTCAGTAATTCTGAAAGTAAAGAAACACCTTTCTTCAGAGCATATCTCATTTCTGGTTAATACTTCAAAAGTTCCATTTGGCGTTCTCTAGCACCCTAAAAACCTCTTTCACGTCAACCTCTTTGTATCCCCATACTTTGTAACTAACTTTTAAGATTGTAAATCTATTCTCTTTAATGAAAGTACATTGCAATGACTAATTAGCTAAAGAAGCTTTATACTTGTATTTTTGAAGACAGGACTGATGAAGTCCCAGAACCTAAGTCAGGTTCGGTGGGGTGACTGGTGGAATGTTACATTCCTGCTATCAAGCATCCTTGTTAATGAGATTTAGGTTTAGAAGAAATTTAACTTTATTTACTTTTCCTTCTACTTCCACCTCCTTCGGTTTTTATGGAGGGGAGGGTAACATTAGGCTTTAGGAACTGAGTTCTGTGTCTTTGGAAATTGGGCTATTGTTAAGGTAACTTCTTTGTTGTAATCTCAAGGACATTTGCAAACCAAGGGAGACTCCTGTTTTGCAGGATTGCGATCTCAGCAAGTTAACTATTTATCATTTTATGGCAGTCAGGGGTGCCTGAGCAATGCTACACATATGGAGGGGAGCGGATGAAGGGGGGGGTGCAAGGCGCCAGCTCTTGCTTTGTCCTCAGCCAGCCTCCTGCTCCCTCATCAGGACGAAAAGACTGACAAGATCAGACAGAGCACATGGCACACAGTCATACTGGCACAATGAACACTTCAAATTTTTTTTTTCAAGTCAACAAGGTTGCCAGGTAAAACACAATAAACAAAAAAATAAAAATAAAAACTTCCAGGGAGGCAGGGCGATTTCAGCATGAATCCCTAGATATTTCACACATAAGCCCGAAAAACATCTTCACTGAGTAAATAAACCCTAGTCAAAGTATCTCCTTGGAAAGAAAAACATCCTTATTTTGGTGTTGTCTCTAATGACTTAGGAATGTGATTCCTACTTACCTGCAAAAGCTTCACCACAAATGCCTTGGGCTGCTGGGTTTACATCCTACAGTGATTTATTTTTTGCAAAGTTATTTGACCTTTTAGTGTGTTTATCCTACTTAAACTAGATAGTTTGAACTAGATCTTAAAGACAAAGAACGTTCTTTTGTATTTTTTTCCATAATAATCGGAACCAATTAGCACTTAAATAGTGGCTGAATAATAGTTGTTTAAAATATTCCCCTTCACACTAAAGCAAGAGCTCACAGGCCTATGATTCCAGGTACACAATCCTTAGGTGAAAGAAATTTCCCCAAACCCTATTTGTCAGAAGACCTGACCTGTTAGGATACTCAGTTGGAGGAAAGGAGGCAGGAGGAAGCATAGAAAAAGCAGCTTGTTCGCTTTGGGAACATCAGAAGAAAGCTCCCTTGGTTTCTACATTCTCCAACATTCTTCATGGCCATGAGGTGCTCCAAAAGGCATCAGAAACAGCAAACACCACGAAGGGAGGAGAACAGGTTGGGGTTATTGTGGCTGTATATTGATTTGTGACCAAATGGGCATCCTTTCGGGGAAACCCAGAAATGTTGGGGGGGGGGTCTCTCCGTAAGGGTATACAAAGGCAACTGGAGTAAAAAACAGGAACTTTGGCTTCCTGGTGTCTTTGTGACCCCATTTTTATCCTTAGGCTGCTGAAATATGGTCATATTAAGTTATTACCATATGAGAATGCCAGAGATGTGCCAACTGTGCTTTTTCCTGATGTTCCCAAGCCCTAAATCTGTTTTTATTATGCCAAACCCCTTCCTCAACAGCCCAAACCATATATGGGTAAGGGATGGGCTTGCAGAGTCAAGATTCAAACCTTACATTATATAACATATCCAAAACGCATCTATTTCCCCCTACACCATGCTACCATAGGTCAGACATACAAACAATTGATCAAGTAATACTTACTAGTGTTAAGAAAAAAGTATCCAACACAGAATTCTGGCAAAAGGAAGGCTATATATCCTTTCAATGTCATACTTGAACATGATCTCACAGACCCACCCAAAGATTATTAATTTCACTTGGAGAATGTACCTTTGTTTGACTTGCTATTTAATATTGATTCTACAAAGCTATGTAAAAACTTGTAGCTTTTTCCAGCAGAGATGCAAGTGAGTTCTGTTCAGTCAAAAAAAAAAAAAAAAAAAAAAAAAAACCCTAAATAACATTACTTTATTGCCCTTGAGAGTATTGACCATTTCATCTCTAACTTAGCCAATTTATTTAGTTTGCCATCACCAACAAACTATAATATTCTATGTTCTTTAAAAGCCCTCTGTACCAATTTATTATTCTGCTGACTCCTGCACTAATGAGTTAAATAAATCTTTGACAAGGGCTCACCATGTACTTATGTAAATGTTATATTGAGTTTTTGAATCTTTTTCTTTAACACCACAACATGTTGCTAAGTTTCGACATGAGGAGTGATTTCATGCAGTAGGGCCAAGACAAAGGACAGGTTTGACAGATGAAATGCCGCTGAGGTGAACCTCAAGGAACAGACAGAATTTCACCGTGGCAGTGGGAAAGAAAGCAGATAAAACTTCAAATATTTACACATTTACATGTAAAGCTGACAAAGTGGTTCTAACTTGGATCGCTTAAAAATACTTATTTTAGACCTATTTTATGTGATCTTCTTAATGAAATACTATGAAATAGGATCCATCAATGCATGCAAAGAACAAGACATTATAGCCAAATAGAACTTATTCCAGAAAGTGATAGGATATTCAACAACTGAAAATCTATTGACATAATAAAGTGTATCAAGAAATCACAAAAGAAATACCACATGATATCAATAAATTCAGAAAAAGATACTCAGAAGAAGACCATCTCTAATAAAGACAGTAAGCAAAATGAAACTGCTTAAAACTAATAAAAGTTATTTATTAGATTTCAATAGCAGATACTGTAAACAATAAAAAACTAAAATCATTGTCCTTCATACCAAGAACCAGACAGAGATGATCACTATTGTTCACTGTCTTGCAGATACTAACAAATGCTACACACATTTTAGAAAAATTAAATGCCATGTAATAATCATTGGAAAACAAGGTTAATCCCTTTGTTGATAAGGCTGCCTTTTAAACAAAAGAGAGAGAATTTATGTGACTTGGTTAGGTGGCTGTGTATGAGAAAACTTTTTTTTAATCAACAAATTTTCCCTATTTAGCAATAGTCAATGAGAAATGGAAAAGGGAATGTCTATTCTTAAAGACAACAAGAAAAAATACCTAGGAGTAAATTTAACAAAACTTTTATATGAACATCCATAGTACAAAAATTTTACATCTTATTGAAAGGCAGCTATGCTCACCACTATACCACCAACGCTTTACATCTTATTGAAAGATACAAAATAAGATATGAAGAAATGGAAAGATGTATATTATGTTCTTGGATTGGAAAAACAGTATCATAGAAATACAAATTTCTCCAAAATTAATATATAAATCTAATTTAATTGCAATTAAAAATGTACCAGAGAGTTAAATTATGTATTAAAGTTTTTATAGAATTTTAATTTCCCAAGGTCCTATCTTGTGTTTTGAGATTTTCACAGCCTCATTGATAACCTCCTTTTCCTACCAAATTTCCACCAAGGGAGGGGTATGCTATGGTCTCAAGTTTTCAGCTTTCTATCTCTTTGGTGGTTCATGTCCAACAGAATACTCTATTAGGCATTAAAATATGTTGAAGAAGGATCATTTTCTCTAATTTGATGGATGGAGGAAAGTGGGTGACAGAAAGAGATAATGTGAGAGGAGACTGGTTTCTACTCAGTGCTAGAGCTTACTTATTTTTTCTAAACTATCTGAAGGCAATTTTACTCTTTACCATGAATACCACCCTCCTCACTACATTGTAAATGTACACTCCTAGTGACATAAGCTAGACCTCATGTCTTGTGAACAGATAACCAGCCTAAAAGAGCATCTGCCCTTCCCTGACCCAGGAACTTCTTCACATCATACAGTTTTCCTCCCTCAGTTGACAGTGAAGAATATCTTGTTCAAATGCCTCTTTCTAATTCCTGTTTTTCTTCCCTTTGTCCACAGGTTTGCAGCATGACAAGAGTGTGGCAGCACCTCAGTTCACACAGTCTCCATAAAAACAGCCAAGGAGGAGAATGGATATTTGTAGATCAAGCTGCCTCCAGAGGTGCATAGAAGCTCTGTGAAGTCTGACACTAATTTCTTCATACCCAACTTTGACGCATTTTGCCCACCATTCCCAGAGACTCAGGACCTCCTGGAAAGTTTCCAGACGACCTCATGCACTTTTTTTGCTTAGCTAAAATACTGTTGTGTTACACTCTATTTCCTTTCATAAACACATTTTCCGAAACAAAATGAATAGAAAATATTAATATTTTATTTGAAGACTTCACCTTGTTAAAATTTTAATGTAAAGTTTTGTAGAAAGGTAGCCACCATTGATTTATCATAAACCTGTCATTCCAACTTCATAAATCACAAATATACTCCCCCAGACACCATTTTCTTTAAATAGCAGGGGTTTGTTGTTTGTTGTTTTTTTAATAAAAGAGCTATAGTAGCCTCAAGAATCTCTATCGAAAGTTAGCCTTTGGAAAATCAGCCGCCCATACAGAGGAGTTAGAAAAAAGTCAGACAGCTTAGTTTGCCTAATCAACAACGTTAAACCTTCATCCTCAATCTTACAACACTTTCAAACTCATTAAAAGAGGAATTGCTTCTGTTTGTCATCTACAAACAGCACCAGCTGATAACACAAAAGATAGAAATCTAAGCAAAGCATCCCTTTTGGGAATAAAACCACAGCTGCTGTCCAACAACAACACTATTTATCATATTTGATTACTAAAGCAAAACAAAATACAGTGTTTAAAGTGAGTCAACCAATAAACAATCATTACTTACCACTGAAGTACCATCAAGAAATATTTTTATCATAAATATCAGCTGATAAAGAAGACATTTTTATTCTCAACACAAAGCTGTTTCTCAATCAATAGATACTCAATTCATCCTTCAAATCCCACTCCTCCTTCAGCAATAATCATTTATGAGTGTCTACTATGTGCTTAGTTCTAATTCTTCCTGAAGGATCTGTATTATAACTTTTCATATTCCAAAATGTACCTTTCACATCTGACAGCTCTACATAAAATGCAATTCTTTGTTATGTGAAGTAGTAGTTATATTCTCTCTCTTTTTTTGAGATTTTATCTGTTGATAACAGAGAGAGATAGTGAGAGAGGGAAAACAAGAACAGGGGAGCTTGAGAGGGAGAAGCAGGCTCTCTGCTGGGCAGGGACCCCAATGTGGGGCTCAATCCCTGGACCCTGGGATCATGACCTGAGCTGAAGGCAGATGCTTAACCAACTGAACCATCCAGGTGCCCCATAGTGGTTATATTCTTTAAGTTAATGGTCATATCTTAAAGCCAATCCCCTGAAGAGAAGTCATTTTAAACAAATATGAATTAGTTCCTGCAACACAGATATCCTACAGCAATAAGACTAACTGCCTCTTAGTCTTCTATTAAACCAATCCTGAGCTTAAGGCAAGGAAAAACCCTCTGAAAATCTCTACCATTCCAGAATTAGTTCCTGCAACACAGATTTCCTACAGCAATAACTGCCTCTTAGTCTTCTATTAAACCAATCCTGAGCTTAAGGCAAGGAAAAACCTCTGAAAATCTCTACCATTCCAAAACCAACTCTGAAGTCCCTGGAATTTGAATAGTTAATTACATTCTATTAACCATGGCAATAACTTTATCAAAATATATGTGTTTGCCAGCGCAGGAAAGCAGGTTGCTTACCTGCTTCCTGACTTTGACTTGCTCTGCCAGAAAGGTTATTATAAAGGTTAGGACATTTCGAGATGACTCAGATGGTGCTGGGAACGTGTAGGTTCAGAATGGTTTCCTGCTTCTACTGAAGCTTTGTGGAAAGCCATTAAATCTGTAGGAAATGACTGGGGTGAGATGAGTGTGGCTGAAATATGATTATCACTCACCTTGCCCCACAGTAGCATGTCAAGCCAGTTTCACTTCTGAGCTGCTTCACCAAATCCTTGAAATGTACTGAGAGCTTAATTCATTTGTTTGAAGACAAACCTGACCCAAGCCAAGTTCTCAATGCCTTGAAGGCACAGGTTTTCACTGTGTAGTGTAACAAGAATCAATTGGATTGCCTCATTCTTGCTCCTCTTGTGGGCATGGGAGCCAGGAATGTGCTTGTTTATATGCTGCCCAGGTGTTTCTGAAGAAGTTGATGCTATTTTTAAAACACTGGTTTAGGATGAAAAAAAAAAAAAAATCTACTCCCTAATGGACAAGTAACAGAAACAACCGCTTTACACTGAAAGAGGTCAAATTGGTGTTCAAAGACTCCTAGAAGAAAAAGCTACCAGAACTAGATGATTGATGAAAGATAGATAATAGATACATAGATAGACGATGATAGATGATAGATAGATGATAGATAAATAGATAGAGATAGATGATAATGATAGATAGATAGATGATAGATAAAAGAACTGAAGTCTGGCTGAGGCTGACGGCGGAATCAAATCCAATTTAAATCTAGACCAGGTTATGCCAATGTTTCTTTAAAAGTGATACCATCCACTCTACTCAGTTAAATCAGAGATAGGAAGACAGAGAGGAAGAGATGATCCTATAGTATTGAGGTCTTGTACAGAAAGAGATTGAAATGAGAATAAATTATGAGAAGAATAAAGTAACCTGTGATCCCCAGAAATAGGCAGCTGAAGTATCTCAAAGCAAAGACACTGAATCCCAAATGAGTGGGGCAAAGGCACAGCTGTGCATAATGCCAGCTGTGTCATTCCTCAGAGCTCAGCTGAGTCCTTCTTTTATTGGGAGAAAGTCCCATGCAGCAGAACATACCTGTTCTGTCAACCAAGGTAACAAGCTCTCACTCTGTAGCCCACCTTCACCCTCCCACTTATCTTCCCCTTGATTAGCTCCCTCTTGGAAAGACCTAGTGTAAGCCTGTGCCATTTTTCTGGATGGTAATTAACTAGAAATGTATTGAAATAGACACATGCATTAACTTCACTTTTGGGAATTCAATTTGAACCCCACACTGACTCCTAGGAAGTATCTTAGGGGAGAAGGAAAGACCGTCTTCACCCTTTCTTTTTAAAGTTTTTATTTTTTTTTTAAATTTTATTTATTTGACACAGAGAGAGAGAGATCACAAGTAGGTAGAGAGGAAGGCAGAGGTGGAGGGGGAAGCAGGCTCCCTGCCCAGCAGAGAGCCCTCAGGGCTCGATCCCAGGAGCCTGAGATCATGACCTGAGCCAAAGGCAGGGGCCTAACCCACTGAGCCACCCAAGGCGCCCCCATCTCCACCGTTTCAGTGGTCTGTCCAGGAATTCCCTTGGAGGCACACTAATACTGAGCTAGTCATTTGGGGATCCAGTCTGTTTTCTTCCTCAGTGGAGTTTCCAATCCAAAACGGTTTTTTGGGGATTTTGTTTGCTGGTTTTGTACAGAACGTGAACTGGATCCTGGCCAAAAACAACCAAGTGGCACTCAGAGACCTCGGAGGATTGGAGATTTATTTCATGCCAGCAGGCCCAGAGGAGAGTAATCTCTCAAGGTCTGAGCCCTGACCACAAAGGAAGTAGTTTATACACTTTTACTTCCATATCTGTGCCACTCTGGTGGCCGCAGCCAGTGGGGCTAGGGGAAAGCCTGCTATAGCCCTGGGGCGGGGACTGGGATTCCCCTGCTGTATTGGTCAGCCACCTTGGAACACATATTTTCCTTATCAGTTTCTTTGTGTGATGCACTTATTGTAATACCTGCTCAGCAGGAAGCCTGCTTCCCCCTCTCTCTCTGCCTGCCTCTCTGCCTACTTGTGATCTCTGTCTGTCAAATAAATAAATAAAATCTTAAATAAATAAATAAATAAATAAAAGTTGTTATTACTCATTGCTAAATGCACATACTTCCCAGAGAAGAATTCCCTCTGATATGTCTGAGAATAACATAGCATCAAACTAACAAGGAAGACTGATGATACACAGATATAGAAAGTGGCTCCAAACACTGTGCACATGAAGGGACATGACAATGGGGAAAAAGGAGTGAGCTATGCTGTGTTGTACAGCAGTGTTAGCCCTGCTGTACAACCCAGAATATAATCAACATCATTCAACAACTGCTTGGAGGATATGTGGCCACACATCTCCAAAAATCACCACTCCCTACAACCACCACCACCAACAACCCAAACAAATAAAACAAAAAGATTCCTTTCTTTCCTATGAGTCCTTCCCTGGCTCCGTTTCACCTTTGGAATAAAGCAGAGAATCTGGCTCTAGACAGTGGTCCAGGAAACAGGTCGCACCTCTCTTGTCAGTTCCCAACCTCCTTCCAAGTCCCCACTGGGAATTGTTTTGCCCACATCTTGGGGATTGGACCATACTGAGAATATCGTTGTTGAAAATTAACCTGGGTACTGATTCCCTGCAAGTCATTGCTCTCTATGTGAACTAGTTCCTATCTAGCCCCAATATATCGCCAGCTGTTTGTACTTCCATTCAATAGATAAAATAGGGAGTTGAAGCAGGTCTCTGTCCAACTATCTGTCTCTCTACTTCTCTCTTTTTCCCCCTAAAACTAAAATGCTTACACTAGTTTTTCCAACAGTACATTTTATTAAGCAATAAAAACAAACTCTTAAATTGGTGAGAGATCACAAGAAATCTTAATAGCTAGGTTACTCAAATGGGGGATGCAGGTCCCATACCCTGTTGCACCTCCTCAATCTCCTTGGCATCTTAGAAATACTATTGGTTTAATATATTAAGATGCTTTCCTAAGTGTTAATGATGATAGATATGGACTCAAATTGCAGGTTGAGAAATGAGAGGTTTGGAGATTTAAAAATAAAGAAGAATGATCTCAGATGTATTATGCAGCAAATATTTACTAAATTCCTGCTGTGTGTGAGGCCTTGTGATAAGAACTTGGGGTACAACAGAGAACCAAGCAAAGATAATGGATTGATCAGGCAGTAAAGGTTTTATCCAAAGAACTCTAAACATAGGATACATACTTCCACTCCCAGCGTGGACTTTACCAAGGTAATCATTCAGATTCTTGCTAGAACTATGGCTCTGAAGTGCCCACATACTCCCAGGCCTAGATCCACCATGACAGTGGTTTAAAGAAACTCTTCTCATACTGTAGAGCATCAATGACTGAGGGATCTTTGCAAGTTCCAAGAGTGACATCTTCAGTTTCAAATCAGTGTCATCCTGCAGTGGGACTTTTACTACAGGAGTTTCATTTGTCAGATTGCTATTTTCCTAATGACTTGCCTCACTGTTAAGAATAGTTATCTGGTTAGCATGTTACTATCTTTAGAGGAAAAATACAACATAAATGCCAAACTTCTGGTATAGTTATATCCTCAATGCTATATTCTAACTCTTCGAATTGCCATTCTTAGACTCTTTTGTTTTTCAGGAGCCTGGATTCTAGCCCTTTAATCTGTCTCCAGAGCTGTGGGTGAAAGCATATTTTGCCATAAGACAGATCTGAATGCTCTAAGCTTCAGAATTCCTTGAGTTTCATGATCTCATGAGGGGCCGAATGGAATTGCATTCAGTTAAAGTGTTCTCTTGTGACATCTAACTTTCCTTCAGGATGGGTAGCACAGGCCCAGCCTAATACCAGTGGGATTCTGGGGTCCAGGCCTTTATCTTGGCCATGGGTACACAAAGTAACAAAGCACAAGGTAGTTCAAATCCCATCGAAGGAGATGGACCAAAACAAGTAAAGCATCACAAAAAATACTCTACGATTCCACTTATATGAGATACCTAGAGGTGTCAAATTCATAAGTACAGAAAGTAGATAGGTGATTGCTATGGGCTAGGGGAAGAAGGGGGATTTGGAGTTATTGTTTAATGGGCAACAAGTTTCAGTTCTGCAAGATTTAAAGAGTTCTATAGATTGTGTTGGTTGCACCACAATGTGAAAATACTTACCACTGTTGAGCAGTACACTTAAAAATGGTTAAGATGAAACTTGATGTCATATTTTTTTTGCCACAGTTTAAAAAGAGAACAGTACAGTTATGTGATAGATCAAAAATATTTTAGTGAGTACAAAATGGAAAGCAGAGCCTTCAACAGTCAGGTTTAGGGCAGACAATGGCTCAGAGCAAAGGCTGCAGTGAAGGAACAGAGCCCATGACTGTTTTTGAAATCAAAGTTTTATACTCAAAATATCCTTTTGTTGGAAGCTGATTGTGCAACACTGTCTGGCTGTCCTATTTTAGAGGCACCAGTCACAGTGGCCATATAACGCCTCCCAGACAGCACTAGAGCAGAGGCATAGACCTCAGAAATTCATGATCCCAAACCTGCAAATTCAGCTTCAGAGCACAGCAAAACTTTTCAAGTTGTACTTAATGTATTGTTTGTTTGGGTCTTACCCAACTGGGCAGAAGCCTCAGAAAGGAAAGCATTCTATCCTTGGTTAATGGCCTTCGGGAAGCAGAAAGAGGAGAGGAGAAAAGGATTAAAATGGCATGGCAAGAGAGAATCAGAGAAAAAGATTGAGTGTTATACTATATCATAAAAAGTTTATTGCTTGTTAGAGAGTCTCTGTAATGCTCACGATTTTGCCACTCAAAAATAATCTGGTCACTCCAAATTTAGAACAGGCAATATTTTCAGGCTACAGCCCATTGTAACACCCTCTGGAAGTGCCAGACTCAAATTGCCAACTCCCTAAAGGCTATTGCCACATAGATGTGCCCTCTGGACCTCAAGCTTAACATTTGTAAAACTGAAAAAACAGACCAGTCTTTTCTTCCTGAGTTCCCTTCCCAGTAATGGCACTAGCATCCTCACAGTCACGCAGGTTTGAACTGTTGGAGTCAAAGAAATTCTCCTTAACCCATACGATGTGTTTGCAAAAGCTCTTCAAGTGGGCTTCAGTGCAATTTGCCATACCCATCTCCTCTCCCAGGCTCCTGCCATGGCCATAATCCAGCTCCTAACACTAATCTTTTATTTGGTGTGTTGCTAGTGTTTCCTAACTGGTCCCAGCTTATATTATTGCTTTTAACTCCAACTTTTAAAATTTTTTTTAATTTTAACTATAGTGTCGTTGACAGACAGTATTGTATTAGTTTCAAGTGTACAATATAGCAATTCAACAATTCTATATATTTCTCAATGCTCATCAGAATAAGTGTACTCTTAATCCCCTTCACATATTTCACCCAACCTGCCACCCACCTCCCCGCAGTAACCCTCTGTTTGTTGTGTGTATCTAAGAATCTGGTTTTTTGTTTGTTTTTGTTGGTTTGTTTTGTTTCTTAAATTCCACATATAAGTGAAATCATATAGTATTTATATTTCTCTCTGACTGGCTTATTTTTCTGCATTATACTCTCTAGATCCTTCCATGTTGTTGCAAATGACAGGATTTCGTTCTTTTTAGGGTTGAGTAATATTCCATTTAACTCCAACGTTTACTTGCTTATATTCCCTCTTTAAATGCTTCAGTGGCTCCCCAATGTTCACAGACCAAAGGTTAAAATTAGCCTCAATTTCAGGTTTCCACACAACCCTACCAAAATTCCTCCCTTATCTCCATCTTTCCACTACATCTCTTTAGATACTTATGCTGTGCCATACACAACTACCTACTATTATCCAAACATGCTAGGAAATTTTGCACATCAATGTTGCTCCCTCAACTAAAATATTCTTACTATCTTCTCCATCTTTTTCACTTACTGAAATTTTACCTTTATACAATTCAGTCCATATATCATCTCCATGAAACTTACCATAAGCTTTTCCATTGGAATAAATTATTTCTTATTCACACTCAACTGTTTTAAATACCCAATACTATGTACTGAATACCAAGCCATGTGTTTCATCTGTTTTAAACAAATTTTAGGGCACCTGGGTGGCTCAGTTTGTTAAACATCTGTCTTTGCCTCAGGTCATGATCCCAGAGTCCTGGGTTAAACCACCATATCAGGCTCCCTGCTCAGCAGGGAGCCTGCTTCTCCTTCTCCCTCTGCCTGCTGCCCCCCACCCCCACTGCTTGTGCTCTCTCTCTCTCTCTCTCATTCTGTCAAATAAATAAAATCTTTTAAAATGTTTTAATGAATTTTTAAATTTTATTTATTTTTAAAATTTCTTTTCAGTGTTCCAGAATTCATTGTTTATGCACCACACCCAGTGCTCCATGCAATAGGTGCCCTCAATAACACCCACCACCAGGCTCACCCAACCTCCCACCCTCCACCCCTCCAAAACCCTCAGATTGTTTTTCAGAATCCACGGTCTCTCATGGTTCATCTCTCCCTCCAATTTCCCCCAACTCCCTTCTCTCCATCTCCCCATGTCCTCCATGTTACTCCTTATGCTTCAAAAATAAGCAAAACCATATAATAATTGACTCTCTCTGCTTGACTCATTTCACTCAGCATAATCTCATCCATTCCCATCCATCTTGATACAAAGACCCCACCAAAAAGGAGAATTTCAGACCAATATCCCTGATGAATATGGATGCCAATATTCTCAACAAGATCTTCGCTAATATGATCCAATAGTACATTAAAAAGGTTATCCACCATGACCAGGTGGGATTCATCCCTGGGTTGCAAGGGTGGTTCAACATTCGCAAATCAATCAATGAGATAGAACAAATCAATAAGAGAAGAGAGAAGAACCACATGGTTTTCTCATTGATGCAGAGAAAGCATTTGACAAAATCCAGCATCCGTTCCTGATTGAAACACTTCAAAGTAGGGATAGAGGGAACATTCCTCAACTTCATAAAATCTATCTATGAAAAACCCACAGTGAATATTATCCTCAATGGGAAAAAGCTGGCAGCTTTCCCTTTGAGATCAGAACACGACAAGGATGCCCACTCTCACCACTCTTGTTCAACATAGTATTAGAAGTCCTAGCTACAGAAATCAGACAACAAAGAGAAATAAAAAGTATTCAAATTGGCAATCAATGAAACAAGATGAGATTGGGAGGGAGACAAACCATAAGTGACTCTTAATCTTACAAAACAAACTGAAGGTTGCTGGGGGGAGGGGGGTTGGGAGAAGGGGGGTTGGGGTTATGGACATTGGGGAGGGTATGTGCTTTGGTGAGTGCTGTGAAGTGTGTAAACCTGGCGATTCACAGACCTGTACCCCTGGGGATAAAAATACATGTTTATAAAAAAATTTAAAAATTTTAAAAAAAGTGGCAATGAAGAAGTCAAACACTCTCTCTTCACAGATGACACGATACTTTATATGGAAAACCCAAAAGACTCCACCCCCAAACTACTAGAACTCATACGGCAATTCAGTAATGTGGCAGGATACAAAATCAATGTACAGAAATCAGTTGCTTTCTTATACACTAACAATGAAAATACAGAAAGGTAAATTAGAGAAATAATTCCATTTACTACAGTCCCAAGAACCATAAGATACTTGGGAATAAGCCTAACCAAAGAGGTAAGGGATCTGTACTCAAAGAACTACAGAATTGACATTGAAGAAGACTTCTTCAATGTCTTCTTCATTAAAGACATTGAAGAAGACACATAAAATGGAAGACCATTCCATGCTCATGAATCGGAAGAATAAATATTGTTAATGTATTTTTTAATCCCAGTATAATTAATGTACAGTGTTATATTAGTTTCAGGTGTACAATGTAGTGATTCAACAATTCTATATATTAGTCAGTGCTCATCAAAGAAAGTATACCTTAATCCTCCACCTATTTCACCCATTCCCCCATCTACTTCTCCTCTGGTAACCACTACTTTGTTCTTTATATTTAAGAGTCTGGTTTTTTATTTGTCTCTTTTTTAAATTTTTTCATTTATTTTGTTTCTTAATTTCCTCATATGATTGAAATCATATGGTATTTATCTTTCTCTGACTAACTTATTTCACTTAGCATTATACCCTCTATATTCATCCATGTTGTTGTAAATGGCAATGTTTCATTATTTTTTATGGCTGAATAGTACTCCATATTACCTAGCTACACCACATCTTCTTTATCCATTGATCTATCAATGAATATTCAGGTTGTTTTCATATCTTGGCTATTGTAAATAATGCTTCAATAAACAGGGGTGCATATATCTTTTTGAAGTAGTGTTTTTGTTTCCTTTGGGTAAATATCAAATAGTGGAATTACTATTTGGTAATTATATTTTTATAATATAATTTGGTAATTATATTTTTAATTTTAACTTTTTATGCTATCAATTCTTGTATTAAGAAAAAAATTCAAATAAACAACATTACACCACAAGGAGCTAGAAAAAGAAACTTACCTAAAATTTAGTAGAGAAAGGAAATAACAAGGGAAAATCAGAAATAAATAAAATAGACACCAAAATAAACAATGACATAACATTAGGAGTAATGACTCATTTTTACAAAAAAAAAAAAAGAGAGAGAGAGAGAGAGAGAGAGAGAAAGAAAGAAATGGTAAACAATACAACAAATACCAGAAATACATAGTGTGATAACAGATTACTATAAGTAATTATAAACAAACCAAATAAATTAGAAAAACCAAGGTAGCTCCTAAAAATGTACAAGTTTCCAAGATTTGGTCATGAATCTTGAATCCAAGAAATTGAAAATCTTCTTAGACCAAAAACAAGAACAGAAGTTTGAATTAAGAATCAAAAATCTCCCAAAACAGAAAAGGCATGGATCCTTTTCTTAAAGACCTTACAGTGAGCTATAAAGAATATATACTCAAGTCTTTGTTATTCTTCCCTATAATCTCCCCAGCAAGATTATAAATTTATTGATAGTAGAAATTACATCTCATTAATCTCTTTTTTGGGTACAGAAATTTTATTTTTTATTTTTTTTAATTTACAAACAAAATCTATATTTATTTTTATTTTTTATTAAGTTCAGTTAGTCAATATATAGTTAATCTCTTTAACCACCATTGTCTGATTTCATAATAGTGGTTTGAATTTGGTAGGTGCTCAGTAAAATTCAACTGATTAAATGATAAAAAGAAGTGAATGAATGAATGAGTGGAATAATTCATCTTTGCATGCCAATTTATTACACATTCTAACCTTTAAAAGCAATGAAACTTAAAGTATTTTTACTTGTATCATTCTCAACCTGAAGCTCAGTTACTTACTTACAAAGTTTTAAAATCCAGTGGATTTGCCAAGTTATATTTGAAATCAAACCACATAGGCATCCCAAAAATATCATATAGCTTCCTAAAAGATTCTTTTTATTCCTTTAACACCACTGCTAGTGCTTATTTGCCAGCTTTAGAATATTATATGCATCAATGTGGTATGGACATTTCCAAGAATAATGCAGAAAAAAATTACTCTCCTCCCTAGTGTTGAATTACATTTTAATTTGGGTTCTATGGAGATGCTGAATGTGCATGAATTAGCCAGAATCTACTGCTAATACATTCCATTTTTTTTTAGGTAGGCAACTATATAGCTTTGAGGAGAGACAGTGCTAGAAAAAAACTCTGCAAGATCCATTAGAGAATTCTATATCATTTGTCAACATATCCTTAACCAATATTCAAATGATAACAGGAAGAAAAATGCTGGAGCATCTTTGGTGGGTATGATAGATTACTGTTTGGAAGTAGTCTCAACTTCTCTCTGATCCAAATTTGGTCATGTGACTTGTGCAGGCCAAGAGAATAATATCGCATGTAAAGTGACCAAAAGCCTAAAAAGCACATGCACAATTGGCCTTATTCCCTTGCCCTTTTGTCATCCCTCTGAGAAAAGCATTCAAAGATCACATTGATGGCCCAGGAGGAAGAAGCCCAAGGTAAAAGCTGCTCCAGCCAGACCACCACAATTGGGCCCAACCTGGAAAATAATAAGCATATAAGCTAAATAAATGCTATTTTTCTATATCACTTACATTTTGTGGTTGTTTGCAGTGAGGCAATAATATACTGAGCTAATAACTCCCTCCCCTATATCCCTCCAATCTGGTGACAACCTTAATCCTCAGTGTTACTCACAGTCTCGTGTCTAATGCTGGACACCTTTGATTTGTCCTCCAGATCTACTCTCTAGCCTACTTTCTATCCTGGGACACTGATCTGGATAAACTGTATCAACAGGTGCCCTTCTCTCGAATTCCAAATGGGATCAACCAGGGCAGCTAGTGGGGAAACACAAAAAGAGATTGGCTTGGAGGGAGGCGGTAAGAACAGGGTACCTATTTCCCCAACTACTTGCCTCACTGTGTCCCTTGACCAAGGTGTACTTCTCTCAGAAAGGCCTCTACATGACTCTTCCTGGGAGCAGTTCCTTCCCTTGTCTACTTAGGTCTAGGGCAGTAAAGTCCAATTGCCCCTAATCCCAGGGTAAAGCATCATCTCCTATGGTGTCCTATACCCCCAGAACATTCACTTTTAAAGATAGGCCCTGTGTAAAGAAATCTACCTGGAAATGGCCTAGTTTGAGTGTTCTCTTTCCTGTTGGGGTCCTGACTGATTCAGAGCCCCCCATTCTAGACCCTCTTATTTTCTTTTTTTTTTTTTTTTTTAAGATTTATTTATTTGACAGAGAGAAATCACAAGACAGAGAAGCAGCCAGAGAGAGAGAGAGAGGGAAGCAAGCTCCCTGCTGAGCAGAGAGCTCGATGCGGGACCCGATCCCAGGACCCTGAGATCATGACCTGAGCCGAAGGCAGCGGCTTAATCCACTGAGCCACCCAGGCGCCCCAAGACCCTCTTATTTTCTACCAAGCATCATTTTTCAAATGGCAGCTTATCCATTGGAACCATCACCAACTGCCCATTCTTTAATGTCCTGCTTTATTGACCCATCTAGTCCAACTTAACACCTCTGATCTTGGACAGGATCAATGAAAACAACTTTGAGTGCATACTGTTTCCAGCCATGGAGATACAGAAGTCCTTACCTTTATCCTCTAGTGGGAGAGACAGACAAATCAAATTAAAATTAAATATGGCAAGGATATTGATATGGATATGCATATAAAGCTAATGAAGCCACAGAAGAAGGAATATTTAACACAGGACATTTCCCCCAAAATAGGAGCTATGCCAGTATGTTGACAGAATATAACAATGGTAAGAGAATAGCAGAATCAACTAATAGGTAATTGCAGGGCTGTGTATTTCTAGCTGTGTATCTTTGACCAGAAGCATTCAGCTTTTATTGTTTTATGTCTCATAAAACAATTATTTTCATTAAGTATCCAAGCGATTTAAAATCTGATACAGGTCCTGGTGGTTGCAGTCAGTTGAGCAACCAACTCTTGGTTTTGGCTGAGGTCATGATGTCAGGGTCATGAGATTGAACACCAAGTAGGGCTCTGCACTCAGTTTGGAGTCTGCTTGAGATTCTGTCTTCTCTCTTTGCCCCTCCCCCCTGCTCTCTCTCTCTCTCTCTCTCTCTTTCTCTCTCTCTCAAATAAGTAAATTCAATCAATCAATAAAAAATAAATATGAGGGCCAAAGAGGAATTTTCAAATGTGCAAAAGAACTGCTACTCATTCATTCTTACTGAAAAATATTACTTAAGAGGGGCATCTGGGTGGCTCAATGGGTTAAGCCTTTGCCTTCAGCTCAGGTCATGATCTCAGGATCCTGGGATCAAGTCCTGCATCGGGCTCTCTGCTTGGCAGGGAGCTTGCTTCCTCCTCTCTCTCTGCCTGCCTCTCTACCTACTTGTAATTTCTCTCTGTCAAATAAATAAATAAAACCTTTTAAAAAAATATTACTTAAGAGTGTCTACCAGAAAAATGGCTTAAAATTACCAAAATATTTAAGAAAGACAAAATGGTATATAGGAAATAGCAGACAGCAATGAAACTGGGGGAGGGGAATATTTCATTCTATATAAATGCTGAGATATTGTTATAATTCTAATAAAATTAAGAAAGGACTTCTAAAAAATATTTTTAAAAATCCAAACTAAAATTCCAAATGATTTTAACAAAACATTCAATGAGTATTGAGGAGTGATGGGGCAGGCCCTTCTTGTAGCTAAAGTTTGGCAGCATTCTACAAACTAGATGCCCTTACTCTGGACTTTGAATCAAGAGCTAGTGACACAGGGAAATAAGATCTACCGGGAACTTTCCCTGGTAGAGTGGCAATTGAAGTAAGATAGACTTTCTGGGGTAGGAGAAATAATAGTACTGGTTTTAATATCCAGTCAGCTTTTTTGGTGCTACTAATAGAGATCGCATGTTTAGAACTTGGCTCTTGTGATGGTGGAGCAATATTCTCACTGGGCCTCTTTCTGGGACATTATATTTGGGCATTGTTCTTGGCTGCTTAGCCTCCAAGCCTGCTTCTTTAATCCTCATTACAATTCTGGAAGATGTTGAATTTCTTTGTCAATTGGAATGTTAAATTGAAAGTAAAGACTGAAAAGTACCTAAACACAATTGTCAAAACATTCCTAAGTGAGGACCAAACCAAATGCAGAAATTTCCAAGCCAGCAGCTGAGAAATGATTCCTCTGCTTAAATAACTGGAGTTAATTTCTACCCTTTGTAGTTGACACCTAACAGATACAATGACCTTAACCCCTGGCCAAAGTTGATTTGTCAGAGGATGGAAAACTCATTCCAATTTGTATGATTATGTAGTTTTGTGTAGCAACCTAATGGCCTAAAACAATAATTTATCTTTCAATGTTTAGTGGATTGCTGGACTCAGGTGGAAAGTGTCACTTGAAATCTCTCATGCACTCACAATTACAGATCAGCTGGGCCTGTACTTATCTTATAAGGGCATTAGAGTAATCAGGAAAATGGCCCTCCAGGCATGTTTATATTGTAATCTCAGGAACCTGTGATTATGTTACCTTACATGGCAAAAGGGACTTTACAAATATGATTAAAACTATGGGCATACAGGGCAGCTGGGTGGCTCAGTTGGTTAAGCATCTGACCCTTGATCTCAGCTCAAGTCTTGATCTCAGGTCATGAGTTCAAGACCTGTGTTGCACTCTACACTGAGGGTAAATTCTACTTAAGAAGAAGAAGAACAAGAGGAGGAGGAGGAAGTGTAAGGGGAAGGGGAAGTGTAAGGGGAAGGGGAAGAGGAAGAGGAAGAAGAAGAGGAAGAGGAAGAAGAAGAAGAAGAAGCATGGACCTTCACATAAGGAAATATCCTGTATCATCCAAGTATGCTTAATGCAATCATATGAGTACTTCAAAATGGAGAAATGTTCCCAGCTCCAGAAAACCAAAAAGATGGCAGTGTGAGAAAGACTTAATCTGTCATTGCTAGCCTAAAGATAGAGGAAGGGGTCATGAGCTTGGAAAAGGCAAGAAATGGATTCTCTTCTAGGGCCTCCAGAAAGGAATGCAGCCCTACTGACATTTATTTTAGCCTCTTGAAACCCATGTTGGAGTTATGAACAACAGAACTCCAAGCTAATAAATTGGCATTGTTTAAGCCACAAAATGTGTGCTAGTTTGCCACAATAGCAATAAGAAACTATTACAGGCATGAATACCAGGAATTATGGCTCAGTGGGAGATCATCTTTGGACACCAGGTACCAAACCTGATCTGTAAGAGTCCTCTCTTAGGGATTTAGAATTAAAACTCAAAGATCATTCACTCTGTTAGAGGAAAGACATTAAACCCAGAAACTGGTAATAATAGCCCATTTTTCTAACATGCACTCTATAAAATCAGAATACACCATTTATAATTTTTAAAATAAACTAATGATAGCAATACTAATTGAAAAATGAAAGTTCTCACTTAACATTTTGCATTTCTTGTGTTGGACAAAGAGGCTTTCCTAATTTCTTAAACTGTCAGTCTATTTCCTTCAATAATAACATAATTTAATCCTAGAAAAGTCATGTTGCCTTAATAAATTCCTTGGGTAAGAAAGAAATGTATACATATGACTTGGTAAATATGAAATAATATTCAAATATACCTGGAACCAGAATGAGTGAAGCTGAATATCTTGAGAGGAGAGTTTAAGAAACTAAGAATTTATGCATGTGAGTTACCTACCTCTATGGAAAGCAACTAATTTGTGCCAACAAATGGGAGTTAGCTAGTTCTACTAGTTCTGCTACTAACTACTAGAACTAGTTATCTCCAGTTATCTCCAGTTATCTAATCTACTAGCCAGATAATAGGTTAGTTACATCTATTAGTTAAATCTCTATTTAAACTAGAGATTAAATATTTAGGAGTATCTTGTACACATCTTTATGTGACTATATATCAAGTCTGATTATAGGACAATACAGTTAAAATTAGCTGAATTTTCAATAATATTCATTTGTTCTGCCTTCTTCAATTGTTCTGTTATTCCTACAAGCAAAAAATTGAAATCTAGAGCATTTCATTTATTCAAATAAGAGCATTGTCCTGTTTCTACTACCAGTTCTTCTTTCTACTCACCAGCATTTCCTTCCTCAGTAAATCTCTAATGAGATGCTTTGCCAAGTTTGTGCTAATGGAAAGCTACATTTTTAATCAGCTTAGAACAAATATAATGTTTAACATAAAGATAGAAAAGAACTGACTTAGAATCTTCCTTTAATATCAGAAAAATTTGGGGAAATGAAGGAAACCCCTTGCTTTTAAATATGCATGTCTCTGTCCTTCCCATTTAGATAGGGGACAGATATAAAAGCACTGAGAAAATGTCAGAAAGTTCCTTCAATAAAACAGACCCAAGCTATTTTTATGGGCAATATTAAATTAACGGAACTTCTGGGTGATCCGAGGAGATAAAGGAGTTCAAACATTATAAATTCACCCACAGTAGTATTTATTACACTTATTACACAATTGAACTGGTTGATTTTTTAATCTTAATAAGAAAAACAAATACACCCCATGAATTCTTCCACCTATATCATACTCTACTAATTTTATTATTCTAACAGCAAATGTTTTACAGATTGCTTTTCTACTTTACTCCTTTAAAAATATTCTATAGAGGGGGCTGTCTGGGTGGCTCAGTCAGTTAAGTGCCTGCCTTCAGGTCATGATCCCAAGGTTCCAGTATGCAGCCCTGTCCAGCTCTCTGCTCACTGGGGAGTCTGCTTCTCCCTCTCCCTTGGCCTGCTGTGCCCCCTTGTGCTCTCCCTCTCTCTGTCAAATAAATAAATAAAATCTTTTAAAAACATTTTAAAAATATTCTATAGATAGCTGAAAAACATCATCAGATTATTTCAAGAAATATTTCAGATTATTTCAAGAAATAATCTCTCTCTTATAACCCCTATGACAAATCACTAAAAAGAAAAGGGGAGATGGAGGGGGTACGAAATAAGTTGGTCCCTGTTGGTTTCTGTTTCAGTCAGTTGCATGAGAGGGTCTCATTCAAAAGAACTGGAAGTTTCAGAGGCAAGAAGCATGAACTACTCTCAGTCCCCAGCACAGCCAATTGCACACACTGAGTTGACTTCCACCCATGCCTTCTTTTCCATTCTCATTGTACTCTGGATTTAGGTCCTTGTTGTCTCTCTCTCTGAATGATTTTAAAAAGCTCTCAACTTTACCTTCCAGAACAGAGCCATCTTTCACATAAAGCTAAACACCTAAAATCTTGCCTTGAGGATTGGGTTAGTCAGATTTCGAAAACTCTTCCTTGCTGACCCCTGCACTGGTGTCTGTTGCCAACAGATCTACATACTATTAAAGACCCATATAATTTAGACTGAAGGTCTCCTGTCTTAATCCCCTATGTCATTTTCCTGTTCCTCCTTCTTCTCACCTCTAGCCTTACCCCCCCCCCACCACCTGAATCTGCTCTGCAGTTTCCACCTTTGCTTACCCTGTTTCCTCTACATAAATTACCTTTCTTATTCACCTCAATGCTTCCAAATTCTACACTCTCCCTGAAGCTTTGGTCCCCCACTCCCAAGTCAGAAATAATCTCTCCCTTATCTGTGTACTGTGTTATTTCATTTTTATGTTTACCATATCCTCCATCACAGGCTTCCTTGTAGTATGGTTATTTGTGAACATGAGGATAGGGATTATGTATGGGGCGCCTCAGTGGCTCAGTGGGTTAAAGCCTCTACCTTCAGGATAGGGATTATGCCTCACCCTTCAAACCACAGAACTTTGTTTATATTAGCCTTGGTCAATAACCTTTTGCTGAATTGAACCTAAAAGAGAAAAAAGAGGGTCAGGAGTAGGGGGAATAATATTCTATTTAAATGAAAGGTTATCATTCTTTTTTTTTTAATAAACATATTATGTATTTTTATCGCCAGGGGTACAAGTCTGTGAATCACCAAGTTTACACACTTCACAGCACTCACCATACCACATACCCTCCCCAATGTCCATAACCCCACACCCCTCTCCCAAACCCCCTCCCCGAGCAACCCTCAGTTTGTTTTGTGAACAAACAAAACAAATCCCATCTTGTTTCATTTATTCTTCTCCTACCCCGTAACCCCGCACCCATGTTGCATCTCCACTTCCTCATATCAGGGAGATTATATGATAGTTGTCTTTCTTTGATTGACTTATTTCGCTAAGCTCTAGTTCCATCCATGTCATCGCAAATGGCAAGATTTCATTTCTTTTGATGGCCGCATAGTATTCCATTGTGTATATATACCACCTCTTCTTTATCCATTCATCTGTTGATGGAAATCTAGATTCTTTCCATAGTTTGGCTGCTGTAGACATTGCTGCTATAAATATTCAGGTGCACGTGCCCCTTAGGATCACTACGTTTGTATCTTTAGGGTAAATACCCAGTAGTGCAATTGCTGGGTCATAGGGTAGTTCTATTTTCAACATTTTGAGAAACTTCCATCTGTTTTCCAGAGTGGTTGCATCACCTTGCATTCCTACCAACAGTGTAGGAGGGTTCCCTTTTCTCTGCATCCTCACCAGCATCTGTCATTTCTGACTTATTAATTTCAGCCTATCTGACTCGTGTGAGGTGATATCTCATTGTGGTTTTGATTTGTATTTCCCTGATGCCAAGTGATGTGGAGCACTTTTTCATGTATCTGTTGGCCATTTGGATGTCTTCTTTGCAGAAATATCTGTTCATGTCTTGTGCCCATTTCTTGATTGGATTATTTGTTCTTTGGGTGTTGAGTTTGCTAAGTTCTTTATAGATTTTGGACACTAGCCCTTTATCTGATATGTTGTTTGCAAATATCTTCTCCCATTCTGTCAGTTGTCTTTTAGTTTTGTTAACTGTTTCCTTTGCTGTGCAAAAGATTTTGATCTTGATGAAATCCCAATAGTTCATTTTTGCCCAAGCTTCCCTTGCCTTTGGCGATGTTCCTAGGAAGAAGTTGCTGCGGCTGAGGTTGAAGAGGTTGTTGCCTGTGTTCTCCTCAAGGATTTTGATGGATTCCTTTCTCACATTGAGGTCCTTCATCCATTTTGAGTCTATTCTCATGTGTGGTGTAAGGGAATGATCCAATTTTAATTTTCTGCATGTGGCTGTCCAATTTTCCAAACACCATTTGTTGAAGAGGCTGTCCTTTTTCCATTGGACATTCTTTCCTGCTTTGTCGAAGATTAGTAGACCATAGAGCTGAGGGTCTATTTCTGGGATCTCTATTCTGTTCCATTGATCTATGTGTCTGTTTTATGCCAGTACCATGCTGTCTTGATGATGACAGCTTTGTAATAGAGCTTAAAGTCCAGAATTGTGATGCCACCAACTCTGGTTTTCTTTTTCAATATTCCTTTGGCTATTCGAGCATCTTTTCTGGTTCCATATACATTTTCAGATTATTTGTTCCCATTTCTTTAAAAAAAATGGATGGTATTTTGATGGGAATTGCATTAAATATGTAGATTGCTTTAGGTAGCATAGACATTTTCACAATATTTGTTCTTTCAATCCAGGATCATGGAACATTTTTCCATTTCTTTGTGTCTTCCTCAATTTCTTTCATGAGTACTTTATAGTTTTCTGAGTATACATTCTGTGCCTCTTTGGTTAGCTTTATTCCTAGGTATCTTATAGTTTTGGGTGCAATTGTAAATGGAATTGACTCGTTGATTTCTTTCTTCTGTTTTGTTGTTGGTGTAAAGAAATGCAACTGATTTCTGTGCATTGATTTTATATCCTGACACTTTATTGAATTCCTGTACAAGTTCTAGCAGATTTGGAGTGGAGTCTTTTGGGTTTTCCACATATAGTATCATATCATCTGCAAAGAGTGGTATTTTGACTTCTTCTTTGCCCATTTGGATGCCTTTAATTTCCTTTTGTTGTCTGATTGCTGAGGCTAGGACCTCTAGTACTATGTTGAATAGCAGTGGTGATAATGGACATCCCTGCCATGTTCCTGACCTTAGCGGAAAAGCTTTCAGTTTTTCTCCATTGAGAATGATATTTGTGGTGAGTTTTTCATAGATGGCTTTGATGATATTGAGGTATGTGCCCTCTATCCCTACACTTTGAAGAGTTTTGATCAGGAAGGGATGCTGTAGTTTGTCAAATGCTTTTTCAGCATCTATTGAGAGTATCATATGGTTCTTGCTCTTTCTTTTATTAATGTGTTGTATCACATTGATTGATTTGTGGATGTTGAAACAACCTTGCAGCCCTGGGATAAATCCCACTTGGTCGTGGTGAATAATCCTTTTAATGTACTGTTGAATCATATTGGCTAGTATTTTGGTCAGAATTTTCACATCTGTGTTCATCAAGGATATTGGTCTGTAGTTTTCTTTTTTGATGGGATCCTTGTCTGGTTTTGGGATCAAGGTGATGCTGGTCTCATAAAATGAGTTTGGAAGTTCTCCTTCCATTTCTATGTTTTGGAACAGATTCAGGAAAATAGAAATTAGTTCTTCTTTAAATGATTGGTATAATTCCCCTGGGAAGCCGTCTGGTCCTGGGCTTTTGTTTGTTTGGAGATTTTTGATGACTGTTTCAATCTCCTTAAGGTTATGGGTCTGTTCAGGTTTTCTATTTCTTCCTGGTTCAGTTGTGGTAGTTTATATGTCTCTAGGAATGCACCCATTTCTTCTAAATTGTCAAATTTGTTGGCATAGAGTTGCTCATAGTATGTTCTTATAATTTTCTGTATTTCTTTGGTGTTAGTTGTGATCTCTCCTCTTTCATTCATGATTTTATTTATTTGGGTCCTTTCTCTTTTCTTTTTGATAAGTCTGGCCAGGGGTTTATCAATCTTGTTGATTCTTTCAAAGAACCAGCTCCTAGTTTCATTGATTTGTTCTATTGTTTTTTTTTTTAATTTTTTTATTTATTTTATTTATTTATTTATTTTGTTTCTAGTTCATTGATTTCTGCTCTGATCTTTATGATTTCCCTTCTCCTGCTGGGTTTAGGGTTTCTTTCTTGTTCTTTCTCTAGCTCCTTTTGGTGTAGGGTTAGGTTGTGTACCTGAGACCTTTCTTGTTTCTTGAGAAAGGCTTGTACCACTATATATTTTCCTCTCGGGACTGCCTTTGTTGTGTCCCACAGATTTTCAACCATTGTGTTTTCATTATCATTTGTTTCCATGAATTTTTTCAATTCTTCTTTAATTTCCTGGTTGCCCCATTTATTCTTTAGAAGGATTATGTTTAGTATTTGGGTTCTTTCCAAATTTCCTCTTGTAATTGATTTTTACCTTCAGAGCATTGTGGTCTGAAAATATGCAGGGAATGATCCCAATCTTTTGATACTGGTTGAGACCTGATTTAGGACACAGGATGTGATCTATTCTGGAGTATGTTCCATGTGCACTAGAGAAGAATGTGTATTCTGTTGCTTTGGGATGAAATGTTCTGAATATATCTGTGATGTCCATCTGGTCCAGTGTGTCATTTAAGACCTTTATTTCCTTGTTGATCTTTTGCTTGGATGATCTGTCCATTTCAGTGAGGGGAGTGTTAAAGTCCCCTACTATTATTGTATTATTGCTGATGTGTTTCCTTGATTTCGTTATTAATTGGTTTATAGAGGTGGCTGCTCCCACGTTAGGGGCATAGATATTTAAAATTGACAGACCCTTTAAGTATGATATAGTGTCCTTTCTCATCTCTTATTATAGTCTTTGGCTTAAAATCTAACTGATCTGATACAAGTATTGCCACTCCTGCTTTCTTCTGATGTCCATTAACATGGTAAATTGTTTTCCATGCCCTCACTTTAAATCTGGAGGTGTCATTGGGTCTAAAATGAGTTTCTTGTAGGCAACATATAGATGGGCTTTGTTTTTTTAATCCATTCTGATACCCTGTGTCTTTTGATTGAGGCATTTAGCCCATTAACATTCAGGATAACTATTGAGAGATATGAATTTAGTGCCATTGTTTTGCCTATAAGGTGACTGTTACTGTATATTGTCTCTGTTCCTTTCTGATATACCACTTTAGGCTCTCTCTTTGTGTAGAGGACCCCTTTCAATATTTCCTGTAGAGCTAGTTTGGTGTTTGCAAATTCTTTCAGTTTCTGTTTGTCCTGGAAGGTTTTAATCTCTCCTTCTATTTTCTATGATAGCCTAGCTGGATATAGTATTTTGGGCTGCATGTTTTTCTCGTTTAGTGCTCTGAATAGATCATGCCAGCTCTTTCTGGCCTGCCAGCTCTCTGTGGATAAGTCTGCTGCCAATCTAATGTTTTTACCATTGTATGTTACAGACTTCTTTTCCCAGGCTGCTTTCAGAATTTTCTCTTTGTCACTAAGACTTGTAAATTTTACTATTAGGTGACGGGATGTAGTCCTATTATTATTGATTTTGAGGGGGTTCTCTGCACCTCCTGGATTTTGATGCTTGTTCCCTTTGCCATATTGGAGAAATTCTTTCAAATAATTCTCTCCAATATACCTTCTGCTCCCCTCTCTTCTTTTTCTTCTGGTATCCCAATTATTCTAATGTTGTTTCATCTTATGGTGTCACTTATCTCTTGAATTCTCCCCTCATGGTCCAGTAGCTGTTTGTCCCTCTTTTGCTCAGCTTTTTTATTCTCTGTCATTTGGTCTTCTATATAACTAATTCTTTCTTCTGCCTCATTTATCCTAGCAATGAGAGCCTCCATTTTTTAATTGCACCTCATCCTAGCAGTGAGAGCCTAAAAATTTGATTGCACCTCATTAATAGCTTTTTTGATTTCAACTTGGTTAGATTTTAGTTCTTTTATTTCTCCAGAGAAGGCTTTTATATCTCCTGAGAGGGTTTCTCTAATATCTTCTATGCCTTTTTCGAGCCTGGCTAGAACCTTGAGAATTGTCATTCTGAACTCTTGATCTGACATATTACCAAAGTCTGTATTGATTAGGCCCCTAGCCTTTGGTACTGCCTCTTGTTCTTTTTGTGGTGAATTTTTTCACCCTGTCATTTTGTCCAGATAAGAGTATATGAAGGAGCAAGTAAAATACAAAAAGGGTTGCAAAGGCCCCAGGAAAATACGCTCTAACCAAATCAGAGGAGACCTCAAATCGTGGGTGGGAGAAAGGGGATAAAAAGAGGTTCAGAAAAAAAAACGAATTGAAAAAAAGAAAACAAATAAAGAAAAAGTATAAAAAAGAAAATATATATATATATTAGATAAACTGTTTAAAAACGTTAATAAAGAAAAGGGTAAAAGTTTTAAAAATTTTAGCAGAAGAAGAAAAAAAAATTTTTAAGTTATAAAAACGTTAATAAAGAAAAGGGTAAAAGTTTTAAAAATTTTAGCAGAAGAAGAAAAAAAATTTTTTTTAAGTTAAATTAATTGCAAGACTAAAGAATCATGGGAAGAAAGCTATGAGTTCCGTGCATTGCTTTCTCTTCCTCTGGAATTCTGCTGCTCTCCTTGGTATTGAACCTGCACTCCTTGGTAGGTGAACTTGGTCCTGACTGGTTTTCTTATTGATCTTCTGGGGGAGGGGGCTGTCATAGTGATTCTCAAGTGCCTTTGCCCCAGGTGGAATTACACCACCCTTACCAGGGGCTGGGCTGAGTAATCAGCTCGGGTTTGCTTTCAGGAGCTTTTGTTCCTTGAATGTTTTCTGTAGAGTTCCAGAGGATGGGAATAAAAATGGCGGCCTCCCAGTCTCCGGCCCAGAGGAACTGAGGGCTCAGGACCCTACTCCTCAGTGCACCTTCAGAGAATAGCGCCCAATCACTCCCGTCTCCCTGGCCTCTGGCCGCGCTCCGAGCTCACCCAGCCTATGACCGGTTCAAGGGAACTCAGAGCTGAGAGCTCACTCCTCAGCTCTGTCTCTGTAGCTGGCTTCCCCGTTCTAATACCTGGGAGCTCTGCGGCACTCAGACACCCCTGATCCTTCTGTGAGCCTGCGGGACCTGGGGCAACGCTGACCCCGTGTGGGCTTCACCCCGGTTTAGCCTCTGGAGCGATGTCCCTCAGTGGAACAGACTTTTAAAAGTCCTGATTTAGTGCTCCGTTGCTCCACGGCTTGCCTGGAGCCGGCCCCTCCCCACGCGATCCATCTTCCCATTGTTTTGGATTGAACCAAGATTGAAGCAGTGATCAAAAATCTCCCAAAAAACAAGAGCCCAGGACCTGACAGATTCCCCAGGGAATTCTACCAAACATTCAAAGAAGAAATAATACCTATTCTCCTAAAGCTGTTTCAAAAAATAGAAACAAAAGGAAAACTTCCAGACTCTTTTTATGAAGCCAGCATTACCCTGATCCCCAAACCAGACAAAGACACCACCAAAAAGGAGAAATTCAGACCAATATCCCTGAAGAGTATGGATGCCAAGATTCTCAACAAAATCCTAGCTAATAGGATTCAACAGTACATTGAAAAGATTATCTGCCATGACCAAGTGGGATTTATCCATGGAATGCAAGGGAGGTTCAAAATTCACAAATCAATCAATGTGATAGAAAAAATCAATAAGAGAAGAGAGAAGAACCACATAGTCATCTCAATTGATGCAAAAAAAAGCATTTGGGAAGATAAAGAGCATCTGTTCCTGATTAAAATGATTCAAAGTATAGGATAGAGGGAACATTCCTCAACTTCATAAAATCTATGAAAACCCCACAGTGAATATCATCCTCAATGGGGAAAAGCTGACAGCTTTTCTTTTGATATCAGGAACATGACAAGGATGCCCACTCTCACCACTCTTGTTCAACATAGTACTAGAAGTCCTAACAACAGCAATCAGACAACAAAATAAAGAAAAGAAATAAAAGGTATTCAATTGGCAAAGAAGAAGTCAAACACTCTTTCACAGATGACATGATACTTTATATAGAAAACCCAAAAGACTCCCTCCCCAAACTACTAGAACTCATACAGCAACTCAGTAACGTGGCAGGATACAAAATCAATGTACAGGAAGCAGTTGCTTTCTTATACACTAACAATGAAAATACAGAAAGGGAAATTAGAGAATCAATTCCATTTACTATAACGCCAAGAACCATAAGATACCTGGGAATAAACCTAACCAGAGGTAAAGGATCTGTACTCGAGGAACTACAGAATGCTCATGAAAGAAATTGAAGACACAAAGAGATGAAAGACCATTCCATGCTCATGGTTCAGAAGAATAAACATTGTTAAAATGTCTATACTGCCTAGAGCAATCTATACTTTCAATGTAATCGCAATCAAAATTTCACCAGCATTTTTCAAAGAGCTAGAACAAAGAATCCTAAAATTCGTACAATTTTTATTTCAAAATCTTTGTTCTGTCCTCCTGGGACTTTTCCAAGTAAAAGCTGGAGGACTGGCTGGAAATGAGTCATGGATTTCACTTGTTTTATTTTTCACACACTGTTCAGGGCAGTGTGGACCAGAACTATTCATATGCATGCCATTAGCCACAGAAATCCTACCTGTGACTCACCATGTGACCATGCTGACAGTTTTTCACCATGTCCATTCCAAGAATATCATGTAAGAAACTGATTCTGTTTACTGGCATCTCCCTGCCAGTGTCTGCTGTGAATCCAAGATGTGCCAGCAGACAATACACATAGCTGCCAGAGGTAAAAAACACTGTGTGTTCTGCCCATGAGTGAATGGCTATATAACATAGTCGTGAAGGGAACAGGTTCTGGAAATAAATCCTGATGATACCCCCATACTAGCTGTATAATCTGGGGAAAATTACTAAACCTATCTGGGCCTCAGTTTCTTCACCTCCTCAAAGCAGGTAAGAATAGTAACTACCTTTTTCCCCCCCACTGGTGGAAATATCTTAAATTTATTATTTAATTTATATATGGAAAATATAATAATTACTAGTCAGAGTTAGAATACTCAATAAAAAACAGTTTTCCCTATTACCGTTATTATTTTAATTAATGAAAAGATGTATAAAAGAAGGCACAGCCGAAATCAACAATATAGAGATATTAGATTATAGATATTATAATTTTTACTTTCATTAGAAACATCTGCACACATAATCCTGAAATCCCAAACAAAAGTAACAAAATCCAGATCTGTATTCATCAGATTTATCTGGCAAAGTTTTCAAGTATCTTTATCAGTAAATGCTGATGTATGACTTTTCATCTCATGCCCCAAGAAGAGCTCTTTATTTATCTGGTGTTTTCTATTCTCCATCAAACCCTGGGTGGGCTAATTAATACAATATCAACTGTCATGCTGCCATTTTTTCCTCCTTCCACCAACAGTCTCTTCAGGGAGAATAAAGAGATGAGAGGGGATACGAAGGTTTGGAAACATCAGTGGTAAACATACACAGAAAATTGACACACAAACCCAGGCTAAACTGTCATCTGACAACTACTTGCCTGATAGTTGTGCATTGGTTTTGGTGTACAATAAAATGAAGATGCAATGAAAGTCTATGTTTGTATCAGCACAGCATGAGAAGCAGTTATTTGAATTTCTAGAGTTGAATTTCTACAGCTCTTGAGACTATATCTTTATCCCCAAATGGTAAAATAATCAGCATATTCCATAAAATAGTATTATAAGAAGTCATTTGATTTCTAGAAAAAAAAAATCTTGGCTTTCCTACTGGTATTTGGAAGGCTGTTTTAGAAAAATTTTATTAGCCTGAAAAAGACAGTAAATGAGCATCCCAGCTGTTAGTCCATGAAATAAAGCAATGTGATGTCTTTCTTGTTGCTTTTTTTTTCTGTTTCATTATATATACTTAAGTATCAAGGGCCAAATAGTCCTTCCCAAAATTCAATTTTTAAACTATATTAACTTTAAAGAGCTGTACTTGAGGGGAAAGTGGCAGTGTTTCTAAAGGGACAAGATGTACTAATATATCTTGTAGACTGTCTTTACATGTTTGACTCCCAGACCCATTATTTTTCCACTTCTGGTGTTCCTATCAAAAATATGTCTACCTTCTTAAGAAAACCATTTTTGAAAGTACAGTCAAGAAGATGCCTAATGGTTCTCTAAGTGTCTCACACTCATGTCATGGCTCTTCAAAGAAATGAACAGTAAAGTAGACTTGTTTGGGCCATACAATTAGACATAGTGGTAATATTCATGTGCCAAGGGTTAGAGATGTACAATCTTGAGTCAAGACAACACTGGAGAATACATAGCCCATATTTGATGCATTGTCAGGCCTTTATACCCCAGCAAGCCACAGGAACATGAAGAGTCAAAAAGTTGTGCTCAGGGCACTCGGGTGGCTCAGTGGGTTAAAGCCTCTGCCTTCGGCTCAGGTCATGATCTCCGGGTCCTGGGATCCAGTCCCACTTCAGGCTCTCTGTTCAGCAGGGAGCCTGCTTCCTCCCCTCTCTGTCCGCCTCTCTGCCTACTTGAGATCTCTGTCCATCAAATAAATAAATAAAATCTTTAAAAAAAAAAAAAAGTTGTGCTCAATAATTTCATTATTATCCAAACAAGTATCAAGTATATCTTATCTTCATAAATATAAAATCAGATGATACCGGAAGTATAAAGTTGTGTGCTGGGACATAGATTTCCTCCATGCTGCTCATATATGTCACTGCCTCATATTCTCTACACTGAATGCCACTGTGTTAGAGGAAACTGGATTTGAATCCAGTCCAGGTCCTTGAATGTGGTAAAAATTAAGTAGTTTAAGAACAGTACAAACTTAAAGCTCATTAATTTCTGTTAATGTCTAACAATATGAAATGATCAATTTATTTTAATTGTCTGGGTGCTTGACTTTTTCTAGGAGAGAGAGATTAGAAAAGGTTGTGAGATCTAATAAAATCATGATGTGCTACTTGGGATTGTTTATGAACCAACCCGTCTCATAAACACAAGAATTATAGTCACATCAGACTCTACTTATATATTGCATAAAACAATAAAAAAAACTCAAAATTAGTGTCAGTTTCACGTCTGAATATTTTCTTAAAAACAAGCAGTTCACACACAGCTGTAATAGTGGCCAAGTGACTGTTATTTTGAGTTTTGTCAGCAAACACTTTGGAATAATCTGGTACCAGAATGTTTATCACAAATGACCTCATATCCTCTTCTCTATTTCTAGGAACAGGCCATGGGTGAGATACAGTGATGTACAGGGATGAGATACAGTATTAGCACATAGAACAGTCTGAGATTTCTTAATTTTGCTAAGCTCAATGATTGTTACCAGAAGAAGTGAGGAAGAGAATGTGGTGTTTAATTTCACCATCATCTTCTTGTTAAACATCAAAGCAATTCTGTATTAGAAATGCATGTTCTCTCATGAGCTAATGTCTTCTTCCTAAGATGTAGCAGTTGTTCTGCAAACATACCATGAAATGCTTTCCAAGGCATAATAGTAAAGATGTCTCAGTAACTCAACATCTTCAGACAATTTTAGCAGAAAAATAATCGGAAAAGTCAAGCCCCAGTATTGCCAGAATTTACACATGGACTTAAACCTTTGTTCTAATGTAAGAGCTACTTATTGAAGTTGTGGAATGAAAATGAAAAAAATTTCATATTATATGCATTGAATGGTGTACATGCACCTGAGGGTGAAAATTCTTGAAATGCAAACTTCCAAAATTTAAAAGAGGTATATTAAAAACTGCCTTGTTTGATTTACATGCTTTCATGTATGATAAGTTCATATAGCAGTTCAATATAAAACAGTATTAAGTAGTAATAGATATGAAATAAAATATATTTTTTAAATATATTTTTCTTCAATTGCTAGGATTTATTTTACCCAAATTTTATTTGCACCTATTCTAAAACATTTCTAAAATGAAAAAAATTCTTTTTGGAAAAAACATCTTCTAGCCTTTACTTAATACTTTGTAGATAAATAAATGAATGAATAAAATCTATACTTAAAAACCTAAAACAATTAAAAAACCTAAAATTTTAAAATAAATAAAATCCTCATATTTGTTAAACTAGCTAAGACAGAAGATGTTGCAATAACCTATTAATGTCTCATAACTTTCCTCAGTCTTTCTCCAGAGGCTCTAGAGGAACATAAATTATGTTACAATCACAAAAAGTATATCAATTTATAATCCATGCCATCCTTCATGAAAAGAACCACATCCTTGAAAACTCACTTTAAGGTTACAACTGATAAAGAGTAAATTATAGAGAAACTTAAATGGGCTTGGAAATCATATTTCAGGTACAATTCTGCCAAAATTCCATGAAAAGACACTTAAAGATAGAGTACCTAAGATTCATCTTTCAGCATCCTTTTACTCAGTTATAAGAGGAAAAGGAGCATCTTGTGCATTTTAGACTTCTCTGACTTGATATAAAAGAATCTTCCTCTAATTTAAATAGAAATACTCTTCAAGACAATCACATCTTCCATTTTAATATGCTTACAAATCACTCAAGGATTTTGTTAAAATGAAAATTCTTCTTCCTGCAGGTCTGGAAAAGGACCTAAGATCTTTCCTTTCTAATGATTTCCCAGGGGATGCTGCTGGTCCCAGCCACACTCTGATTGGCAAGATCCTAGAGGATATACAGTCACTGACAAACCATGAGCCTGGTGGTGGTTATTAAGGAGGGCACGTATTGCATGGAGCCCTGGGTGTGGTGCATAAACAATGAAGCTTGGAACACTGATGAAATAAAATTAAGTTTTAGAAAAATAGTCTCTTAAAATCACCAATACCTCTAGAAACTCTGATTTCAACTCAAGATCCTAGTTGCTTAAGTGAGGAATCTAAATACCATTATATGTATTTTATAAAACTGGCCACTTACATAAAGTGCCAAAAATACCCTAAGATCTTCATCAATCATTCTATTAAAAAAAAGATAACTTAAGCAAAGGACAGATTATATTCAGCTTCTTCTAACTGATAATATTTAGAGATTTCTACAGCACTCAGTAAATCACAGAAGAATCAAAATGAATGTTGTATATGTGTGTATTTTATGTAGCAGGGAGTTAGGGTCATATTTATCCCCTGGATGACATCATTGCCAGCTTGCAAAGCTTAAGAAATCCTGAACAATAGTGTTGCCAGCATTCTGCCCCCACAACCTGGCAGAATGGCAGACAACTTTTTCAACAACCCAGTAGGGAGAACAGGCCCCAGCCTGGCCTCCATCACTGTAGTGCCAACTGTAGTCTGAATGTTTGGGCTTCATCAGTAACAGAAGCAGATAGGATCTAAAGATCTAGAGGGAGCAGATGTTACTTTTACTAACAAAACAACCAAAACAATCTGTGATATTCAGAATGTACATGCACTTTTAAGGCAATGATAGCTCAAACAATCAGTAATATAAATTCCTCATGATAATTTACTGAATATTATATTCAAAATAACAATAATATCATTAGTAAATGAAAATCACTTTGGGGACACCTAGGTGGTTCATTTGGTTAAGTGTCTGTTGATTTTGGCTCAGATCATGATCTTAGAGTTCGAGACCCATATCAGGCTCTGAGGAGGGGGTAGAGCCTACTTAAGATTCTCTCTCCCTCTCCCTTTGCCCATCCCCCTGCTTATGCATTCCCTCTCTCTCTCACTCTCAAAAAAAAAAAAAAAAAAAAAAAGAAAGAAAAGGAAAAAAAAAAGAAAGGAAGGGGACGCCTGGGTGGCTCAGTTGGTTAAGCAGCTGCCTTCGGCTCAGGTCATGATCACAGTGTCCTGGGATCGAGTCCCACATCAGGCTCCTTGCTCAGCAGGGAGCCTGCTTCTCCCTCTGCCTCTGCCTGCCATTCTGTCTGTCTGTGCTTGCTCTCTCCCCCTCTCTCTCTCTGATAAATAAATAAAATCTTTAAAAAAAAAAAAAGAAAGGAAGAAAAGAAAAGTCACTTTTATTAAACAAATATGCCATTCAACTGTCTAGAAGGCAAACCATACCAAAAAGATCAGAGCAATGAACAGAGCAGCGGATCAGGCAAAATATGTGAAATCCTTCTTTATCTGCACGGTTAGTCAAAGCTGAATAAGATGACACACAATAGAAAGAAAGTTGATGTGAATTTATTGCCTGTAAAGAAAGTTGATGTGAATTTATTGTTCCTTTACTATTTTTACTGAATGAGGTTATGCTAGTGGGTCAATATGGCCCTGCAACTTCTCTATTATTTACCCATCAATTTCCCAAAGACATTGGCTAGAGGTAACAAAAGGGGAATGAAATTAACAAAGAACTTCAAAGAGATAAGCAGCTCAGTCTTGGAAGTTTTGTTCTAGGGATAAAGCTGTTCCAGAGGCAAAGCTGCCCAGAAAGATGAACTAGCTGCACATAGGGACAATATAGTGATATTTAATAATGAGACTTAGCTAAAAAGTAGCTAAGGTACTCATTAGGGTGAAAATTATCAAAAAAAAAGGAAGAGAGAAAGAAGAAAGAAAGAAAGAAAATATAAAGAAACAGAGAGAGGAAGAGAGAGGAAGAGGGAGAGAAGAAGGAAGGAAGGAAGGAAGAGAAAGAAAACAGAACAAATGTTGGCAAGCGTGTGAAGAAATTGGAATCCAGATGCATTGCATTGTTACTGGAAATGTAAAAATGGTATAATCACTGTGGAAACCAGTATGATTATTCCTCAAAAAGTTGAATATAGAAGTATCATATGATTGAGCAATTTCACTTCTGGGTATATATCCAAAAGAATTGAAAACAAGGACTCCATAGATACTTATATACCAATTTTCATAGCAGAATTATTCACAATAGCCAAAATATGGAAACAATCTAAATGTCCATCAACAGATGAATGGATAAAAAAAGTATAGGGGGTGTGGGTGTTTGTGTGTACACAATGGAATATTATCAACCCCTAAAAATGACTGAAATGCTAATATATATTACAACATGAATAAACCTTGCAAACATTATGCTAAGAGAAATAAGTCAGACACAAAAGGACAAATGTTGTATCATTCTACTTAAAGTGAGGTACCTAGAATAGGCAAATTTATGGAGACAAAAAGTAGAACAGAAGCACCAGGAGCTAGAGGAGGAGGGACAGGGACCTATTATTTAATGAGTATAGTGTTTCTATCTGGAATGGTGAAAAAGTTCTGAAAATGAATAGCAATGGTGGTTCCACAACAGTGTGAATGTATTTAATGTCACACTTAAAAATGGTTAAAATGCTAAATTTTTTATATATATTTCACTACAATAAAAAATAGGGGAAAAATCATCAAATACTTAACAAATCTGATTTAAAACTTTACTCTTTTATTCTTCTCCATAAATTAGATGTGTACAATTGTCCAAAATTTTAAAAAGCTAAGAAAGTGGATCTTAAGAGAAAGTGGATCTTAAGCAATGGACACGTGTACTTGGAACCATTTCCTTTGTTTCCTCTTCTCTACTTGATGATTACCTGAACTAATACAAAGTATCACAAGTCAAGCTCTTACTCAGTAAGCTTACAGTATTAAGGGTTTGTCTTGATGTAAAGATTCAGGTAATCTGGGTCTCAGACAAAGCAGAAAGAAGTCTAGAACAAAAAGGGAGGTCCCCACGTCCTTTCCCCTTGTGATGAGCACATGTTCTTAGGACCAGGGTGATGGATGAGGTCTTCAATGGAACATTTATGGGGTTCTCTTACAGAGTAAGAGAGCATTTTGTTTATGACACATCTCTGCTTTATACCTGAGCTTTTATGTCTATTTTCAAGGACATCCATAGAAAGGATCCTCCTACAAGCATATATTTTTAGTGTATCTACTTGGAGGTCCAGAATCATTTTGTCTAGGATATTAGTTAGGGTTACCTGCCTTCTTCCCCCAACCCACATGGCACATTCCCTGGTAGTCAGAGGAAAACTAGGTCATAGTCCAGATGCAATAACTCCTTCCTCCTCATTGACCAATTATTCTGACTGCACATGTGAACCAATATATGTGTACTTGTCTTTGAAAATAACCATTTAATGTACAAACATGGTCTGTTATTTCCATGGAAGTTTTCTACCCCTACAGCTTGATGTCTAGACCTCTGTATTAGGACGCTCCCTAAACAAGTGCATCAAAATATCACCTGGTGATAGTGATAAGATGATGGTGATGGTGATAAGGCAGAAAAGACCACTCACTTCCCATGGGTCTCTAAGTCCTCAAATAGCTCAACAAGTTCAAATATAAGAAGCTATAGGCAAGGAAAATCTAAAGGAAAGGCAAATTGTTTTCCCATCAGTCACATTTTAGGCCAAAAGAAACTGAAGAATCATTTCTTCAATGCCTCAGCAGAGTTCTCCAGCGTCTGCCTAGCTTACTCCATCTTTCCCATTCTCTTTGGCTAACCTTTCACAGCAGAGTTCTGGCTTTCCACCTCCTTGCTTGGAATCAGGATTCAGATATTTCTTGGCATCCCAGGTCAACCTTGTCTTTAACAAAACACAAATTGCTCTTTGCCCCAAGTCTTTGGTTAAGCCTTAGCTCCTTTTATTCAGGTCCAAATTCTCAAGGACTGAGGCTGGATCAGGAGGAGAAAGTAGATAAAACTCCCAAAGCCTCAGAACTGGTTGGGGCAGCAGCTGCCACCAACCTGACCACCATGAAAAGACTTGGCCATTTTATCATCGTTGCCCTCCATACAAGGTTTCCCCCTGCCCTGTTCCTCCTACCAGAGCAACTCCTTACAAATACAAACAAAAGGGAAGTAGCACGGAGATGCATAGACCCTGATATCTTAAAACCCCCCTCCAAGTTTCCTGATGGTGGTGGTGAGTCTGGACTCTACTATCAGTATCTAAAATTCTGAGATTAACAGTGGTGTCAAGGAGCCATGAGAATGGAGCCAAAGCTGGCACTTCAGTCATGAGTATATAATGTCCCTAATTAATCCCACCTGGCTTCATACATTATCTGAGCAGAAGTGCCTTTGGCATTTTTTGAATCACAGATTTAGATCTGGCTTCTGCTGGTAGCTACAAAGCCCTTTCTTCAGCACATGTAGCACTGCAAGCAGATGGAATAATTTGCTTCTTATAGATGTATGCCCCTGACAAGGGACATCTGCTGAGTGAAATGCAACCAGAAACATAATCATAAACCCCCCCAAAAAATCCTTTTTATATATAGTGCCAAATGCAATTTTTAAACTCTTAGAAATCATGGTAGTTTACACATGAAAGGCACATCACAGCTTACAAAGTATTTTCGCCAATTTTACATTTGAAAGGAAAATAGGGAGTAAATGTCACAACAACTTTAAACTAACAACAACAGAAGAAGACATTAAGTCTGGCTGTATAGGCTTTTCAGAAACTCATAGTGCTAGATAATTCATTTGTGGGAAGAATATGATTTGGTTTCAGCTACAGAATATGTTTTCAAGTGCTACTATGTTGTGATCACACCATCCTTTATAATCTTAATATTTCATATTCAACAGAAAGCAAAATGGGATTTTCACCTCATTTATATGCATCAGAGAAGTGCAAGAAAACATTTCCATGAAACTTACCCTGACAGACAATCTGCTTGATTGCAACAATGTGTTTGATATGGGCTCTGGACACAAAGCAAAACCCAAATTTGGAAATGACAATTAGATGCTTTTGCCAAAGCCTACCAGTGGCTGGTGACCATGACCTGCCTGGTCCTGAGTGCTGGTGTTTTTAGTGCTGGTTTCCTGTGTATGTGTGTGCCCTGCAGGTGTTCTTTGAGTGACTGATGTAGGAGATATTTGGAATTTATGGCCAACTTTGCCCACAACTAGGCTAATATGTCAAATACTGTTGCATGCTATTTGAATGTTGAGTGGTACCTAGTTTATTCTCCTCGAAATCAAATCACACACTAAGGATGCTATAAGATCTTGGCTACTATTAGTATGACTTCTTTATGAGCAAGAGGAAGAAATACCACCACATACAACATATCCCTCAGAGTCAGGGTGAAAAATGAATCATTCTTTGTCACCTCTTCAAAAAAAGAAGAGGAAAAAAATTTTTTTGAAAGAGGAAAGGAAAAATAGAGATTCCATCCTGTGTGAGCCCACAGAGAGCCCATCTTTTTTGCTAAGAGTTTCATACTTCCTCTAGAGTTCCAGTGTAAGTCAAATTACTTTCCACACTATTTTCCAAAATTTTCAATGTTAATAAGAATTTTAAAACAAAACCAATCTAGGGGAGGAGCAAAATGGTGGAGGAGTAGGAGACCTAAGTATCTTTGGGTCCCAAGAGTTCAGCTAGGTAGTTTTCAAACCATTCCGAACACCTACAAACACAACAGGAGATCAAAGAGAAGAAGAGCAGCAGTTCTAGGAACAGAAAAGCAACCACTTTCTGGAAGGTAGGATGGGCAGAGACGTGAATCCAAAGTGACAAGAAGATAGACCACAGGGGAGGGGCAGGCTCCCGACGAGCAGTAGAGCAGCAGAGCATGAAATTGAAACTTTGAGAAGTCTGTTTCACTGAGGGAAGCCGCACCTGAAGCTAAGCGGGAGGTGGAGCACTTGTGGGGACAGTGTGGTCTCAGGATCCCTGGGGTCACAAAACACCAGGGGTGTCTGAGTGTGGCAGAATTCCTGGGTATTGGAGCAGGGAAGACAGCTGCAGAGACAGAGATGAAGAGGGGGCTTTCAGGTTGAGGTTATCTTAACTGTGATCCAAGACATAGTTGGGCCACTGCTCTTTGAGCTGGGACTCCATAAGTGACAGGTGTGGGGAGACCCCCTCCTTCCTCTTCCAGGAGGAGCATTGTGGGAGTGCACTGTAGGAATCTGCTGGGTTTGGAGGCTCCAAATGGGGGAGTACACAAGAGATAGAAATGCTCAGTCACAAGCTGGATGAGCATGGAGTATGACTGGAAACCAGGGAAACGGGAGTGATTGAATGTTTTTCTCTGAGGGCACACTGAGGAGTGGGGCCCCAAGGTCTCAGCTTATCTGGACCAGAGATTGGGAGGCCACCATTTTCATTCCTGTCCTCCAAAGCCATACAGAAAGTGTTCAGAGAACAAAAGCTACCAAGAGCAAAACCAAGCAGATTAGCCAGGCCCCCAGCAAGGGCAGTGCAATTTTGCCTCAGGTAAAGACCTTTGAGAATCACTGCAACAAGACCCTCCCCCAGAAGATTAGCACGAACATCCAGCCAAGACCAAGTTGACTGATCAATGAGAACTGTGGAACTCCAGAGCTAGGAAAATACAATACATAGAATTGATGGCTTTTTCCCCATGATTCTATAGTCTTTCAAAGTTGAATTTTTTCAAGTTTATTTTTTTCTTTTTCTATTCTTTATTAATTTTTCCTCTTTCCTATTTTAACATTTTTTAACTGTTTTATCTTATCAATGTCTTTTTTAAAAATCTTTTTTACTTTACATTGCCATAGTCATATTCAGTCCCTTCATTGTATTTAATCTTATTTTTTGTATACATATAGGTTTCTCTTTCTTTAAAACTTTGGGATACAGCTTCTTCTAACAGATCAAAATATACCTTAAATCTAGCACATGGCTATGTTCTAGTCTCCAGCCTGGTCACATTCTTTCATTTTTTTCTTCCCCTTTCTTTTTTCAACCAACTTCCTGTCTTATCAATTCCTTTTTTAGAATCTTTTTTAATTTTCATTTTTACAATTATATTCCATTCCTCCATTGTGTTTACCTTTATTTTTGTGCCTACATGTTTTTCTTTCTTTAAAATTTTGGGAGACAGTTTCTTCTAACAGACAAAGTACACCCAAAATCAATTGTGTGACTCTGTTCCATTCACCAGCTTAATTATTTTATTCCTCATTTCTTCTCCCAGTTTTGAGTCTCCTTCAATTTGGTTAGTGTATATATTTCTGGGGTCCTTGCTACCCTTTAATATTTGGTTCTCTCATTCATCTCTTCTCATCTGGATAAAATGATAAGGTGGAAAAACTCACCCCCCAAAAAAGAACAAGGGCCAGTACCAATGGCTAAGGACTTAATCAACATGGACATTAGTCAGATGTCAGAATGAGAGTTCAGATGACATTATCAAGGTGTTAGCTGGCCTTGAAAAAAGGATGGAAGATACTAGAGAATCCCTTTCTGGAGAAATAAAAAAACTAAAATCTAACCAAGTTGAAATCAAAAAAGCTATTAATGAGGTGCAATATAAAATGGAGGTTTTTACTACTAGGATAAATGAGGCAGAATAGAGAATTAATGATATAGATGACCAAATGATAGAGAATAAAGAAACTGAGAAAAGTAGAAATAAACAACTACTGGACCACAAGGGGAGAATTCGAGAGATAAGGGATATCATAAGATGAAACAATATTAGACTAATTGGGATCCCAGAAGAAGGGGGCAGCTGGAGCAAATTATGCAGAGAACTTCTCTAATTTGGTGAAGGGAAGCAGCATCAAAATGCAGGAGGCACAGAGAACCTCCTTCAAAATCAGTAAATATAGGTCCATACCCCGTCATCTAATAGTAAAACTTAAAAGTCTCAGTGACAAAGAGAAAATCCTAAAAGCAGCTCAGGACATGAGGTCTATAACATATAATAGTAGAAATATTGGGTTGACAGCAGACCTATTCACAGAGATCTGGCAGGCCAGAAAGGACTGGCATGATATATTCAGAGTACTAAATGAGAAAAATATGCAGCCAAGAATACTATATCCAGCTAGACTATCAGTAAAAATAGAAGGGAGATAAAAACTTTCAGGAAAAACAAAAACTAAAAGAATTTGCAAATGCCAGACATCCCTATAGGAAATATTGAAAGGGGTCCTCTAAGCAAAGAGAGAGCCTAAAAGTAACAGACCAGAGAGGAACAGAGACAATACACAGTAACAGTCACCTTATAGGCAGTACAATGGCAGTAAATTCATGTCTTTAATAGCTACCCTGAATGTGAATGGGCTAAATACTCCAATCAAAAGATACAGGGTATCAGAATGGATTAAAAAAACAAGACCCATAAATATCCTGTCTGCAGAAAACTCATTTTAGACACAAAGACACCTCCAGATTTAAAGTCAGGAGGTGGAAAACAATTTACCATACTAATCAACATTAAAAGAAAGCTGGGGTGGCAATCCTTATATCAGAGAAATTAGATTTTAGCCAAAGACTATAATAAGACATGAGGAAGGGCATATCATACTTAAAGGGTCTGTCCAAAAAGAAGATCTAACAATTATCTATGCCCCATAGATAATAAATATCTATGCCCCTAATGTGGGAGCAGTCAATTATATAAACCAATTAATAACAAAATCAAAGAAACACATCAACAATAATAGTAGGAGACTTTAACAGCTCCCCCTCACTGAAATGGACTGATCATCTAAGTACAAGATCAAGAAGGAAATAAAGATTTCAAATGAAACACTCGACCAGATGGACATCATAGATATATATAGAACATACCTTTCCAAAGCAACAGAGTACACATTCTTCTCTAGTGCATCTGGAACATCCTCCAGAATAAATCACATCCTGGGTCAAAAATCAGGTCTCAACCAGTACCAAAGACTGGGATCATTCCCTGCATATTTTCAGACCATAATCTTTGAAACCAAAACTCAACCACAAGAGGAAAGTTTAAAAAAAAACCTCAAATACAGGATGCTAAAGAGCATCCTGCTAAAGAATGAATGGGTCAACCAGGAAATGAAAGAAGAATTTTTTTAAAATTCATGGAAACAAATGAAAATGAAAGCACAACAGTTCAAAAGCTTTGGGATGCAGCAAAGGCAGTCCTGAGAGGAAAGTATATAGCAATACAAGCCTTGCTCAAGAAACAAGAAAGGTCTCAAGTACACAACCTAACACTACAGCTAAAAAAAGCTAGAGAAAGAACAGGAAAAAAAAAAAGCCTTATTATTTCTGCAAAAGAGAAATAATAAAGACCAGAACAGAAATCAATGAAATAAAAACCAAAAGCACAGTAGAACAAATCAACAAAACTAGGAGCTGGTTCTTTGAAAGAATTAATAAGATTGATAAACTCCTGGCCAGACTTATCCAAAAGAAAAAAGAAAGGACCCAAAATAATAAAATCATGAATGAAAGAAGAAAGATCACAAACAATACCAAAGAAATACAATTATAAGGACAAATTATGACCAACAAATTTGACAATCTGGCAGAAATGGATGCATTCCTAGAGACATATAAACACAAAACTGAACCAGGAAGAAATAGAAAGCCTGGACAGACCCTTAACCAGTAATGAGATTGAAGCAGTCATCAAAAACTTCCCAACAAACAAGAGTCCAAGGCCAGATGGCTTTCCAGGGGAACTCTACCAAATATATTTTTTTAAAGATTTTATTTATATATTTGACAGACAGAGATCACAAGTAGGCAGAGAGACAGGCAGAGAGAGAGAAGGGGAAGCAGGCTCCCTACTGAGCAGAGAGCCTGATGTGGGGCTCGATCCCAGGATCATGACCTGAACTGAAGGCAGAAGCTTTAACCCACTGAGCAACCCAGGCACCCCTCTACCAAATATTTAAAGAATTAAAAACTGTTCTCCTGAAACTGTTCCAAAAAATAGAAATGGAAGGAAAACTTCCAAACTCATTTTATAAGGCCAGCATTACCTTGATCTCAAAACCAAACAAAGACCCCATCAAAAAGGAGAATTTCAGACCAATATCCCTCATCAACATGGGTGCTAAAATCCTCACCAAAATACTAGCCAACAGGATCCAACAGTACATTAAAAGGATTATGTACCACAACCAAGTGGGATTTATTCCTGGGATGCAAGAGTGGTTCAACATTTGCAAATCAATCAATGTGATACAATACAGTAATGAAAGAAAGGACAAGAACCATAAGACACTCTCAATAGGTGCTGAAAAAGCATTTGACAAAGTATAGCATCCTTTCTTGATCAATACTCTTCATGGTGTAGGGATAGAGGGTACATACTTCAATATCATCAAAGCCGTCTATGAAAAGCTCACAGAAAATTTCATTCTCAATGGGGAAGAACTGAGAGTTTTCCCCCAAGGTCAGGAACAAAGCAGGGCTGTCCACTGTCACCACTTCAACATAGTACTGCGAGTCCTAACCTCAGCAATCAGACAACAAAAAGAAATAAAAGGCATCTGAAATGGCAAAGAAGAAGTCAAACTATCACTCTTTGCAGATGATATGATACTTTATGTGGAAAACCCAAAAGACTCCACTCCAAAACTGCTAGAACTCATACAGGAATTCAGAAAAGTGTCAGGATATAAAATCAATGCACAGAAATCAATTGCATTTCTATACACCAACAGCAAGGCAGAAGAAAGAGAAATTAAGGAGTCAAACCCATTTACAACTGCACCCAACACTGTAAGATACCTAGGAATAAACCTAACCAAAGAGGCAAAGAATCTGTACTCAGAAAACTATAGAGTACTCATGAAAGAAATTGAGGAAGACACAAAGATGGGAAAAAGTTCCATGCTCATGAATTGGAAGAACAAATATCATGAAAATGTCTATGCTACCTAAAGCAATCTACACATTTAATGCAATCCTTATCAAAATACCATCAATATTTTTCAAAGAAATGGAACCAATAATCCAAAGTTTTTATGGAACCAGAAAAGACCCTGCATAGCCAGAGGAATATTGAAAAAGAAAACCAAAGTTTGTGGCATCACAATTCCAGACTTCAAGCTGTATTACAAAGCTGTCATCATCAAGACAATATGGTACTGGCATAAAAACAGACACATAGATCAATGGAATAGAATAGAGAGCCCAGAAATGGACTCTCAACTCTAGGGTCAACCAATCTTTGACAAAGCAGGAAAGAATGTCCAATGAAAAAAATACAGTCTCTTCAACAAATGGTGTTGGGAAAATTGGACAGCCACATGCAGAAAAATGAAATTGGACCATTTCTTTACACTGTACACAAAAGTTGATTCAAAATGGATGAAAGACCTCAATGTGAGACAGGAATCCATCAAAATCCTTGAGGAGAACAGAAGCAGCAACCTCTTTGACCTCAGCCACAGCAACTTCTTCCTAGAAACATCACCAAAGGCAAAATGAACTATTGGTACTTCATCAAGATCAAAAGCTTTGGCACAGCAAAGGAAACAGTCAACAAAACCAAAAGACAACTGACAGAATGAGAGAAGATATTTGCAAACGACATAACAGATAAGGGCTAGTATCCAAACTCAACACCTAAAGAACAAATAATCCAATCAAGAAATGGCATAAGACATGAACAGACATTTCTGCAAAGAAGACATCCAAATGGCCAACAGACACATGAAAAAGTGCTCCACATCACTCGGCATCAGGGAAATACAAATCAAAACCACAATGAGATACCACCTCACACCAGTCAGAGTGGCTTAAATTGACAAGTCAGGAAATGACAGATGCTGGCAAGGATACGGAGAAAGGGGAACGCTCCTGCACTGTTGGTGGAAAGGCAAGCTGGTGCAGCCACTCTGGAAAAGAGCATGGAGGTTCCTCAAAAATTTGAAGATAGAGCTACCCTATGACTCAGGAATTGCACTACTGGGTATTTACCCTAAAGATAAAATGTAGTGATCTGAAGGGGCACATGCACCTGAATGTTTATAGCAGCAATGTCCACAATAGTCAAACTATGGAAAGAACCTAGATGTCCATCAACAGATGAATGGATAAAGAAGATGTGGTGTATATGTACAATGGAATATTATGCAGCCATGAAAAAAAATGAACTCTTGCCATTTGTAATGATGTGGATAGAATTAGAGGGTATTACATTGAGTGAAATAAGTAAATCAGAGAAAGACAATTGTCATATGATCTCTCTGATATGAGGAATTTGAGAGGCAAGGAGGGGGGTTGTGGGGGGTAGGCAGGGATAAATTAAACAAGTTGGGACTGGGGAGGGAGACAAACCATAAAAAAATCAATCTCAGGAAATAAACTGATGGCTGCTGGAGGGGAAGAGGATGAGTGGGATGGGGTGGCTAAGTATGGACATTGGGGAGGGTATGTGCTTTAAATTGTGTAAGACTGATGATTCACAGACATGTACCTCTGAAGCAAATAATACATTATATGTTAATTTAAAAAAATAAATTTTTAAGATATGCATGAATGTAAAATAAATAAATAAAACTAATCCATTACAGAAAAAGAAACCTTTCCCCCATTATAAAAATTATTATTTAAATGCTATACTAAGCTATCATCTCATCAATTTAGAAAATTTAATTACCTTTGGAAAACTATTGCCTTGAAGTACTTGACATTATACTTAATATGAATAAAGGATATGACAATTGGCTTTCACTGGAAAGAAGAAAGAATTAAGAAGCTAACTCTCTCCAAGAGAGAACAGTAGAATAAATAAGGAGACAAACAGTTAACTTACGACCAAACTTCAACATCAATTTTATAGGTGCCCTTTAAAGGGGTCAATGATGTGATAGGGTTCATGTGGATTCAGGTATTCCTGCTGTGCTTAATTTCATCTTTGAAATAGTAGATTCATTCAGCATCTAAAAGCAAGTACTAGTGCCAGACACTTTTCTAGCTACCAGGAATAGAGCAGTTCACAAAATGAACAAGGTCTCTGACTTCATGGAGTCTTTAGTGTACTATAATTTAATGTAATTACAATAGAGCATTATGTATATATTGATATCCAAATGTATAAAGCAGTCATCTTGTATGCACCCACAACTCAAACACAGAGTACCCAGCTGTGATCCTCATTTTGGTCACCAACACTTCTTTCCTAAGAATCAAACTAAAATAACAACAGTTGCCTCTTTAGCCACAGAGTCAGACTTGAACCAATTTCTGGACCTGTTTTGGCTTTTTCTCTTTGGTCTTATTTTGTATCAGACTATGTCTTCATTGTACCAATCCCCATTTCCCTACTTTGGAGAGCCATCCTCCTCCACTGAGAAAATGCCTCCAGCATCAGGCCAGTGGCAGGAGCACACCAGCTGCTTCTGATAGGCTCAGTGTCCTCAAAACCTTGCTGTCGTTCCCCATTTCATCACATGACTTCTTTGACTTGTATTTTCTTAAAAGGATGGTATTTGTTGTGATGAGTACACTAAGTGTTATATGTAAGTGATGAATCACTAAATTCTACTCCTGGGAACAATATTACATTATATGTTAACTAACTGGAATTAAAATAAAAATTTGAAACAAAAGAAGGTAAAAAAGTATAATAATGATGCAAACAATAACCTGGAAATCAAAGTGTTATCTTGCTTCCCCTATAACCTCCATTCAAAACAATTATACAGAATTCTCTGACTGTGGTCCAGCCTGGATCTTACTGCGACATGGACATCTATGGCCATCTTAGCTTCCTGGGAAAAGGCAATGTGAACCTGGATTTCTTTATTGGGCATGAAGTAATAGGAAAAGAAACACGTAGCATGAAGTGGCCAACTCAGTATGGTATAGTTGAAGACTGCCACTTGATGGAAAGGTCTATGGAACAAGAGTTCTTTAAATACGTAAAGCAGAATTTGAAAGTCATTGCTTTCCGCTGATTAAACCTCCACTAAATGCTCCCAAAAACAGAATATATTGTTAAAATAACATTCAAGCCCTACAAAACTTCAGGCTTATACAAAGCCATGCCAGCTGCTCTTGCATAGGCAGCATCCCGAGCATCAAAACAAGTAAGAAAATTGATAGTGACTGGTGTGGTGACCAGATAGTGAAGATGGTACCACTCCTGTCCTTCCTGGAGCTGAGGGACCTGTGATCTGCAGCTGTGGAGGGCACATTCCAATCACAGGGCAAGTTATAACATATTTCATTCAGCAACTGCTGAGAGGCTGAGAAGTAGGAATTCCTCTAGAGCAATCCCTGGAAACAGCTATGGAAGTAAAGGAGGGCTGTAATTATGTCTGCCCTGATTTAGGAAAAGAATCAGCAAGTATGACACAGGAGAGCCAAGTGGATTAAACAGTCTACTGGAATCAAGGCAATCTCAAAGAAAGAATTTTCCACTGACGTTGGTTATGATGGATCCTTGGGACCTGCATTCTTTTTCATCCAGAATTTGCTAATCCCGACTTCACACAACCTACCCAAAAAGTACTGGATGAAGCAATTCAGAATTATCTGATTGGTGTCGGTTCTCTCCACAATAATACTGATGTCCCTGAACTGGATGTGGAAGGACTTGGAGTGCACTTTCCTATTCTGAAGGGAAAAGGTGACCAACTAAAAGATAAATTTCAAAAAGTAGCCTCATGTACGATGCAGAGAATGCATTTAATGCCACTCAAACATACACCTCAGAATAGTTAAAATGGCAAATTTGTGCAACGTTCATGTCTCCACAACCAAAGAAATAAATTTAAGAGAAAACTTTCAGGCAACCTCATGACACTTGCCGTTACCCATTTATGGGGATTTCAGTATAATTAGGACAAGGGATTTCAGTAATTAGGAATTGCTACCATCCTCAACCAAAGGTTTACATTTTAAGTGCTTTTAGAAGTAAGAAGTTAGTACATCAGATTAAGTCTAATTACTTGCATTCTTTTTCTTGCTAGAAGATTTCAAGCAAAGACAAGACTGCTAGACCAGTTTAAAAGAAAAAAACAAAGGTGATGCTCCCAATACTCAGGTACTATTGCACCAGTTTCAGCCGCTGCTGGAGACTTCTTCCGGGTTCACAAGTCTAAGCAGGTCCCACCGACCCAACAGGTGCAAGACGGAAACAGGGAGCTCCCGCATGTGCACAGTGGTCTGCTTCTAAGGGAGATGTTATGACCTCTCTTACAATCTGTCTTGAGAGAAATGACTGGCAATGCTGAAGCTGAATCACATCTCCACTAGCTGATTTGGGATTGGTTTTAATGAACCAGTTCCCTCTATTTTTTTTTTCTTTCTTTTCTTTTTTTTTTTTTAAGATTTTATTTATTTATTTGACAGAGATCACAAGTAGGCAGAGAGGCAGGCAGAGAGAGAGAGAGAGGAGGAAGCAGGCTCCCTGCTCAGCAGACAGCCCCATGTGGGCCTCGATCCCAGGACCCTGGGATCATGACCCGAGCGGAAGGCAGAGGCTTTAACCCACTGAGGCACCCAGGTGCCCCTTCTTTTCTTTTCTTTGTTTTTTGTGGTTTTTGGGGTCTGACTTCTTTCACTTAACATGATTTTTTCAAGGTTCATCCATGTGTAGCATATATCAATACTTCATTCCTTCACACAACCTGTCTTAGTTCAGGCTGCTATAACAAAACAACATAGACTGAGTGGTTTACACAACAAACATTTAGTTCTCATGGTGCTGGAGGCTGGAAAGTCTGATATCAAGGTCCTAGCAGATTTGTTCCTTAGCTTGTAGCTGGCCCCCTTCTCACTGTATCCTGAAATGGTGGAGAGAGGAAGCTCTAGTGTCTCTTCCTTTTCTTATAAGGGCATAATTCCATCAGGGGGGCTCATGACTTCATGACCTCATCTAAACTTAATTACTTCCCAAAGTCCCTACCTCCTCATATTAATATAGGACTTCTATATATGAATTTGGGCAGGAGACAAAATTCAGTCCATAACACAACACAATATTATTCCCTCATACAAATTTATTATATTTTATTTATTCATTCCTCAGCTGACTGGCATTTGGGTTGTTTCTGCTCTTTAGCTATTATGAATAATAATGCTATGAACACTTGTGTATATATTTTGTGTGGACACAGGCTTTCAATTTTCTGGAGAATATACTTGGGATTGGAATCACTAGCTCATACAGTAATTGTTTTACCACCTGAGGACTTGTCAATCTAATTTCCCAAGTGGCTGCACCATTTTACAATCCTACCAGCAATATATGAGGGTTCCAATTTCTCCAAATCATCACTAACACTTTTATTGTCTGTCTTTTATTATAACCATCCATCCTAGTGGGTATGAAGTGGTATCTCATTGTGGCTTTGATTTGCCTTTCCTTAATGACTAATAATGTTGAGCATCTTTTTGTGTGTTTATTGGTCATTTGTATATCTATCTTCTTTGGAGAAATGTCTATTTGAATCTTTGCCCATTTTTAATTGGGTTATTTGTCTTTTGGTTATTGAGTGTAAGAGCTCTTTACATGTTCTGAATATAAATCCCTTATTAAATATATGATTTGTGAGTATCTTATCCCATTCTTTGGATTGTCTTTTTACTTTCTTGATAGCATCCTTAAAAGCACAAAAGGTTTTTTTTTATTTTGACTATAAATTGTTTTATTTATTTATTTTTTATTTATTTTCGACATAACAGTATTCATTATTTTTGCACCACACCCAGTGCTCCATGCAATCCGTGCCCTCTATAATACCCACCACCTGGTACCCCAATCTCCCACCCCCACCCCTTCAAAACCCTCAGATTGTTTTTCAGAGGCCATAGTGTCTCATGGTTCACCTCCCCTTCCAATTTCCCCCAACTCCCTTCTCCTCTCTAACTCCCCATGTCCTCCATGCTATTGATTATGCTCCGCAAATAAGTGAAACCATATGATAACTGACTCTCTCTGCTTGACTTATTTCACTCAGCATAATCTCTATGTTTTCCTAACATGTAATGAATGGTTTCATAAAACTTTATAGCAGGTAGGAAAGTAATTCAGGAGAATATTACAAGAAGAACTTGAGAAACTAAATGATAATTAACTAAAAGTAAAAATATTTTTCATGGGCAGGAAATTAATTACACATAGTTAAAATATAAGAATAAAGTCTCTAATAAGTTTTTACTTCTTTTCATATGTGCAAATGCACATAAAACAGATTACAAGAAGTTATTTTACAAACACAAGCCAGAGAAAAATGTTTTTTTCATTGTTTGCCTCAAAACCTAAGTGTTATTGAAGGTAAAATAGAATTGATAACTCGGGTTAATGGGCTGGTGTCCATAAATGATACACAGCTATATTTAAAAAGTTATTAGTCTAATATTCTAAACCATGGTTAATGATACTTTATTCATAAAAGTTGCTCTTGTAATAAAACTTTCTGGTTAATTTCTCCCCTGTCATTGGAATCTTTGGTAGTTAAAAAACAAAAAAAGTGAATTCAATACATGTCTGAAACTTTTCCAAGAGTTCATGCAGAGCCTACAAAGTTAACAGCTTATAAATTATCCTTACCTCTAGAAAGAAAACAGACGCAAGAAAATCAGAACCTCTATAGTGTTCACTCCTGCTAAAATACTTCTTCAATGTCCTTTGAGCTATTCATCTCCTTTTTTTCTTTTTTGAGATGTAACTGAAATATGACATTCTATTAGTTTCAGGTATACAGCATAATGGTTTATTATTTGTATATATTGTGAAATTATCACCACAATAAGACTAGTTAACATCTATACCACACATAATTAAAAAATTTTTTCTTGTGATGAGAACATTTAAGATCTACTCTTAGTGACTCTGAAATATACAATATAGTAATTATAGTCACTATGCTGACCATTATACCTCCATGACTTATTTATCTTATAACTGGAAGTTTGTACCTTTTGACCACCTTCACCCATTTCACCCAACCTCCACTCCCCATCACTAATCTGTTCTCTGTATTCTATGAGCTCTGTTCTGGGTGTCTTTTTAGATTCACCTGTAAGTGAGATCATACAGTATTTGTTTTTCTGTGTCTGATCTATTTCTTTTAGCATAATGTCCTCAGGGCCCATTCATATGTTGCAAATGGCAAGATTTCATTCTTTTTTAGGACTGAATGTTTCATTGTGTGTATAGATACTACATCTTCTTTATCCATTCATCTATAGATGGACACTTAGGTTGCTACTATGTCTTAGCTATTGTCAATAATGCTGCAATGAACATGGGGGTGCACATATATTTTTGAATCAGTGTTTTCATTTCTTTCAGATAAATACCAAAAAGTGGAAATGCCCGATCATATGATATTCAATTTTTAATTTCTTGTGAAATCTCCATATTATTTTCCATGGTGATATATCAATTTACATTCCCATCAATAATGCACAAGGATTGCCTTTTCTCTACATCCTCACCAACACTTGTTATTGCTTGTCATTTTGATAAAAGCCGTTCTAACAGGTGTGAGGTAATACCTCGTTGTGGCCTTACTTCACATTTCACTGACAATTAGTGATGTTGAGCACCTTTTCATGTATCAACTTGACATACAGACATCTTTTTTTTTTTTAATTTCTTTTCAGCATAACAGTATTCATTGTTTTTGCACCACACCCAGTGCTCCATGCAATACATGCCCTCCCCAATACCCACCACCTGCTTCCTCCCACCTCCCACCCCCACCCCTTCAAAACCCTCAGGTTGTTTTTCAGGGTCCATAGTCTCTCATGGTCCACCACCCCTTCCAATTTCCCCCAACTCCCTTCTCCTCTCCATCTCCCCATGTCCTCCATGTTATTTGTTATGCTCCATAAATAAGTGAAACCATATGATAATTGGGTCTCTCTGCTTGACTTATTTCACTCAGCATAATCTCTTCCAATACCGTCCATGTTGCTACAAAAGTTGGACATTCATCCTTTCTGATAGAGGCATAATACTCCATAGTGTATATGGACCACATCTTCCTTATCCATTTGTCCATCGAAGGGCATCTTGGTTCTTTCCACAGTTTGGCGACCATGGCCACTGCTGCTATAAACATTGGGGTACAGATGGCCCTTCTTTTCACTACATCTGTATCTTTTGGGTAAATACCCAGTAGTGCAATTTCAGGGTCATAGGGAAGCTCTATTTTTAATTTCTTAAGGAATCTCCATACTGTTCTCCAAAGTGGCTGTACCAACTTGCATTCCCACCAACAGTGTAAGAGGGTTCCCCTTCCTCCACATCCTCTCCAACACATGTTGTTTCCTGTGTTGCTAATTTTACCCATTCTAACTGGTGTAAGGTGGTATCTCAATGTGGTTTTAATTTGAATCTCCCTGATGGCTAGTGATGATGAACATTTTTTCATGTGTCTGATAGCCATTTGACATACGGACATCTTTGAAAAAAATGTCTATCCATATCCTCTGCCCATATTTTAATCACACTGGCTGTTTTTTGGTTTTTGCTATTAAATTCTTTATATATTTTGGATATTAACCACTTATCATATATATGATTTGCATAAATTTTCTCCCATTTGGTAGGTTGTCTTTTCATTTTGTTGATGGTTTTCTCTGCTCTCCAGAACCTCTCTGTTTTTTAGTGTAATATTAAACACCAAAATGGCACAAGTTATGGACAAATTTTTTATAATAATACTGTATCACCTATATGATATCATTTGTGTAATGCTAAAGTATCATTTGTATCACACCATTATTGCAAGAATATGAAATTTATCTTTCCTGAGAAAGATGCATTCAGATTTTGGTATACGTTAGTTCTCAATTTATTTCTATTTTTTTCTCAAGAAAAAGGCTGAAACATTAAACGAATCAAAATGTTAAGAACTTCATGTGAAGTCTTACATTAAACCTCAGCTCTAATAAACTAGAGCCACAACTCACACAATTTGTACACCCTCCATTCTCTAGCTGCTTCTGAAAAGAATGGAAATGCTTCTGAGTAACACCCTTTAGTGAGTGAGTTTTGATACTCTCATTGAGTCTCACCTTTCTACTCAGTGTCCTGATTCCATCAAGTTCACCACAGTTTTGTGGCTGGCAGTCCATGCCATAAATTTATAGGACAATAAAAATCCCTATAGTGGCATGTCATCCTTCCATTTTAGAACAAAACCTCCTTCACCATCTTTAATGTATAGAGTTATATTCACTTTGTTTATGGTTCTGGAAAGAATAAGGAAATGATAGATGATATGGCAAATTGGTGATCTGTTTCTATCCACCCATCAAGCAGTCATTAATTATGTGTTGTATGTCCAACATATAAACCTAAAACATGATTATTGTCCTTGTGGAGATCGCAACATAGTTGGGAAGTCAAGATGCATGCACAAAAACTTTTAGGCAGGAAGAAGCAGGCATCAGGAAGGACATGGTATGGATCTTGCTTGATCTATTGCATAGTACACCCATGTTTTGGTTAACCTTGTTTGCTCCTGATATTAGCTACATTGATTCCAGGTCCTTCCTGATCCTAATTTTCAGGTAACTGAGGAAAAATCTTTTGTCCCTATTACTTCCAGAGCACAATATTCCACTACTAGGTTCTCTGAAAATCTGAGAGGTCATTACTCTATCTATGCACGTTATGCTAGAATGGACCACAGTCCTGCCTTGTGACCTCAGCTTTATGTAGATTTCACCCTGGCTCTGATTTAAGATCCAAATAAGGGTCCGAGAGGGTTAAACTCAAGACCAACCTGGGAAAACTACCCATGATGTACTCAAATCACCTCTTACCCCTGATGATGACCTATAGTTCTTAGGTTAAGCTCATGTACTATATCAGGATTCTCTAGAGAAACTCAACCAATAAGGGGGTTATTATAAGGAATTGACCTATGATTATGGAGGCTAAGAAATCTCAAAATCTACCAGAGACCTAGGAAAGCCAATGGTATAAATTCCAATCCAAGGGCAGGAGAAGACCATACCCCAGTTCAGCAAGCAGGCAGAATGATAAAAGGAGGATTTTCTCCTTCCTCAAACTCGGTATTCAGGCCCTCAGTGGATTGGATAATGATGTCCACCCACATTGGAGAGGGCAGTCTACCTTTCTGAGTACAGCAATTTAAATACTAATCTTATCCAGAACACTCTTACAGACACAACCAGAACCAATGTTTAATTGGGTCATTCTATGTTGCAGTCAAAACTGACACAAAAAATTAACCATTGCACACATACACACAAAATTAACCATCATATGTACCCTATTTTTCTTTCCTTCATAATGATTTCTCCCCAGTCTTTAATGCAAATGACCCTATAGGAGCTGAGCCCATGATCTTTCCTCCAAACACATTTATTTTGACTGATAACTGAGATGTTTGAACTAGAATCCTCACTACAATATTTTTTTAGCTTAGGACCTGCCACAATCAGACTTCTCCTATCCATCCAACCTTACTCTCCTTTGTTATCTGCAGTGGGTGATAGTGTCTCCCCCAAAAGATATGTCTAAGTCCTAACCCCTATCAATATGATCTTTTTACGGAAATAACATCTTTACAAAGGATCTTTGGGTAAAATTATTCTGGATTTAAGGTGAGCCCTAAATCCAATTATTGGTGTCCTTGTGGAGAAGGGAGAGGGAAATTTAAGCCATGGAGACACAGCGAAGAAGACATGTGAAGACAGAGGCAGAAACTGGAGTAGTGCATATATGAGCCAAAGAACACCAAGGATTGCTGACAGACACCAGAAGCTAAGAGATGAGCATTGAATGGTTTCTCCCTCAAGACCTTCGGAAAGAACCAACTCTGCCAACACCTTGCTTTCAAACTTCTACCCTCCCTCCAAACTGTGAGAGAATATGTTTCTATTGTTTCAAGCCACCAAATTTATGGTAGTTTATTACAGCAACCGTAGGGAATGAATATTCTAGCTAATAGTCTCCTCAAAGTTCCTGAAATATATTATTCTCTTTCCTACCTCCATACATCTGTTTAATTATTTTCCCACCCCAAAATGCCATTTCCTTCACCTTTTCATTTATCCTTCCTAGCCTTCATAGCCTTTCTCAATCCTACCTAGTCCAAGCAACCTTCTCCAGCTGTTCTTACCCACTTATATTCTTAACTGTCTGTACTGATATATATTATATTCTGTCCTTCCCTACAAGTTAAGTTTCTGTGACTTGTTTTCCTAAAGAAAGCAAAACTTCCATGAGTACAGATTCCTATGCTGCACCCATATAACCTTAAACTAGCAAGCAATTGACAAAGATATATTCAATTACTCTGTATTAGTGTATAACCCAAGAGAATGGGGTTCACAGCTACAGCACCACTAATATTAAAAGCAAAATCTCAGTGATCTTACTATAGACTCACTCCCAGGCTGAATTTGCTGTACCCAATTCAAAGAGCATGATTGAGATTTCGGGTCATTCCCCTGAAGCACTATTCAAGTCTAAACTTCCACTCCAAAAGCTGTTACTGTCACCCTATCTTGTTTTGTGAAATAAAAAGGGGAACTATGGAGGTTCCCACAGCAAGACTTTATAATTCCTATAGCATCACAGTAATTACTGATACTGAAGATTATTGGTGCATTTAAGTTGCAGAAGGTAGAGGCTGTTGAAGCTTTGTATCAAAGAAGTAGAAAATAAAATGAATGAACCTGACCTCAAGAAAAGCTTTAAATCCTCCTTCATGATCAAAGCATGAATGAAATACTTTCTTTGAGTAGAATGGTCTTGAATGGATATTTTCAAATTATCATTATATTTCTTCCTTCTTCGGTCCCAAACCATTTAGACAAATTTATCGTCTCTATAACTTCTCACCTTTGTGTTTTCAGGACTCCCAAGTAGGAACCTATGACATTCCCTATAAAACACAGGGAACCTGAGGTCTTCAAGTGTGAAGCTAATCTTGCTCCAGGAAAGGACTTAGAAAGGAGTTATGGACCAGTTGTCAGAGATGCCATTAAGACAAGATGCACAGCAGATGTTTCTCCCTCTGGCCTATTCTGTTAATACAGTATGAGCTGTAATGTGACTAAGTGGGTGGGATTGGGAGGACACCATAGAGGACATATTATTGAGACATAAAATCTTCATGGAAGTTTCCCTCTCTGAGTCAGCCTTAGGCCACAACATTGCCTGCCTTCTGTGGTATAATGGAATCCATGTGGTCCATAAAATCTTCCAAGATCTACAAACCAAGCAGTCATTGCCTCTCCCAAATTATCCAAAGATCCAAAGGGGTGTTCCTGGGTGATACAACTCTTCAACTTGCCACCAAAACTAGCTAAGCAAAGATTTCGCATCCACACTCCACAAGTCCCACAGAGAAGTCTTCACAATCCATCTGCCCCTCCCACTAACCCAGGTGTCAGTGTTTCTGCGAAGTGCAAGTGCTTCTTCTCTATTTTATGCTTGGTCAGGATAAGTTCCCAGGAAAACTGAGTCTCAAAATAGTTGAGTCTCAGCTCTTGTGTTTTCTCTTTCTCTATCTCTCCCTCCATCTTTTCCCTCTCCCTTCCTCTTCCTCTCCCCTTCATGCTCCCCCCTCCCTTTCTCTCTCTCTCACACACACACACACACTTGAAGGGCCAGGTTTGGCTCATTATTTCCTTTCCCATAATTCACATTCCTTCAACAGGTTATCAAGCATCAAAAATGTCTTTCCCAAGACACTGGGGGAAAAAAGCACTGGCCTCTTTACGTACAGATATGTATAACACACAGGGCCCTCTTGCTGAGTGTGTGGGTACACTACACACATGCACAGAGCTGCAAGGATGGCTGACTAGCACAAACCCCACCAACCACCATCTTGTTGGGTCTTCCAGGTCTTCATAGAAAATTCTATCTCAAAGACCACCAGCCTTTTCCTGAAATCTGGCCTCTACTGTTAACACTCGGGTATCTGCAAATAATTTTTGTACATTCCAGAATAGTGGTTCTCAACCTGACTGCACATTAAAATCACCTGGAAAATTTTCTCAAAAAGGTCATGCCTGCCTACCCTAAAGATTCTGGTTTAATTAGCCAGGGACATACTTTCAGATCAGGGAATTAAATGTTCCCAGGTAGCTATGATGTATGACCCAGGTCAAGAGGACCTGAGTAGAAGGGAGCAGGTCAGTTCCAGTCTCATTTTACAAATGTTCCACAGCCTTTATGTAAATTCATAATTGCAAATATAAAACAAATATAAAAAATATTTTTGTAAGCAACATTGTGTCTCCTTTCATTTACTGTCTCAGCAGGAAGATGTTAACTGTTAGCTTTGTAACAGGTAGTCAAGAGAAAAAAATATACCATTAAGGGACGTTAGAATGTGTTCCTCATATAATCACATCTGTTATTCACTCATTGTTATTCAAATTCATATTCAAAGCAGGACAAAGAGTCATAGCTTTCCTATTTTGTGCAACTGTACGCTATTTTAATTAGCAGCAAGCACAGTTAATTATCTGAAAGGTCTTCTATTATTAGAAGCAAATAGTTTCTCCTAAAAATGCTAATAAATAACACCATTACATGACATATGGTCATAAGCCTGCTCCAAGTGAGGACAAGTCCAGTTTATCAGATTTTCCTCTGTCTCATAAAGTTCTCCACTCTTTCAGAGCCTGAAATTTAATTGCAAAGAGAAACTATAAACGATGCTGCTGAGTACATGAGGAAGAATTAGCCATCATCTTTATTTATGAGTATTCTAAACAAAGAAGCTAGTAAATATGGATACAGTGAATGTCTCCCAGGCCACACCAACTGGAGGGTAAAAATAGGGTCACCATATGTTATAAACAGGATTTGTTGGGTTTGTTCTCCAACAACTCTGCCAAAACTCTGATCCCCTCAGATAAATCTCAAAGAATGCTGGGAACCTTCAGTGGGTACGAGAACTCTGGTTTGTATTTGCCATGAATAGCTGCCTTTTCCTCTGGCCTGCCCAAGCTCACAAATGTGACAGTGCCTATCTTGGAGGACCACAGGGTTGTGAGCTACACTATCACAACCTGCTAAAGATGTAGCACCTGTTCTAAGACTGCCACGGCCACACTGTGGAGGTATAGCCTTTACACCTCAAATGGATGCTCTCATACAGGCAATCACCTTCCCCTGGGACTTAAAGATGACCCCATGGAATCTGAGCCAGGGAACAATATGGTTGAAAAGCATTTGCTTTATTTAAAATCATCCCTCTTACCCTTCCCCTCTGCTTTGGTCCATTCTCCTAGAATCAAGCAGGTGTCTTCATTTTCTCTTACCATATTTTTTTTAAGTTTTTTTTTTTAAAGATTTTATTTATTTGACAGACAGAGAGACAGCGAGAGGGAATACAAGCAGGGAGAGTGGAAGAGGGAGAAGCAGGCCTCCCACTGAGCAGTGAGCCCAACTCTGGGCTTGATCCCAGGACCCTGGAATCATGACCTGAGCCAAAGTCAGACACTTAATGACTGAGCCATCCAGGCACCCCTCTTACCACATTTTTTAGTGAAGATTTTCCAGTTTACCAATTCACTCCTCCTTACTCATAGTCCTCCATATGTATTCATTCACTCATTCATTCATTCATTCATTCACAGCCTATGCTAGACATCATTGAGGATTCAACAATGACCTGGACAGATACAGTCCTCTCCTCACAGACTGAGTGCTACAAGCAAGTTGTACGATAGGGAAGCCCAAGGCGCTGTACACACACAGAGGACAGGCACTTATTTGTGTCATCAAGGAAAGGTGCTCAGAGGAAAGAAATGACCTCAAAACACAAACTTAACAAAAGAGTAGGACCCAGGCAGCCAGGGCAGAGCAGGAACAAGAGGACAAAGAGAGGGTTGGATGATGAAAAGAGGAAGGGGCAACTCCAGGCATAAAGAACGTCATATACAAAGCTCCAGAGGTTAGGTAGAACATATCAAATTCCAAATATAATCCCAGAAGACTCATTTCCACCAAAATTTTAACTTTCTTCTCCAACAACTTGTAACCACAAGGACTTGATCTCCTTCTTCTTTGAGAAAGTTTTAAATAAGGACAGGGTCTTAAGTCAGATGAAAACAGATTAATGGCAGAATACCTATTAAATTTAAATTTCAGATAAACAACAATAATTTTTGGTGTAAATATGCCTCAAATATCATATGGGATATACTTTTACTAAAAAGTATTTGCTGTTTATCTGGAATTCAAATGTAACCGCATCTACTGTATTTTTATATGCTAAGTCTGGCAACTGTAAATCATGAAAATGACCACATTCACTGGAAAATCAATTGGAAAAAGAAGAGATAAGATTACAAAAGCAGACATCAATGGTAAAAACATAAAAAATTTAACTCACAGAAAAAAGACTACAACAAGCCAAGCAAATTTCCTTGTCTGAGTTCTAAATAACTAAAACCCATGAGAAGGTTCTACCATAGCAATTAGAGGGTTTACTGCCAGAAGCACTTTATAAAGAGCAGGACTGCAGACAAAGTATCCCTAAAACTGAGACCCCAGCTCCCTGGTAACCACCAGCTCAGGTAATGAACTTGATACCAACAGGAGACCTGAAGTCATTGAAAAACAGGGCCAGCCATCCCTAGATTCCTGTTCTCACAGAGCCAAGTGCTGACTGCATCAGGGTTCTTGAGAGCTCTGATGGTGGAAACACATCTAAGTGCCTGTGTGTTTATCTTCATATGTCTCACTATAATGTAGCCCACTGCTCACATTTCAGGTCCAGTCTCAATATATAGGCCTTACCTCTGTCTCAGCAGGAAATGGATGAAAATCAACATGTCCTTGGGGAGATAACAAGTTTATACCTGCAGAAAACAAACAAACAAAACAAATGCGGAATAGGGAGGGGAGAGGTTTTCTGCTTTCTTAGTCCTGATCTAAAGAACAGTAGTGTTTGATGAAGAAATTAAATAGAAAGGAGGGGAGTTATAAATAAAATTTAATGGAAAAATTTCTGGGTCTTTAATGCCTCTGTTAGACTGGTTTAGGTCTCTGTGTGTGTCTGTGAGAAAGAGAGAGAAAGAGACAGAGTTCAAGAGATTAATATGATGGACACAAAGAAAGATTAAAAACAAAATATTCTTATTCTGTTGCAATATCCATAAAATTGTTGACCTTAAGTGGGAATGTACTATATTTGAGGACAGAGAACAAAACCAATAAATTTCATAAAACTGTAGTGAATGCCAGATATTGAAAGTCTTACCAAAGCAGACATCTGCTTCCATCTCTAAGAGACAAAAGAGATATACTCTCTAAAAACAGTATACATATACATATACATGGTAGATGTGCGTATGCATATCTAAAAAGACACAAAAACAAGAAGTTACAAAGTACAAATGCACAGCCCCTCTTTTCAAATCAAGATGCACCTTCCTGGTCTGTAATTCATTTATTCCTCATCCCCAGTCTTCTGCCCCAGACACTTTAAATTCCACAAGGACCTGAAGGTCTCAGTTTGCACATTCAGTCCTAATCTGAAATTATGGTTTGGAATCCAGCTTTGATTGGTTCAAATGCCTGCAAGCCCCACTTCTCATTCCTTACCCCCTTCAATCCATCCTCTCCCCAAGAAACCTAAGTACACTCATCCCCAGGCTTCAGAGAGACAGCCTCTTCTTTCCAAAAGTAAACAGAGCCGTCGGGTGAGTCATGCCAGCTGATCTTCCCATCCAGTTCTTAGTATCACATTAAAATGAAAAACAGGGTTTGCTCGTAAGTTTCATATTCATAAACTTGAATATATATTGTAATGTTTTACATTTAAAAGGTTGGATTCTTTCTGGAGATAGACACAAAATATATTAAGAAAAAAGAAAGTTAAGCTTTGCTTGTATGAAATAATGTAAAATAGAGGTGGGCCATGTTAATTAAAAATTATCTCAGATGGACATTCTAATGAACGAAAATTGCTATGTTTTCAAATAAAATAATCTAAAGCAATGTGAACATTGACTTAAAATAGGTAGTTATTCCCCATCCTTTTCTTTTTTTAAGAAATAGTTTTCTTATTTCAAAAATATTAATGGAAGTTTGGGAAACCAAAAGCACAAAAAAGAATATTTAAATTACCCATAATCCTGTCCCTTAGCAGTAACCACCATTAAATAATATGTTGGTATTTAGCCTCCTAGTCTTTTGTTTTGTATTTACATGATGTTCCTATAAAATGAGATCATCCTGTGTTTGTTGTTTAGTAACAACTTTACCAATAAACATATATACAGGCAATATGTTCACATCATTAAAGATACTTCTAAAACACATAGATAATTTTTAAGCACTGTAAATATTTCATTGCTTAAGTAGCAATGCATTAAATTTGACAAATGGAAACACTTGTTATTTTGTGATGTGTCTTAATTTAGAGAGTTTGAGAGTTTAGCTGCCTCCCTCCCACTTTAGTTTTCTCTCTTGCTCATGTTCTCTCTCACTCTTCCCCTCCCCATCAGCAGTAATAAACTTAACATCCCCTTAACTAAACTTTTTGCACATCTAGTTATTTCCTTGACATAAATTCTTAGAAATGTAATTCCTGGATCAAAGGGAATTCACTCTGATTTCTGAACAAATGTTTGTTTTTCTCCTGTTATGTCCCAGGATTAAGCAAGAGCCCCACATGGGTCTTTTCAATGATGCATGCAGTTTACAAGCATGGCTCTCATCGTGTGATGCACTTACAATTTCTAATTCCAACTTCCCAAGTGAAAGATGTTCAGTATATTTAATTATTTTTTAAAGATCAGAATCATTGAATCTCTCTTACGCCGAAAACTCCAGCCATTTCTAGTTCATTAAACTATATCATAAAATTAAATCAATTCATAGGAGGAACTTTACATCATAAAGTTAAGGAGCTAATTCTGTCCCTAAGTAATATGGAAAACTATGTTATTCTTAACTCTAAAGTCAATGAACTGCAGGCACATACAACAACATGAGAGAATCTTATAGGCTTTATGTTGATCAGAAGCTAAACCAAAAAGAGTACATATTTCTGATTCCATTTTTGCAAAGTTCAAGAATAAGTGGAACTAACAGGGATAGAAGTCAAAATGATGTTTACTTCTCAGGGTCAAGGAAAATGATATTGACTGGGAAGCCGCCCAAGGAGAGCCATCTTGAGTGTTGGAGATATTTTATCTACTGGTCTGGATGATGGTTACATAGGTAAACATTAAAAAAAAAAAAAAAAACTACTAAAATTTACATGCAGGGCCTGGTGGCTCAGTCAGTTAACAGTCTGACTCTTGATTTCAGCTCAGGTCATGATCTCAAAGCTGTGAGATTAGCCTGCATCAGGTTCCATGCTAGATGTGGAGTCTGTTTGAGATTCTTTCTCTCTCTCTTTCTGTCTCCCTTTGCCCCTCCCCCCACACAAGCTCATGCTCTCTTTCAAATAAATCTTCAACAGAAGAAAAAATTCAATTAAAAAGCTATTATTTACATATAGAAATTGAACAATACACTTAAAGTTTGTGGACTTTCAATTTACATACTTTATTCTTATATATTATAGCTTATTTTTTTTTTAACTCAAAAAAAAGTCTAAGTTCAATATCAAAGATTTACATACTACGGATTATGTTTCCTAGGGCTGATATGATAAAATACCACAAATGAGTGCCTTAAAACATCAGAAATTTATTATGTCACAGTTCTGGGTTCTACAAGTTTGAAACCAAGGTGTCAGCAGGGCCATGTCCCTATAAAATCTGTAGGGTAATCCTTTCCTTGCCTAGCCCTAGCCTCTGACAGTTTGCCAGCAATCTTCGACATTCCCTGGCTTATAGATGCATCTCTCCAATCCTCTATCTTCCCATGGCCATGTGCTTATAAGAACACCAGTCATGTTGAATTATGGGCCCACCCTATTTCCATATGACGTCATCTAATTATATCTGCAGGCGCCCTGTTTTCAAACAAGGTCACGTTCTCAGGTACTGGGGGGCTAGGACTTCAACATATATTTTGGGAGGATGCAATTCAACCCATTAAATTTCACAGTATTGTTTTTAAGGTTTTATTTATTTATTTGAGAGAGAGAGAGAGAGAATGGGGGGGGGGGCATAAGAAGGGGGAGGGTCAGAGGGAGAAGCAGACTCCCTGCCAAGCAGGGAGCCTGATGCAGGACTCAATCCCGGGACTCCAGGATCATGACCTGAGGCGAAGGCAGTCACTTAACCAACTGAACCACCCAGGCACCCCACAATATTCTTTTTGAAATTGTCTTTCAAAAGCTTGAATTCTGCACCAGGAACCAAAATGAAGAAAATGTTATCTGAAAGAGTTTCTATGAGAGTTGGCAGTGAACAGACGGCCTTTGCAAGGAGATTCCTCAGGAAAGCCTCAGTTAGGACTACAGGTTTGTTTTTAGTTTCCAGAGTATATATCAGAGGGAGGAAATATAATTACTTGTAAATAATTACTCAAAGGGAATTCAAGGATGTCAAGAGAGAGATGAGAATGAGTGCCAACGCAGTGTTGTACTTCTGACATTTCAAGATGTGTTATGCTCATTGTTTTCCTACATCAGCCAGCTGGCTGCCTCAAAGGAAGTTTTGGTGGGACAGAAAACAGAACCAAACAAAGCAAAATCCAGAAATGAGCCTCTCTGGATTTTGCGTTCTAGACTGAGGAGATTAGATGGGCAGACATAACACTTGGACAGCAATTTGAAAGCGAATCTCACCCCTGCCCCTTAGATGTGAGAAGGATTCTTTCAACCTTGGGATATAAGAAAAAGAGAAAGGGGGCCTACTTTCTGATTCCTAAGAGACCCAATGGGATTGGGAGTGTGGTGGTCAGAAGCCAGAGAAGGAATACTACAGCAGAAGAGACCATGGACAGACTCACAGATTTCTCTGCCCAAGGTAAGTTATAGCATCAACTGAGAGAGTTTCAGGGTCCTGGGGCCATGTAGAAAGTCAAGGGTGCTCTCTCTAGAGACCTATGAAAGCCAAGGACCCCATGGGCCCCTTACCCAACACACAGGGGGAAAAAAGTGATTCATTAAATTGATAATGAGATCCAACATAGTTTATCCCCATTTATAAGACATTTAATATAAATAAATGCACAAGTCAGAAAAACATATCCCTTGTCAGATCATACACAGCAATTTTTGGTTCTCATATCATAGTCACCTAAAAAATCCAGCAAAAGGAGAAAATATTAAATGCTCCAAGAGGGACAGGAACTAAAACTGGGTTTAAGCTGAAACCTGGAACCAATGATTTTGCCTTTTTAAAAATACTTTCTTTAAATACTTTTTAAAAATACTGTTCAGTTCACATCTAAAGAAGAAGGGAAAAAAAGTATTTGATACACTGTCCAAGATATAAGAGCACAAAGGAAACTCAGATCAACAATGACTGGTGAAGTCTTGTCCACAAAAATCAATATGGAAGAAGAAAGCAACAGATGGGAAGCAAGAAGAGATGCTGTGAGAAGCATTTCAATGACTAGCAAGGCATGTCTTGCTACTTCTCTTAAATCCATCTGCCAACATTAACCATGCATGATTCCTCAGCTGTAAAAAATAAATTCCACTAACAGAAAGACTTTTAGAAGAACACTGGTTGAAAGTAGACATGTTAGGGTGCCTGGGTGGCTCAGTGGGTTAAGCCTCTGCCTTCGGCTCTAGTCATGATCTCAGGGTCCTGGGATTGAGTCCCATGTTGGGCTATCTGCTCAGCGGGGAGCCTGCTTCCCGCCCCCCTCTCTGCCTGCCTCTCTGCCTATTTGTGGTCTTTCTCTCTGTCAAATAAATAAAGTCTTTAAAAAAAAAAGAAATCAGACATGTTTATACATGCCTATATAAGATTATGCTGTCTCTAGCACACCAAACTGGACTATATCCATTCAGTTTGCTCATTATTAAGTAGTTCTACCTTCTCGTTATAGCACCACTGAATAGTTCTGCCTTCCACCTGACCTCATAGATGACCATGATTCCTGAGCCAAAATTTGGAAAATCTGATCTGACAGAGAAGTTTTTTTTCTGATTAATGACTTTAATATATATATATATATATATATATATATATATATATATATATATAATGACTTATATATATATATAAATATTAATATAATAATATTAATATATTTAATGTATATAATATATATATATTACATTATAATTTATAGGAATAATACATGTATTCCTATAAATGAAGAACAATTATGTCAGATTTAGTTAGAAATTTAATTAATGGTTTTTTGAAAAGAATAAGATTACATTAAATTGAGTCTCAGTTAGGAACCCCAGGACATATGGTCATCATACGAGGATAACTGAGCTTTGTAGAGGAGGGAGCAGCCATAGCCATCATCTGGAAACTGTCCCTTTCTTTTAGCAGCACAGAAGTTTGTCTCAGGAAAATTGATCACCATGTGAACACAGGGTCCAGCTCAGCATCCTGTGCCAAGGAAGACCTGACTATATCATCTGGTGATGATAATGAGAAAAGAGGGATTCCACAGGCTGAAGCAGAGCATTTACTGGGACCCAGTTCCCTTTGACTGCATTCAGATAACCCCAGATCTGCTGTCAGCAGCTCACTACGTGCTCCTTTCCACCCCTAAGTACAGTCGTGCTGTTCCGTGGAAGTCTGACGTTTCTTTCCAACAGACCTAATCACGAGACGGCCTTTTCTGCATGTTCGCCAGTTCTGTTAGTTACATCTTGTGCCTTGCTTCTCAAATTAATTCATCACCAAATGAACATTTTGACCAGAGCAAAAAGAGTAAATATTTCCATTTCTAAAATAGTAGAAATCATCACAGAAAATAAACATTATTTCCATTCATTGATTACTCTCCACCATCTGCCAATCCATTTGACTTTTTTTTTTCTATTATTTAAATTCACTTACCAACATATAGTATTTGACTTTTCAAATAAATAAGCTGATTTCTTGGTTGAAGATAAAAGTATAACACTTCTTAAATCGTAAAAAACATAATTGAAATTTATCATTCTGGTGCTATCCAGGAGACCTGACAACGTCTGGTTGTGTAGATGTATGGATGAGGAACTCGAGTCACAAAGAGCTTAAGGCAGCAGATCTCAAACTTGAATGTACATCAGAATCATGTTAACATCAGGACCTGTTGACAAATGAAACTTGACTCTAGCATTAAAGATTATTTCAGAGGGTCTGGATGGGAGGGCCAGGAATCTGCTTGCAGGCGGATATAACCTACATATCTAACAGCCACTCCATGTGATTCCAATCTATCTAGAATGCACTATGAAAATATATGGAAATGATCCCCAGGGTCACACAGAAATGGCAGAGTCTCAGCTTGGACTTTGAGGACCATGCTGAGAGGCAAGGAAAGTGTCATGACCCTTGGGCCTGACTCTCCCTCCTCTGCCCTGTTTTTCACTGTCAAACTGCCCTCACATTTGCAATGATGCCATCTGGGTTAATGATTATATTGGAATTAAAATTTGAATGGCATGTTGCAAAATATTCCTCACCATTACATACCTCACCATTATTAGGTCCCCATAATAAACATTAGGTACATTTATTATCTTCATTTCACAAGAGATTAAAATGAGGCTCAAAATAGTTAATTTGTCTGAAATCACACAGCATGAATGTACTACAGCCATATACAAACTCACAGTTTAGGCATATAACCTTACTACTTCCCTGAAGGGGCTAAGTGCAATGGATCAGCTTTTCCTACTTGAAATTTTGCCATCATTAAGTTCATCCAATTTCTCTTCCATCAGTCAGTGAGTTGTATTTATTTGGCACCCGCTGTGTGCAGAAGACCAAATACAGGAATTAAAACAGAGGTCCACGATTGCTTTTACAGGAGTTCAGGGTAGTATTGGATCTTAGCATATTTTTCATTTGTATCACTGTGCTTTTTCACTTCTTCAGAAGCACATCTGGACTTCTATAAAGTGTTCACAGTGGGTTACAAGAAAATATTTTCCAAATTGCTTCCTGATTTGTATTCAGTTTTTAAAACCCAGCATGGTTTGGGTTGCTATTTAACTCATTCTAAAGCGGAACCAGGGATTCTCTTGAAAATAGAACTTTCACTTACAATTTAAACCCCATTGCAAAATTCAAAGCCTCTTCAACGGAGTGACCTCAAACTAGAGGAAAAAAAATATTCTGTACCCCTGAGGCACAAACACCCTCTCCAGAGCTAATCTTGCCACTATCACCCACCATCCCAGTACCAACCCTATCTATTCAGTATAAAAGAATTGGTGGGAGGGAGTAGGGATTTTCCAAAAGTCTGTGGAGAGTGTCTTGGCTTTTCCCATCCCTCCAAGAGAGGGAGGAGCAGTATGGCTAAAAGAGAATGTCTTATAATATGAGGATTTACCCAGCAGTCCTCACTCTGTGGACACTGTGCTGTCTCCCAAACATTTTAGGAAGTTCACAAGGTCAAAACTCATTTCACAAAATCCCAAGGCATTATTTGCCTTCTGAATGTTGGTATTTCCGCTGATGATGCAAAAGTAAAAGAGTAAAACCACTAGAACCTTCACAGAAATCAAGATCGTGACACCAAACTTGCTAATAGTCGTGTATTCTTTACCTTCATACACTCACAGGAAGAAATGAAAAAAAGGGTTCACATAAGACTGTCCTTGATAAGTAGTAAAAATTATGAATTTTATTACATCTTGTTGCTTGACTATGTGTCTTTTTAATATTCTGCAAGAAAATGAATAGAAGTACAGTCACACACTTTAGCTTCTTACTCAAGTATATTATCTTCTGGAAAAATACTTATGTGATTGACTAGTGAGCTGAATTAGCTGCTTTTTTATGGAATACTGTATTAGTTTCCTCTTCCTGCTGTAACAAAATATCACAAACTTGGTGTCTTAAAACAACACAAATTTAATATCTCATATTTCCGGAAGTGAGTAGCCTGACACAGATCACCCCGGGCTAAAATTAAGGTGTCAACAGTAAGCAATTTCTAGAAGCTCGAGGTTGGGGGGGGGGGGATCTTTTTTTTTTTTTTTTTTCATCTAGAATCCATCTGCATTCTTGGTTTGTAGCTTCTTCCTCTATTTTCAAAACTAGACAGATAGCATCTTCAAATCTCCTGCCACTTTCTGTACTTGTGATTACACTGAGCCCACCCTGATAATTCAGGGTAATCTCCCTATCTCAGAATCTTTAACTGAATCATATTTTCGATGTCTCTTTTGCCATGTAAAGTAGTAGAGTCACAGGTTCCAGGGAACAGGACATCTTCGGGGGGCACATTATTCTTCTTTCTGTTGATATTTTTATTTAAAAGAATGAGTAACAAAAAATTAAAAATAAAAATAAAAGAATGAATAACAAACTATGATTATTCAGACTGGGGTATTTGGCAGGTATTTTCTTAAAATCAACAAAGTAAGCCCACCACTTCTAGGAAAATAGCTCATGGTACTTGCTACCAAAGATAAAATACAAGTAAAAATTAGAATGTTGGAAAACTTGTGTCTACTAAAATGAACTTAATACTTTCTCAATATTTAAGAACTTTTCTAATAAGATTGGTTGTGTGATTTTGTTTTTTTACATTAAATAATGAAACATATCCACCTTTGGAAGAAGTGGATAACTAAATAGTTAACTAAATAGTTACATAGGTAAGTAACTATTCAATGTACAAGAAGTATAATTGGATTTTAATACAGAGTATGAAAAGTTTGCTGGGTTTTTTTTTTAATATTTATTTATTTATTTGAGAGAAAGTCGAGAGTATGGGCAAGGGAAGAGGCAGAGGGAAAGGGAGAAGCAGGCTCCCTACTGAGCAAGGAGCCTCATGGGGGACTCGATCCCAGGATTCTGGGATCATGACTTAAGCCAAAGGCCAAGACTCAACTGACTGAGCCACGCAGGCACCCTAAAAAGTTTGCTGATTTGATTTTAAATTCAACATTACAACCAACCTTTAAGAAACTACCACTTTCAAATTTTAGTGTAGTATTAAAGACTACTCACAATTACCCAAAGAGGCCATTAAACTACATCTCCAAAAATAAAAACAAAAGCTACATCTCCCTTTCCCACTGTGTATCTACATTATGCCAGGTTTTCTTTGCATGTCTCAGTTTAAAAAAATCACAACAAATTAAATACAGAATAAGATTTTAGAATCCAGTTATCATCTATTAATCCAGGCATTAAAGATATTTCCAAAAATTAAAAAATAAGGCTATTCTGCTTCTTATTGACATTTGCTTGTTTGAGAAAACACCTATTTTCCACTAAAAATAACTGATTACGTTGATGTGCAATGGGTTTGTTATTGTTATTTTTTTCAGTTTCCCAGTTTTAATTTCTAGCATTTAATTATTATTTCTAGTATTTAATTTTGATTTCTAGTATGTAACTACTGATAGCTATAAGTCACATAAATAAAAGACATTCAGATTCCTGAGAGAGAGAGAGAGAGAGGATGAATGAAGGGAGGGAGAAAGGGAGCAGAGGGATAAAGGGGAGGGAGACAGACTAGCAGACTCCAGGCTGAATGCTGAGCCCCAGGCAAGCTCCATTTCACGACTCTGAGACCCTGACCCAGAGACCATGGCTTGAGCTGAAATCAAGAGTGTGATATTCAACCAACTAAGCCACCCAGGCAGCCCAGTAACTTGCTGCTTAACGAGGCTTAACAAGGTTTTAAGTGGTTCACCTGAGCCCAAATAGTCTATTGTAAATATTACACTTCATTGTTTACATCTTGAAAATAACAGCCAGGCACTAGAGTGTCCTATGTTCTTAAATCATACAGATTACATTATCTACTCTACAATAAATCTGGGTGTTTTAATATGAAATTCATGTTATTTCCCAGACATCGTAGTAACATTGATACTCCACCAGGAAATGACACATTTATCCTGAGGCTCAATATTCCTCCTGAGATGCTGGTATGGTATGAGAGAAAGAGCACCAGGGCATTTGATTTTGCTCTACCTATATCCGATGATAAAGTCTGTGAACTCAGGAAGATGTTATCCTCCACACATCCAACCTACATATGAGACTATGAAAAATGGAGTGGAGGGCTCAAAATAGAAAAGGGGACTAGCATACTGTAGGTAAAAAGAAAAAGAGAAAACATTTTTTCATTTGAATAATAGATATGCAGATTTTTTAAAGATTTATTTATTTATTTGAGAGAGAGAGCAGGGGAGGGGCAGAGGAAGAGGGAGAGAGAATCCTCAAATGACTCCTTGCTGAGTGCAGAGCTTGATGTGGGGCTCAATCCCAGGGCCCTGAAAACATGACCTGAGCCAAAATCAAGAGTCAGGTGCTTAACAGACTGAGCCATCCCGGTATCCCTAAATAATAGATATGCAGATGGACAGCATTTAAAAATTACTCCACTTCTTACTCTTATATAGAGAAAACAGAAGAAATAGTCATCCTTAGTAATAAAAAGCCCATTAAGTCCGTTCTGTAAAAATGGTCATGAAAGTAAATAATGTTTTAAGCTCTAGGCTCTATTTCTTATTCCTTTGTCCAAGAACCCAGAGCCTTTGTCCTGTCATCTATTCTAACATCAGCGATACATGTTTCACATCTAAGTACTTGGAGGCTTAAATTTTTACATCATCTCAATCTTTATAGGCCCAAACTTATAAGGTTAATAGCAACAAAGCATTGTGTAGTGAGTTACATATAATTACAACAAGCATGAACTAACACACAGCATATGTCAGCAATATATCCTATACTGAGGCCAAATTTCCTAAAGGTCAATTCTCTGGGGATAGAATTATACCATACTACCGCATAATGCAACATTGCATACTTCTAGTTGTGTGTCATCCCCCAAGACATGTGATGTTAATCTTCAGCATTTGATGAGTAAATTTCTGAAATGTATATAATTAATCCTCAGCATATTAAGTGTTAGAAACTTGGCCAATATAAACCTAAACCTATACTCAGCTCTAGCCAAAAATTTTTTGAAAGATTATTTTTATAGACTATTTTTAGACAAAAATAATCAAATAAACTAACGAGCCAGAATAGCAATGGTTTTTCTTCTTCTATCTTCAAAAGCGAGGGAATGTTGTCACATGAACAGAGGTGGTATTTTGACTGTCATGCCAGCAGCACATTGTCTTGCATTCTCTTCTCCGCTATGCAGGTTGTAAGCCAGGGTCAGACTTAAAGTCAACCTGAGGCCTGAAGCAGGAGGCCAACCTTCCTTAAGTAGAAGGAAAGAAAATAATATGTGTAATCCCTGCTCCCAGCTGTTGACCAGCTACAGAGTCCAGGCCTGAATACCTTCATAGGGAGAGCTGGCAATCAGCTTGGCCAAGTCCCTGGTGCCATTGTCAATAATGGCCAAAGGCAGGCCTGCCACCAGGGAAGGCAGAGGAGGAATGGGGAGCAACAAGTTCAGTGCTATGTTGTTCCTAGGCAGAAATGTGGAGAAGAAAAGTAGGTCTTCAGGGCATTCCTCCTCTCCTCCCATCCCTTCAATACCCCACCTTGCACTGCTGGAGACCAAGTACAATATCACTTTATTGAAAGACGATGGAGTAGCTAACATCCACCTCCATAGCAATATATTTCTTTGCTAGGTCTGTCACAGCAAAATATTACAAACTAAGCATTTAAACAACAGAAATTTATTTTCCCACGGTTCTGGAGGCTACAAGTCTGGGACCAACAATTTGGCAGAGTTGGTTCCTTCTGAAGACTATAAAGGAGACTCTACTCCACACCTCTCCCCTAGCTTCCAGTGGTTTACTGGTGATCTTTGGAGTTTCTTGGCCTATAGATGCATCATTCTGATCTCTGCCCTGATATTCACATAGCATCTTCCCTGTGTGTGTGTGTGTCTGTCCAAATTTTCTCCTCTTATGAGGTCACTTGCTATATTAGATTAAGGCTCCCCCTAATGATTTCATCTTATTTGGCCATTTGCAAACACTCTATTTCCAAATCACACATATTCAGGGACTGGGGATCAGGACTTCAACATCTTTTGGGAGGACATAATTCAACCACAAGCATGCAAGGTAGAAATATTTCTGGTAAAAAGCTGATTCAGACTCTCTGACTCAGTTTAGTGCTTAAGTGTTCCCTTCTCATGAAGTAGAGATTGTCTGAAAAGAGGAGGGAAGAGGGATTCAGAGCCTGGGTTTTTTAAAGTGCAGTCATCTATGTTCTGGAAATATGTAACCCAGTCACTGCCTGGGTTCTAATACCCAGGGTGAAGATTCTTGAGAACATGTTAAATTTAACTGGCTATATCAAAGAAGATGTTGCTACTTCGAGTCAAGAACACTTTACTTGCTTTGTTAAAATGGCAATTACCAGTCTGCCGGGATGTATGTGACTTTGTGCCAGTCCGGGCCTTTTGCCCTCAGTTCTATTCTAAGCCTTTCTCTTCTCTGCATTCTATCTCAGGCTTTCTTCCCAGGATCCTGTGGAGCTGGACTCTGGCCACACCAGGCCAATGGGAAGTACTGAGAAACGACCAGTGCAAGAGAAAGGAAGAAGCCTCTCTTCCTCACATGACTTCCAGCAGCTGCCTCTCTTCCAGGACACAAGTTTCCTCTGGACAGGTCCAGCGTTTCTCTAGCTTCTTCCAGATGACTTGACCTCCTGAGCACACTGCTTCCCCCTTCTGTCCCTCCAGTCTAAGAGTGTTAGTGATTATTCTGGGTTGCCTCACAGACCGCTATTTGATACCAGTTTCCTTATCACTGCTTTAATTAATTGCCTGTATTAAATCCCCTCTCTTAGGGAGCCTGGCTGGCTCAGTGGTTTGAGCCTCTGTCTTCAGCTCAGGTCATGGTCTCAGAGTCCTGGGAGCAAGCCCTGCATCAGACTCTCTGCTCAGCAGACTGGTGATATCTCTCTCTCTCTCTCTCTCTCTCTCTCTGTGTCTAATAAAAAAATAAAATCTTTAAAAAAAATTTTTTTTAAATCTCCTCTGTTAGGATCTGAAAGCAATGACATCCCAGTAGCAATGAGCTGTCAATATGTCATCCTCCATTAGAATGAGTCAGAGATCCTTAGAGATATGGCTGATTTTAAGGGCACTGCAGGGAAAGAATAAGATGAGCCTGGAATATCTTTTAGGGACAGAATGTAAGGAAGTATTCAAAGAAAGGTGGGAACATGCCCAAAGGACACAGAAGCCAGCTTAAAGGGGCCGCCTCTGGCCAAAAAAGGGACAATTTTAACATCAAAATAATAACAGTAACATTATAATTTACTGAATAAATTATGGAACCAAGAATTTATACTGATACTGATTAAGTAAAGTTTGATGATAAACAGGATATTTACATAGTCCCAAAGCAAACTCCCTCCTCAAGTACTTAGTAGCTATAAAGGGGAAAAGATGAGTTTTATGGTAGAGAAATCTGACAGTCTTCTAAGAAAATAATCAAAGTGAACATGCTCAATATTAGGAAAGATAAAAAAATGTGGGCCACATGATAAGATGCATGAAGGAGAACACAGCATTGCTTCTGTGTATTTCCACCAAACATGTGTAACCTGAATCTGATCATGAAGAAACATCAGACAAAGCCAAACTGAAGGACACTTTACAAAATAAGTGGCCTTCAAAAGTGAGAGACGTGGTTCTTTCATAGTCTAAATAATAAATAAATAAATAAATAAATAAATCCCTCTGTTGAAAATGTAAAGTTGTTTGTTTTCCTGTTACACTTGATTGATAGCCTTGCCTTCTAAATAGTAAGCCCTCATGGACAGAGAGCTTCCTTATATTTTCTACAACATAAGCCCAACAGCATGCCTATAGTTAATATCAAGCAAATATTTGTTGATCTGACAACTGTAAGAACTCAGTAGTCCATGTTAGTAAATTACTATACTCCCACAGGCAAAGCCAGTTAGCCCAACTAAATAAGTTGGTCTCTAGGTCAATTGTCCATCCTAAGGGCTATGACCACATGCTGACTGCCTAGCTTCATTTCAACTACAGCTTAGGCTTGCATTTGCATTGGTTATTAGAATTTGACAGCATGCTTTTATTTAAACCTCACATTGTCTTTCTGCCTTCTCAGCAACCTGTGAGATAGGCACAGTGGGTATTTTACCTCTATCATATAGATGGGGACACAGGCTCTCAGACTTTTGAGTGAGTCAGCCCCAACCACCCAGTTAGGAACAAGCAGAGCAGAGATTTGAACTCAGCTTTCCTGATTCCATATCTTTCATACATATGTCTGAGCCTGGAAAGAAGTAGGAAAGCAGTGGGCCTGTGAGGTGACTCATCCAGCCAGTTGGTGCAAAAAGGATTTAAGCAGCTAAGGACGTCAACACTTTCGTTTTCAGATGTGAAGCGCCAAATGGCTATATCATAATGTCTATCTCTTAAAACGAGCTACCTTCTTTTTTGATGCAGAATTTAACAGCATCTTAACTACACAGACTTGAAGACCCTTAAGATGGTAGAAGCAATAATACATTTATATACAACTGTACTGTAAAAACTTCTAGTCATCAGAAAGGTGGGTCATGAAAACCTCATCAGTTCTTTTCAGAAATCTGAAAAGGCAACTTCTGATAAATATTCCATAAATTAGAAATAAATAAACAAAGAAATGCAAACATTAGGCTTGCTATTGAGGGGTGCTAGTTACGTAAATACTTACAGTTTGGGAAAAAAAAAAACAAACAGGAGCAGGTACAAATACTTTAAATTAGGTTCTGTCTCACATTTTCTTTGTTTTCCAAAATCCCCACAGTGAGCATCTTCTGTTTTCCCATTGGTGTGTTTCCAACATGAATTAGATTACTAAGTGAAAATCTGTTAAATTAATGAACTGATAAATCAATCAAAATAAGAATAATAAACCAAAATGTGGAATCAAATCTGTTGTATTAAAAATTTTACTTCACGGGCGCCTGGGTGGCTCAGTGGGTTAAACTGCTGCCTTCAGCTCAGGTCATGATCTCAGGGTCCTGGGATCAAGTCCCGCATCGGGCTCTCTGCTCGGCAGGGAGCCTGCTTCCCTCTCTCTCTCTGCCTGCCTCTCCATCTACTTGTGATTTCTCTCTGTCAAATAAATAAATAAAATCTTTAAAAAAAAATTTTTACTTCACATACTTTCCTTCATGTTTGCATTTGGAAACCAATACTAGTTTAGATTACCAGACATTCCAATAAGACATTAAAAAACAAAGTTGTAGAAGGTGTTGAGCTGGTATTTAGTACACACTTAATAACTTTACTTGAAAAACAAGGTTTTCAAAAAAGATTAGAGAAGGTAGTCTAGGAATATAGTCAAAGGGTAGAATTTAGAAAAAGAAAAATATAGTCCTGTTTAGCTAGAGTAAAGAATCTAAGCATTGACCTCACCCTTTCTCCGGCTCTCTTAAGTAAAATTAGGTCAGTTTTCAAGGATATGTAGGTCTGACATCAGACTTCCCTGATGTATAGTGCTGGCCCAGGCATGTTGCAAATCCTCTGGGATTAAAAATGGAGCCTGGGGGGATATAGTCCAAGAAAAATGACACCTCCACAAAATAACTTGTTCTCTATATACCATAGGTATGTCAGGAAAAAAAAGACAAAAAAGTCATAGAATTTTTGGAAAGGATCTCAGATGCTACCAAATTCAACATCCCCCATCCCTATTCCCATTTACAAATAAGGACACCTATGAGTGCTAGAAATGGTAAGGGACTTGCCCAAGTAGCAGAACTAGGAATAGAACAATATTGTTGAAATTCCAATCTGGGACTCCTCCTGCTTCCCCATAGTTTCTGTAACTTAAATTTAAAACACAAATGAGGTGTAGAACAAGGGTTAGCAAACTTTTTCTGCAAAACACAATATAGTAAATAATTAAAGCTTAGCAGGCCATATGGTTTCATATGGCCACAGCTACTCAGCTCTGCCATTGTAGCATGGAAGTGGCCATAAACAAAACATAAACAAATGAGTGTGCCTTGTTCTAATAAAACTTTATTTACAAAAACAGGCAAGAGTTTGGATTTGGTCTGTAGGCAGTAGTTTATGACCCCTGGTCTACATAAGATAGTAGTGAACATCCTCAAATTTCTGATTCACTGCCTTTTAGAGTCATTGTTCAGCATATGGTATGAATGAGTGTGGAATAAGAGTTGTTTTGATCCATATCCCCAAAATCAATTCTTCCCAATCAATGTCATAAGTTACTAAAATCATGTACTAATACACACACACTGAAAGAAAGGGTGCAAGGGTTGGGTGGAAGGGAAGAGAAAGTCTGATGATTAATCCACCACCTCTTTTTCCTCATAGCCATTTAATTGAGAGTTGAGATCAAATCAACTGGCCAAATTTCCTTTTTTTCTCATATTTAGGGTTTAACTACCTACAAATCTCTGCTGCTCTCTGGTGGTAACATTTAGGCATTAGAAGACATTCCAGAAAAGTTGGGTAAGTGGAATTTAGAAATGGAATTCACAAAATACTTTGGGACATTTTAAGAACCAAGTAAAAGTGAGATAGAGTATTTTTAAATTTACTAGGCAGAATCATAATCAAATCCTTAAAATACTTCTACAAATGGTTTTCCTTGGTCATAAACCCTCATTTTTTTCTACTAGAACAAATACTAGTTTTTCTGACTCTTGAAAGTTCTGTGCTTTTTCTTTCTCTAAAGCAGAAGCATCATAATTTTTGAACCATAACTCAGAAGAAACTTAATTCTTTCAGAATTCCTGGATAGAACACAAAAAGGTACAGCAGAGAGTCAAAGGAGATTAAGTGTCTACCTGGCACTTGGCTGACAGCAAAGGAATTTTTAATGCAAATTACAATTCCAGGTGGTACATGTGTCTGAATGTCAGCAGATTTCACTTTATTTTAGTGCTATAAAGAATATTCTCTATTTTTAATGCCTTAATCACATCAGTGAAGCAGGAAATCCCAACTTCAGTTCTCCCATCACTGAAAACTGCCCTTTGGGGATGGATTGACATTTCATATCAGGCAACAAAGTCAGACCACTGTTTTCATTTCAGTAGGTTTGTGGCTCCTGGTGAATCATCCCAAACAAGGAAGAGGGATTCTAGAAATCAGGGATAAAGAAGTGTAGGAACAATGAGATAGCTTGAATATTCTATGAGAGTGGGATCATGCTTATCCTACCCACTGCAGATAATGCATCCCAGGCACAGCAACTAATACATTGTGTATTACTAAGAATATATATTAGAAGTAGAGAAGAAGTAAATCACCAATCAGGTGATAATGGCAGGAAGTAGCATGGCTACTATGGAAGTTTTTTCCAAACTCATACTTCCATATCTCATTTCTCAGTAATATAGCATCACAGAACACTGGGCCTTTTAAGGCTTTTCTTACCCAAACATTCATTTGACAATTTTTGTTCACAATATTCCTACCAAACAGTGGTTGCCCAGCCTCTATTTGAATACATCCAGGGACAGGTAACTTGACATCCACAAAGACATTTTGTGGTTTGCATAGGCAAGGGGAGTTCCAGTGGTTGGTAAGGGTAGAAGAAGGAGATTCTAGAGCTATGCTGTTGCATGTGGTAGCCACCCAGCACATGTGACTATTGAGCATTTGAAATATGACAAGTTCAAGTTGAGGTGGGTTGTAATTTTGAGGACATTACCAAAAAAAAAGATGTAAAATATTCCATTCATTTTTCATAATCATTACATGATGAAATCATAATATTTTTTATACACTGAGTTAAATAAAAGATACTATTAAAATTAATGGGACGGGTTCTTTTTCCTTTTTAATGTGACTGCTAGAACATTTAAAAGGACATTTATAGTTCATTATATTTCTGTCACCTAGAGAACATATTTTTTCTTTCAATTTAGTAGAATTAAAGTGATGTCCTTAGGAGACCCTGATATGGAAACCCTGGTCTATTTTAGTATAGATATCTTTACAGTTTGAATCCCATTTACTCTTTTTATGTAAATATTTTTATATTCATCTGAAAGAGAGAGAGAATACATGAGTGGGGGAGGGGCAGAGGGAGAGGGATCGAGACAGAGAAAAATTCTCAAGCCTACTCCTCTCTGAGCCCCAGACGGGATCAATCCCAGGACACTGAGATCACGACCTGAGCTGAAGTCAACAGTCAGACACTCAACCAACTGAGCCACCCAGATCCCCCCCCACTTTTACTCTTTTGTGTAAGAAACAAGTAACAGACACTTGTGAAATGGAAATAGTATTTTTCTCTCCACCTCCACAGAAAGCCCTAAACTCATTATGAGACTTTCATAATGACAGACTCCTGTTTTCCTGGAGACAGTATGAAGAACTGCGTCAGTAAATGAAGAATCTTCTAACATATAGAGAATGGTCAGCTTGACAGGACATTACCCCAGACAACGGGCAAAACTTACATTTTATATTATCTGAAGTCATTGCAGCTAACAAGAGGTCAGGAAAAAATGTTCTCAAAACATCTCCCTGATAACAAAACAATAAATCTTAACCAATTATTATAAAATGTACCGTAACTTGACCATATGACCATATGACTGTAACCATATATATATATATATATATATATGGTTACCATAGGTACTTAGGTACTTTCAGTTTATAAGTTAATACTTGTGATATATATATGTGTATATCCTTGTGATATATATATGTGATATATATATCACAAATATTAATTTATAAGCTGAAAGTACCTAAGTACCTATGGTATATAGGTCAAGCACAATCTTCAAGTAATGTGGGGATTCCATTCCTAAAAATTTATTTGAGTATTGTTTCACATCTTCTTATACTTTAAATTTTGAGCCTTTTTAAAATGGTTGGTTGGACAGTCTTGAGACAAGAGATAAAATATGAAATCATTTCACTTGCTCCTTATACTCTGTTAAAATGTGTACAGGCTTTATAAGTGACTCCACTAGTTTTAGAGAGGAAGCACAGCTTCCTTACATAACCACACCCACACCCATACCCACATATACACACCCACACCCACACACACACACACAGACTCAGAGACTAATGACCCAACATCAAGGATTTACTCTTTTCCAATATTCAGATTAAAGAGATTTGGGCTGGGATGAGAGGAGCCTGTATTGATTTGGACAGGGTCATTTTGTCTCCTTTTTCATAAGCCCTGGAGGATTATCTGCTCCCAAGCTGTTGCTCAGCTATGAGCATTTGGAACAACAGAAATTGGCAACTGATGTGTCAGAACCGTCAACCATAAAAAATGGTTTTAGGCAATATTTGAATTTCCATGTGATCCTAACATAGAAAATAGCATAGGAAATACAAAAATGCATTTTCTGATGTTTATGTTTATTAAACATTGAGTTTAATAACAAAATGATTACAATTGTCTTTGGAGGTTTTTAAGATCAGAGAAAAAATCTTACCTATTTGAGAAGACTATTCCTTTTAAAGACAATGAAATAAATTCTCCAAGCTCCTTCCAGATACACAGATTTATGTCACTATCTCATGCAGCCCTTCAAGGAGTAAGAATTTCTCATCTTCAGATGCCTTTTCTTAGGCATATTTCTCTCTGTCTTAGGGTGAAGAGTTTGACTGAACAACTGAGTTAAGCATTGTCCTAACAGTATAAGTTCTAGGCATTCCAGGAAATCTACTTTGATTTCCTAAAGAAAAAATAATCATTATTTTAAATGAGTGGGTGAAGAACAGCATGAAGTTTCTCCTTGCCAAGTACACATCTCTTAAATGGACCATTTCTCTGACTGCTTGTAATAAGCACAGTGGAAATAGAAGCTTTTCCTCATTCCATTCCATTAGAATTTGTCCCTATACTTACTGAACAATTCTAAAAAGCTTGAAACAATATATATATGGTTCTCAAACAAGGTAACCATCAGAATTACCTACAGGGCTTGTGAAAACACATAGTGCTTGATGCCATTCTCTTAGTTTCCAATCCAGCAAATTTGGGGTTGGGATCTGCAAATATGCATTTCTGACATGTTCCTGTGTGTTACTAATGCTGCTGGTTTAGAGACCAAACTTTGATGATCACTGACCTAGATAGAGATTATTCCAAAAAAGAAGCACAGAAATAAACATGAGCAAGAGCTGTTTTTTCAGAATTTGGATTGACTTTCCTCTCTGATAACCTTTTCAAACAACTTATTGAGGTCACTTGTCAAAATATTAAACCCAAGCATCAAAATATGGTTCAGAAATATGGTTTCTCCATGCTTGCTTAAATAAGTAACTTGCAAATGTGGAGCATAACATTTGACTTGAAACATAGCTTTTTTCCATGGTGATCATTCCTACCAGGGGAAGCCCTGGAAAAATTAACTATATTCCTCAAATTTTAATCAGCATAAAAAATTCTCACTTAATCATTCTGTGACTTTTTGTTTGTTCTCATAATATATACTTTAATTCTTAAATCTACTGTCAAGTAACTATAGTTTTTTTGAAACAGTATAAATGCACCTAGGATTTATAGTTAAAATCTGGTTCACCTTGAAAATCTTGTGATTTTCTAAATTATCTCAACCTTGAGGTAGCATTTCAAGATTTCCAGAGGCCTTAAAACACTTATATGACAAGATATTCAAGTTTTCACATTTTAGTTACTAAACATTTATACAAGCTACTACTTAATATTAAGATGACTAGTGTCACCAAATAAGGCTCTAATTAATGTTTAAGTAATCTTTCAAAATGGTATTTAGAACAAGTCTTTCACAACACTTGGCCTAGTTCTTCCTGCCAGAAGAATATAATCCCTCATCCTGCAGCTTTTCTATTGTCACAGAGCTCCAAGAAGATGAGATCAAATGGAATAAACTAAAGAGCCGGAGCCAATTCCTGGGGAGAATATACCTTGCCCTCCCTGAAAAGTTAGATGACATAACTCCTCACAGGAGTTGACCGGATGCCATCATGTATGTGAGAAAAACTTTCAGGGGCAGAGGAGTGAAAGAATGCCCTAAGAAACTCTGCTCAGCCACCTGCATCTTTAAAATGCACCTACTCAGCTTCTTCCTAAGTGAAGGTGAAATATTCCCCAACTGTATCTCTCTTTAAAGTCTGACTCAAACATCATGTGAATTGAGCATATTCAAAGCTGCAAATAAGGCATGGTTATAGATAAATATAACTAAGGCCAAAAAAAAATTGGGGAGAAAAATAGACCAATGAACTTTGTTGACAGCAAACTAAGCCTGAGCCAAAATAGTGATGTAGCTGTCATTAAAAATGAACACTTTCCAGGTAAAGAGATACCACTCTCATTTTACTCAACAGTGGACGGACTACTTCTGGAATGCTGTGGTAATTCTGCAGACTCCATCTGAGAAAAGTCATCAACATATAGGAGAGCCCTTAGAGGTGACTAGGCTGGTAAATGGTCCAAAGTGTATGTCTTTGGAGGAACCCATTTGAAGGAACTTAGAGGGAATGACTGGAGAAGAGGTGGGCATAGGAGGAGGGGCACAAGGACACATGAACGTTCTCTTGAAATATTTGAACAGCTGTCACAAGGGAGATAAATTGAATTTGTTCTTTTTCTCTGAAGATGGAAAGAATAGGAAATTATGGAAGTATCAGAATGGTGAAGAACACAGCTTTGAAATCAGACATTGAATATAAACCTTGGTTCCAGTCACTATTAGATGTGTAAACTTGGGCAAATGAGCCCTGTGAAAAGAAGGATATTAAAAGTAACTACTCTTAGGTAAGGATTAAATGGGGTAACAGAGACAAAGGACTCAGCACAATTCCTGATGAAGGTTCAAGCAATGTTCATTTTAATTAATAAATTAAACAGAGTTGCCTCAAAATGGAATGAGCTGCCTCTGGAAGAGGGTTTTAGCATGGACTAAATGACCATCTGCCAGGATTCTATGCTATGTCCTGCATTGGTTGGAGAAGAACTAGGTAAACTGTAAGAACATTCCAGTGCAAAAATTCTTTACTGTTGTTAACTGGCACTTAACTTATTCTTTCTTGTGCCCCCACAGCACTTTATTCACATACTTATCACAGGATTTATCAGTTTCTCATTGCTAATTAAGAACATGTCTGCCTCCCAGCTAGTCTGTGAGTTCCTCGACATCAGACTATGAATCATTCATTCATCTTTATGTCCTGTTCATCCTTCCCAGTACACTGCACAAAGCAAGCATTCAACTACTTGTTGAATGAAGTTACTCAGGGCTAGGCCTAACATGGGCTCATGGTTGTTTCTCTACCAGTATAGCAATTCCTCCAGGATAGGGCTGAGTCAATATTTAGCCTAGAAAGTTTTAAAATTCTTGTGATTATGTTAAAATAAATAAATAAATAGTAGAATTCTTGTGATTATGCTGGAAACATTACTCAGTGGATCTCCATGTTCCTGTAGTATTCCAATTACACAGTATCAAGTATATTGTGAATTTCTGAAGTTTGGAAAAATTCTTGACTCCCAACCTATGAATTCCCCTCCTAAACTCATAGACTGTTTGAATCTTTTTATTATGATTATTTAAATTCAATTAGCTAATAAATAGTACATCATTAATTTCAGATGTAAAGTTCAGTAATTCATCAGTATTGTATAATACCCAGTGCTCATCACATCACATGCTCTCCTTAATACTCATCATCCAATTACTTCACCCCCACTCACTTTCCCTCCAGCAACCTTGTTTGTTTCCTATAGAGTCTCTCATGGTTTTTCTCCCTGTTACTTCCCTCCCTTCCCCTAAGAGCCTCTGTGCTGTTTCTTATATTCCACATATGAGTGAAACCATATGATAATTATCCTTCTTTGACTGACTTATTTCACTCAGTGTAACACCCTCCAGTTCCATCCACATGGATGTAAATAGTAAATATTCATCATTTCAGAGGGCTAAGTAATATTCCATTACATATATATATCATATTTTCCTTATCCATTCACCTGTTCATGGACATCTGAGCTCTCGCCATAGTTTGGCTATTGTGAACACTATTACTATAAACTTGGGAGCAGACAATTATACAAACCAGTTAATTACCAAATTAAAGAAACACATTGGTAACAATACAATAATAGTAGGGGACTTTAGCACCCAACTCACAGCAATAGATATATCATCTAAGTAGAATCAATAAGGAAATGAGAATGATATACTAGATCAGAGGCACTTCACAGATATATCCAGAGCACTCCATCCTAAAGCAACAGAACACATATTCTTCTTCAGTGCACATGGAACACTCTCCAGAACAGATCACATACTGGGTCACAAATCAGGTCTCAACTGGTACAAAAAGATTGAGATGACTCTCTGCACAATTTTTCAGACTACAGTGTTTTGAAACTTGAACTCAATCATAAGAGGAAATTTGGAAAGGAACTCAAATACTTGGAGGTTAAAGAGCATCCTACTAAAGAGTGAATGAATCAACCAGGAAATTAAAGAAAAAAAATTTTTAAAATTCATGGAAACTAATGAAAATGAAAACACAATTGTTCAATGACTTTAGGATGCAACAAAGGTAGTTGTAAGAGGGAAGCACATTGCAATACAAGCCTCTCTCAAAAAATTAGGAAAGTCTCAAATACACAAGCTAACCTTATACCTAAAGAAGCTGGAGGGGAAAAAAAAAACCAACAACAACAAATAGAGCCTAAATCAAGCAGGAGATGAGAAATAATAAAGATTAGAAGAGAAATCAATGAAATAGAAACCAAAAGAACATTAGAAGAGATCAACAAAACTAGAAGCTGGTTCTTTGAAAGAATTAATAAGATTGATAAACCCCTTTGGATAAGGATCCAAATTAATAAAATCTTTAGTGAAAGAGGAGAGATCACAACCAACACCAAGGAAATAGAAACAATTTTAAGAACATATTGTGAGCAACTATATGCCAACAAATTAGACAATCTGGAAGAGTTGGATACATTTCTGGAAACTATTATAAACTACCAAAACTGAACCAGGAAGAAATAGAAAACCTGAACAGACCCATTAGCAGCAAGGAAATTGAAGCAGTAATCAAAAATCTCCCAACAAATAAGAGCTCAGGGCCGGATGGTTTCCCAGGGAAATGCTATAAAACATTTAAAGAAGAACAAATACCTTTTCTTCTCATGCTCTTTCAAAAAGTAAAAATGGAAGAAAAATTTCCAAACTCCTTCTATGAGCCCAGCATTACCTTGAACTCCACTCTCAACAAAGTGACGAAGACCCCACCAAAAAGGAGAATTATAGATCAATATCCCTGACGAATATTAATGTCAAAATTCTCACTGAGACACTATCCAATTGGATCCAACACTATAGTAAAAGGATTATTCACCAGGACAAAGTGGAATTTATTCCTGGGCTGTAAGGGTGGTTCAACATTTGCCAGTCAATCAATGTGATATATCATATGAATAAAAGAAAGGACAAGAACCATATGATCCTCTCAATAGATTTAGAAAAAGCATTTGAAAAGTACAGCATCCTTTCTTGATTTAAACTCTTCACAGTGTAGGGATAGAAGAAATATACCTCAATATCATAAAAGCCATCTATGAAAAGCCAACAGCAAATGACCATTCTTAATGAGGAAGAACAAAGAACTTTTCCCTTAAGATCAAGAACATGACAGGAATGCCCATTCTTTTTTTTTTTTTTTTTTAATTTTTTATTTTTTATAAACATATATTTTTATCCCCAGGGGTACAGGTCTGTGAATCACCAGGTTTACACACTTCACAGCACTCACCAAAGCACATACCCTCCCCAATGTCCATAATCCCACCCCCTTCTCCCAAACCCACTCCCCCCAGCAACCCTCAGTTTGTTTTGTGAGATTAAGAGTCACTTATGGTTTGTCTCCCTCCCAATCCCATCTTGTTTCATTTATTCTTCTCCTACCCACTTAAGCCTCCATGTTGCATCACCACTTCCTCATATCAGGGAGATCATATGATAGTTGTCTTTCTCTGCTTCACTTATTTCGCTAAGCATGATACGCTCTAGTTCCATCCATGTTGTCGCAAATGGCAAGATTTCATTTCTTTTGATGGCTGCATAGTATTCCATTGTGTATATATACCACATCTTCTTGATCCATTCATCTGTTGATGGACATCTAGGTTCTTTCCATAGTTTGGCTATTGTGGACATTGCTGCTATAAACATTCGGGTGCATGTGCCCCTTTGGATCACTACATTTGTATCTTTAGGGTAAATACCCAATAGTGCAATTGCTGGATCATAGGGCAGTTCTATTTTCAACATTTTGAGGAACCTCCATGCTGTTTTCCAGAGTGGCTGCACCAGCTTGCATTCCCACCAACAGTGTAGGAGGGTTCCCCTTTCTCCGCATCCTCGCCAGCATCTGTCATTTCCTGACTTGTTGATTTTAGCCATTCTGACTGGTGTGAGGTGATATCTCATTGTGGTTTTGATTTGTATTTCCCTGATGCCGAGTGATATGGAGCACTTTTTCATGTGTCTGTTGGCCATCTGGATGTCTTCTTTGCAGAAATGTCTGTTCATGTCCTCTGCCCATTTCTTGATTGGATTATTTGTTCTTTGGGTGTTGAGTTTGCTAAGTTCTTTATAGATTCTGGACACTAGTCCTTTATCTGATATGTCGTTTGCAAATATCTTCTCCCATTCAGTCAGTTGTCTTTTGATTTTGTTAACTGTTTCCTTTGCTGTGCAAAAGCTTTTGATCTTGATGAAATCCCAATAGTTCATTTTTTCCCTTGCTTCCCTTGCCTTTTGCGTTGTTCCTAGGAAGATGTTGCTGTGGCAGAGGTCGAAGAGGTTGCTGCCCGTGTTCTCCTCAAGGATTTTGATGGATTCCTTTCGCACATTGAGGTCCTTCATCCATTTTGAGTCTATTTTCGTGTGTGGTGTAAGGAAATGGTCCAATTTCATTTTTCTGCATGTGGCTGTCCAATTTTCCCAGCACCATTTATTGAAGAGGCTGTCTTTTTTCCATTGGACATTCTTTCCTGCTTTGTCGAAGATGAGTTGACCATAGATTTGAGGGTCTATTTCTGGGCTCTCTATTCTGTTCCATTGATCTATGTGTCTGTTTTTGTGCCAGTACCATGCTGTCTTGATGATGACAGCTTTGTAATAGAGCTTGAAGTCCGGAATTGTGATGCCACCAACATTGGCTTTCTTTTTCAATATCCCTTTGGCTATTCGAGGTCTTTTCTGGTTCCATATAAATTTTAGCATTATTTGTTCCATTTCTTTGAAAAAGATGGATGGTACTTTGATAGGAATTGCATTAAATGTGTAGATTGCTTTAGGTAGCATAGACATTTTCACAAGCCCATTCTTATCACTGCTGTTCAACATAGTACTAGAGTCCTAGCCTAAGCAATCAGATAACAAAAAGAAATAAAAGACATTCAAATTGGCAATGAAGATGTCAAACTCTTGCTCTTCACAGATGACATGGTACTTTATATGGAAAACCCAAAAGATTCCACTGCAAAATTGCCATCCCACAATAAGGAATTCAGTAAAGTGGCAGGATATAAAATCAATGCACAGAAATCAGTTGCATTTCTACACACTAACAAGACAGAATAAAGGGAAATTATGGAATTGATAGCATTTACGATTGCACCCAAAACCATAAGATCCCTAGGAATAAACCTAACTAAACAGGTAAAGGAACTGTACTCTAAAAGCTACATAACACTTATGAAAGAAATTGAGGAAGCCACAAACAAATGGAAAAACATTCCATGCTCATGAATTAGAAGAATAAATATTGTTAAAATGTCTATGCTACCCAGAACAATATATGCATTCAATGCAATCCCTATCAAAATGCCATCAATATTTTTCATAGAAATGGAACAAATAATCCTAAAATTTGAATGGAACCAGAAAAGACCCTGAATAAATGGAAGAACATTGAAAAAGAAAAGCAAAGTTGGTGGTATCACAATGCTAGATTTCAAGCTGTATTAAAAAGCTGTAATCATCAAGACAGTATTGAACTGGCAGAAAAAAGCAGACATATAGATCAATGGAGCAGAATAGGGAACCCAGAAATGGACTCTCAACTTTATGATCACCTAATCCTCAACAAAGTAGGAAAGAATATCCAACAGGAAAAGGACAGTCTCTAAAACAAATGGTGCTGTGAAAATTGGACAATCACATGTAGAAGAATGAAACTGGATATGGCAATGAATCTTCAGCTAGTTTGGGGAGTTTTGGTTAAGAACTGGTTTTATTCAGTGTATAGAGCATTAAAACTTTTCTTCTGCAATGAATGATAGTTGAAACACTTGCTCTAATTGCCTAAGCTATTCTATGGCTATAATTTCAGCAAATTTGGAAGCTGTCCTATTACCTGTGTCATGCCATCAGGATACTATTTAGTTACTCATCAAGTTTTTATTGAGTGGCCAAAGGAACAGTAATATTTTGGTAAGTACTTGGACAAATATATTAAAGATTAATAAGTCTGAAAGATGTCTCAGTTTTATCCAGGGAAAAGCTTAGGCACTAGAAGAATTAGAGTTGGTAATTATGCAAACATGCTTTTCTGGTATATGAGCAGATGTTGTTAGTTTTGACATACCATGGCTAGATTGCAGTATTATACCTCTTGCCAAGAATTTCCATAGACATTCACCAGGCAGTGAGAGATCTAGAATATAGTGAACCACAATGCCAGCACAAAGCTGACTTTGCAACAGTACTCATAAATGTCCATGAGTAAAGTGCAAGTCACTCCTGCAGTGATAAAACCACACAAAGTAAAGATAACTTTCGCATTATTTTTTCACAAGAACCTATATACCAAAAATATTAAGATCACCAGCTGTTCTCTTTGTAAGAGATTATAAAGCTCCCACTGTTCACCTGGCTAAAACTGGGGATGTGCTTATACAGTACGGCTCCTGCAGATGGAAGGAATTACAAGAGGAATTAGTGCCACGGTGCACTTACTAGTAAGGAAGTCTAACTATAGAAACTGGTAACAAATTCCTCAAGGTATTCTAGAAGGAACTCCAAACATAAAAAAGAATGAAAGAGTGCCAGCCCATGAGGATCAACAGCCCCCCACCCTTTATTTGGTCATTCAATTTTTTTTTCTAAAGGAGGGGGAGAAAAAAAGATAGAAGATTTAAAGGAGAGCCTGGATGTCAACTATACATATCCAGTGGATCACACTGGTTATACTATCAACAAATAATAATGGTAAGTAGGATTGAGGGGAAATGAGCCATCCATAGTATGAATTCTCTGACCCTTTATCTACATTGTGCTCTCTGACCAGTGATGAAACAATTGAAAAGTTTAAGAGGGCTCAATTTAGAAGCAGCCATAGGCTATTTCAAAATATAGATGAAAGCAAGAGATATATTAAACCATAACTAGGCAACCTGTTCTAGTTCCTCAGTACAAAACTAGTTTTTAGGCTTCCTGTTGCTACTCTATTTCTACCATATTTTCCTCTCACAAAAGGCAGGTACTGCCAGGTCAGCATTACCTAATAGGAAAGGCTCTTTTGGCAGTTCTCGGAGGACAATTTCCAAAATGTCAAGAGACTTTCAACTTTAAAATCTGGGTTAGCATATGAGCATGAATATAAACTCCTGTTCCTTACCTCTGACATTTCATCTAATAAAGTTGGAACTGACTTCAGCACCATATGCCAGCAGTCACGGAGTTCTGCTCATAAATAATGTCCCATACTGAAAAGAATTGCACTCAGATTGACAAAGAAGCTTTTGTGGCTATCACAGAAGGCAAGAATTTCCAAAATAATCCTAATATCAAGCCTTTACATTTTCTCTATCATCAAACTATTAGTAGGTCTTTTTTCTAAAAACAGGCTTTTTCTGTCACTTCTGCTACTCCGTAGGTTGCTGTGGAGTCTTTTACTCAGTGTCCATGAATACCTGTTTACACAAAAGCCTGAAATGGTAGAATGGTTTGCTGATGCCACTGACATTGCCATATTGAGAGCAGTACTTTGCTGGAAGTTTTTACATTTAAAAAAAAAAAACGATCCAACTTATCTTTGTAAGCTGATCAAATCATTGGTTTATTGTCTCATATCTGAAGCTGGGTGTGGATAGAGGAATCCTGAAGAAAAACTGGTGGAGAAATTTAAATTTCCACAGAGACTGAGCATGAATCACCTTTCAATAAGGGTGTCCTTTATGGGAAATCATATGGTTATCCAAAGAGCTGCTGTTTCCAGACTGTTCTGAAATTGTTCATATGAATGTAATATCCTTCAAACTACTGACCTGAAATTGATTTTGATATGAAAAGACTATAAATCACTGTAAATCATGTGAGGCCACTCACAATAGTCCGTGAAATACAAGTACATTTCTGGGTACATTGACCAAAGAAATATGATAAAAAAAAAAATGCAACATCCATTTGGAAAAATCATTCCAGGTGAAGAAACTGATTGCATAAGACTCCTACTCAAAAGAGCTTGAAACAAGCCTGATTCCATTTTGTAAAACCCAGGAAGAAGGTGAGATGATATTTTTGCTTTTTATGTACATTCTAAGTTTTTGTTTGTTTCTTTTTTGTTTTTTTACTTTTTATTATGACCATTTTAAAACATACTTACTTAAATGTAGGGAAACAAGTACAATAAACCCCAGTGTGCAAGCACCAGTCATAACATTTGAGTTGCTAATCTTTTAACTTCTTTGCTTCTCAAATGAGGAATTCAAACTGAGAGAGGTAACCTAACAAACATCACAGTTATATTGTGACTGATCCGTGGGTCCATGACTGAAAGTGAAGTCCTAACTATCCCTACTCCCAGAACAGTGTCTCCCTCCAACTTATAGCTCTTGCCATTTGTTATACATGGATTGGTCAGACACTTTCATTTCTAATAGAAGTCTATATTTATTCACAGACACACAGACACACACACACACACACACACACACACACACCCTAGATCAGGAAATTTATCTGAACTGCCTCTATTGTATCTCTCCATCACCAAGAAAAGAGCCAGTATGGAATTTAAATGTACAGGAGCAAGATGGCAGAGGAGTAGGAGACTCAACATCATCAGGTCCCAGGAGCTCAGCTAGATAGTTATCAAACCATTCTGAACACCTACATACTCAACAGGAGATTGGAGAAGAGCAACAATTCTAGGAACAGAAAAGTGACCACTTTCTGGAAGGTAGGATGTGGGGAGAAATGAATCCAAGGTAACATACAGGAAGAAAGACCATGGGAGGAGGGGCTGGCTCCTGGCAAGTGAGACACAGCAGAGGACAAAATCAGAACTTTTAGAAGTCTGCTCCCCGAGGGATGTCTCTCCTGAAGCTAAGCAGGGGAAGAAGCCTTAACAGGGACAGTGTGGTCTCAGGACCTGCAGGGTCACAGAAAAACTGGGGGTGCCTGAGCTCCCAGGGATTGGAGAGGAGAAGCTAACTGCAGAGACAGATCTGAGATGCACTCTCAGCTGGGGGTTACCTTAAACTGTAATCCAAGGTACAGTTGGGCCAATGCTCTTCAAGCAGGGGCCCTGCAGATGGCAGATCCAGGAGACCCAATCCTTCCTCCTGTGGGAGGAGTGGCACAGGAACACACAGCAGGAATCTGCTGGGTTTGGAGACTCCAAGCAGGGTTGTGTGACAGAGACATAAATGCTCAGTCACAGGCCAGGTGAGCACAGAGCACAGCCAGAGACCAGAGACGGGAGGGATTGACTGCTTTTCTCTGAGGACACACTGAAGAGTGGAGCCCTGAGGTCTCACCTTCTATGGGACTGGACATTGGGAGGCCGCCATCTTCATTCCCATCCTCCAAAGCTGTACAGAAAGCATTCAGGGAACAAAAGCTCCTGAGAGCAAACCCGAGCAGGTTAGTTTGGCCCCTGGTAAGGGCGGTACAGTTCCACCTTGGGCAAAGACATTTGAGAATCAATGCAACAGTCCCCTCCCCCAGAAGATCAACAAGAATATCCAGCCAAGACCAAATTCATCAATCAATGAGAACTGCAAAACCTCAGAAATACAGAAGTACAGATTATGGAATTCATGGCTTTTTTTCCCCATGATTTGTCTTTCAAAGTTAAATTTCTTAAATTCTATTTTTTCTTATTCTACTTTTAAAAATGTGTCCTCTTTCTTATTTTAACCTTTTTAAACCATTTTATCTTATGAATACCTTTTTAAAAGTCTTTTTAAATTTTTATTCCTATACTATCCCTTCATTGTATTCAGCCTTATTTTCTGTATACATATAGGTTTTTCTTTCTTTAAAATTTTGGGATACAATTTCTTCTAATAGATCAAAATGTACCCTAAATCTAGCTTTCTTCTAGTTTCTGGCTTTCTTCTAGTTTCACATTCTTTCCTTTTTTTTTTTTTTTCTTTTTTCAACCAAGTACTTATCAATTCCTTTTTTAGAAGTTCTTTTAATTTTCATCTTTACAGTTAAATTCCATCCCTTCAGTGTGTTTGCCCTTATTTTTGTATACATACATATAAGTATTTCTTTCTTTAAAATTTTGGGAGGCATTTTCTTCTGACAGACAAAAATACAACCAAAACCAAGTGTTTGGCTCTGTTCTATTCACCAGTTTAATTTTTTTTCTTCATTTCTTCTCCCACTTTTGGGACTGTTCCAGTTTGCTTAGTGTTTATTTTTCTGGGGTCATTGCTTCCCTTTTGGTATTTGGTTCTCTAATTCATCTATTCTTATTTGGATAAAATGACAATGCAGAAAACCTCACCTCAAAAAAAAAAAAAAAAAAGCAGTACCAATGGCTAAGGACCTAATCAATACAGACATTAGAAAGATGTCAGAAATAAAGTTCAGAATGGTGATTATCAAGGTGATAGCTGGGCTTGAAAAAAGCAGGAAGATATTAGAGAATCCCTTTCTGGAGAAATAAAAGAACAAAAATCTAACCAAGGTGAAATCAAAAAAGCTATTAATGAGGTGCAATAAAAAATGGAGGCTCTTACTGCTAGGATAAATGAGGCAGAAGACAGAATTAGTGATATAGAAGACCAAATGACAGAATAAAGAAGCGGAGAATAACTAAGATAAACAACTACTGGACCACAAGGGGAGAATTCGAGAGATAAGTGATATCATAAGATGAAACAATATTAGACTAATTGGGATCCCAGGAGAAGGGGGGGGACAGAAGGTATACTGGAGCAAATTATGCAGAGAATTTCCCTAATTTGGTGAAGGGAACCAGCATCAAAATGCAGGAGGCACAAAGAACTTCCCTCAAAATCAATAAAAATAGGTCGACACCCTGTCATCTAATAGTAAAACTTAAAAGTCTCAGTGACAAAGAGAAAATCCTGAAAGCAGTTCAGGACATGAGATCTACAACATATAATAGTGGAAATATTAGGTTGACAGCAGATCTATCCACCTCTGTGGATATCATGCCAGAAAGGACTGGCATGATATATTCAGAGCACTAAATGAGAAAAATATGCAGCCAATAATACTATATCCAGCTAGACTATCACTAAAAATAGAAGGGAGATAAAAACTTTCAGGAAAAACAAAAACTAAAAGAATTTGCAAATGTCAGACATCCCTACAGGAAATATTGAAAGGGGTCCTCTAAGCAAAGAGACAGCCTAAAAGTTAGAGACCAGAAAGGAACAGAGACAATACACAGTAACAGTCACCTTCAAGGCAATACAATGGCAATAAATTCATATCTTTCGATAGTTACCCTGAATGTAAATGGGATAAATATCCCAATCAAAAGACACAGGGTATCAGCATGGATTAAAAATAATAATAATAATAAGACCTATTGGTATGCTGTATGCAAGAAACTCATTTTAGACCTAAAGACACCTCCAGATTTAAAATCAGGAGGTGAAAACAATTTACCACACTAATGGACATCAAAAGAAAACTGAGGCAGCAATCCTTATATCAGAGAAATTCGATTTTAAACCAAAGACTATAATAAGAGATGAGGAAGGACACTATAACATACTTAAAGGTTTTGTCCAACAAGATCTAACAATTGTAGATATCTATGCCCTTAACATGGGAGCAGCCAACTATAAAAACCAATTAATAACAAAATCAAAGAACCACATCAACACTAATATACTAATAGTAGAGGACATTAACATCCCCCTCACTGAAATGGGCAGATCATCCAAGCAAAAGATCAGTAAGGAAATAAAAGCTTTAAAAGACACTCTTGACTAGATGGACATCACAGATAATTCAGAACATTCCATCCCAAAGCAACAGAATACACATTCTTCTCTAGGGTACATGAAGCATTCTCCAGAATAGATCACATCCTGGATCACAAATCAGGCTTCAACCAATCTCAAAAGATTGGGATCATTCCCTGCATATTTCCAGACAACAATCCATTGAAAATAGAACTGATCCACAAGAATAAAGTTGGGAAAAGCTCATTTCTATACACCAACAGCAAGACAGAAGAAAGAGAAATTAAGGAGTCAAACCCATTTACAATTGCACCCAAAACCATAAGATACCTGGGAATAAAACTAACCAAAGAGGCTAAGAATCTATACTCAGATGGAGGCAAAAGCACATCCTATTAAAGAATGAATGGGTCAACTAGGAAACTGAAGATGAATTTAAAAGATTCATAAAAACAAATGAAAATGAAAGCACAACTGTTCAAAATCTTTGGAGCACAGCAAAGGTGGTCTTGAGAGGAAAGGGATCTCAATTATTCTTTGGGATATTTCTTCTGGGATCTCAATTATTCTTTCTCAAGAACCAATAAAGATCTGAAGTACACAGTTTAACCATATCTGTAACAGAGCTAAAGAAACAACAGCAAAGAAAGCTTAAATCCAGCAGAAAGGGAAATAATAAATATCAGAGCAGATATCAATGAAATAGAAACCAAAAGCACAGTAGAACAAATCAACAAATCTAGGAGCTGGTTCATGGAAAGAGTTGATAAGATTGATAAACCCTCTGGCCAAATTTATCAAAAAGAAAAGAAAAAGGACTCAAATTATTAAAATCATGAATAAAAGAGCAGAGATCACAACCAACACCAAAGAAATACAAACAATTACAAGAACATGTTATGAGCAACACTACACCAGCAAATTTGACAATCTGGCAGAAATGGGTGCATTCCTAGAGACCTATAAACTACTGCAACTGAATCAGGAAGAAATAGAAAACCTGAACAGACCCATAACCAGTAAGGAGATTGAAGCAGTCATCAAAAATCTCCAACAAACAAGAGCCCAAGCCCAGAAGACTTCCCAGGGGAATTCTACCAAACAGTTAAAGAAGAATTAATAACTAATCTCCTGAAACTGTTTCCAAAAAATAGAAATGGAAGTAAAACTTCCAAACTCATTTTATGAGGCCAGTATTACCTTGATCCCAAACCAGACAAAGACCCCATAAAAAAGAGAATTACAAACCAATATCTTTGATGAACATGGATGCAAAAATTCTTACCAAAATACTAGCCAACAGAATCCAACAGTACATTAAAAGGATTATACACCACAACCAAGTGGGATTTATTCTTGGTTTGCAAGTTTAGTTCAACATTCACAAATCAATCAATGTGATACAATATAGTAATAAAAGAAAGGACAAGAACCATAAGATACTCTCAATAGAAGCTGAAAAAGCATTTGACAAAGTATAGCATCCTTTCTTGATCAAAACTCTTCACAGTGTAGGGATAAAGGATATATACTTCAATATCACCAAAACCATCTATGAAAAGCCCACAGCAAATATCTGGGAGAAAAAAGAGCTTTTCCCCTAAGGTCAGGAACAAAGCAGGGCTGTCCACTATCAACACTGCTATTCAACGTAGTACTGGAAATCCTAGCCTCAGAAATCAGACAACAAAAAGAAATAAAAGGCATCTGAAATGGCAAAGAAAAAGTCAAACTATCACTCTTTGCAGATGATACAATACCTTATGTGGGAAACCCAAAAGACTCCACTCCAAAACTGTTAGAACTCATACAGGAATTCAGAAAAGTGTCAGGATATAAAATCAATGCACAGAAATCAGTTGCATTTCTATACACCAACAGCAAGACAGAAGAAAGAGAAGTTAAGGAGTCAAACCCAGTTACAATTGCACCCAAAACTATAAGATACCTGGGAATAAACCTAACCAAAGAGGCTAAGAATCTATACTCAGAAAACTATAAAGTACTCATGAAAGAAATTGAGGAAGACACAAAGAAATGGGAAAACGTTCCATGCTCCTGGATTGGAAGAACAAATATTGTGAAAATGTCTATGCTACCTAAAGCAATCTACACATTTATTGCAATCCCTATCAAAATCCCATTCATTTTTTTCAAAGAAATGGAACAAATGATCCTAAAATTTATATGGAACCAGAAAAGACCTCGAATAACCAGAGAAATATTGAAAAAGAAAGCCAAAGTTGGTGGCACCACAATTCCAGACTTCAAGCTCTATTACAAAGCTGTCGTCATCAAGACAGCATGGTACTGGCATAAAACAGACACATAGACCAATGAAACAGAATAGAGAGCCCAGAAATAGACCCTCAACTCTAGGGTCAACTAATCTTCGACAAAGCAGGAAAGAATGTCCAATTGATAAAAGACAGTCTTCAACAAATACTGTTGGAAAAATTGGAAAGCCACATGCAGAAGAATTAAACTGTACATTTCCTTATACTACATACAAAAATAGACTCAAAATGGATGAAGGACATCAATGTGAGAAAGGAATCCATCAAAATCCTTGAGAAGAACACAGTCAGAACCTCTTCGATCTCAGCCACAGCAACATCTTCCTAGAAACATTACCAAAAGCAAGGGAAGCAAGGGTAAAAATAAACTATTGGGACTTCATCAAGATCAAAAGGTTTTGCACAACAAAGGAAACAGTCAACAAAATTAAAAGACAACTGAAAGAATGGGAGAAGATATTTGCAAAAGACATATCAGATAAAGGGCTAGTATCCAAAATCTATAAAGAACTTATCAAACTCAACACCCAAAGAACAAATAATCCAATCAAGAAATGGGCAGAAGACATGAATAGACATTTCTGCAAAGAAGACATCCAGATGGCCAACAGACACATGAAAAAGTGCTCCACATCACTTGGCATCAGGGAAATACAAATCAAAACCACAATGAGATATCACCTCACACCAGTCAGAATGGCTAAAATTAATAAGTCAGGAAATGACAGAAGTTGGCAAGGATGCAGAGAAAGGGTAACCCTCTTACACTGTGGGTGGGAATACAAGCTGGTGTAGCCACTCTGGAAAACAGAATGGGTAAAACAGTATGGAGGTTCCTCAAAAAGTTGAAAATAGAGCTACCCTACAACCTAGCAATTGAACTACTGGGTATTTATCCTAAGGATACAAATGTAGTTATCTCAAGGGGCATGTCACCTGAATGTTTATAGCAGCACTGTCCAAAATAGCCAAACTATGGAAAGTACCTAGAAATCCATCAGCAGAGGAATGGTTAAAGAAGATGATACATAGATATAGATAGATATAGATATAGATATATAAATACACACACACACACACACACAAACACACACTGGAATAGTATGCAACCATCAAAAGACCATCAAAAAGACCAGAATCTTGGGCACCTGGGTGGGTCAGTGGGTTAAGCTTCTACCTTTGGCTCAGGTCATGGTCTCAGGGTCCTGAAATGGAGCCCCACATCAGGCTCTCTGCTCAGCAGGGAGCCTGCTTCTCCCTCTCTCTCTCTCTGTCTGCCTCTCTGCCTACCTGTATTTTTTGTTTTGTTTTGTTTTGTTTTGTTTTTGTTTTTTGGGTTTTCCAGAGGTCAGTATCCTTTTTTTTTTTTTTTTTTTTTACTTGTGATCTCTCTCTCTCTGTCAAATAAATGAATAAAAATTCTTAAAAAAAAAAACCAAAACAGAATCTTGCCATTTGCAATGATGTGGCTGGAACTAGAGGGTATTACGTTAAGTGAAATTAAGTCAATCAGAGAAAGACAATTATCATATGATCTCTCTGATACGTGGAACTTGAGAGGCAGGGAATGGGGTGGTAGGGAACATAGGAGGGGAAAAATGGAACAAGATGGGACTGGAGAGGGATACAAACCTAAGAGACTCTTAATCCCAGGGAACAAATTGATGGTTGCTAGGATATGGGAGGGGAGGGATAGGGTGGCTGGGTAATGGACACTGGGGAGGGTATGGGCTATGGTGAGTGCTGTGAATTGGGGAAGGCTGATGATTCACAGACCTGTATCCCTGAAGCAAAGAAAGAAAGAAAGAGAGGAGTCAATATGAATGAAAAGTATAGAAGACTAAGGACATCCTAGTCTGAATGGTGAGAACACCCTTGCCAAATAAATTATCCAAAATGCCTATGTTCAGCAGCAGGAGTTAGTTCCAGTGACTTATAATAAAAGTTTCTTAACAGCTCTTTTTTTAAAAAATTGTTTATTTATTTGACAGAGATCACAAGTAGGCAGAGAGGCAGGCAGAGAGAGAGGGAGGAAGCAGGCTCCCCACTGAGCAGAGAGCCTATGTGGGACTTAATCCCAGGACCCTGGGATCACGACCCGAGCTGAAGGCAGAGGCTTAACCCACAGAGCCCCCCAGGCACCCTTAACAGGGGTCTTAAATATCTTCTCCCAGATATGGCTGAAAATCTTTAACACAAATCAGAATACATTGTTCTGCTTTTTTGTTTGGTTTTTTGTTGTTGTTGTTGTTTTTGTTTTTTAATTTTTAATTTTTTATAAACATATAATATATTTTCACCCAGGGGTACAGGTCTGTGAATTGCCAGGTTTACAAACTTCACAACACTCACCATAGCACATACCCTCCGCAATGTCCATAACCCCACCCCCCTTCTCCCAACCCTCCTCACCCCAGCAACCCTCAGTTTGTTTTGTAAGATTGAGAGTCACTTATGGTTTGTCTCCCTCCCAATCCTACCTTGTTTCATTTATTCTTCTCCTACCCCCTTAACCCCTATGTTGCATCTCCACTTCCTCATATCAGGGAGATCATATGATAGTTGTCTTTCTCCGCTTGACTTATTTCGCTAAGCATGATACCCTCTAGTTCCATCCGTGTTGTCGCAAATGGCAAGATTTCATTTCTTTTGATGGCTGCATAGTATTCCATTCATCTGTTGATGGACATCTAGGTTCTTTCCATAGTTTGGCTATTGTAGACATTGCTGCTATAAACATTCAGGTGCACGTGCCTCTTTGGGTCACTACGTTTGTATCTTTAGGGTATTTACCCAGTAGTGCAATTGCTGGGTCATAGGGTATTTCTATTTTCAAAATTTTGAGGAACCTTCATCTGTTTTCCAGAGTGGTTGCACCAGCTTGCATTCTCACCAGCAGTGTAGGAGGGTTCCCCTTTCCCGCATCCTCACCAGCATCTGTCATTTCCTGACTTGTTAATTTTAGCCATTCTGACTGGTGTGAGGTGATATCTCATTGTGGTTTTGATTTGTATTTCCCTAATGCCGAGTGATGTGGAGCACTTTTTCATGTGTCTCTTGGCCATCTGGATGTCTGCTTTGGAGAAATGTCTGTTCATGTCTTCTGCCCATTTCTTGATTGGATTATTTGTTCTTTGGGTGTTGAGTTTGATAAGTTCTTTATAGATTTTGGACACTAGCCCTTTATCTGATATGTCGTTTTCAAATATCTTCTCCCATTCTGTCAGTTGTCTTTGGTTTTGTAAACTGTTTCCTTTGCTGTGCAAAAGTTTTTGATCTTAATGAAATCCCAATAGTTCATTTTTGCCCTTGCTTCCCTTGCCTTTGGCGATGTTCCTAGGAAGATGTTGCTGCATCTAAGATCGAAGAGGTTCTGCCTGTGTTTTCCTCAGGGATTTTGATGGATTCCTTTCTCACATTGAGGTCTTTCATCCATTTTGAGTCTATTTTTGTGTATGGTATAAGGAAATGTCCTGTTTCATTTTTCTGCATGTGGCTGTCCAATTTTCCCAGCACCATTTGTTGAAGAGGTTGTCTTTTTTCCATTGGACATTCTTTCCTGCTTTGTTGAAGATTGGTTGGCCCTAGAGTTGAGGGTCTATATCTAGGCTCTCTATTCTATTCCATTGATCTATGTGTCTGTTTTTGTTCCAGTACCACACTGTCTTGATAATGACAGCTTTGTAATAGAGCTTGAAGTACGGAATTGTGATACCACCAACTTTGGTTTTCTTTTTCAATATTCCTTTGGCTATTCGAGGTATTTTCTGGTTCCATATAAATTTTAGGATCATTTGTTCCATTTATTTGAAAAAAAAATGGATGGTATTTTGACAGGAATTGCATTAAATGTGTAGATTGCTTTAGGTAGCATAGACATTTTCACAATATTTGTTCTTCCAATCCAGGAGCATGGAACGTTTTCCCATTTCTTTGTGTCTTCCTCAATTTCTTTCATGAGTACTTTATAGTTTTCTGAGTATAGATTCTTAGCCCCTTTGGTTAGCTTTGTTCCTAGGTATCTTATAGTTTTGGGTGCAATTGTAACTGGGTTTGACTCCTTAACTTCTCTTTCTTTTGTCTTGCTGTTGGTGTATAGAAATGCAACTGATTTCTGTGCATTGATTTTATATCCTGACACTTTACTGAATTCCTGTACAAGTTCTAGCAGTTTGGGAGTGGAGTCCTTTGGGCTTCCCACATAAAGTATCATATCATCTGCGAAGAGTGATAGTTTGACTTCTTCTTTGCCAATTTGGATGCCTTTAATTTCCTTTTGTTGTCTGATTGCTGAGGCTAGGACTTCTAGTACTATGTTGAATAGCAGTGGTGATAATGGACATCCCTGCTGTGTTCCTGACCCTAGCAGAAAAAGCTTTCAGTTTTTCTCCATTGAGAATGATATTTGCAGTGGGTTTTTCATAGATGGCTTTGATAATACTGAGGTACGTGTCCTCTATCCCTACACTTTGAAGAGTTTTGATCAGGAAGGGATGCTGTAGTTTGTCAAATGCTTTTTCAGCATCTATTGAGAATATCATATCGTTCTTGTTCTTTCTTTTATTAATGTGTTGTATAACATTGATTGATGCGGATATTGGACCAACCTTTCAGCCCTGGAATAATTCCCACTTGGTCGTGGTGAATAATCCTTTTAATGTACTGTTGAATCCTATTGGCTAGTATTTTGGTGAGAATTTTCTCATCTGTGTTCATCAAGGATATTGGTCTGTAGCTTTCTTTTTTGATGGGATCCTTGTCTGGTTTGGAGATCAAGGTGATGCTGGCCTCACAAAATGAGTTTGGAAGTTCTCCTTCCATTTCTATTTTTTGGAACAGATTCAGGAGAATAGAAATAAGTTCTTCTTTAAATGATTGGTAGAATTCCCCCGGGAAGCTGTCTGGTCCTGGGCTTTTGTTTGTTTGGAGATTTTTGATGACTGTTTCAATCTCCTTACGGGTTATGGATCTGTTCAGGTTTTCTATTTCTTCCTGGTTCAGTTGTGGTAGTTTATATGTCTCTAGGAATACATCCATTTCTTCCAGATTGTCAAATTTGTTGGCGTAGAGTTACTCATAGTATGTTCTTATAATTGTCTGTATTTCTTTGGTGTTAGTTGTGATCTCTCCTCTTTCATTCATGATTTTATTTATTTGGGTCCTTTCTCTTTTCTTTTTGATAAGTCTGGCCAGGGATTTATCAATCTTATTCATTCTTTCAAAGAACCAGCTCCTAGTTTTATTGATTTGTTCTATTGGGGTTTTGTTGTTGTTGTTGTTGTTGTTGTTGTTGTTGTTTCTATTTCATTGATTTCTGCTCTGATCTTTATGATTTCTCTTCTCCTGCTGGATTTAGGGTTTCTTTCTTGTTCTTTCTCTAGATCCTTTAGGTGTAGGGTTAGGTTGTGTACCTGAGACCTTTCTTTTTTCTGGAGAAAGGCTTGTACCGCTATATATTTTCCTCTCAGGACTGCCTTTGTTGTGTCCCACAGATTTTGAACCATTGTGTTTTCATTATCATTTGTTTCCATGAATTTTTTCAATTCTTTTTTAATTTCCTGGTTGCCCCATTCATTCTTTAGAAGGATGATGTTTAGTATTTGGGTTCTTTCCAAATTTCCTCTTGTAATTGATTTCTACCTTAAGAGCATTGTGGTCTGAAAATATGCAGGAAATGATCCCAATCTTTTGATACTGGTTGAGACCTGATTTAGGACACAGGATGTGATCTATTCTGGAGAATGTTCCATGTGCACTAGAGAAGAATGTGTATTCTGTTGCTTTGGGATGAAATGTTCTGAATATATCTGTGATGTCCATCTGGTCCAGTGTGTCATTTAAGACCTTTATTTCCTTGTTGATCTTTTGCTTGGATGATCTGTCCATTTCAGTGAGGGGAGTGTTAAAGTCCCCTACTATTATTGTACCATTGTTGATGTGTTTCTTTGATTTTGTTATTAATTGGTTTATATAGTTGGCTGCTCCCATGTTGGGGACATAAATGTTTAAAATTGTTAGATCTTCTTGTTGGACAGATCCTTTGAGTATGATATAGTGTCCTTCCTCATCTCTTATTATAGTCTTTGGCTTAAAATCTAATTGATCTAAGGATTGCCACTCCTGCTTTCTTCTGATGTCCATTAACATGGTAAATTGTTTTCCACACCCTCACTTTAAATCTGGAGGTGTCTTTGGGTAAAATGAGTTTCTTGTAGGCAACATATAGATGGGTTTTTTTTTTTTTATCCATTCTGATACCCTGTGTCTTTTGATTGGGGCATTTAGCCCATTAACATTCAGGGTAACTATCAAGAGATATGAATTTAGTGCCATTTTATTGCCTATAAGGTGACTGTTACTGTATATTGTCTCTGTTCCTTTCTGATATACTACTTTAGGCTCTCTCTTTGTGTAGAGGACCCCTTTCAATATTTCCTGTAAAGCTGGTTTGGTGTTTGAAAATTCTTTCAGTTTCTGTTTGTCCTGGAAGGTTTTAATCTCTCATTCTATTTTCTATGATAGCCTAACTGGATATAGTATTCTTGGCTGCATGTTTTTCTCATTTAGTGCTCTGAATAGATATTGCCAGCTCTTTCTGGCCTGCCAGCTCTCTGTGGATAAGTCTGCTGCCAATCTAATGTTTTTACCGTTGTATGTTACAAACTTATTTTCCCAGGCTGCTTTCAGGATTTTCTCTTTGTCACTAAGACTTGTAAATTTTACTATTAGGTGATGGGGTGTGGACCTATTATTATTGATTTTGAGGGGGTTCTCTGCACCTCCTGGATTTTGATGCTTATTCCCTTTGCCATATTGGGGAAATTCTCTCCAATAATTCTCTCCAATATACCTTCTGCTTCCCTCTCTCTTTCTTCTTCTTCTGGAATCCCAATTATTCTAATGTTGTTTCGTCTTATGGTGTCACTTATCTCTTGAATTCTCCCCTCGTGGTCCAGTAGCTCTTTGTCCCTCTTTTGCTCAGCTTCTTTATCCTCTGTCATTTGGTCTTCTATATCACTAATTCTTTCTTCTGCCTCATTTATCCTAGCAATGAGAGCCTCCATTTTTTAATAGCACCTCATTAATAGCCTTTTTGATTTCAACTTTGTTAGATTTTAGTTTTTTATTTCTCCAGAAAGGGCTTTTATATATCCCGACAGGGTTTTTCTAATATATTCCATGTCTTTTTCAAGCCCGGCTAGAAACTTTAGAATCGTCATTCTGAACTCTAGATCTGACATATCACCAATGTCTGTATTGATTAGGTCCCTAGCCTTTGGTACTGCCTCTTGTTCTTTTTTTTTTTTTTTGTGGTGAATTTTTCTGCCTAGTCATTTTGTCCAGTTAAGAGTATATGAAGGAGCAAGTAAAAATACTAAAAGTGTGGCAAAGACCCCAGGAAAATATGATTTAACCAAATCATAAGAGGTCCCAAATCGTGAGGGGAGGAGAAAGGGGATAAAAAGAGGTTCAGAAAGAAAAGAAAAAAAAAAGAAAACGAATAAAGAAAAAATATAAAAAAGAAAAAAATATGTATGTATATTAGATAAACTAGTTAAAAAACGTTAAAAAAGAAAAGGGTAAAAGTTTAAAAAAAATTAGCAGAAGAAGAGAAAAAAAATTGAAAAAGAAAAAAAATTAACTGCAAGACTAAAGAATCATGGGGAGAAAGCCATGAGTTCCGTGCTTTGCTTTCTCCTCCTCTGGAATTCTGCTGCTCTCTTTGGTATTGAAACTGCACTCCTTGGTAGGTGAACTTGGTCCTGGCTGGATTTCTTGTTGATCTTCTGGGGGAGGGACCTGCTGTAGTGATTCTCAAGTGTCTTTTCCCCAGGCGGAATTGTACCGCCCTTACCAGGGACTGGACTGAGTAATCCGCTCTGGTTTGCTTTGAGGAGGTTTTGTTCCCTGAATGCTTTCCGTAGAGTTCTGGAGGATGGGAATAAAAATGGCGGCCTCCTGGTCTCCGGTCCGGAGGAGCTGAGAGCCTGGGGCCCCACTCCTCAGTGTGCCCTCAGAGAACATCGCCCAATTACTCCCGTCTCCCTGGCCTCTGGCTGTGCTCCGAGCTCACCGAGCCTGCGACTGGTTCAAGGTATCCCCAAGCTGAGAGCTCCCTCCTCGGCTCTGTCTCTATAGCCGGCTTTCCCATTCTAAAATATTTTATTTATTTATTTGACAGACTGAGATCACAAGTAGGCAGAGAGGCAGGCAGAGAGAGGAAGGGAAGCAGGCTCTCCGCTGAGCAGAGAGTCCAATGCGAGGCTCAATGGCAGGACCCTGAGATCATGACCCCAGCTGAAGGCAGAGGCTTAACCCACTGAGCCACCCAGGCACCCCCGGCTTTCCCATTCCAATACCCGCAAGCTCTGCGACACTCAGACACCCCCAATCTTTCCGTGACCCTGCGGGACCTGAGGCCACGCTGACCCCGCGTGGGCTTCACCCCGATTTGACCTCTGGAGCGATGTCCCTCAGTGGAACAGACTTTTAAAAGTCCTGATTTAGTGCTCCCTTGCTCCGCCGCTTGCCGGGAGCCGGCCCCCACCTCCCGCAGTCTATCTTCCTGTCACTTTGGATTCACTTCTTTGCCAGTCCTTCCTTTCAGAAAGTGGTTGATTTTCTGTTTCTAGAATTGCTGTTCTTCTTCTCTTCGATCTCCTGTTGAATTTGTAGGTGTTTGTAATCTTTAGATAAGTTATCTAGCTGATCTCCTGCTACCTGAAGTAGTCTCAGCCTGCTACTTCTCCGCCATCTTGACTCCTCCCCCATTGTTCTGATTTTGGCTACATCTACTATTTTCTTTTTTTTTTTTTTTTAAGATTTTATTTATTTATTTGACAGAGCGGGAGAGATCACAAGTTGGCAGAGAAGCAGAGAGAGAGAGAGTGGGAAGCAGTCTCCCTGCTGAACAGAGAGCCTGATGTGGGGCTCAATGCCAGGACCCTGAGACCATGGCCTGAGCTGAAGGCAGAGGTTTAATACACTGCATCACCCAGGTGCCCCTATTTTCTTATTTTTAACACAGGACACCAGAAACTATAAAATCAAATAAAGGTAAAGCTATTTCATTATAATTAAGTTCCTAGGTCTTGTGTTACTCACCCCATTCTTTAAATCAAACCAAACTACCCATGCAACAATCAGCCAGCCACTGATAAAAGCAAATCATAGGCAATCCTAATCTGGAATCCCCTTGTTTTATTCCTACCTTGCTCTTGCTCCACTCTGTCTTTTGCTCCACTTCAGTCTCCCACCCTTCTCTTTACATTTGCACTCTATGAATGACTTTGTCTTAACCAATTTAGTATCTTTGTTGCTCCTCAAAGTATCACTTTGTTCTTTGGATTCACTTGACCCTAAGGTTCTCAATTCACTCTTCTTGCCATTTCTTTGGAACACAAATCCCTACAAAGAAGGATTTAGGACTATGTCATATGAGGTCAATGCTGCAGACAGGTTAGTGTGTGGTGATGCCATGTTTGTGGGCTGTTTAGTCATTATTCCCTCCCAAGGAAACTTGGCTACCATTGCTATTCGATGATGCTTTTTCACTTAGACCAACTGAGAGCTCATCTCATCCACAAACATGAAAAAAGAAATCATTTTTTCCTGCCTTTTATGACTTGCATGTAGCCGGGATACTTGGTGCCCCTCTCATGCTCATCTAAAAACCTAGGATGGTGTTTAAAATGGATTCTGACTTTTTTGTTAAAAAAAATTAATCTTGGGGCACCTGGGCAGCTCAGTGGGTTAAAGCCTCTGCCTTCGGCTCAGGTCATGATCCCGGGGTCCTGGGATCGAGCCCCGCAATGGGCTCTCTGCTCAACAGGGAGCCTGCTTCCTCCTCTGTCTCTGCCTGCCTCTCTGCCTACTTGTGATCATTTGTCTGTCAAATAAATAAATAAAATCTTTTTAAAAATTAATCTTGTTAATTTCTTTGCCAAGGAGTTCAAAATTAGTAGTTTTACTTCTCTTAAAATGTATGCAATTATATGTTACAGTGTTTAAGACAAAATTATCCAAAGTAATGTTTACATCTCTCTCCCATGTTCTACAATGCAACTCAACCCTTTAAAATTAAGACACACTAATCTATTAATTTTTAGTCATTTCTTATTCCTTTGACATCTACTGTTAAAGAGTAAATAATCCAGTAAAGAAATATATGGTCAAGGCTCTAAAAAAAATACACTAACCCACTATAAGAAAGGCATGGATCTGGATGTTTGTATATACACATGTGAGTATGTGTGCCTTCACGGGTGCATAGATATGTATATACATGTTTTGGAAGTGGAAATTGACTAGTGTTGATTTATTCTCTCAAATTCCTAATCTCTGATGTTAACCACATGAATTTGTAAACTGGTTCGTTTACAATTAGGAGCAAGGTATGTTGCCAAAGAGCAGAGCAAAATGAACTGTTCCACATGGGAACAACAGGAAACAAAACTCGTGATCTTTGTCTTGGTAAAATTATGCTAATTAATTAATTAGGCTAGAACATAAATAGTTCATTAATCTTAGAAGAAAATCTTGTATCTTTCGAAAGTAACCTGTTAACTCACTATTCCTCACACTCAAACTCATCATCTAGCACTCTCATATCAGCAAAACCTCAGCAGCAGAGGGAGCCAAGGGAGAAATAGAAATTATTTCTAAAGTTGGACATATAATCCTTTATGCCATAAAATAAAATATAATCTAAGCATCCCCATTTCTATTTAAAAACCCCAAAATGTTTATGGTGCCCAGAACTTGAAATTTAAGAGTTATCTAATTTTTTTTCTTTTCCTTTACTCCATATCTAGGCATTCTTTAAATCTTGTCAACTTTTCCCATATAAAATTTCGTCAATGCATTCATTTCTATAAAATCTTCCACATTTCTACCCTCATAATGTCATGCCTGAACTATGACAACCACCATTGAACTGGCCTCCTTATGTCCATTCCTTTTGTATTCTAATATTATATAGGCATACCTTGAAGATATTGTAGGTTTGGTTCCAGAACACCACAATACAGCAAATACCACAATAAAGTCAAATGAATTTCCCACTGCATATAAAATTTATGTTTACACTATACTATAGTCTCCTGAGTGTACAATAGCACTATGTCTAAAAAACAATGTGCATACCTTCATTTAAAAATACTTCATTGTTATGAAATACTAACCATCGGGGTGTCTGGGAGGCTCAATTGTTTAAATGTCAGACTCTTGATCTCAGCTCAGGTCTTGATCTCATGATGGTGAGTTCAAGTCCCACACTGGGCTCCACACTGGGTGGGCATAGAGCCTACTTAAAAAAAAAAAAAAAAAGATTCTAACCATCATCTGAACTTTCAATGAACCATAGTCTTTTTGCTGGTGGAGGTCTTGCCTCAATGTTGATGGCTGCTGACTGACCAGGATGATAGTTACTGAAGGCTGTGGCAATTTCTTAGTATAAGACAACAATAAAGTTTGCCATATCAATTGACACTTCCTTTCACTTGACATTTAGAGGCCATGGCACAGTTATTAATTGGCCTAGATTCAATACAGTGTCTCAGGGAATAGGGAGGCTTGAGGAGAGGAAGAGTGATGGGGAAACTGCTGGTCATTAGAACAATCAAAATTTGTCACTGAAGTTCCCCATGTTATATGGGCATGGTTCATGATACCCTGAAACAATTACAATACTAACATCAAAGATCACTTATCACAGACCACCATAACGAATATGATAATCATTAAAAAGCTTGAAATACTGCAGGAGTTACCAAAATGTGACACAGAGACATGAAATGAGCAAATGCTGTTGGAAAATGGTGCCACCCGAATTGCTCCAAGCAGGGTCATCATCAACCTTCGATTAGCAAAAAAATACATTATCTGCAAACCCCCATAATGTGAAGTACAATAATATGCCTGTAAATCACAGTGACAGGAAAGAAAAACAAAGTCCCCCAAGGTCTGCCATCAGGATGTTTCTTACCTCCAAGAGCTTCCTGTTGTCCATCAGAGTAAATTTACCATGGTCTGTCTGGTGTTCCCACACCTTACAGCCGCAGTACCTCCCACCCATCTAAATGTACCCCCTCACTGCTTCCCAGCCTGAACGCTCTACCCTGGTAGGCCATTCTCCTCTCATGCTGCAGCTACTCTCACCCTATCACCTGTAAAGTCTGCTAGAACCTAAATTCAACCCAGGACTAACCATCCTGGCTCAGCCTATTGACCCCACAATGAATCCTCTCTTCCTCTGACTCTCCTGAGCCATAGAAATAAACTGCTCCATCCAGTCATGTACTTGATTATATTCTCTATGTTTGAGTTCTGTCTTCCCAACTAGATTCCAAGAGGAAGGATGCTTCATGCATCTTTGACTTTCCCACAACAAGGTGTTAAAAGTTTCAATAGAGACTTTTATTAAAAAGTATTTTCCTAAACATTACAGTAAAGCGATAAACTGGAACAACACCCAAAAGTTTATAACTCGGAATAAAAATTAAGAATATTTTTAAAGAATGCTAGTAAAAATTTACTTTTTAATAATAATCTTATACTCGAGTAAAAAGTGACCAAATGTCATAAAACTAACTTGTACTAACTCATCTTTGGTTTTTAAAATAATAAATTAAAAGATATCCTGGCCAAATTCACTTAAGCCAAAGTCTTAGCAAAAGAGGTGAGTGGAAAGTCAAGCCTGGACATGCTCTCGTGCTGACGGCTGACAGCCCCTCCATGCCAGGCCAGCAGGAGGCCCGGTCTGGAGAACACCCTTGCAGTCAGTCCAAGAACCTGCTTGGCAGATACTATAAGCAGACTGGCCAAATGGAAAGAAGGTTCTATGACTTGATTGCCAAGAAAGCATGATAAGAAAAAAACTTGAAACCTCAATTAAATAAATAAATCTACAAATCTTTCTTAGGAAATATTCAGAAATTCAGAAAATACAATGGTATTCCTTCCATTAGTCATTCTGGCAATTATTAAAAACAGAAATAACCTAAAATAAATCACAATATGTGAATGGCTAACATAACTTTTGGTAGAGCGATCTCAGCACTCTCAAAGCAAAGTGGCCAAATAGGTCACCCAGACAAGTGAAGTGGGCTAGGTGGTAGGAAATCTCCTGATATTAAATATTTTGTCAACTAATTCAAATATTTGTTAATATTGCAAAGTCCAAACAGTTGGCCCACACACAGCCAGCTTGCGACCTCTGATCTACCTGGTAGAATGTTTTTGATATGCTATTAAAGAATTTTTAATGAAAATGCTCTTTGCATAATAGTAGGTTAAAAGAGGAAAGAATACTAGCAGGAAAGACATCCAAATAATAGCTGTCTCTGGAAGGAAACTATGGATTATTTGTTTTCTTTACACTTTTCCATATTTTTCCAAATTTTCCTCAAATGAAGATTTATAACACTCCAAATTTTTTTAAGATTTTATTTATTTATTTGAGAGTGGGGACAGAGAGAGAATGCTCACAAAAGCAGGGGGAGGGAGAAGCAGTCTCCCCGCTGAGCAGGGGCTCAGTGTGAGCCCAATGCAATCTCCATCCCAGCTTGAGCCAAAGGCAGACGCCCAACTAACTGAGCCATCCAGGTGCCCCTATTACTCTGTATTTTTAAAAACTATCTTAAAGAAGGAAAAATACACTTTCTCAGCCCTTCCTTTGTGTCCAACATTAATGTCACAGCATTAATTGGGTGATGTCTCTAAAACTTGGCAACTCAGAAAACTTGGCATCTCGTTTATTATTCTTCAATCAGTCATGTTAAATTTTGGGTCTAAATTACTATGAAGTCCCACAATTTTGAATAGCATTAAGACTAATTTAACAGGGTCTCAGGGTGGCTCAGTGATTCAAAGCCTCTGCCTTCGGCTCAGGTCATGATCCCAGGGTCCTGGGATAGAGCCCCAGATTGGGCTCTCTGCTCAGCAGGGAGCCTGCTTCCTCCTCTCTCTCTGCCTGCCTTTCTGCCTGCTTGTGATCTCTGTCTGTCAAATAAATAAATAAAATCTTAAAAAAAAAAAAAGACTAATTTAACACTATGAACAGATTGCAAACACTGCTGAAGGCAGATACAAAAATAATGTATATAAAGCACTTGGCCCCAAACACACTCAGTAAAAGGTAACTTTAAAAATAAGGTATTCATGGGGTGCCTGGGTGGCTCAGTGGATTAAGCATCTGCCTTTGGCTCAGGTCAGGATCCCAAGGTCCTGGGATGGAGCCCCATATTGGGCTCCCTGCTCGGTAGGGAGTCTGCCTCTCCCTCTGTCCTTTCCTCTCACTTGTGTTCTCTCCATCTCTCTCAAATAAAATAAATAAAATCTTTTAAAAAGGGGCACCTGGGTGACTCAGTCATTAGTTGTTTGCCTTTGGCTCAGGTCATGATCCCAGGATCCTGGGATTGAGCCCCACATCAGGCTCCCTGCTGCCCGGGAAACCTGCTACTCTTTCTTCCACTCCCCCTGCTTGTGTTTCCTCTCTCACTGTGTCTCTGTCAAATAAATAAATAAAATATTTCTTTAAAATCTTTTGAAAAATAAGGTATTTATAATTAGTAGGGAATAGAGATGTCTCATTGTGAATGCAAACTGAAAATAAGCAACTGCATGGCTTTTTTGAGAGCAGCATTCAATAGGAACAAGCAACAACAGGCCTTCAAGAATAAAGGCAGGAAGAAGTTTGTAAAACAAGTAAATACCAACAAATATAATGCCTATTAACATAAATGGATCAATCTTTTTTAAAAAAGAGCTACAAGATGTATTAGGCAGTTTGCTTTTTACACCATTGATTAGATGTTGATTTATGTTCATTTTTCAGTAAAATGCCCAGAGGTTATTACAATTATAAGGCAGAATTTTGTGTATATATGGGATCTTCCCAATCACATTTTAATGCATTTGGTAGGATTTTCATTTAGACTAATTTACAAAATAAAGAACTCTTAGACTAAATCAATGGCCTTCTGCAAATTTCAGAATTGACAATTCAGAATAGCCAAGTAACTCAATGACCAGCACCACAGGGCGCTACTTGGGAAACCAGGCACCCTTGATTTTCATTGTCATTTTCACACTAATGATCCTTGTCCTCACCTCCCAGCCTCAGTTAGGCTCTTCCAATACCTTCTTGTGTAGCAGAGCCCAGGCAGCACCAAGGGAGAAATTCTTGTCTCTCAGGAGCCAATTTTTAAAAGATTTTACTTATTTATTTGACAGAGAGAGAGCACAAGTAGGCAGAGCGGCAGACAGAGGCAGAGGGAAAAACAGGCTCCCTTCTGAGCAGAGAGCCCAATGTGAGGCTCAATCCCAGAACTCGGGGATCATGACCTGAGCCAAAGGCAGACATTCAACCGAATGAGCCACCCAGGTGCCCCTCTCAGGAGCCATTTAAATCCAGAAGCAGGAACAGGAAATTTCTTCACATTGCGGGCACCCTTGCTAGACTGTTCCTTTGTTCATTGACGTCTTTTTCTTTCATCTGCTATGGGCTCTTCTATCTTGGACCCTGATTTGGACCTCAGAGCTCCAATGATGGACTTCTGCATTTTGCAGCAACTTCTGGCTAACATTGACTTGACTTTAGAAATAACTGCCATTGGCTTGTCTGTCTTGATGCTAACCTCAGCCCATCCTAAGTTTGCAACCATTATCTGTGCCTTCGTTATTAGCCTTTCTGGACCTTTTGCCACCTCCTCCCCACCACCATCACCACCATGTGTGTCTCAGATTCTGACCAGCATAGTTGAGTTCAAATCATGTCCCTGATCGCTGCCATCTTCTCCTTGCCCAAGTCCCCAACCCCTGGTTATCAGAATCCAGCAATAAACTATGATTTTAACTCCTTTGGGGAAGCCTAGGTCAAATATGGCCAGAACTTTATTTAAAGTGTTTATCATAGTCTACTTTTTCTTCTTCTCTTTTTGTTCCCTATTTAGCCAATGTTTATTAATTATTCCAGTGTTTATTTTCTATTCTGCACCCTTCTAAAACTCTCTGGAGAAAAGGCGTTTAGAGACTTGTAAGAACATCCCTGGGAATGAGTAAGATTAGACCCTGGATAATCCTCAGATAATCAGGCAACTTTTCATGAAGCAATTTCCATTTATGTTTCGATTAGTCAAATATAGAAGCTATTTTGCATGCTCTAAACCCAGATATATGAATAGGAGGAAACCTACCTATCTGTTAGAAAGGAATAAAATTTAACCATGGCTAAAGGAAAGTCGCCATCTTTTTCAATAATTCCAGAATCACATAGGACACCCAAACTAGTAGCAGACCAAAGAGAGGCATATGAAAGAGAACAAGAATAACTTTACTTTAAAAAAAAAAAAACAACACCTTATTCCTTTAGGAAGGTAAATTTGATGACAATACTGACATGTAGACCTGCTGATTTTATTTAGTGTTCATCTTAAAAGTGACCAGTTTCAGGGCTAGGGGAAAAGATGTCATATTATTCATCTGCCACACCTCTACTAGCTACTTTAACAACAGATTGCACTGTCAGTCTCTGTTTCCAGCCACTCAGCCCAACATGCCCTCCCATCCACTTGGCACTGTGTAGGCCAGCCTCGGACACAAGTTCTCTGTGACGGTGATGAGTGTGGAGCAGACACTGAGCTCACATAGTAACCATGAGTACACACAGATCACTGTGGCCAGGGAAGAAGAGGATGCCATAGCTAGAAGCCATCAGCAACTCAAAACATGCAGAGGGTCAAGAAGTCACATTAAGACGAGGTGGGGATGGAGACATTACATGTGCCCATCAACACAAAAGTACCTCCCACCTCACTGGTGGCTGAGATGGGAGTTAGGTTTTCAGACCTGGGTGGCTTGTGAGCTCTGTACATGGTCTAAATTTTGGCAAATGGATTAATACTGGAAAATCAGGTCTCATGACTACCTCTGTTGGCTAGAATTACAGCATTTTCCAGTCTCCTAGATAATAAAAAGAAACTTCAAATGGAGTTCTCAAGGTATTTTACTTCCTTTTCTGGTTCTGAGGAATAGTTTTATAACCTGGGAATGGCAATAGTATTGCCCCTTAAATCAATATAAAAGTTGAGAGGTTAAAAACATTGTGTTTCAAGAGCCCTTTGTGGCTCAGTTGGTTAAGAGTCCAACTGTTAATTTCGGCTCAGGTCATGATCTCAGGGTTATGAGATAGAGTCTCACGTCGGGCTCCATACTGGGCATGGAACCTGCTTAAGATTCTCTCTCTTCCCCTCTCCCTTTACCCCTCTCCCCCCAAAATATTGTGTTTCAATTCACATAAGTCTGCGATAAAAGATGGCCTCAACAATGAACATTTTAGGTAATAATTTTACCCAATCATCTGTTCTAAATTAAATAGCATTGGTGCCAAAATGTTTTTAACGCAATTAGAAGGAAGCTCTGGAGTAACTGAATTGTAACGTATTTATCTCTGCAGGTTGTCATGTAGCTCTCATCTTTTCCCAGTAAGTTCTGGAACAGACAGCAGGGATCTGGCTCTTGCTTGGTACACTGCTGAGCCATCCCAAGTGATGCTCACTGTGAGGTCCTGATGTAAATGTATAGATAAGGGCAGCACAATGTATCATAGGCCTGTGTCAGGAAGAAATGATTAAATACCATCAATCAATGTGGCTCCTACCTGGGCCCTGAAGAAATTCCGGCAAAGCCAGTGTGTTTATAACATGTCTCCTAACATTACTGGATTTCCATTTCTATTCTCTCCACCTTGCTTTAATAAAACTGAGAGAAATCATCTGATTTTATAGATCTTTCCAAAATATCAACTATGTATTTTTAAGTCAAAATTAATTTAAGATGATTCTCAAAGTAGAATAATGTTTAAACCTGTTCATTAATGGAAAGTCCATTTAAGCTTGCAGCTTTTCAATTCCAAGTTAAATGCTGATTTTGAAACATCACTGGCAAATCTGAAAGTAAAATAAGAAAAAGTGAAGCAATGGAAAATTTTCCTGGCTCACAGTATTGAACAGAAGGTATTTCCAACCCTCAACATGTGTTTTAGAGCTTTCTTTTTGAGGAAGAGAGATCATTACACTACTGTCATGGAGAGCACTTCATAAGGAAAATAAATCTCTCTAGAAATAAGTTATCTTTACATTAACATTTTTAAGAGAAACAGGAACATCTTAAAGGTGCAGTTCCAACCCAACACTCTCTTCATGTGGATACTTTGAAGAATCTAACCTGGCTCTGCAAACAGGCCATTAAATCCATTTTCCCAACGGAGACTGCAATGTAAATTACTGATTGACTATTCATCTAAAATGAAATTATCACTAAATGGTAGAATGTGACCTAGATACTTATTTTATCTGAGGTATTCCAAATCCAAATAGCATAAAAAAAGGAAAAGAATCATTTTTTTCTTTAGTTTCTATCATCAGGCTTCTCTTATTTATAGTAAGTAAGGTATTAAGACAGCAAAAAGCACAGATTCTTTGAGGAAATTTCACAGGAGTTTTCTCCATAAAAAGTTAAGTGGAAAAATGGTGCCCATGGTAAAATTTTTTAAAGGGTAGGGAAAGGGGCATCATAACTACTAATTTATAAGAATCATTTGGAGATTAAACTCATGTCTGTTTTTTCAAATAAGTACAATTTAATTTTTCCTCAAACTTCAAAAAATTTTGAATCTGTTTTATTTTCTGTGACTTCAGAGCAATAGCAATTTAAAATCTGAATCATGGATCATGAATCATGAATCACCTGGGTGGCTCAGTGTGTTAAGTTCTCTGCATTGGGCTCGGGTCATGGTCCCAGGGTCCTGGGATCGAGCCCCGCATCGGGCTCTCTGCTCAGCAGGGAGCCTGCTTCCTCCTCTCTCTCTGCCTGCCTCTCTGCCTGCTTGTGATCTCTGTCAAATAAATAAATAAAATCTTAAAAAATAAAAAAAATAAAATCTGAATCATAAATGTGTTTCCTTCATTCATTATAGGGAATGAAATATTTAACTTTTGATGGTATCACATAAGCAGCAATATGACTCTAAGTATTTACAAATGATCTGACACTGAGCAAAACGAATACCTGCCCCTTTAGGAGCATGGAGCCAAATAGATGCTTCCAAGAACTTATATCATATATGGGAAATATGACCTGGAGGAATCTGGCATGAAGCTTTCCCACTTCAGGAGTTTTCCTTTGGAGCACAGAGACACCAGCCACTTTGCTAGGATTTAGTTATGAATTTTCCCCTATGGTGAACATGGGGAACCTGAGAGGAAATAAAAAATCAGTTGCTGCTATGTGCAGGATAAGCATGATTAATTAAATTAATTAAAATTAATTAATTAATTAATTTTAAAGGCATAGCATCACTTTCAAAAGATATGATTACAAGAACATAAATAAAACTGGCAGGTTTAACCAACTTATCCCTCTCTCTGGTAGTGCTTTGTTGTGGTTGGTTGGTTTGAAGAAAGGCAAGAACTGAGTCACATCTTGCTCCCTAGTGCCTTTATTTTATTCTGCTCTGTGCAATAAAGAAATAAATAAGAAGTCAGATCATTTTTTAAAAAACACCTGTATTTTAAGATTAAACAATGTTTTCTATATGCATTATGCTCCCAAATCTATCAATACAAAGTAAAGTCAAATTTTTATTCCTACAAACTTGTCTCTGCAAGCTCCCTGATCTTCACTCCCTCACCAACCACACACAAGAAGCTTGTATCTACTATGCTAGCACATTCCTTACTCTTTTTTTTAATTTTATATTTTTTCGGTGTTCCAAGATCCATTGTTTATGCAACACACCCAGTGCTCCATGCAATCTGTGCCCTCTCTAATACCCACCACCTGGTTCACCCAACCTCCCACCCCCCGCCCTTTCAAACCCCTCATATTGTTTTTCAGAGTCCATAGTCTCTTGACACGCTTATGGTTACTTTAAAATCTCTATAAACCATTCCTTTCCAAACAGTTTGTAAACCCCTCCCAGGTCCACCTAATTTGTTCCCAAGATACAAATTAATCATTTGCTTGCTAGTCATAAAATAGGTACCTACATATACCCCACTATCTCAAGCCAATTGAGTTAATATTTACTGTAGACAAACTGTCTACAGTAGGCAAACCATTCTTTGGCTTCATGAATAACAAATTAGCAAGATATGACTCTAACATTAAAGAATTCAGTTTAGTGGAAAGTCAGTGACACAAATTTTAAAAATTATAAAAACATTAATGAATAATGGAATAAAAGCGTGTACATGGTACAGAAAAGGATTTTCTGAGACTCATTCAAACACCCACCTGCCAAAAATATGCATATTCTTCCCCCAAATCTGCCATAGTGTGTGCAATATTGACAATAAGAGTTATTCATTTGGAAACATGAACTATATCCAGAAAGCCTACATACCATTTTGTTGTTACTTAGAAAATCATGATTCCTTGGGGCACCTGGGTGGCTCAGTTGGTTAAGCATCCAACTCTGATTTTCTGCTCAGGTCATGATCTCAGGGTCCTGGGATTGATCCCCAACATAGGGCTCTGCTCTCAGTGCAGAGCCTGGTTCAAATTCTTCCCTCTCTCCCTCTGCCCCTCCCTGCTCACATGCTATCTTTCTCTCAAATAAATAAATAAAATCTTTTTTAAAAATCATGATTCCTTAACAGCTATTATTATCTTAGCACAGATTTATTTGCACCAAAATAAGAAGGGAGAGGTCGGGTCAGAGGGGAAAGACACAGGGAACCAGGGTGGCTCAGTCAGTTGAGCTTTCATCTTTCAGTTTTAGCTCAGGTCAGGATCTCAGGGTCATGAGATTGAACCCTGCATTGGGATTCCCACTTGGTGAGAAATCGGCTTGAGATTCTCTCTCTCTCTCTTCCCTTCTGCCCCTCCCACCCCACCCAAGCATGCCCTCTAAAATAAATAAATAAATAAATAAATAAATAAATAAATCTTTTTCTTTTCTCTCTTTTTTTTTTTTAATATTTTATTATTTATTTGACAGAGAGAGATCACAAGTAGGCAGAGAGGCAGGCAGAGAGAGAGAGGAGGAAGCAGGCTCCCTGCTGAGCAGAGAGCCGGATGCGGGACTCGATCCCAAGACCCTGAGATCATGACCTGAGCCGAAGGCAGCGGCTTAACCCACTCTCTTTTCTTTTTTTAAGTGGGGGACACAAAACATGTGTGTATGTTGGTGAAAAGATAATTTAAAGTTTAGTTCATGGGACAGAGTCCAATAAGAACTAGCTCATTTGGGACATATACTGAAGGACCTAGACAGCTGACCAGCATCACAAGGCCAAGAGCTAACAGTGACTAGGGCTTATCCTGAACAAAGCTTTTTAAAAACAGAGTTATTACTCACTGTTTCTCCTAATTAGTAACTAAAACTAGGTCACTAATTAATCAGTTAACGGGCATTTTTATTAGACACATTTCTCCCTATTTGTGTTTTTATAATTCAGTCTTTGGAATCAAATTAAGACCACTTTCCTCTTTCCAAGATAGATTTAGAACTTCTTCATGCCCTGTTGCCAGAAAGTGAAGATGAAAATGTAAAGAAGAAAGAGACTGAAAATTGAGGTTTCTGATGCTGCTGCTTTTGGTGGTAGCTGATTTTCCTTCTGCCTTTCCCATGCAGGATTGATTTGGACTGCTAACACCATATTTATGTATTATCTGTTCTTTTTAGACAGGTCACCAATTCCTTCTCTAGTTACAGAACAGCTGGTACTAGCTACATCCCCCAGCAATCTTTATTTAACCAACTCCATTGGTTTTCTTTCCATCCCTACCTTAAGCAAATGAGGAAAAAAACAAAAGCTTCTAGAGAGTCAGGTTGTTCAACTACATTATAATCACTCTATGGTAACCAAGAGGAGGGGGAGGGGGAGCTGCCAACCCATAATAATAACTAGATACTGGAGAAGAAAAAACAAAGAAGTAGGAATAAAATCAAGTAAACCCTATACTTGTTTTATTAAGTACTAAATGAGACTTTAGGGCACATAAATGTGAACAAACATCCTTAAACATTGCCATGGTAGAAATTGAGTCTTATTAATCAAATAAATTCCCCTTCATCCAGACCCATGAAAACAGTAATTGTGAATGTACACTCAGTTATGAAGGCTATATGTACAATACTCCAAAGCACTTTATCAATCCAAAAAGTGTGAATTATTTACCATATACTTTTAGTGCTAACTGCATTTTATTGTTTTCAAGTAAGGTGATATTTTTATTAAATACTCTATTACTAGGTTAATGAGTATGTTCCCAAAACCATACAACCCAAAGGAGAGTTAATTCCTTATACTTTTTAAGATTTTTTTTAAGATTTTATTTATTTATTTGAGAGAGAGAGAGCATGAGAAGGGGGAGGGACAGAGAGAGAAGCAGACTCCCTGCCAAGCAGGGAGCCCCATCTGGGACTCGATTCCGGGACTCCAGGATCATGACCTGAGCTGAAGGCAGTCACTTAGCCACCTGAGCCACCCAGGCGCCCAAGTCCTTATACTTTTAAATGAACATTCCATTAAATTGCCTCAGAGAAAGCTCTTTTAAAAAGAAGCTCTTTCAATGTCCTCTGCCCCGTTAGAGCAATAGCTCCTTTAGCCCTATGGATTGTCACCTTGGAAGCTGCATTCTCTGATCTTTCCCACTGTGGTTCAGCTATAGCAAGAGTAGGGCAAAGTCATTATCCTTGAGATGTAGGAGTTCCCTTATTCTTCCATTTAATAGGTGTGGAGCAGACATTCATGTAGGGCTGAATGATTTGTGCTTACACAAAAAGGTCATATAAAAGAGAGAGCCAGAGACATGTCAGCATTCTCAAATTCCCACTTTACTGCTTAGCCTCTAGAAAACAACAATCTTCTTTAGCTCTTTTAATTTGTGCTTCTCCTATGTTCCAGGTGGTGACTTGCCCCAGACTCCTTTTATGCCCATCTAGAACTCTGCCAGCAAGCAGACATTCAAACTGTTGCAGTCTAGTGTTAATGTGTGATAAAGACAAATTTTCTTTTCATTTAACACAAATAAGTTTAGGAAAAAAGTTTGAAACACAAGAAGGTTAAACAGAAATCTTTGAAAGTTTCAGAAATAAAATTATGCATTTAGTAGTGGCAAATATCATTAACATTTATAATGCTTTAAAGATAATTAATTATCAATTCCTTTCAAATGAGCCCAGTAGAAAATGTCCAAGCAGTGGCTTGTGTCTACTCTGAACTCGTAGAAAATCCATTAAGTGAGAAGGGAATGAAAAGGAATACCGAGATACAGGAACCTTCATACCAACCCACACCATACATACTTTGCAAACTAGCTGGATATCTTCTAGACTTTCAATAGTTTTACTATGCCATGTACTCAGAGATCTAGTTTTGGATATCTCCATAATGAGTGACATTGGCAATCATCAAGTTAAGAAAAAAAATACATGAATTAAGTATTTTATCTTATAGTCAGTCTAATCTGGTTAAATCTGATCAGAAAGAAATCAAAATGTTCAAGATTATTTTTGGCAAACATGAAGACATCTAACATAAAATAACTATATCAATAATAAGCTATTTGTATATGCAATTTGATATTAATAGTGAAGATTATTTGGCCCTCTCCTTGCACCCTCCAAAGCTACCCACTCGAAAATTTACTAGAGAGAAAGAGGAAAACTTCCATTTTCAATTAAGATTTATATAATATGTGGATGTTTCCTACCTATATAATTTTTAAAATTTTAATTGCAGTAAAAGTCCTGTCATGTTTCGTGTAAGCAGGAATGAATTTAGACACAAACTATTACATAAGAAGAAGCAATGTAAACAAGCTAATCTATACTATGTGAGGTAGTTAGTGCTGCTTTCCCAATTAATATATCAGGAACTAGAAAAATCCAGGACTTGCCTAGGACAACATGAGATAGCAGAAGAAGAGTCAAGGAGCCCATTAGTTCGACTTAGTCCACCCACCAATCAGCAAAGTATATTAACAGTGCTGTGACTTTGACCAATGCCCACTCCTCCCTGTCCATATGATTAAATTCATCTGCAGTCTAACAGGAACCCATTAAACACTATACATATGTATTGCCCTTGACAACCAAAAAAAAAAAAAAAAAATAGGATACTGACATACTTAACAATAATGTGGTCTTGATTCACATACTGAGGAAATTCAAAACTCTGGTAGAAAAAGTACAAGCCTAATTCTATACTATCGCAAAAATGTTGTTTTTCCTTCAGCAGTCTAACTGCCAAAAATACTTAATGTTTTTTATTTAAATGAGTGTCTGACTACAAACTTTATAAAACTAATTCAAAGGCTTTTCATTCCACAATATTCTAATAACAGACATACTACCAAATATTCACTTACTAAACCTGCCTTCTCCTGAAAGAGTCTTGCCTTATTTTCCTCCAGGGAAACCTGAACCACTGTTTCTGAGTCATACCTTCAGAGATTCAGAAGCAGACCCCAAATCCAGCCCCAATTCTCGGGTCATTATTTTCCTTGTAGAATACTTCCCAGAACTCATACCATTTTCAGTTTCTTTAAATAAAACTTTTGGTCTTTGTAGGCATAAAAATTGCCATATTTCTTACTATATTCTGAAATTTTAAGCTGGAAAAAAAAAATTGGTCTCCAAACTTAATTTTTTGAGTAGAAAATTCTTCTTCTTCCAACAGAGTTTAAAATCCAGGTTAATTATATGACAGAGGTAGCAAGGGATCTCCATCTTCTCTAGGCTTCTGATCAGTTTCAAAATAGAAGTTTTGGTTAAAGCTCTTCCCTGCCATGAAAAAACAAAAACAAAAAACAGAGAACAATTAATGGAAAAAGCAAGAATGCCCTGTAATGCACTTTTGTTACAATACACCACCAAACTATGTTCCTAAGATCACTAATACTTTCTATTTTCTTTCCTTGCAGGGAAGTTTTCCTGGCCTTTGCCAAGTTAAAAAACAAATAAGACAAACAAACAAAAACAGCAACAACAAAAAGAAACCCCACTCTGTGAAGACGCTGTCAAGCTTTTATGAATTCTAAATCAAGCCTACTTTTTCTTGGGATACTCGTAGATGCTGAGACTACGTGAAATTGAAAATGTCATATGGACGGCAGGCCTAACATTTTTGCAATGCTGTCTTCCCTCAGTGAACATCCCTCTTAAGGTTACAGTGTCTGCATGGGCTCTCTTCTGTTTCACAGGATCTTTTTGTTTAAATCTTCTTTGTTACATTGATTTTTTTTTTTTTTGGTATATTTCTTTTTTATTTTTCTTTTTCATTTCTATTTCCATGGCAGATAGTTACCATAAGGAACTGTAGCATGTAGTTAATCTGTGTGTCCCTAATTAGGCTCTCCTGAATCCTTTCTTTTGATGTCCTAGTCTAGATGAAATATGTTTTTAACTCAGGGAGCACATTCAAGGCTCTAAAGAGCTTAAAAATAGTCTTAGGCAACATCAATCATGTTCTTTCTATTGGATACCACTGAAATGGAGCAATAGGCCATCTGCTGGCTGGAGATTCAGGGAGGAGTAGAAGTCCTGGTCTTTAAAAGCCAGACTCCTGGGGCGCCTGGGTGGGTTGGGCCGCTGCCTTCAGCTCAGGCCCTGATCTCAGGGTCCTGGGATCAAGTCCTGCATCGGGCTCTCTGCTCAGCAGGGAGCCTGCTTCCCTTCCTCGCTCTCTGCCTGCCTCTCTGCTTACTTGTGATCTCTCTGTCAAATAAATAAATAAAATCTAAAAAAAAAAAAAGGTAGACTCCCAGTAATATTGCTCTAACAGCATTGTTGTCTAACAGCAAGGTTGACAATGGGGCCAAGTCAGTGTTCAGAGATTTTTTTTTTCATTTCTTTTTTATTTTATTTTTATTTATTTATTTTTAAATTTTTTTCAGATGTTTAGAGATTTTTAAAGGAGTCTCCACCATGTACATGGAATTAATAAGCATCTTCTTCATGGAGATGCAACATGGGTGGTTTGCAGAGTAGGAAAAGAATAAATGAAACAAGATGGGATTGGGAGGGAGACAAACCATAAGAGACTCCTAATCTCGCAGAACAAACTGAGGGTTGCTGGGGGCTGGGGGGTCAGGAGAGGGTGGTGGGGTTATGGACATTGGTGGTGTGTGCTGTGATGAGTGCTATGAAGTGTGTAAACCTGGTGATTCACAACCTGTACCCCTGGGGCTAAAAATACATTATATGTTTATTAAAAAATAAATAAATGAGCAACTTCTTCAGTTCCCTTAGGTTACAGTTAATCAGAACCATGAGTGAGGGGCTGCTTATTGGAACAAAGGGATTCAGAGCATAGGGGCAGGGGCTCCCATCAGAGCTCTGCGTGATCATGAGCTTTCATCAATTTCTTCTGTAAGCATGCATGAATTGCTCTGGTTTTTCTCTTCTAAAAGCCAGATGAGGATATCTGGCCTCGGTGGAACCCATACATAAGGAGGTACCTTTATGAGGGCAACAGGACCAAAAATCAAAGCCAAATTATATCTCACCCACTATACTCAATTAATGTCTATAATGGTCTCTTTACAAGATAGTTTATTTTTATAACCTAAGGCTGGCTATGGATCCTGGGGAACAAAGAAAAATAATTACAGACACTTGCCCAAAATGCACTCTGAGAAAAGCAAATGGAAAGAGATAGAGGGAAATGTAAGATGAACTTTATAAGGACAACGTGTATACCTTAATGAGATTTGTGTAATTCAAAGCATACTGACAAGTGTCTACAAAGACAGAAATGGAAAGATACATCAAAATATGTGAGGATTTATGGCTGCTCAAATGCTTTTCTTAGAAACTGTCTATGAAAAATACTGCATAGCATTAAATCACATGTGATATCTGTGGTAACAAGAGAGAAAATATGAACAGCCCAGGCATCTCTAGACCAGAACAGTGTCTTAGTTTTAAATCTTCTCTGCCATTTGCTATCATTATGGTCTTAAGTCCCTTCATCTCTCCGAGGCTTCCTCTCCCCATTTGTAAAATTAAATACAGGGGTGCCTAGGAGGCTTAGTAGGTTAAGCATCTGCCTTCAGCTGAGGTCATGATCCCCAAGTCCTGGGATCGAGCCCCACATCCCGTTTCTCCCTCTGCCCTCCCCCACCCTCAGATGCACTCTCTCTCGCTCCCTCCTCCTTGTTCTCTCAAATAAATCAATAAAATCTTTTAAAAAATTTAAATACAAGACGTTCAACTTAAAAAGCCATTATGAAGAATAAATGAAGTAATCCGTGTGGAAGCATATGAACTGTAAAGAGTTCAACAAACATCGGTTATCCCCAGAAGCCACGTCATGTGGACAGGAATTATGTACTCACGTGGGCGCCCCTACTAGAAGGCACCCTGCAAGGAACCTGAGAAGAAGACTATATCAGATGCTTACATTTGATGTTCTCTCACGAAAGCTACAAACTCAGGATCACTGGCATACAGTTCTAGAATTCTCATTCTTTCTTGAATTTCCTTAGAAAAGAAAAAAAGACCATACATTGCATTAGAAAAACCTCAACAGCGCTTTAGAAGGAGTTCTAGCTTTCTGGGCTATCCAGGGGAGAGTTATAGGAAAGAATGGCCTTTTCAGAGAGATGGGGGTTTGGATATTGCTGGAATCACTCTTAAAAACCCAGAGATATATTCCTAAGGAAGGGAGGGAGGAGAGAGAAAGCATTTGCTAATAATGCAAAAAGAAGCCACTGGGTGGGAAATGAGTTACGGCTCAGAATTATATATCCCCTGCATACCACATCACCTGGAAGATATCATGAGGAAAGAAACTGATCATGAAATATTTTTCATCCTTTCCTGAAGCCCATGTACATGCATACACATACATGTGTGCATGCACACACACACACGCACACACACATACACGCACGCGCGCGCACACACACACACACACACACCAGCAGAGCAGCAACAGAAAAGCAAAGTTTCCTACCTCGCTGGAAAGCCCACTGGTCTCATACATTTGCTGGATTTCTTCCCTGCTCAGACCACCAATCATTTCTCCACCTGCAAAACTAGAGAAGGGGTGCTGAGGATGGGGTCCCTCATACTGCTCGGGTCCAGCCACATGGCTTTCATACACAGGATTGTACTTCACAGCATTTTCGATGGATGAGAGGCTGTCAGGTTGCCTGCTGGAACCACAAAAAGGAAAGGATGGTTGGTTCAGGTTCTTCAGACACTCAACTACTTAGAAGACTATTTACCTGCGGTAAGATTTCTGTTGAGCAAGAAAAAGAGGTGAACTGGATACAAATGTAGGAATGTGACTATGAGAAATATCCAGATCAGGTGTTGTCCTTATCATCTCCCCAACTACATGGCAAGGGCCCTAAGGAATTACTGTTTCACTTATCATCCATCTTTATTTGCCCCACAGTGTTTATTAATAAATATTAATGAGGAAATATGTCTGTCAACAGATAGCATATCATTAAATGAATACAGCTCCATCATTCCCTGAGTATGTAAATCAAAATCAGTATGTAACCATGTAACCACACAGAGAATTGGTAGAAAATAAATGTAGAGAGACCTTAGTGAAATTCAATTCAGAGCTACAAATATGTACTCAGCATTGATTATGTGCCTAGGGTTATCACAGATGCTGATGACATGAAGACTTTGGTGGAACTCTGTCCTGAATGAGATTATACTCTAATGCAAAGTGAGTCAGTAAAAAGTTTAAGAACAATGATGGAAGTATGTCCTCCTGGGTACTCTAGGCACCTAGGAGAGGTAACTTCTTAGCCATGCCAGAGGTCGAGGGAAGGTAACTTGAACCTGAAGCGTAGCCCTTATAGACTCTAGAAACACAGAAGCAAAGTACAAGCGGGGATCTCAATCACATAACAACTAAAAGGTCTCTGAATCCCTAGCCTCCTAAGTTGAGCAAGTTTTATTTCTCCTATTAATGAAGCTACTAAACAGAGAACCAGATTTCAGTTCTTGTCAGACTCTTAGCCAGATTTAAAATCTGGCTAATTATGGGGTGCCTGGGTGGCTCAGTCAATTGAGTCTCTGACTCTTGGTTTCAGCTTAGGTTATGATCTCATGGGTGGTGAGATCTAGCCCCATCATGGCCTCTGTGCTCAGTGGGGAGTCTCCTTGAGGATTCTCTCCCTCTGCTCCTCTACCCAGTCATGCATGTGCATGCACACTCTCTCTCAAATAAACACATACATCTTTTTTAAAAAATAATAAATACATTGAAGTCTGGCTAATTACCACTGGAATGAACTAAAAGGAACAAACTAACAAATGTGGTCCTCACACAAGGGCCTCACCTCATGTCCATCACCCTTCTAACCACTTCCCACCAGGAAAGAGGCATTTTGGCCACATTCAACAATGCCACTCCTTCAGTGTGCCTTGAGATTCATGGATTCCTGCGACTTTGCTCATGCTCATTCAATTAGCCACCCCCAGAGCAAATATCTACTCTTATTTCTGGCTAAATATCATAACTATCATTAAAACTTCTAAGACTCTCTTCCCAGGCAAAAGCAATTTATCCCTCATCTTATTCATACCAGTGCTTATGTTTGTTTCTAATCTAACACTCTTTCAGGCCAGGGACCATGTTTTTATTCAACTTTATAGCTCTCCTCCACCCAGATCATTATCCAATATTTGGCATATAAGAAGTACAAAATAAATGACTAAAAGGAACATTTTATTCCATTAGAGAGCAATTTATCTTATTTACCTGATGGGCCTCTCTGTTTCTCTCCTATCATAATGAGCCTGAAGAGTCCTGACAAAGAAGAAGACAAAAGCAGAAGAGACGAGGACAAGCCCAACCACCGAGGCAATGGTGACGCCTATGACCAAGGGCTCAGACACAAATTCCTCACAGTGCTCACCTCGGTACCACCAATTCTCACCCACCCGGCATCTGTAATGACAAGTGACAAAGTCCAAAAACAGAATCACTGTGTTGAAAACAACAATGGCAGAACCTTTGGCGGGACTGGGGAAAGGTAACAAAATAAAGGCTGACCAAGTGAAGCTTCAGTACAGAAGTGAACATAAAAGGGGTGCCTGGGTGGCTTAGTCAGTTAAGCATCTGCCTTCAGCTCAGGTCAGGATCCCTGGGTCCTGGGATGGAACCTCACAGTGGGCCTTCTGCTCAGTGGGGAACCTGCTTCTCCCTCTCCCTGCCACTCTGCCTACTTGTGATCTCTCTCCAGAAATAAATAAATAAAATCTTTTAAAAAATTTTTTAAAAAGAAGTGAACATAATAGATTCAATGATCATACAATTTAAGGTTGTGAATAGTGCTTCGTACAGACCCAGTATGTCCTCCCTGACTATTTGTAAATAACTAAATAAAAGATTGGGTAGATGTAAAGTGTTCTAATTAAATTCCTTACTTATACTTAACAAAAAACAGACCTAGAAAGGAAAGTGACTGAGATCACACAATTAGTCAGCAACAGCTCTGGGTCTAGAACCCAGGTCTCTAAACTCCTAGTGTTCTTTCACCATACTGCAGAGATGCCTGCAACAACCAGGCTCCAGACTTGTGCAAACGTGTCTTAAATTCTGAGAACAGCAAGGGCTCAGACACAAACTCCTCACAGTGCTCACCTCGGTGCTGGAACCACCATTATCTCTGAAAATAAAAAGACTATTTTTCCTTTGAGTTTTCTAGCTAAACTTTGTACTTTTTTGAACAGAAGAGTCTGGATCATTCCCACTTATATCCTCTGGGTCTGGCATCTATAATATTTGCACATCTTGACATCCATAAACTGTCTTCTTATTCATGTTTCTCTGCTCGTTCTCAGCATTCTCTCCTTTTACAACCATGTGACTAGTTGTTGTATGGTTCAGAGGCTGATTTGTTTAAGGAAAATGACCGGGGAGAATGGCTAGGCTACCCAAATCTGTTCATCTGTCTGCTGGAGTTTCTGTAGTTCTGCCTTATTAAAAAATGGACCTAAGTTACTTAAAATATATTTGTTACAATTTCAAAGGCTTTAAATACTTGCTTTTCCTTATTTTCAAACATTCAGTAGGACCAAGAGAAAGCCACAGGCATTAAGAAAATATCCAAGTTGGAACACCTGGGTGGATCAGTTGGTTGAGCCACTGCCTTCAGCTCAGGTCATGATCCCAGCATCCTGGGATCGAGTCCCACATCATGCTCCTTGCTCAGTGGGAGCTTGCTTCTCCGTCTGCCTCTGCCTGCCACTCTGTCTGCCCATGCTCACTCTGACAAATAAATAAATAAAATCTTTAAAAAAAAAAAAAAAAGAAAATATCCAAGTAGACAATAAAATTTCACAGTGTAAAGTATTATCTTAGCCTAAACCTAATTTGAGTATAAATTGCCTTATCATCACCACTAAGAACCAACACAAAGGTCTCCAACTACTTCAAGTATTCTAATTAAGACACATTTAAATAATGTTTTTCTTACAGCATCTTAAAAGTATAAAAATAAAATAACCAATTGATCTGGGTATAATTGAGCCCTATTAATTGACCCACTCTCCACATGAGAACTAGAGGGCATCCATCTATTGCCTAGATAAAACTTCTATAATAAATATTGTTGTGATTATCCTAAAATCATAGGTGTAGACTCATTATACCCATCCAAGAAGTATCTATATGGAGGAAGTATCCATAACCTTGGGAAACCAAAATCTCTAACTACAACATACCGACAAATGGCCCCATGTCCAGGCATAATGTCACATTTTCCATCATTCAAGCAGAAGTCAGGCTGTAGATCACAGAGACTCTGACAAGGTAGTTCTTCCACACTCAGGTACCCAGGGAAGCATCTACACTCTGCTTCTCCACTCCAGGGGTTGACTACACACTCAGAAAATTCATTGCATGCCTGAAACTTGCAAAGGTTGGCTTGATCACCTAAAACATTAAAAAAAAAAAAAAAAAACCCACTAGCGAATGAAACAAGAAAAGGCAAAACACAGGAACGAGTACATGAAGTCCCTCCAGTAACATTAACCCCCTCCAAAGTAACAAGGGACACCCCCCTTCCTGAAACATTAAAATACACCATCACCACTAATACCACAAAAAAATTCTGACTCATCCTTGGATTGATGAGCTGTTGTTAAATATCTCTAAAAATCCAGAGCCAAGGCATAAAACTCAATGATCTGGGTAAGCTTTTTCATTGTTTATCAAGGGAGCAGGAAGACACTTTAAAACCTATGCCATGTAGTTCTCAATCTAAATTGAACACAGTTTTCATATACCATTCATCTGCACCAACCCTAACCTACCACAGGCTACCTCTATTCTATATGTGATGCTAAATGCCCTATCCCATAGTGAGAACATGGAACAGGAGACAAAGCCCAGACATTGATAGGAGCCTCAGGAGTGTGTATAACCCAATAAGAGCAGCTAAGAACATTTGAGATTTGTGGAAGCCAATGTTAGAAAAATATATCAGCCCTGGACCTCCTCGGGCCATTCTTAACAATATTTTGATTTCAGTACCTTTATTTTTCTTTGATTAGGTGAGAATAAAAATAAAAATTTTAAAAAATTAGAACAATAAGTGATCAAAAATCATGTAAGACATTGACCATGATGGGTCTTTCATCCCACTTGGTTTCATTATATGCTGTTCACTGGTGAATGGCAACCTGTGAATGGCAAACAGTGACAAGGATACAAAAGACAGATGAAATTAAGAGTCACTTATGGTTTGTCTCCCTCCCAATCCCATCTTGTTTCATTGATTCTTCTCTTAATCTCACAAAAGAAACTGAGGGTTGCTGGGGGGAGGAGGTTTGGTAGAAGGGGGTGGGATTATGGACATTGGGGAGGGTATGTGCTTGGGTGAGTGCTGTGAAGTGTGTAAACCTGGTGCTTCACAGACCTGTAACCCTGGGGATAAAAATATATGTTTATAAAAAATAAAAAATTAATTAAAAAAAATAATATACAAAAAAAACCTCTTAAAACTGAAAAATAAATAAGTAAGTAAATAAATAATAAATACAAAGAAAAAAAAAAAGACAGATGAAATATGTGGAAAAAATCCATAGGCTCATCTAGATGAAAAGCGTGATGTTTAGCCTAAATAAATAAATAAATAAATAGCATAGCATAGTCTGTTTCCAGAGAATCTAATATGGTTTTAAGAATTGCTGATTTTCTTGCTATTCTGGAGATTAAAGATACTTGGCACAAAGGCTTTAAACCAAAAAAAAAAAAAAAAAAGAAAAAGAAAAAGAAAGAAAGAAAAAAAAGTTTCTTGAATATGAGGACTTTAGCCAAGAAGTTAGTTTCACTAGATAATACTGGAGGAAAAGAGGGACCAGACCTTGTGGCTGTTGAACCAGGAAGCCACTGAAATATTTCAAGCAGGAAAGTGAAATAATCTGATGTTTTAGAAAGAGTACCCTGGCTGCTATCTGGGAGAAGGGATAGGGGAGAAGTAGTAGGGAAACTGGTTCAAATGTGGGTTGATGAATGATTGGCCTAGACTAGCAGCAGTGGAGAAAGAAGTACACAGATTTGAGATATATTTAGAATATTCAGAACCAACATAAGTTTGGGGGTAATAGAAACAGGTATCAGAATGACTTCCTAGGTTTCTGATTTAAGTAGCTCAATGGACATGACTTCCATTTCTCAAGATGGTGAAGCTGACTAAAGGATTAGACTTAGTTAAAAGAGGGAGAGATATGGAAAACAAGAGCTCATTCTTGGATATCTTAGGTTCAATATACATAGGATGATACATCTAAACTGAGATCATCAAATACATAGTTATATTTTGATTCTGGAGCTCAGAAGATAAGTCTGATTTGCAAATAAAAATTAAAAAGTAAAAAAATCTTTTTTGCAAAAAAAAAAAAAGAATTATTGACATTTATATAAGACTTACAACCATGGAAATGGATAAAATACCTTAGGAAAATAATATAGAAGAAAAGAAAGCCAAAAATCATTTGAGCTTGGCAACTTTAGAGATGTAGCCAGAGCAGATCCAGTGGATAAGTAAAAGAGAGAGTTAGTGCTAGACAGAATAGGTAGAAAAGGGAATGGGAGGTAAACAAGATAATGTGTGTGAACAACCTTTTAAAAAAGAGAATAAGCAAAACTAATGACCAAAAACTATACGTTGGCTAATTGAACATAATAAGAAGAAATTAAAATTTTAAAAAATAAAAATACATTTACTATTATATTCTCTAAAAAAAAATAAGAATGATATTGATGTCCTATGAAAAGATCATTTAATAATTACCAAGATGTGAATATTTTGCCTGACATAGTATCCTTTTCCCTTCAAGTAATAAATTCACCTTGACTCAGTATAAAGGAAAATACACAATAATAATCACTGGATTCCACTTAGAAACCACAATAGTATTCAATACCATTACCTGATTCTACATCAAGGGAGAATTTATCAATAGCCAAGTTCATGGTCTGGTAGGCAGTGGTGCAAAAGTCTTCCAGAATCATGTATACAGCATTGTTGACATTAAGAGGGACAGACTTCATGAACTTCATTCGGCTGTTTACAACAATACTGCCATTTCTAAAGTTCAGGATTTCTAAATTCTGGAATCCTGTGAGATTTGACTGGAGATAGGGAACCAGCTACAATACAAGAAAAGTAGTCAGTTTACAAGGTTTTGCATTTTGTTCAAAATATACCAACCCCCACTCAAAAAAAAAGGATGAGCCCCTCCCCTACTTTTCCAAACTATATTCTATTTACATTATTTAAACTGTTCATCCATAATAGTATAAATTTTGAGTTATTTGAGAGTGAGAGATTTTCCCAGTGCTATTTAGGAACCAATGGAACTGACAGTTTTAGACACCCAGAGAGTTTACTCTCTCTGTTTCACTAAAGAATCACAACAGTGTAAGTATCAAAAGTACGTACAAAATACTGGTCTTACAGTAACATGTGAAAAAAAAATTTTTTAAGCTTGTTTCAGTTCCATAATTCATGGAATTCAATCTTCAGTATCTAAGTTTCTACATCACCCTTGTGCCATGTTGGTGTTTTCCATTTCTTAGTATCTAACTTATTGTTTTTCTACCTACCCTAGGCCATGACACTATTTGTAAATCAATGTTCACAGCAGACCACACTTTCATTGGATCTTATGTGTTTAGGGAAAAGAGAGTTAGTTCATACATGATTATTCACTAATGCCCATGTTCCACTTCTAGTGCTTACCAGTTCCAAAAATCTTTGTTCCAGTGCTTTATACTCCAAAGAGTTTTTATTAAACAGATCTTCTGAAAACATCATGTTTGTCACTCGGAGGCTAAAGAAAACCAACAAAGCTCCTGCAGTCTGGGTATGACTCAAGTCACCTCCTTCCGTGGGCTGTGCCACAATAGCCCTCTCTGTGGAGTGGACATTTGTAGACATTTCCACATAACTACCAACCTTGCCATTTTCCTCTGGGATTAGCTCAGACTGATAGTAATCTGTGCCTATCCGGTCCAGTTCTAATGAAATATCCTGAACACCCATAATTACTTCATCCTCTAGCAGGGTGGAGCTGGTGGTTGGAGACAATTTGGTAGACTGTGTTATGGAAGATTTCAACCAGAGCTTGTCAGTAGTCTGTGGTGTACTTGCCAACGTGTCTCTGAACAATTTCCCTAAGGAAGAAGTTCTTGCCCAAACTACATCTGATTCTGGCAATACAGTCCCCAACTGTTGCATGTCTGGCTTCATTACTGAAATCTCATTATCAAACCATTCATGGTTGGATGACTCTGTAGTTTGTTCCACATCCTCCTTTAGAAACGGTAGATCTGGTTTATCAGTAGAAGCAGAGGTTGCTATAGATGTCAGTAGGAGAGGTGCTTTGGTAACCGGGTAATAATCAATGTCAGGTACCTCTGATATTTGTTTGGAGAGAACTAGAGATGCAGATTGAGTTGTAGTTTCTGCAGAGATGGGCACAGTAGGCCCACCAATGAGTTCTTCCTCTGCAAATTTTGTGGATTTATCAAAATGCCCATATTTTAAATAGTCAATACTTTGTCCTATAGAATCTATTTTGTCATCTAGAACTAATTTCTCATCTATAACCTCAGTTGGCAAAAGTGACTCCTGATCTTCAAGCCATGACTTAGATGGTGGTTCAGAACTCTTCTCTAATGAAGTCTCATTCCATGGCCAAGTAATCTGATCTACCTTTTGCCCAGACCCTGAGCCTAAACCACTTTCAAATATAAACTCTTTTTCTATGGATGTGTCTGGCATCAAAGTGCTCACTTCTAATTGGCCTTTGTCTTTGGAGGCCAAAGAGTCCAAACCAGAAGATATAGTTACTTCTTTAGCAAGAAGATCTAAAGTAACAGAGGAAGTCAGATATGGTGAGGATGTCAAAGACACTCCAGAATCTTCCATAGATGGTATTGTTTCCTTTGGCACTGGCTGAGCGAATGGACTTGAAGGCAGTGGCTGAACAGAAAGAAAATCTTCTGACCCTTCAACTTTGATTAATCCTAAAAATAAAATCTTCCATTAATTAATCTACAGAGTTGCCAAAATGTATCCCCAGTTCTAATAAAGCTGGCTACTTGTGTTTTTTCTCATTAAGTTAGGAGATTCAGTTGCTTATTTTTACTCCGATAAATTAGCAAGCAAGAAGATCTCATTATGTCTGTGTGATATGGTACAATCATCATGAATATAGCCCCCATCCCTGAGTATAACAAGATCTCAGCTATTGAACTGATTCATCTTCAAACACTTGATGTATTTACTCCATGGAAATGAAGAACTGCTGGTTACCATACTGACAACAAAGACTGAATCTAGTAAAAACTAAGGGAGAAAATCCCTTAGGAAATTTTATCTTTCAATTCCCATTTTCCTTATTGTCCAGTCACTTCTAAATTCACCCAATGTTTAAAATCCTGGACTCATTATTTATATCTTTGTTCAACTTCTTCTTTCACTATATACTCCATTCATAAGTCACATTTTTCTTTTCCTCCACTACATTTAAATCACCCACTTGATTTTCATTTCTTAGTCTCTGCTGTAGCTACCCTAGTTCAGTTCTCCCTTACTAAAAGCTACTATAATAATCTTCTTTGATTTTATTCATTTACCTTACACTATTCAAGTAAAGTAGTTCTTTAATAGTAATCTAATTAAATTATGTATCCTTTAATAAGATGTTCAAAATATCTATTAATTGATAGCCATCCCAGCCCACCAAGTTCATTTCTGATTATTTACCTATTTGGAGTCTCCATTCCAACCAATTAAATCTGACCAGTCCCTCTCTCATATGACTTCCCCAAGCCATTTCCTCCTAATAGATGCTACTATGTTTTTCTATTAACCTTAGTCTCTTTCTCTCTTCAAAACCCTGTCATCTGATATAATAAAGTATAAAACTGTGAAAAGTAATTAGAATCCCTTACCATCTTCTAGTAGGTGAGATCCAGAAGTCCTTTCGTTAGAAACCACAGGCAAGCCAGTCTGAAACACTGCTGGGGTGACAGAATGAAGAGTCAAGCTGCTAACGTCTAAAACCTCTGGGGAAGAACTGAGGCCCACCTTCGAGGGAAAGGCTAATTTGGGTGTAGACACTAAATCACCCAAAGGGCTCTCTGACCAGAGTTCCCTGCCAGTGGTTGAGGGAGGACCAGAGCTGAAATCAAGTGGTGAAATACTGCTGGTGGTAGATTCATCTGCTGAGGGCCATTCAGCTTGAAGGGTATTATCCTGGGGGGAAAAAAAGGCTAAATCATATCATAGATAAAAGAAACATATAAAAATGATTTCAAATATCACCTATGTATACACATTCCCAGATTTTCTAAGGACACAGAGACAATGTAATATTGTTGGGGAGGAGGGTGGGAACATGGCCTCTAGAATCAAACAGAGCTATCATCAAACCCTTATTCAACCCACATACTAGTTTAGAAATCTAGAAAAAAGACATGAACCTCTTGAATCACATCTGTAAATTGGGGAGAGATGAGATAATATATTCAAAAGATTCCAAAGTAAGTTTGTGGAAAAAATATTATTTCTCTGCTTTAGATGTCTCTTTTTCTGTCTTTTTAGCTTAAATACTCTACATAATTACTAATATCTATAATTTGATGTCAAAGACCTAAGCACATTTCCCACAGCAGGAAAGAACAGTTAGCAATTTTATTAATCATTCCAAAAGGTATTTAACTATGTAAGGTTTTTCATTTTGGTAAGAAATGTCACCACATCAAAATGTGATCTGTACCTGAAAAGAATGGCAATATCTATGAAATGGTATCCCACTTACAAAATACAACTTTCTCTTTCTAATGACTTTTTATTAATATGGTAATAGAGTACTAATCTTACCTTAAAATTTAACTTGAGGAATAGAAAAGTAGACAGAAACACAATCCTCGAACATGCTAATTATGTAACCATATAAAGACAAATCTACACAAAAAAGTTGAGTGGTGATACTAATAGGTAAAATGGCCATGGCATTTGGTGATAATTTTTATACTTCAATCTATGCTGAGTTATAAACAACAAAAAATAAAAAGTGCCATATGTAAAGAAGAAATTCATAAAATATTTCCTGGGTGAAAACTAAAAAAGGAAAATAGAAAAGAAGAATCATTCTTTATTCTAAATAGCATTAAAATAACATGAAAGCTTTTAAAAAACCCAATGTCCAAGCCTCACACCCCAGAGATCCTAACTTAATTGCTTGTGGATAGGACCCAGACGTGGTACTTTAAAAATACTCCCATAGAGGATACGGGATGATCATGTTCTGCCGATAGTATTACAGGCTGGGTCTCTAAAATACTTCTTTAGTTGCTGAATTGTTATATTTTCTATCAGGTAGACCCTATAAGAAATTTCCTGGTGTTGGGTCCAAGACGTTGGCATAGGAAGATACTGAACACACTTCCTCCTATGGACACAACAAATCTACAATTACATATGGAATAATTTTCTCTGAAAAAATCCTAAAAAGTAGATGAACAGCATCTCCACAACAAAAAAGAGCCACACTGAGTTTGGTAGGAGAGGCAGAGATACGCTCTCACTAAAAACCCCACCCAAAGAGTTACAATCCACAATCAGAATGAAATCTTAAAAATATGGAACTTCCCCCCCAAGGAGCAAGGAGTTTGCACCCCACATTAGGCACCCCAACTCTTGGGTCCTGCACCTAAGAGACCAGCCCCCAAAACATAAAACCATCAGGGATTATGTCCAGAACTGTAGGGAATGGAGAACCTGCCCTTAAGGATTCACTTACAGACCTGCTTGCCCCAGGACCCAGTGCAAAAGCAGCGATATGTTTGTTTGTTTGTTTGTTTGTTTGTTTGTTTGTTTGTTTCAGAGGGAACTTTTAATATTTTTTAAGTAAAATATAGTTAACAATGTTATATTAGTTTTAGTATAAAAAATAGTGATTCTACAATTCTATACATTATGCTATGTTTACCACAAATATAGCTACAATCTGTCACCATACAATACTATTAAGATATCATTGACCATATTCCCTATACTGTGCATTCATCCTCATGACTTACTCATCCCATAGCTGGAAGACTTCCTTCTCTCTGATAACCACCTGTAGCCCTACCATCCTCTCTCTGATAACCACCAATTTGTTCTCTGTATTTATGAGTCTGTTTCTGTTTTTTGTTTGGTTATTTGTTCTTTTACATATGCGTATATGTGTGCATTTAGATTCCACATAAAGTGAAATCATATGGTAGCTGTCTTTCTCTGTATAACTTACTTCACTTAGCATAATACCTTCTAGGTCCAACCAAGTTATTGCAAATGGCAAGAGCTCATCCTTGTTATGGCTGAATAACATTCCATGGCATATATATACACATACCACATCTTCTTTATTCATCTTTTGATGGACACTTAGATTGCTCCATATCTTGGCTATTGGAAATAATGCTTCTATAAACGTGGGGGTGAATTATCTTTTTGAATTAGTATTTTCATTTTCTTTGAGTAAATACCCAGTATTGGAATTACCGGATTTTATGGTATTAAAAGCAGAAGTTTGAAAAGTGCCTAGACCATATGTGAAGGAGACACACTAATCCTAAAGCAAATGCCAAAAAGAAAGGAACCTGTTAGGGCTTTCTCTAAAGACAGAAGCACTGGCAGGTACAATTTTTGCAATCCCACTGTACCTTACTAACACTGGTGCAGATAAGTGCCATTTTGGCAATCACCCTCCAACCTCCTAGCACATGTAGGACTCCCAACCCACATCACAGCACATCACAACCAGCCAGGCCATCACCACCCCACACCCCATGTCACAGTCAAGTCTTAGCCAGCCAAACAAGTGCCACATCCTCCCCAGCTCCCAAATCCTGCCAAAAATATATCACAGACAGGCTAGGCAAGAACCCCACCCAACCACTCCACCACAGCTCAGCCACACCACAGTCAGAGAATGCACACAGCCCCCACAGGGGAAACTCAGGGAGCCCCTGGTTCTAGTGGCCAGAAGGGGGCTGTGTTTCTGACCCCCATGGGTCATCCCCTACATAATACCACTACCCCAAGACTCCTACAACAGAGGTAGCTGTTTTGTCTAATACACAGAAACAAACACAGAATCAATTAAAATGAGGAGACAGAAAAATATGTTCCAAATGAAAGAATAAGACAAAACCTCAGAAAAAGACCTTAATGAAATGGAGATAAATAATCTACCTGATAAAGAGTTCAAAATAACTTTCATAAAGATGCTTACCAAACACAGGAGAAGAAGGGATGTGCACAGAAAGAACTTCAACAGAGAGAAAACATAAGAAAATACCAAACGTAAGTCAGAACTGAAAAATTCAATAACTACATTGAAAAGTACATTACAGGGGTTCAAAAGCAAATTGGAAGAAGCAGAAAAACAGATCAGCAAGCTAGAAAACAAAGCAATGGAACTCACCCAGACAGAGCAACAAAAAGAAAAAATAATTTTAACAAGCAAAAATCCCTTAAAGGACCTGTGGGGCAACATCAAATAGAATAATACACACATTATAGAGGCCCGAGAAAGAGAAGAGAGAGAAGAGGCAGAAAACTTATTTGAATAAATAATGGCTGAAAAATTTCCTATTCTAGGAAGGAAATAGACATCTAGGCTCAGGAAGCACAGAGAGTTCCAAAAAAAATGAATTCAAAGAGCTCTACATCAAGACACACTATAACTAAAATGTCAAAAGACAAAGATAAGGAAACACTCCTAAATCCAGCATAAGGAAAAAGAACTTACTACATGCAAGGGAAACCCATAAGGCTATCAGTAGGTTTTTTTTAGCAGCAACTCTGCAAGCCAGAAAGTGGGGGCATGAAATTCTCAAAGTACTTTAGGGAAAGAATATTCACCCACAGTGAGATTATTATTCAGAACAGAGGTAGAATTCTCCAGCTAAGCAAAAGCTAAAGGAGTTCATCACCACTAAACAGGCCTTACAAGAAATATTAAAGAGACTTCTTTCAGCTGAAAAGAAATGATACTGATTAATGACAAGAAACCATGCAAAAGTAAAAATCTCATAGCAAAAGTTAAACATATTATAAAAGTAATGGAATAATCACTTATAAAGCTAGTAAAAAAGACAAAAGTAGTAAAATTAACTAAAACTATGCAGCCACTTTGGAGAACAGTGTGGAGATTCCTTAAGAAATTAAAAATAGAACTTCCCTATGACCCTGCAATTGCACTACTGGGTATTTACCCCAAAGATACAGATGGATTGAAAAGAAGGGCCATCTGTACCCCAATGTTTATAGCAGCAGTGGCCATGGTCGCCAAACTGTGGAAAGAACCTAGATGCCCTTCAACGGACAAATGGATAAGGAAGATGTGGTCCATATACACTATGGAGTATTATGCCTCCATCAGAAAGGATGAATACCCAACTTTTGTAGCAACATGGACGGGACTGGAAGAGATTATGCTGAGTGAAATAAGTCAAGCAGAAAGAGTCAATTATCATATGGTTTCACTTATTTGTGGAGCATAACAAATAGCATGGAGGACATGGGGAGATGGAGAGGAGAAGGGAGTTGGGGGAAATTGGAAGGGGAAGTGAACCATGAGAGACTGTGGACTCTGAAAAACAATCTGAGGGTTTTGAAGGGGTGGAGGGTGGGAGGTTGGGGGATCCAGGTGGTAGGTATTGGAGAGGGCACGGATTGCATGGAGCACTGGGTGTGGTACAAAAATAATGAATACTGTTACACTGAAATAATAAAAAATTAAAAAAAAAACTTTCAAGTAAATATTTAAAAAAAAAAGAAAAGAAAGAAAGAAAATTATGGACTTGAACTATACTTTAGACCAAATGGACCTAACAAACATGGAGGACCAGATGGTTTCACTGATATTCTACCAAACATTTAAAGAAAAACTAATGCTAGTCCTTCCCAAACTCTCCCCCAAAATCAAACTGGAATGAACACTCCCAAACTGATTTTACAAAGCCAGCATTACCCTGATAGCAAAACCAGACAAAGATACAAGAAAATAAAATGACAGACCAATATCCCTGATTAACATAATGTAAAAATTGCCCCCCAAAATTAGCAAACTGAATTCAAAGCAAATTAGAAGAATAATCCACCAGGATCAGGTGAGGACTTATCCCTTGGATAGAAGGACAATTCAAAACTTACAAATCAATAAATGTGATATGTCACATTAATGAAATGAAGAAAGGGGCACCTGGGTGGCTCAGTGGGTTAAGCCTCTGCCTTCAGCTCAGGTCATGATCTCAGGGTCCTGGGATGGAGCCCCACATCACTCTCTCTGCTCAGCAGGAAGCCTGCTTCCCCCTCCCTCTCTCTGCCTGCCTCTCTGCCTCCTTGTGATCTCTCTCTCTCTCTCTCTCTCTGTCAAAATTAAATTAAAATTAAATTAAAGAATAAAAAAATCATACAATCATCTCTATAGATACAGAATTATTTGACAAAATTCAGAGTCCTTTCATGATAAAAATCCTCAACAAACTGGGTACAGAAGTAACATATCTCAACATAATAAAGGCCATGAATGACAAACCCACAGCAAATATCATAACCCAGTTTGAAAGGCTGAAGCTTTCTTATTAAGATGAAGAATAAGACAATTGTCTCACTCTTACATCTTATTTAGTATAACATTAGAGGTCCCGGCAAGGAAAATAAATAAAAGTTATTCAAATCAGAAAGGAAGAGGTAAAGTGGTCTGTTCCAGAGGGCATGATCCTATGTATATAAAATACTAAATAAATTAAAAAAAAAAAAAAAAAACTGTTAGAATTGGAACACCTGGGTGGCTCAGTTGGTTAAGCATCTGACTCGGTTTCAGCTCAGGTCATAATCTCCGGGCTGTGAGACTGAGCCCCACAACAGGCTCTGTAGAGATCAAGCCCCACAGTGATCTCTGTACTCAGCAGGGAGTCTGCTTGAGATTCTCTCCCTCTCCCACTGCTCTTCCCCCCAATCATGTTCTCTCTCTAAAATAAATAATATTTTTTTTAAAACTGCTAGAACTAATCAATGAATTAAGTAAAGTTACAGGATACAGCAGGATCAATGTACAGATACCAATTACAGGAGTCTGGTGGGTGCTCTCTAGTATCACAGCCTTTTGCACTCTGCATGCTCTGCCGGACCAGGGTCTGACCAGTCACTCCACACCCATGCCTTAGAAAGTTCTGCATGGGTGCTAGCCAGTAGTCTTTTGGACCAGCCAAGGGTCTGGACGCTCCCAGCCAGTGCCTGAAGGTTCTCAGCCCAGTCTCTAGCTGGACTCCTCAGCAGCAGCAGCCACTGTGCCACTGAGCGAACCAGCAACATGGGCCTGGTCCCAGACAGCAGTCCTGGCAAAGGCACCACCAAAAGTAGACTCCCTAGATCAATATTGTTTACGGTATTGGCACGGTATTGACACGGAGGTGCAGAGACAAGTGGGCCCTTCAGGTGACCCCTGAGACAGTGGCTGGGGACACGCACAGCCTGTGAGAAGTTGTGTGGTTCAGCGGGGTTTGTGGAGGGGGAGTCTCTGTGTTCTGGACCACCCAGAGGGGAGCAGGCTGAGGCTTCTCTCTGAGATGGAGGTCTGGGTGCAGTCTGCTTTCCACTAAACCTTCTAAAGGCCACAAAAAACCATCAAAAACAAAAACAAAAACCTCCAGAGAACAAAAGCCTGAAAAACCAGTCTCAACAGAGCCCAGCCCATTGATAGGAAGCAGGAGGACTCAACCCAAGCAAGACTGCCTGAAAACCCAAGCAAGACTGCCTGAAAAAACCCCAGAAAGCCAGCCAAAAGAATGAGGGGACAACCACCACAATATCCCCATAAAACTATAAAACCCCAATATCAGGAGAAAACAATATATTAAGCTCCCAGTATTGCCCTAAAACCTGTATATTTCAGAGATACAGCTTTTTTTTTTAATTCATTCTCACAATTCTTGTTCTTTTAATTTCTTTAACCTAACTACCATTACAATTAGAGGTTTAATAAAACATACTCCATAATAATGTTTTAACTTGAACTTTTTTCATACATATACCTGTGTTTTTATTTTTCTTTTCTTTTTTTAAAAAAATACATATATACATATATATGTGTGTGTGTGTGTGTGTAAGCTTCAGGGTAATCCTTTTTCCCTATTCAATACTACGCTTATATATAAACTAGTTTTAATCTCCCTTTATCTCTGGAAAGTTGAGTCCTTTAAAAAAGATAACAAGATACATCCAGGAAGAACCAAAATAAACTTCCTTACCCACATCTAGGATTTATATCCACCCTCCCATCTTTTTCTTCTGTCAGTGTTTCTGTGTATTTGTTTCTGTTCTGATATTATATAAATCTTATTCTTGGGATTCATTTTGACTGGGTTTTTTTTTTTTTTTCTTGTCAATTACTTTTGTCAGTCTTTTTGTTTATCTGTTTTTGTTTATATACCTTATAAATCTTACTTTGGGGGCTCATTCTGCCTGGGTTGTCTTTTTTTTTTTTTTTTTCTGTCTTTCTCTTTGTCTATTTTTTTTTCTTTTTTCTTTCTTTTTGGTGGTGACTTCCAATTGCTCTTCTGAAGTGTTCCAGGGTGAACCTTCCCTGGATCATGGTTGATATATTCAGCAATAAATACCCTCAACCATCTCTCACCAAAATGACTAGGAGGAGGGACACCCAACAGAATAAAAACTCAGAGACTGTGCCCTCTCCATCAGAACTATTGGATATAGACATAAACAGTATGTCAGAAAGGGAATTTAGGGTAACAGTTATCCAGGCAATAGCTAGGTTGGAGAAACCCATTAGTGACAACATAGAATCTCTAAGGGCAGCAGTGAGAACCACCAGGGCAGAAGTTAAAAAAGCTATCAATGAGACTGAATCTAATCTAACTACTCTAACAGCTAGGGTAACAGAGGCAGAAGATAGAATTAGTGATCTAGAGGACAAAATGATAGAGAAAAAGGATCAGAAGGCATAGAACAAACAGCTTAGAAGCCATGAAAACAGAATTAGGGAAATAAATGATGCCATGAAATATTCCAACGTCAGAATTATTGGGATCCTGAGGGGGTGGAAGAAGACAGAAGACTAGAAGATATAGTTGAACAAATTCTGGATGAAAATTTTCCCAATCTGGGAAATGGAACCACTGTTCATGTCCTAGAGGTAGAAAGAACACCCCCCTTCCCCAGATCAATGAGTCTAGAAAGACCTCGAGGCACTAAAACTGATGAATCATAATTTTAGACAGGAGGTTCTGAGGGCAGCTGGGGGAAGAGTTTCCTTATGTATAGAGAAAGGTCCATAAGAATAATGTCAGACCTGTCCACAGAAACCTGGCAAGCCAGAAAGGGCTGGCAAGACATATTCAGGTCACTAAATGAGAATAATATGCAGCCAAGAATACTTTATCCAGTAAGGTTGACATTCAAAATGGATGGAGAGATAAAGATCTTCCAAGACCAACAAGGTTTAAAAGAGTATGTGACCACCAAGCTGGCACTACAAAAAATATTAAGGGGTCTTCTATAAAAGAAGAAAGAACCCAAGAGTGACACAGAACAGAAATTTACAGAGACAATCTATAGAAACAGGAAACATGATGTCAATAAAAAACATCTTTCAATAATCACTCTCAATATGAACGGCCTAAACGCTCCCATAAAATGGCACAGGACTGCAGACTGAATAAAACGACATCCATATGCTCTCTATGAAAGACCCATTTGGAGCCTAAAGATACATCCAGACTGAAAGTGAAGGGATGGAGAACCATCCTTCCTGCCAATGGGCCTCAAAAGAAAGCTGGGGTAGTGACTCTCATATCAGATAAATAAGATTTTAAACTAAAGACTGTAGCCAGAGATACAGAAGGACACCACCTCACTCTTAAGGGGTCTATCCACCAATAAGATCTAACAATTATAAATATTTATGCCCCCAACATGGGAAAGCCAACTACGTAAGCCAACTGTTAATCAAAATAAAGAGTCATATTGATATGAATACATTAATAGTAGGGGATCTTAACATGCCACTCTTAGTAACAGACAGATCATTCAAGCAGAAAATCAATAAAGAAGCAAGAGCTTTGAATGACACATTGGACCAGATGGACCTAATAGATATATACAGAACACTTCACCCTAAAACAACAAAACACTCATTCTTCTCAAGCACGCATGGAACTTTCCCAGAGTAGACCATATACTGGGTCACAAATCAGGGCTCAATGACACCAAAAGATTGAGATTATTCCCGCATATTCTCAGACCAAAATGCTTTGAAACTGGAGCTAAACCACAAGACAAAGTTTGGAAGGAATTCAAACACTTCTAAGAGTGTTTGGAGATTCCTTAAGCCAAAGACCACACTGCTTAAGAATGTTTGGATCAACCAGGAAATCAAAAAAGAACTTAAACAATTCACTGAAACCAATAAGAATGAAGACACATTGGTGCAAAACCTGTAGGATACGGCAAAGGCAGTCTTAAGGGGGGGAAGTACATAGCCATTCAAGCCTCACTCAAAAAAAAATTGAAAAATCCAGAATACACCAGCTCTCTTTACACCTTAAAGAACTGGAAAATCAACAACAAATTAAGCTAATCCCACACACAAGAAGGGAAATAATCAAGATTAAAGCAGAGATCAATGAGATAGAAACCAGAGATACAATAGAACACATCAATGAAACCAGAAGGTGGTTTTTTGAAAGAATCAGTAAAATTGATAAACCAGTGGCCAAACTAATCAAAAGAAAAGAGAGGATCCAAATTAATAAAATTATGAATGAAAGGGGGAAATCACAAAGAACACAAAGGAAATAGAAACAATCACCAGAAATTATTATCAACAGCCATATGCCAATACGTTAAGCTTCCAAAACTGAATCAGGAATAAATTGACAACCTGAACAAGCCAATATCTAGTAAAAAGATTGAAGCAGTGATTAAAAAAAAAAAACCTCCCCCAAAAAACAAGAGCCCAGGACCTGACAGATTCCCTGGGGAATTATACCAAACATTCAAAGAAGAAATAATACCTATCCTCCTGAAGCTATTTCAAAAAATAGAAACAGAAGGAAACTTCTAGACTCTTTCTATGAAGCCAGCATTATCCTGACCTCCAAACCAGGCAAAGACCCCATCAAAAAGGAGAATTTCAATATTCCTGATGAATATGGATGCCAAGATTCTCAACAAGATACTAACTAATAGGATTCAACAGTACATTGAAAAGATTATCCACCATGACCAGGTGGAATTTATCCCTGGGATGCAAGGGTGGTTCAACATTTGCAAATCAACCAATGTGATAGGATGAATCAATAAGAGAAGAGAAAAGAACCACATGGTCCTCTCAACTGGTGCAGAAAAAGCATTTGACAAGATAAACAGTATCTGTTCCTGATTAAAATGTTTCAAACTATAGGGAAAGAGGGAACATTCCTCAACTTCATAAAATCCATCTATGAAAAACCCACAGTGAATACATCCTCAATGGGGAAAAGCTGACAGCCTTCCCTTTGAGATCAGGAACATGACAAGGATGTCCACTTTCACCACTCTTGTTCAACATAGTACTAGAAGTCCTAGCAATAGCAATCAGACAACAGAAAGAAATAAAAGGTATTCAACTGGCAAAGAAGTCAAACTCTCTCTCTTCGAAGATGACATGATACTTTATATGGAAAACCCAAAAGACTCCGTACCCAAACTACTAGAACTCATTCAGCAATTCAGTAATGTGGCAGGATACAAAATCAATGTACAGAAATCAGTTGCTTTCTTATACACTAACAATGAAAATATGGAAAGGGAAATTAGAGAATCAATTCCATTTACTATAGCACCAAGAACCATAAGATACCTGGGAATAAACCTAACCAAAGAGGTAAAGGATCCATACTCAAGAAACTACAAAACACTCGTGAAAGAAATTGAAGAAGACACAAAAAGATGGAAAAGCATTCCATGCTCATGGATTGGAAGAATAAACATTGTGAAAATGTCTATATGACCTAGAGCAATCTATACATTCAATGCCATCCTGATCAAAATTCCACTGGCATTTTTCAAAGAGCAGGAACAAAGAATCCAAAAATTTGTATGGAAACAGAAGAGACCCTGAATTGCTAAGGAAATGTTGAAAAAGAAAAACAAAACTGGGGGCATCACATTGCCTGATTTCAAGCCTTACTACAAAGCTATGATCACCAAGACAGCATGGTACTGGTACAAAAAAAAGACACACAGACCAGTGAAACAGAGTAGAGAGCCTAGATATGGACCCACAACTCTCTGATTAACTAATCTTCGACAAAGCAGGTAAAAATATCCAGTGGTAAAAAGACAGTCTCTTCAATAAATGGTGCTGGGAAAATTTGACAGTTATGTATAGAAGAATGAAATTTGACCATTCTCTTACACCATACACAAAGATAAACTCGAAATGGAAAAAAGGCCTCAACGTGCGGCAGGAATCTATCAAAATCCTAGAGAAGAATATAGGCAGTATTATTCGACATCAGCCACTGCATCTTCTTCCAAGACATGTCTCCAAAGGCAAGGGAAACAAAAGCAAAAGTGAACTTTTGGGACTTCATCAAGATCAAAAGCTTCTGCAAAGCAAAGGTAACAGTCAACAGACAGAGAGGCAACCCAGAGAATGGGAGAAGATATTCGCAAATGACACTACAGACAAAGGGCTGATATCCAAGATCTATACAGAACTCCTCAAACTCAACCCACACAAAACAGATAATCACATCAAAAAAATGGTCAGAAGACATGAACAGAGGCTTCTCCAGAGAAGACATACAAATGGCTAACAGACACTTAGAAAAATTTTCATCATTATTAGCCATCAGAAAGATTCAAATCAAAACCACATTGGGATACCACATTACACCAGTTAGAATGGCCCAAAATTAACAGGACAAGAAATAACATGTGTTGGAGAGGATGTAGAGAAAGAGGAACCCTCTTACACTGTTGGTGGGAATGCAAGTTGGTACAGCCACTTTGGAAAACAGTGCAGAGATTCCTTAAAATTAAAAATAGTGCTACCCTATGACCCTGGAACTGCACTACTGGGTATCTACCCCAAAGATACAGATGTAGTGAAAAGTAGGGCCATCAGTACCCCTATGTTCATAGCAGCAATAGCCAAGGTCACCAAACTGTGGAAAGAGCCAATATGCCCTTCAACAGATGAATGGATAAAGAAGATATGGTCCATATACACTATGGAGTCTTATGCCTCCAGCAGAAAGGATGAATACCCAACTTTGTATCAACATTGATGGGACTGGAGGAGATTATACTGAGTGAAATAAGTCAAGCAGAGAAAGTCAATTATCACATGGTTTCACTTACTTGTGGAGCATAAAGAATAACATGGAGGATATTGGGAGTTGGAAAGGAGAAGTGAGTTGGGGGAAATCGGAAAAGGAGAAGAACCATGAGAGACTGTGGACTCTGAGAAACAAACTGCAGGTTTTGGAGGGGAGGAGAGTGGGGGATTGGGTGAGCCTGGTGGTGGGTATTGGGGAGTGCACATATTGCATGGAGCACTGGGTGTGGTTTATGAACAATGAATCTTGAAACACTGGAAAAATAATTTAATTAAAAAAAATAAAAATGGGCAGAGGATTTGAATAGATATTTTTCCAAAAAGACCTACAAATGGCCGTAAGTATATAAAAAGATGTTCAAAGATGTTAATTGTCAGGGAAATGCAAATCAAAACCACAATGAGACATTACCTCACACCTGTCAAAATTGCTAATATCAAAAAGACAAGAGATAATAGGTGTGGCAATGATATGGGAAAAAGAGAACCCTGTTCATATTGGTGGGAATATACAGCCATTATGGTAAACAATATAGAGTTTCCTCAAAAAATTAAAAATAAAACCACCATATGATAGAGTAATCTCATTTCTGGATACATACACAAAGGAAATGAAATCAGTATATCAAAGAGATACCAACACCCCTTTGTTCACTCCAGCATTATTCACAATAGCCAAGATATGAAAACAACCTAAGTATCTATCAGAGGATGAATGGTAATAGAAGATGCGGTGTACACACACACACACACACACACACACACACACTGGAATACTTTTCACCCATGAGGAAGAAGGAAATCCTGCTGTTTGTGACAACATGGATGGATCTTAAGGATATTATGCTAAGTGATATGAACTAAACAGAGAAAGACAAATACTGCCTGATGTGACTTATATGTGGAATCTAAAAAAGCGGAACTCTCATAAATAGAGACAAGAATAATGATTTCCATGGGGGGGGGGGGGTTGGGGAAGTGAGGAGATGTGGGTCCCAGGGTACAACATCCAGTTATAAGATGAATAAGTTCTGGAAATCTAATGTTAAACATGGTGACTATAATTAACAATGCTGTATTACATACTTGAAAATTGCTAAGAGAGATCTTAAGTGTTTTCACCACAAAAAAAAAAAAGAAAAAGAAAAAGAAAAGGTAATTATGTGAGGTGATGAAGTGTTAACTAACCCTACCATGGTAATCATTTCCCAATAAGTGTACCAAATCATCATGTACACCTTGAACTTATATAATATTATATGTCAACTATATCACAGTAAACTTGGGAAGGAAAAAAAGAATGGTCCCAATGGAAAGAGCAAGAGTTCAATTCCAGATAAATGAAAAGTCAACAAATTGAAGTCCAGAGTGGGAAAGGAAAACAAATTAAGAAAAATTACCAGCTTTTGTCTTGCCCCAAACTCAGGTTCTTAAAAGACTTTCCTTTGGTTTATAAATCTTATATTAGGAAAAGAGGTATGATATTGTAATTTATAAATATATATATCTGGTTTTAGTGTCTATAATTCCTGGCTCACAGATCCCAAAACCCTTGGAATTGCCTAAGTGTTGAGAGTTATTAAAGTGTCTTTTGTTATGTTAATGGAGTAACTTTTAGAGGGCACTTATGGATGGGTACTTATTGCCAATAAAGTCAACCATGTGATTAAGGGGTTGGAATTTCCAGTCCCACCCTGGGACCTCCATGGAGGCGAGAGGGGCTAGAGGTTGAATCAGTTACCAATGGCTGATGATTTAATTGATCATACTTCTCTAAGGAAGCCTCCATAAAAATCCAAGGATAGAGTCCAAAGAGCCTGGCTTAGTGAACACCTAGAGAAGCCTGAGAGCAGCATACCTGGTGAGGGCTTGCAAGCTCTGCACCCCTTACACATACCTTGCCCTATGCATCTCTTCTATCAGGCTGTTCTGAATTTTATCTTTTATAACAAATCAGTAATTTGGTAAATAAAATGTTTGAGTTCTGTGAGCTATCCTAGCAAATTAACCAAACTTGAGAAAGAGGTCATGGGAACCTGTGATTTATAGCTGGTTGGTCAAAAGCACAGGTAGCAATGTAGGCTTGCAACAACTGGTGTCTAAAGTGGAAGTGGACAGGGAGGTACAGTCTTACAGAACTGAACCTTTAACCTGTGGAATCTGATGCTATCTCTGAGGAGATATTGTCAGAATTGAATTGAATCCTTGAACACCCAGCTGGTGTCTGGAGAATTACATGGTGCTGTGTGGGAACACTCCCACCTCACATATTGAAAACTGACTCTCAGAACCATGTTAGGGGGGTGAGTGTGTGCAAATATGTGAATAAAACAGACATGTCACATTTTAGAATAGGAATCTTTTTTTTTTAAGATTTTATTTATTTATTTGACAGAGAGGGATCACAAGTCGGCAGAGAGGCAGGCACAGAGAGAGGGGGAAGCAGGCTCCCTGCTGAGCGGAGAGCCCGATGCGGGGCTCAATCCCAGGACCCTGAGATCATGACCTGAGCCGAAGGCAGAGTCTTTAACCCACTGAGCCACCCAGGCACCCCTAGAATAGGAATCATGAATCATGTAGTTTAACCTTGCCTAATGAAGTTAAGAAACTGAGTCTCATGGAAGTGAAATGCCCACAGTCACAGAAAATTGAGAAAAAAAATCAGAACTACACTCCTGAGTTTCTAGAGTTCTCAGTGCCAGTGCTTTGCCCACTATACCAGACTGTTCATTGAAAGATACGTATAAGTATACATCACCAGAAGGCGAAAGGATTCCTAGAGGAGAAACTAGAACAGCCTTGGCAGTCCATTCTTACTCAGGTTAGCCTATGTCCACAGGTCTGTAAGACCCAGGTAAACAGAGCAAAGAGAGAGAGGAAAGCCCATTTTCTAATATGTAAATATCTACTATGTTGAATATGGAGGTTGTATAGACTGAAAACATTTTTCCTTCCCGTTTCTTTTTCTAGTATCTAAAACCACAAATGCATTCAAGGAGAAGCAAGAAGGCCATTTGCTCAATGCCAAGTTTGTTCCACAAAAAATTAATTAGGATGATGACAATCATACCATACCAGGGAATTTACTCTAAAACCACATCTAGAGATGTGTTAAAACCATACATTCATCCAGCTGAGTCAGACATATTTATACCCTTTCAAATTCTACATGTGAATTTTTTCAAAATGCCAAGTGAAATGTTTAAGCACTTTAACCTGTGTTGAAAAAATTGAGTTTTATCAGACAGATCTTATGACTTGACACACGTTAGGAAAACAGCCCTATCCTTAATGAAAAAGAAATTCTCCAACAATATACACAATTTCAGTATATCTACAAATGAAATGCCTTTTCATTCCATGAAAATTAAAAGTAATACAGAATATCTCTAATAAAAGTCAAGTCATAAATAGGCCACATAAAAAGTGAAAGTAGGCAACTTGATTTTTTTTTTTTTTTAAATGAGAGAAAGACAGCACGAGTGGGAGGACAGGGCACAAAGGCAGAGGGAGAGACAGAATCTCAAATAGACTCCTCCACCCTGAGTGGGAGCCTGAGGTGGGGCTCCAATTTAGGACCCTGAGATTGTGAACCGAGATGAAACTAAGAGTCAGACGCTTAACTGACTGAACTACCACAACCTGACTTTTTAAATAAGGATGACCTTCTACTCCAAATAAGTGCCCTCTAAAAAATGGCATGGCAATGAAGCTTTGTCATACATTGCGAAAGATATAACATCTATATGCCAGTAATAGCACTTCATTTATTTTTATGGGAATAGATGTTCCCATAGTAACAAATTCAACTCAAGAATTCTTTTAGTTTGGTGTAGCACATTAACTTACACTGGCCCAATTTCACTTCTGTGAATGCCAATTGAAAAGCCTGCTAGTGCTATAGAAAGCATACTGTGCAACATGCGATTTTCCAAGTTAGGATGCCAAAAGGTGTCAAATTCAATATCCCAACATTTTTACCTCAATTTCTAAAAATCAAATCTGTAAAAAAAATTTAACCTCCTTTCTATAAAAGAACAAAATCTTAACAGTTTGCCACCCAAAAAGAAGGAAAATCAATAGCCACACACTTCTAATTAATCATTCTTTTTCTTCATGTCTAATTATCGTCCATTAACAATCCCACTGTCTCCTCAAACTGTCACTGAACGCCCCCACAGTTAGCACTATTCAAAAAGCTGAGGGGTTGGCTTTTATGCAAATGGAGCCAAATTGCAGACACCACGTGAGTCCGTTTAGTCAGTGCTTATCTTCATTAAAGGACAAGGCCCTTTCAGCCAAACCTTAACTACTTTAACTACTGCAACAGGGAGACATCAGCCTAAGAATACCAGATCTTCCTGGTTTTCAAAAGAAGTTGGAAATCTACATTTTTTTGCAAAAATATCTTAATTGTTATATGTTAGCTTTTTAAAAAATTTGGCCCCAGGGGGGTGCTTGGATGGCTCAATCATTCAGTGTCTGCCTTTGGTTTAGGTCAAGAGCCCAGCTTCCTGGGATTGAGCCCTGCATCAGGCTCCCTGTGCAGCAGGAAGTCTGCTTCTTCCTCTCCCACTCCTTCTGCTTGTGCTCCTTCTCTTGCTGTCTCTCTGTCAAATAAATAAATTAAATCTTAAAAATAAAAAAATTGGCTCCAAAGTACATGCTTACAGCTGGATCCAGCTGGCTGGTTTCCAGCTTGCAACCTCTGGCTCATATAGAAATTCCTATCTTTACAACATCATTCTGTGGTTAGAGAAGCCTGAGACGAATAGGGTGAGGACTGAAGACTAGTGGTGCCATGTTTACAGCGAATCACCATCCTCTGCCACTGCATTCAGGATGGACTCCTACCACTGCATCACCTTACCTGTGGAAAAGTCTGTCTACCAGACTGGAAACTTCGTGAGGGCAAACCCACACCTTTATTCACCTTAGTTTCCCCAGCATTTGGCATGTGAAAAGCACATGATAAATACTTTTGAAGGAATGAATAAGTGATTGAATAAATAAATACCAAATAATGTAATTTCTAGTGTCAATCCCCACTACCTTCTTTCTCCAATATGGAACTCAGTGAAAGGAGTATTTCTAATGACATCACATTTCAATACTGAGCTGCTCTATAATGAAGTATAAGAAATGGCTGCTTGTATTAATGGCTAAGTGAATTTGGGGTCAACTTTGCAAATGTTCATTGCAAGATTAAAGTCAAGAAACAGGTATTTTAAAAAGCGTCTGTGATCGGGGCGCCTGGGTGGCTCAGTGGGTTAAGCCTCTGCCTTCGGCTCAGGTCATGATCTCAGGGTCCTGGGATCGAGTCCTGCATCGGGCTCTCTGCTCAGCAGGGAGCCTGCTTCCTCCTCTCTCTCTCTGCCTGCCTCTCTACCTACTTGTAATCTCTCTCTGTCAAATAAATAAATAAATCTTAAAAAAAAAAAAGCGTCTGTGAGACAGAAAAGTCTCAGGGGAATAGGAGTAGGGAATGTAGAAGGGAGTCCCCCTACTCTATGTGGTAACAAAAGATTCACAAATGCTTTGTACCCAGGGCATGTCTCGGGGTACTAGATGCCTCTCTATGGGTGAAGTGACAAGTGGAGGGGTTTGAAGGGGATAAAGGATCACCCAAGAGAGCTGGGTGGTAAAAACAAAAAGGAACATTCATTCCATGATGTTTCTGTGCAAATGGGAATGTTTTCGGTACAGATTAAAAGGAGTCCTGATTTTGAATCCCTGTCATTTGTCGGCTGGCTGCTATTTTTATTCTTTCTTTCTCCCATACACACGCTATTCTATATGCTTTGGAGTCTGACATTTTTCTTCAATACAATCTTCAGAACACAAATCTATACTCTATGTACCTATGTACATCGATTTATAGTCTTGGCTATAAAAACTACTTCTGAGTAACTTTTAGAGAACAACTCAGTAGGTACTTATAATTTAATTATTACCAAATAATCATAAACCATAAGTAAGGTTTATACCACATGTAGAGCTTGGCAATTAACCAGTGCAGACTTCATTTAATTACAGCAGAAGGCTTAAATTTTCTGAACCAATACTTCGGACTCTGGAGCTGACAACTGTGAATAATGTTCCAAGGATGATGTAAGAAAATATTTGAAATAGGAACAGCTCAGGAAATTCACGATGCCAAAGTAAGCAGGTGAGTGTATAAAGAAGAGAAGTTTGAAGGCCTGATTCTAGGCATAAAACATAGAAACATACTTACCAGAATGGATGGTGGGGTTGACGGAAGACTTGAGCTTTGGGTGTTCCAAACTAGGTCTTCAGTTTCAGGAAGTACAACTCCTCTCACTGAAGAAAGAACATTTTTAGTTGAGGCAATATTGTATATGAGCTTCAGGGACAACTAAAAACCAGGCTGTTCCTTTTTAATAGTTTAGATCTTGGCACAACAGATAAGGGAGACTTGCTTAGAAAATGGTGGGTTTTTTCTTAATTTTTCTTTAAAGATTTTATTTATTTATTTATTTCACACAGAGAGAGAGAGAGAGAGAGATCATAAATAGGCAGAGATGCAGGCAGAAAGAGAGGGGGAAGCAGGCTCCCTCTTGAGCAAAGAGCCAGATGTGGGGCTCGATCCCAGGACCCTGAGATCATGACCTGAGCCGAAAGCAGAGGCTTAACCCACTCAACCACCCAGGTGCCCCATAAAGTGTTGTTATTTTATTCAGATATTTTACTTATACTGAGATAGGGAAACTGAAAGACTCCATAAAAATCTGCTTTTTCCTCTTTTTCCTGCTTCTGTTCTTACTAGGACCTGTACTCTCACTTTACACATGCCCCATGGAACAGTATATGTCCTCCTTGTAAGGGACAAGAAGTTAACGATTTTTTTAGAGTCTTCCAGGACAACAGATAACATCAAAGGAAGGGCCATGGGAGAATGACGTGACAAGGCCATCGTATGTGTATTCCAGACCATAGGCACCAAACATCTCAATGCCAAGACTTCCTGGCTCCCAGGAATAGGAGGCTCATGAAGGACACCTGGAACACTGTCCTTGTTCTAGCTGGTTCCCCATGCCTGAGAGGACATGTACACCAGACTACACTCCTCACTAAAAACCCCAGACCCCAAGTAAAGACATAACTGTCTCCCTTTCCAAGTTTCCCAGATACTGTGTTTGTATCTGCTCTCTCTATATATATCTTCAATAATCTCTGCTCTCTCCCTTCCTGCAGCTTGTGCTTGATGTTTATCCTGCATGTCACCAAGGACGCTCTTGGCTGTTACTGTGGGGCCCTCTCTGGGTCCTTGAACCTGGTCTGCCGGCATTAGTATTAACAAAATCTATCTGATTTATAAGACTCCAAAATAAAATATTCTCATTATTACATTTAAGACGTTCCTATATTATTTCTTTTTCTTCCTTCAAGCATTATTTACTCTTTTCAAGATTCCTGTAAAGCAGATATTTTTAAGTTGGTTTTTTTTTTTTTTTTTGGTCATTTTAATAAGGATGTTAAACTGAACTTCCAACTTATTTGCTTGATACTAAGAATTATAAAAAATTATTTCCTTGGGCACCTGGGTGGTTCAGTTGGTTAAGTGGCTACCTTTGGCTCAGGTCATGATCCCAGGGTCCTGGGGTTGAGCCCTGCATCAGGCTCCCTGCTCCACAGAGAGCCTGCATCTTTCTCTCCCTCTGCTCTGCTTACTTGTGTTCTCTATCTCTCTGTCAAAGAAATAAATAAAATCTTTAAAAAAAAAAAAAAGATTTCCTCTTTGACAGAAAGTATCTTTGAAAAATGGGTTAGGACACCAGAGAGTTTACCTCTATACCAATATTAAAGAGCAATAAAGGTAAGACAGCAGAATATATAACATAATTCAACAAAGGCTTACTGAATCCTTGCTAGTTACTACAGACTTTGATAAAGTTGAGACTATAAACATTAATAAAGTCAAGCTTCTCCTATGCAAGTATTCCCTATGTCAGAGAGATACATACAAATTATAAAATGATGTGAGTGGCATATATACAATGTATGGGATACAAAGAAGAAACTGATTTGCCTGAAGGGGAAAGGGAATCTATAAAAGCTAAAGAAAGAAAAATAAGGATTGCCACGATTTGATCTGGTGTATGCACTAAAAACAGAAGCAGAATCTCTCTTTATTCAGCTGTTAAAAGGGATCAATGAGAAGCAAAAACCCCTATTTGACTTAAGTATTTTCCAAAACTCTTTTTCAGTTGTGTATTCAGCTATCTTGTCCTCTATAGAAAATAAGTACCATGGATCAAGGATTATCTATCTTTAAGAAATGATGACCAGGTTACCTAGAAAGCAACAGCCATTCAGAATTCTGAGTTGGCATGACAATAGAAATAGATTTAGACACAAAATTTTGTGCAACTGAAACATACATCTAATGAAAGATCAATACACCTGAATTAGTTTCTCCTGTATATCCTAAAGTTTTGTTAAATTTGCTTAGAAATTCTCAATTGCTAAACTCCTTTTTAGGACACCTTGCAGAAGTTAGCTCTACAACCATAAAAAGAAGACCTTCCTAAGCTGTTTGTGGATTTAGTTTCCTAAACAATCTCACTTTTCCTGTTGCATACCTTAATCTCCATGCCATCCACCACTACCCTCGTTAATAACCTTGGTGTTAGTAACTTCTGCTCAGTTTAGTTTCCCATCTCCTTCAGGTCATGACCTCCCAGCTTCATTTTTTTCTCAGATCCCAATATCCAGATTTCTAGAACCTTCTGCCTACTTGCTGTCCCCTTAGGTAGCTACCAGCTAGTCTATACCAGCTTTGCCAAAAGAACTTCAGCAATTTCAGATTATAACAAGCCTCCTTTCACTATTTTATCTGGCTGAGGTATTCCAACAAGATTCCACAACAAGAAAGAAGTATATGAGAAAGTAAGCCCAGGATATCTGCACTGCTCCAAAATACAAAGGTTCTTTCATCTTTTAGAACTGATAGCCCACTATCACTATCATCTACGAAGAAAGAGTTTCTCCACTTTAGAAGCCATTGGTTAAGCTTTCTGGCTCTTGGTTTCTGTTCAGGTCGTGATCTCAAGATGGTAAGATAAAGCCCCATACTCAGTGGGGAGTCTGCTTCAGATTCGCCCTCGTCTCCCTCTTCCTCTCCCCCAATTTATGCTCTCTTTAAAATAAATAAATAAATAAATAGATGAATAAATAAATAAATAAATAAATAGTTTCTCCATTTCAAAGTCCTATATAGCCCATATGACATCCAGGCCACTTTGGGGCTCTGTTTCAGCACATTATCGTTTTAAGGAAACATCAGTCTCACAGCCAAAATAATTGAAAAGCAATTTAAAGTTTTAGTGAAGCCCTCAAAAAAAATCTTCTTTAGGAAGTAAGGAATTATACATAGTAAAATTTCATTAAAGCTTTTCTCTCTCTTTCTCTCTCGTCTGTATTTGTGTTTGTTCATTTATACACACACACACAGGCCTAGGTGATAACTGCCTGAAAAGATACAGATTCTTTTCTCTTAAGAAAATGTGGGAATCAAAGAGACTATAAAAATGCATCATTGTTAGTATTGTCTCTCATTCATGGGTTTTCCTGTTTGGTAGCTGGTTCATTTCCCATGCAATCATTTCAGTAAAATATACTCCATGAACATCTTAAAAGCTAAACAACCCATGAAAGAAGATGTCATAAAGAAATAAACATGAAGGAGTAGGTAATTTAATAGGACATCATGTCCCTGTTGAGTTAAACTGTTGCAACACCAGTAACCGGACTCTTTTTTCTTTTTTTAAAGATTTTATTTATTTATTTGACACAGAGAGAGAGAGAGACCACATGCAGACAGAGAGGCAGGCAGAGAGAGGGGGGAAACTGGCTCCCTGCTGAGCAGAGAGCCTGAGACAGGGCTTGAACCCAGCACCCTGAGATCATGACCTGAGCCAAAGGCAGAGGCTTAACCCACTGAGCCACCCAGGCACCCCAGTAACCAGATTCTTAGTAAACTTTAGTCTGAGATTAACTAGATCCCTTTTTAGCCTCTAAATCCCAAGTACTCAAACCCTCCTTGATGAACCCTTGATTTCAGATCATAACTGGATCTTTCCAGTTATCCAAATTCAAACTTAGGACTGAATTCTCCGGGATTCTGCCTATCAACCAGTATCAGTTCTTCTTTGACCAAGATCTTCCCTGAGCTTCTCTGAGCTGCTCTTTTGTCTCCTGCTCTCTGGTTTTTAAGTCTTAACACCAGTCAATTTGCCTGTGGAGAATTACTGTGTTGGTTGCCCCAGCAGCACTATAACCTGTTCCAATTCATGCTTGCAGATTCTACTTCTCTTTTTCTTATAAGCTGCTCCCATTTCCCTAAACTATTTCTAATAAAATACCATGTTGTTCCCTATTTCCCCCACTGTTTGTGGCCTTTTGTCTACCAATACTCCTAAGAGCTCCTGATTGATCTATCCCAAATAGCTGCATGGCTAAAGCTCCATTCATACCAGGATGGCTCCTTTCTCATGCAATCTAGAGAATGCTCAGAACCACAGATATTTAAGGAAATGGGTTTTCACCAGAGTATACTGGAAAGGAAACTAAAGCTGTACAAGGACTTTTTGATGGATATCAACTCACCGTTGATAAGCTGAAGGGAGTCAGGATCTGGATTCAAAGAGGAGTTCCCCATCAAAAAATTCTGATGCAGTGTCTCAGCAATATAATCTCTGAAGTTACTAATTGCATAAACAGCAGTGGGTTTATCATCCAGTTCCACAAGACCATGGTTCTCCACCTTGTTGGAATGAAGGCTAATCAGGTCCCAGGTGGTATTGCTGATAGCCTCACCATTGAAGGTAACTGCATAATGAACATCTATGCCACTATGGATGGAAAGAGAGGACAGATTAGGCCCTGCTAAGGAAGCACAAAGAAAGGAGCTTTGAAACCATGGAGTACAAACACTACACCTGATGGGGGGCTGGGGGAGGTTCAAAAAGCATGGATTCCACAACCATTCTCTGCAGACCCTGGACAACCTTTTGCCATCCCTTCCTGCTTCCGAGAGAACAGAGGTTCATAGCTCTCAACCCTGTATTATATGATGTAAACCTGTTCTTCTCCCTGCTTCTTTCCTCCTTCAGAGCCAACAGTTCCTCTCCACTAATAGCCAGCCTCCTTCTTTCCCTATTAGCATTTCTCTTCCCAGATTTAAAAAAACAAAACAAAATCTTCTAACTACATCCAACAAGGGGTAATCCTCTCATCTCTCTTTCTTATTGTTGTTGTATAGATTATGTACTCCACGATTAGAGGTGGGTCCTGAAGCAATGAAGAAGCTTAATTACTAAATTACTAAAACATAGTTATTGGGAAGGAAAATATGAAATACTTGGAAATAAAGCAAATTAATGACTTGTGATTTTTTTTAAATATCATGCTAGAATGTTTTCTAATATGACAGTTATCTAAGTCTCTCAGGAGATGGAATTTTGTTTGGTAGTCCAGACAATTTACAGTCCTGTAAAGTTTGATACTAAACTGTAATAAAACTATTAAGAAGTTATCTAGGGTTTTTCTGGCCTGGTAGCAATGATGACTCCAAAGTTTATGATTTTACTACCCTAAACCTTTCCCAAATTGACTATATAAATTTCTGTTTTTCAAATGCTCTACTAACTAGCTTTCATTTTTCCACTGGCTCCTTCACTAATGAGCTGAATAAAACCTTAGTGAGCTAACAAATAACTGTCTGAGACTGGGCTTTTTTACTATTTACCTTTCCATAAGCAAACAAAGAGATTTCTTAGAATAAAGAGTAGAGTAAAAATACATAAATTGTAGTTGACATGCCATTTGATATTTTCTTAAATAATCATTTTGGAGAAATGACACTAGACTGAAATTTTTAAGCCAATAAAAATACTCCTTCTAGACTCTCAGATTTCTCTAACAACTAAAAACTAACATTTTAACAGTGCTTACCATGTGACAGGTATTTCATATGCTTTATCTCATTTAATCTTCGTAATAACCCTGTGAAGGTTTTATTATCTTCAGATTATTATTAAAGAAACTGAGCTTTAAAGAAGTTACAAGACTTGCCTAAAATTTTAAAACTTGTAAGTGGTAGAGTCAAGATTCAAACACAGATCACCCTGACTCCAGCACCTGATTTCTGAACTACTATGCTACACTCTCAGCAGGTTTATTTAAACTATTACCCAAAAAATCCATTATGCTCAAAAGATTCATTATGCTTAAAAAATTCATTATGCTCAAAATATTCATCATTTGCTCTAGTCATCACCCTGGCTTCCCACCAGTCTGTAATGAGACACAGCCATCAGAAGTGGACCCAGCAAGTCACACCAAGATACTTCTGGAAGACAGAAGAACACTACTTTCCCAAAGATAAACACTCAAGAAAGACAGGCAATGGAAACGATTTGCTTCCTTCAGAGATTCTGTAGGAGTAAAATGACTCCCGAATCAAAGCATACAAATAATTTAAGTACTTCTCCCTTTGAACTTCCTTATACATCATTATATATAATCAAAGAATATACGGCTTCTGTGATTTTGTAAAAAGATTTTGTTTAAAGTGACTGCCTTTCAGTCTCTCCTTGAGTTTCCATCTCCAGTGTTCAGCATGGTACCTGGCACTGAGGGGCCCCCAGTACCTACTAAATAAATAGAAATCTAAACTCGTCTGAATATAAAAAGAAAACTACAGTCTAATTAAGGTATTCACAAATCTGAACAAAAAGTATCAACATAAGAATGAGCTCATGGAGTCTAGGAAAAGGGATTAGTCAATTAATTTATTTCACTATTTAGTAGAAATCTTCAGGCCAATGTATTGTGGCTTCCTTATAAAAAGAGATCTCTAGATTGGAGACGCCACAACAGGCTAGCACGTCTTGATGATACTGGCCATTAAAATCACCCAACTTCCAGGCACCTGGGTGACTTAGTTAAGCAGCTAAAGGTCTGCCTTTGGCTCAGGTCCTAATCCCAGGGTCCTGAAATGGAGCCTCTGCTCAGTGAGGAGCCTGCTTCTCTCTCAAAAATGGGTAAATAAAATCTTTAAAAAAAAAAAAAATCACCCAACTTCTTTTCTCTTATTTCAAGCTTGCAAAGGAAACTTTTGCAAAGTCCCTACAGAAGTTTCTGTAGGGAAAGAATGCATAAGCCAGACAATGCAATAATTGGTCAGTTGGCAGATCTCTTGCCTTAAATAAATCAGTTGGCATCCCAGACAATGCATCATACCTTGTGATTTAGTAAGCATGAATTGGTCTTAAGAGACCTGTCCTTCCTGAGAGTACAGGACCTGTCCTGAGCCTGCTTCCTGCAGATTCATACCCTGAACTATAGAGGACACCACAAAAGTGACATCCCTCCCCAGCCATACAAGTAGCCAGCCTCTTTGATGTTTTTGGCCTAATCTGAGTAACTTCCACAAGGTTTTCCTCCCAGATCTGATAAGCTACCACTTCTAATGGGGTGGTTTAGGGGGCTTTAAATATAGTAACTGAGTATTTTGACATCCTAATGCTCTACAAAGTGGTAAGACATCAGCTTGTTGTCTAGAACTTCTTTCAGTCTCTTAATTTTTCATGTCAGAATATATTGCTTCATGGGTAATTCCTGATCTTCTTTTGTAAAGATATAAATTCAGAAAAATATGCTAAAATAACCAAAATGATGGCCCTGAGGAAGAATAAAACAGTAAGAGAGACACCTACTGGTCAGAACTTGCCACACAGTATGTGTCCCAAGCCTCCAGCACAATGCTTGGCTCATAGTAGTTCAATTAATATTTGTGAAAAAAAAAAAAAAAAAAGGTCAATTTTATTCACTAATGCAGGCAGATAAGGGAACTAAATTTGTGCCACTTAAATGACAGTATGATACTCCCTACTTAATCTGAAAAATTTTGTCTCTAAATACCAAAGTCTCTAAAGTTTTCACCCTAAAAAGCATACATTATCCTCATACATTTGTGACATCTGAGTAATCATTTTTTAAAAGATTTTATTTATTTATTTGAGAGAGGTAGAGAGAACAAGCAGAAGGAGGGGCAGAGAGAGAGGGAGAAACAGTGCTTGCTAAGCAGGGAGCCTGATGAGGGGCTGGATCCCAGGACCTTGAGATCATAACCTGAACTGAAGGCAGTAGCTTAACCAACTGACCCATCCAGGTGCCCAATGCATAATCATTTTAGAGATATTGCTTCATAACCAGAACCCAATCCTGAAGAAGTGCATGCTCTTTCTAAACTCTGGGATAGACCATGACTATATCTCCAGAAAGGTGAGCTTCTTGGGGTCTTTGCACAACCTATTTCATGCTAAGACAGAAAGCACTAATAAAGGAAAAAATGGAGAAAAATGTCTGTGTCACTTAGCACTTGAGTTCATTCCCATGCTATGCAGAAAATTAGACAAGGAGAATCAGAGCTTCACTGAGACTCTACCATGTTCCTTTCATGACTTTTAAATATCACAGGGAGAAGATTAAGAGAAATGTTCCTGGATCAAGAAATCTGAGCAAATTAAGCAGTATGGGTTAGATTACTGGCCTTATCCTTTATTGACAAAATATAATCCACCTCCCAACATTTCCCTTAGACATATAAAAATAACACCTCTATTATAGTCTACCTTGTTTAGCGAGGATAAATTCATTAAAAAAGATAAAATGCCTCAGAGATATGCTGCAATTCACCACCATGTTTTTGTCCTGGGAAGAGAACTCAAAGAAATGCTGAAGGTATCAGGAAACTATCTATCTTCGGAGCCAAGAATGTCCCTATGACCCAAAACAGACTGAGTTCTGGCATGGTAAATATAGCAGAGAGACATCTCAGGATGAGGGACAGAATAAAAGAAAGTCAAGAGCCCAAGGAAGTACATAAGAAGCAGAATGCACATTGGAAGACAAAACATAATCTGATTAAAGAAAGCTGTCTGCTCTCCACACTCAGCACCTCCAAGTTAACCAGCCGCCACTGTATTACCATCTTTCATCTTCTAAACTATACTAACCCAGCTGCTATATAAAAGAAAATTTCTCTTTCTGACAGCTATTTCCAGAAACATCAATCACGTGGAGGTGAAATTTATCCTTTCTCATTCTCTTAACTCAAATGCCCTGATTGGCTGTGTGACATATGCAGGTTTTCAATGTAAGAAATAATAGTATCATTCCTCATTTTACCAAAATAAAGATATTTCAGAGAAACTCAGATATCCTATAAAATTTCTTCTTACAAAGCCTGGAGCTGAAGTTTTGAAGTATACCAGGCAGATGCATTACTGACTCGCTTCAAATGGGTAATCTACTAACTTAAAATAATGTGTCCTGGAGAGGTACAAAGCAAATAAAAAATTCCATATGGATATAAATGCTTACAGAGAGGGAGAAAGAGAGTGGTTATGTATTATATAAATAGACTATTTCTGTTCCACACATTTATTCATCCACAGTCCAGAATACAAGTATACCAAAATGTTAGGAATCAATTCCATCAACAGGGTCATAACTGACAATACTGAACAATTTTGTTAACCTAGGTTAATAATTCTCTCATAAAATCTAATATCTTCATATTGGTATCTGTGTCCCTATAGAGGACTTAGCACTCAGTCACTGGATATCATTCTTTTGGTCATAACATGACCAAAAACTCTCATAACCCTGACCAAAAGTCTCAGGGTTAAACATGAGAGTTTGGGTTGTTTTAATATTCTAATCATGCCAGGAGGGCAACAACTAAACAATCAGGCCTTTCGGTTGAGTACTGATCATCAACACATATACCTATAACATATACACACAGAACAGTTTACATACGCTTAAAATACAGAAACCAAAATTCTGAGTACCTTGATCAAAATATCTGAAACCTCCTAGTTATATAACTTATGGCAAATCAGTTTGTTGGCCTTAGGCAAAATATCCTCACTTCCAGAAGGAGAATGAATATTAATCCTCATTTTCATTACTCAAGGGGATATTAAGAAAATAAAATGAAAAAATAAGAAAGAACCAGTAATTTGACAGATCTCTGAAAGCACTTTTCATTAGATTCTGTGTTCCTAGAGGAAATAAACCGAGTTATTAATTTTTGTAGGTATAGGGTTTGTCCAATTAGTAGGCACTTAGTAAACACTTACTTAAATAACATAAATAAAAATGAGGAAGTCAGAAAGCTTTTTTCAAATAAAAAATATTACGATGAGGTAGTATTACTGTATATCTAAACACATCCATAGTTTACACATAAATTTGCTTCATGAATTCTATTTAAACATATCAATCTTGTAAGAGAAAATGAATTTTAAATAAATTTGAATCCAAAAACAAAAACTGACAAGCAACCTCCAGAAAGGGTATTGACTATGTTTTTATATTATGCCTTTTCTAAGAAATTCCAGAGAGCAGCTGTTTTTGCAAATGAACTACAACAGAGATCAGCTCTCTCCCTCTCATATACCACTTAAAGTGACACTTGATTATATTATTGAATGACAGACATAGTACCTTGAGAGTGTTTACATTACTGGTGGGTTTTAGTCCTGTTTTAAATTAAGTGTAACTCAAATACTTAACAGTCGACAGTCTATGACAGTCTATGACTACAGCCTTCGACCTAAATCCAGCCCAGGGTCTATGAGTTCACAGATTTTATATTTTTAAAGTAGTTGAAAAAATAAAAACAAGAACAATATTTTGGACATGTGAAAATTTCATGAAATTCAGATTTCAGTTTCCATAAATTTTTATTGGAATATAGACATGCTCATTCATCTTCAGTGTATTATCTATATTTATATTCATCTGATGGCTGAGTTAAGTGGTTGCAACAGAGAAGAAATGGCCTGAAAAGCTTAAAATATTTACTAACTGACCCTTAAGTAAGTAAAAACGTTTGCCAACCCCCGATCTGTAAGGAGATGGATGCTAATTTTGAAAGTTATAAAAGAATTGAGCCATGCTCCCTTGGACCTAGGGCTACCGAATTTTCTAAACTATCTTTTCAATCAGTGGACTGTATGAAAAGTACCAAAAAGTACTCTACCTGCCATTTTCCTTGGGGGACCTGAAAATAAAAATTGAACACGTTAAGTAGAGTTTAAGACAGTTATAATTGTCACATCATTCATCAAAGTGCAAGTTCTTAATCTATTTCCTCTACAATGTTTCTTTAAATCAAAATGTTTGCATAGTATTAGATGTTGACAAACTGATGTACACTGAAAGTAGCAAACAAAAGGGGAGACAAGATTTTATTTTAAAACCGACAACTTACTATCTTTAAACTGACAATATTTACTATCTTTAAACCATTCATATAAGGTTTTCTCTTTGTATATAATTTTTTTTTCAGTAGATCCGCAGACAACTCCAGTTGCTGGTATTTAGCAAAATTAGGAAACATTTTTTTTTTTTTTGGTAGACAATGTGTCATGTAATTTAAAATAAAAGAAAATTGGATGTTATACAGAAAGATACTAAGGGACCCGGAAAGGTCAGGACTGAACACAGGGTATTGTATGGCCTTTAATATTTATTTATTTTATGTAGCAGACAATAGATCTTCCCATGTGCCAGAAAACTGTGCTAAGTGTTTTATAAAAATTAATTAATTCATTCATTTAATCGTCATTAAGATTATTAAGGACCATTAGAGTCCCCATTTTACAGGAAAGAAACTGAGGAACAAAGAAGCTACATAATTTACCCAGCATTTCAAAAGTATTTTTGGTAAATCAGAATTAATAGTAAATTCTCTTTTTTACATAAATGAAACTTTTAAAATGTGTAATTTATCTAAAATCATCCAGCCAGAAGTGCCAAAAGCAGGATTTCAACCCAGGGAAGTTGGTTCCAAAGGCCATGTTGCCTTTTATGTGCTGCCAGATGAGAGAGGTCTTCAAGGGCTTCACATTCTTGGGTTCTCCTATGAGCTTTAGTCAAACTGGAGGGGGTATTCTATGAGAAGTGCTAAGGTTGAACTGGGGACAGGTCAGGGTATGAGAGTAGGTGGTGGGTCAATTTACCATGCTTGCCCTCTGCCCTGCACAGATAACTAGCTGAGTGTCTTTGGGTAAATTATTGAAATTCCCTGTGCTCTGGTGTCCTTATTGGAACAAAACAACAAACAAACAAACAAACAAAAAGAAGATACTAATAACTATCTCATAGCATGGTTGCTGGGAATAAATGAGTTATATAGATATGATCCTGGCATACTGTAACTACTATGTAAGTGCTTGCTAGTATTTCTGGTAAACCCCAAAGTTGTGATTAGAGAATATGCCAAAGGTAAGATGTAGGCCATATGGAGATTATGCTTTGAAGTTACACGGTTCCCTTACTCATGCTCCCCTGAATGCAACAGCTGGGTCACAACTATTCTCCAAATGCTCCAAACCTTCCCAGTACTGAGTCTGGCATGGGGTTTAAGAGTAAGAGCTGTAAAGGCAGCAACCAGGTGTCAAAATCCCTCTCCCACCGCTAATTTACAAACTTTCTGACTTCAGGCTAATACTTCATCCTTTTAAACCTGTTTGCTCTCTGCAAAATGAGTATTAATAATAATATTTATTCTGATTAAGTTAGCTCAGGAATATAAAGTCCCTGATACAAAGCATTCACTCAGAAAACACTGACAAGTATTATGCTGTTTTAAGCAGAGAAGAGATGTCTTAAAAAGAGGCCTCTGATTTACTTAGAACTGTTATGTTTGAAATGAAGACAAATGCATCCCCTCCAGAATGGCCTTACAGTAAGATGTCAAAGTCACCTCAGCAAAACACTGACAAGATTTAGTAGGAAGCCAAGATAATCTCTAATGTGACTTCAGGCTCCCCTCATTGCCAAGGAAAGCAGCGTAACTTGTCAACGGCAAGCTGGGAACATGAATTCTGAAGTTCTTATCTGCCCAACAACAGATCTAGTAGGTCTCCTTGAATATATTCTTTTGCCTTTTTCTAATTCAGTTTCCTCTCCTGAAAAACTATCATTAAGAAAACACATTTACCAGAAATAGTATTGAATTACAACATTCATTTGTTTTTAGAGCATACATAATAAACACAAAAAGATATTACATTGAAATAAAGAGTGCTACTAAATATGCACATTTTTAGAATCTATTTACCTAAAGTCAAGTACACGAATGTCCTTATAGCCTGGTAACCCAGTAAATGCATTTTCAACCTGTTAAAAATAAAAATAAAGTTTATAGCTATGGAGAAATGTGGAAAAGCACATAGAAAATACCGTTTTTAAGAGTTGACTATAAAATGCACTGTTTATAACTAGTAGAAGCTTATATACATATACAGATACATCGTAGGCAGAAAGTTACATAAGAAAATTATAATAGCTTACCATTTTAGAAAATAGTTTTTAACACAACACTGTCATATTTTTCTTTTACATTTTTGTCTTTTAAAGTTTTAATGTATTTTAATATTAATTTTTTTCCAAATTATGAAAAGCAACTTCTTACTGGCAAAGCACTGCTTTTTCCCTTGTGGGATAAAATGTAGAAAAAAAAAGCATTAGTCTCAAGAACAACAAAAAAAAAGCTTTAACAACATTTTTAAATGTAATTGTTTGGATTAGAAATCTGGCCACAGCATACACACTGACAAAGAGTCATGTGTTCGTTTTCTGTGAGTGTGAAGTATCTGATGGCATCTGTTTCCTGTTCCTACCAGACAAGGGGAACTGCAAGCAAAGTCAACATTAGAAACTAGTCCACAAGCTAAAAGCTCAGCCCCCAGGAGAGAGGCCCTGTTGACCGGGTGTCATGAGGAAGGTTATGAAGCTTTGACCAGGTAATTCAACTGGCCAAAAGATCAATTTATGTGGCGCCGAGGTGGCTTAGTCATTAGTGTCTGCCTTCGGCTGGGGTCCTGGAATCAAACCCCACATCAGGCTACCAGCTTGGCAGGAAGCCTGCTTCTCCCTCTGTTACTCCCCCTGTTTGTATTCCCTCTCTTACTGTGTCTTTCTCTGTCAAATAAATAAATAAAATCTTTTGTTTTTAAAAGATCAATTCATAAAACATCTACAGGAACCAGTTTTATCACTGAGCCTTTAAAATCCAGCCATGTAAATCAAGATGAGCTTAGTGACTGGAGAGAGGGAAAGAATGCTAACTGGACTACAAATCTAAAAATAGTCCGGTGATGCACAAAAACATATTTTAACAACATTGAACACTTAGCCCACACTTCAGAAGGTGACAGTCTCAGCAGATAAGTCACTACGGAGCCAACATCAGAATAAGGAAAGAAGTTGTTAGTGGACTGTCGAGCCATCTCTGGGAATCTGCTTTTAAAACCAAGTCTTAATATAATCGGGAAAGTGGGATTTAAAAAAAAAAAAATGGCTCACTGAAGATCTCAATGTCTTAAGGATAAAGAATCCAAACCCAAGTAACTCTTTACTTATGATGATTTGCCTTGTTTTATTCTCTTAGAGGAAAGAGAGAAATGCCATAATTCTTGTAGGAAGAAAGTGGAGATGGAATCTTGCAGGACAGGAATCCAAAAATGAGTTTTTCTCAGCTGTTTCTTCTGGCAAAGTAACTGCATACAAGCCTTGTTTTATAGAACTAATACTGCCCTGCCCACCAAGCATATAGGTTTTCATAAGATTAAAATGAATGTACCTGAAGGAATTCCATTAATTGCAAAATGTTATACAACTGTCTGTTATTATTATTGCTAGACCCATCTCATTTTGAGTTTTGTCATCTCTTGAGTCTAACCACGTACAAGTATTCTAATTCATCACATCTAATTAGCTACTGTACAGGTGTCCAGTTGGAAGAATCATTCCACTTTATTAACATCAAGATTAATAATACATATTATTTATTAAATGACTTCTATGTGTCTGATGCTTTATAATATTACTCCTCATCTTTGAAATGTCAAGAGATACACGTTTTCCTAATTTCATATATGGGAAAATTGAGATAGATGTCAACTAACTTGCCCAGGGTCATATATTTGGTAAATAACTAAATCAGAATGTATTCAATCCAAATCTTTCTAACACCAAAGCCAATATTCTTCCCAATGAATTACATGCCTCTTCTTCCCCCGTCTCATGATAAAAAAGTTATAGAATTGAGACCAGGACTGGGAAAACTGTGAAGCTCACTTTAACTTTTCACCTGAACTAAAATTAAGGTGAGTCTATATGGTATAAAGGAAGGAACACTTTGAAAGGAAGGAGGAGACTTGATTTTCCTTTCTACTCTTAGAGGTTGAAATGACTATGAATAATTTACTTGGCCTCCTGGCCTCATTTGTACAGTGGAGATCCTTACCCACATGGTTGCTGTGAGCTTACAGATTGAAAGCAACAGGTTAGACCATAGGCACTATTCAAGGACACTGTGTTAATACTGTGGCTATCATCAGCTATCAATGCTCCTAACCTTTCTTGCTTACTTTTCTCTTTCTGACATCATACATAGTGTTGTCCCAAGCTTATCTTACCCTTTTCATAAAGAAAAAAGTAATTGCTCCTGAACCACAATCCTCTCCAATCAGGCTTTCTTTTTCCCTGAATATCTTCCCATATTATTGCCTAGGAAATAATATTAAAGGAGCAGTCCCTATAACTGCAACCTGCAGGGAGAGAGTTAGAGGGACCCCCTTCAATCTGCATTAAACACAGAACCTTTCAGAGACAAAATCTCTAACTCAGCTGCTTTACACAGGAAGTGGCTGTTGGTAAACATTTCATTGTAAGTAAGGGGACAGGGCTGTAGAGACATGCTGTAGAAACCATTACGTGATAGACCCAGACCTTTCATGACCCCCAAATCACCTCAAGCCAAGAGCTATCTACCTCATAAAGTCTCTGCTGGAGATGTTTTTGAGACTGTTTCTTAGACTTCCTCTAAATACACAGTCATTTAGTGCAATTGTTTATCTAAACACTCAGGCTCACTAAGTTTCCTTAACTCCAAGAGCACAGAGAACCAGACAGCTAATCCAAGACATTATCTGATGCCAGGTGGCCACTGGCCTGGCTGACATTTCTTCTACATACCATACAGCCTTGCAACTTGGCCACACAGATAGAAAAAATAATCGTCTGGCTTACACTCCCTACATCGGATGGCTGCAGTGATGCTGTTTGGCTAAGAGATGCACATTTCTTTTTCTCCTCTAGACATAGTGTCTAGGGAAGGAAATGAGTCCAATGTAATGGAATTGAAAAACTCAGGCGAGGAGAACCCCATCAAGAGGGAAGGAAAAGAAGTAAACAGGAAGGAATGCTGTGCCCTGTCACTGGACAGAAAGGGGAGATGAGCACTCAATGCCCTACTACACCAGAGCAAAGGCACACAAGAAGTGGGTCAAGTATAGGGGCGCCTGGGTGGCTCAGTGGGTTAAGCCACTGCCTTCGGCTCAGGTCATGATCTCAGGGTCCTGGGATCAAGTCCTGCATTGGGCTCTCTGCTCAGCAGGGAGCCTGCTTCCTCCTCTCTCTCTCTGCCTGCCTCTCTGCCTACTTGTGATCTCTCTCTGTCAAATATATAAATAAAATCTTTAAAAAAAAAAAAAAGAAGTGGGTCAAGTATGGATCATTTTTGACTGAAAGAATCCTGACTTCAAGTCCCACATAGAATTCTTCCAGAAATTAAAGTTGCAGGATAGTCTAAGGCATGATTCTTTAAAGAAAGACCTTTTTAAAAACACCTCCAACCAGGAAACAGAGATAAGAGGGAACTTTACATTTCACCAGATACTCTTTTGTCCTTTTGAACTCGGTACTATGTACTACTTATGTGTTGACTGCCCCAAATTTTTCAGTTTAGAAAAAGAATTTTAATTGGAAATTAAAACAAATTAAATTTAATGATCCTTCAAGAAAAACAATACAGGGGCACCTGGGTGGCTCAGTGGGTTGAGCTTCTGCCTTCGGCTCGGGTCATGATCTCAGGTCCTGGGATCGAGCCCTGCATCGGGCTCTCTGCTCAGTGGGGAGCCTGCTTCCTCCTCTCTCTCTGCCTGCCTCTCTGCCTACCTGTGATCTCTGTCTGTCAAATAAATAAAAACTTAAAAAAAAAAAAGAAAGAAAAACAATACAATGTGTGTAGTTCCTTAAACATACTAATTTCTCTAAATACTGTCAAGTCAAAACCATGCCATTGAACACATTCTTCTTTGGCTATGCAGCAGAAGTTTGGAAACAGTATTTATTTGTTAGCAGATGGTAAAGGTGTGTCAGATTTTGCTTCAATTAAATAAATTCATCTGCCTTTCTGTGACCTTTTTACCGAGTGTTCTGAAGAACTAGCTAAGCTGCAGCTCTCTGAAGCAAATAGAAAAGCTTAATTCCTTAACCTATCTTTAACCAGTCTTGTGACTATGGGAAATTTACAAGCCCAGGAAAATGTCTTGTTAATTAGAAAGAGAGAGAGGAAGGAAGGAGGGAGGGAGGGAGGAAGGGAGGGAGGATGGGAGAGAGGGAGGGAAAGAAAGAAGAGAAAAAAGAAAAGAAAAGAAGGAAAAACAAACCCAAAATCATCTACCTCTGAAATAAACTCTTCCGCAAGGTGCTGGTGGTGGAAGTTGGAAGGATCCTGTAGTTCTTCCCTGTATTGCTCTCCCAGGAGGTGTATACTGAATTCTGCAATCTGCTCAGTTGCTGGTTTTGTGGATTCTTCTATCACATTCTCAATTTCATTGCTAATCTGGATTTTTAGAGAAAAAAACAATAAATGTCGATGTTTACTCATGAAATCAACAAATATCTACTGATCAGTACATATCAGACACTGTGTCAAAAGAAACTTCTAATGATGACCTTTTATACAATATTTGACTTTGGAACTAATAGGATGGACTTTAAGACATAGGAAAACATTAAAATTGCCATGCATTTGTACATTCCTTTGAACACACAATGGCTACTTCAAGGAAAGACAGAAAACCTTCAAAGTTGACCATTTTTCTATCACATTATCTGTGAGTTTAAAAAGAGTTGACTATGCTAATAGTATCATCTAAAAATAGCCTAGGAGTATTGTTCTCAAACTTTTTGGTCTTCGGACCCGTTTAGACTCTTAAAAATCATTCAAAACACAAAGAAATGTGGTTTTTGTGGATTTTATCCATAGATATTTATCAGACAAAAAATTGAAGGGGAAATTTTAAAACTATTTATTAATTCATTTAAAAAATAATACATTCCTCATGCTATAGAAAGGAAAAACATTTTGCAAAATAAAAATGAATGAGAAGAGTAACACTGTTTATATTTTTATAAGTTCTTTAATTTGGTTGGCTTAATAAGAAGACGGTGGATTTTCGTATCTGTTTCCACATTCCATCAGTTATAATACATTGCTTTAGTTGAAATACATGAAGAAAAGTATTAGGGAAGGAAGAATTACATTAACAACCTTTTCAGATAATTGTGGAGATTCTTTTTAGATAGTACACCAAATTCAACAAGTTGTGGTTTCTTAAAGATTAGTGACTACATGGAAGTTGAAACTGTATCAATGAACTTTTTGTACTCTGTAACATTAAAATCCAGGTCTTCTAGTGGCCAAAGCTCCAACAATTTGAACAAAATAAATAATGGATTATAATCCAAAGAATAAAATAAGTATCCATGGATTCATGTTGATAGAAATACATGATTTAATAAATAAATGGGAAGCGACAACAGTGTCTTAAAGAAGAATTCCAATTAGTAAATGTAGAATGAGGGAAAGAAAATATCACTACTACAACACTACGGTAAGAACTGCTACGTGGAAGATACACTTGAGCTAATCCACCCTCCATTGTGATACACAAGGGGTTGGAATGGAAGACTTGCTAGCCTAAGGGGTCCTGGCAAGACAATGGCAGAGTCAGGAAGAGACTACAGAGACTTTCTTTCAGTGTATCATTTTTTATCCTTGATATATCATATAATCAGAGACCTTCAAAATTTCAGACTGGGAAAGAACCTCAAAGATCCTACTATTCCTTTGGATGCCTGAATTCTCTCTAGAATATCCCTGACAAATGGTTACTCATCCTGTTTAAATGGCTCTGATGAGAGTCCTGATCTTCAAAGGCAGACCATTACATTTCAAAACAAAAACAAAACAAAACAAAACACAAGCTCTTGGGGCACCTGGGTGGCTCAGCCAATTAAGCATCTGTGTTGGTTCAGGTCCTGTCCTGGGATACTGGGATGGAGCCCCACATCAGGCTCCCTGCTCAGTGGAGCATCTGCTGCTCCCTCTCCCTCTGCCCCCTCCTAGTGCCCTCTCTCTCTCTCTCTCTCTCTCTCTCTCTCTCTCAAATAAATATATAAATCTAAAAAACAAAACAAACAAACAAAAAAAGCTCTCATGTTTGGAAAGCTCTTCAATTTTTTTTCTTTCTTCTTTGCCCTTTACAACTTGGTTCCTGTTTTGCTTTTCCAGCCCCGTCTCCTTTTCCCCCCTGCACCTTTCACTATCCTCTCCAGTCAAGCTAAATTCCTATTTGTAGACTGAGGAATGTGCTAATTCTCTCTGGCCTAAGTAGTACTCTTCCCTTTGTTTTGAGACCTCAGGCCAAGACCTTTCCCCTTTCTCTTCTATTGGTAACTTCTATTCAACCTCAACTCAGACCTCACCCGCACCAGAAAACTTCTCAGAAGAGCCCCTCAAAACTGACCCAATGCTCCTGATGTTCTCCTATTTCATTCTGCATTTACCCTATCATAGCACATAGCACAAGGTAATTATACTGTATGTTTACTCATCAGTATGCCTCCTGAAAGAGTAACTGGCACATTATCAGGCACTCATATCTGGGGGCATTTTTATTAGGTATAATTGACATATAACATACATTAGTTTCAGGTATACAATGTGATGATTCAATATTCATATGTATTGCAAGATGAACATTACAGTAAACCCAGCTAACATCCATCACCATACACAGTTACAAACTTCTTTTTCTTGTGATGAGAACTTTCAAGATCCACTCTCCTAACTACTTTCAAATATGCAACACATACTATTAACTATAGTCACCATGATATACACTACATTCCCATGATTTATTCATTTTATAACTAGAAATTTATATCTTTTGACACACTTTACCCATTTCACCCTCTTCTACCCAAAATTCTTAATATTAAGCCCAAATATCTTTCCCTATAAGCTCCACCACTGATCTGTTCTGTTATCTAAGACATACATAAAAACTGTAGTCACAAGAGAGCCCTTCAAATGAGTAAAACCACCTATCAGAACTTCCCTGACTTCTCTAGATCTTCTCCTCCAGACATTTCTCAGGGTCTTAATACCTTCCTTAGAGTGTGGAATACACAAGTCAGGTCTGATCAATTAAAATATGATAGGATACCACCACCTCCCTTATAATAGATTCTGTATTTCTATAAATGCAACCTAAAATTACACTAGTTTTTACTATTTTCACCCCAGTAACTGCATCCTACTACTGATTCATACAGAAACTAACATCAACAAAAACTCTTAGTCTTATGGAATTTTATATAAAACTTTGCATTTTTGATATTGAGTTTTATCTTGCTAACTTTTATCTTGCTTAACAGAGACTCCATTTGCCATACAATTATAAAAGAAATATCCTTAGTAATCTTGCTGCTACAGAAGTCCTTAAGTGATGAATAATTATTTTTTAAAAGTTTTTAAGGCATAGCTGGTTTATAAGAAAGTATGCCAAGGGGTCTGGAAAAACAGGTTAGAAAAATCCAGAGACGTGAATCAGTATTGTGTGAATACATGGTATATCCCCTGATACTTTGTAATCTAGGCTTTAGTTTTATATACCACAAAGGGATAGGATAAAAAGTAAAAGGTGTGTACGTGTTAAAAGGTCAGATCAAAGACCCCCAAATAATAGTGAAGATGATGGCTGCGTTTGTGGTGAGCATAGAATAAGGGCCGACTTGTCAAATCACTACTACCCCACAAACCTGAAATTAATGTAATGCTGTGTATCAACTATACTTCAATTTAAAAAAAAAAAAAAAAAAAGCTCCCCCATAAAGCAAGGATTCTGAAAACTCAACAGACAATTTGAATAACAAATCAAACTAAGCTGAAGGAAGAATTAGTAAACTGGTACCTGAAGAATTAGGAAACACATACCTGAATCTAATGCAGAGAGACAAAGAAATAGAAATATTAAAGAGTGGTTAACAAACATAAGGGGGAAAAGGAGGAGGCCAGAGTTTCTAGCACACAAGATAATAGCTAAGAATTTCTCCTATACCATTTGTGAAACTGCAGAATGCCAAATGCCATATAGTATACCAGTATATATATTTGTAGTATATATACTATAGTGCATACTATAGTATACCTATGTAAAAGTATATATGTCATGTGTATGTGCACGAATGTGTGTGCACGCACGCACATATGGTAGTATAATATATAGTATTTCACAAAAAAATAGGTATAGGAGTATAATTATTTATTTTGCCTTGGATTTGCTGTACTTCCTTAATGTAAAGCCTTACAAATACTATAAATTCTAAGAAACGTTCAGCTGTTACGTCTTATGATTACATGTATATAGACAAAGAGAGGAGACAGAGATAGATCTTAAAAGTAGACAAAGAAAACAGCCAGAGGGAAACTGAACACAAGTAAAAAACAACTGAACTGACAGTTCTCAGTAGCAACAACAAACGGTAGAATATAGTGAAATAAAAACATGACCAAAAAAAAAAAATCCTCAGTCTAGAATTTAGTACAGATTTATAATTTCTTTCTAGAATAAGGAGATAATAAAGAAATTTTCAGATGATCAAAATCTCAAAATGAACAAATGAGAGACTCTTACTAAAGTAATATCAGGAGTATATATTTCCAAAAGAAAATTATCCTAACAGATAGATCTAAAGTGCAAAAAAGAATTTTAAGAAAATAAAATAATAAACTTCCATGTAAATGTAAAATAGATTTTATCCAAAACAAATATAACACAGTCCAAAAAAAAAAAAAAAAGAACAAATACAGAGACTCCAGGTGGCTCAGCCTGTTGAGCATCCAATGTTAAGCATCTGACCCTTGATTTCAGTTCAGGTCATGACATCAGGGTCTTGGGTTCTGGCCCCCCATGGGGCTCTGAGATTGGTGCAGAGTCTGCTTGTCACTCCCCCTGAGTTCCTCTCCCTTATCTCTCTCTCACTCAAATAAAGAAATAAAATCTTTTTTTTTTTAATTTTTAAAAAGAACAAATATAATACAATCTAATTTGTGGGATTGAAAAGAAAGAATTAAAAGAGAGAAAGAAAGAAAAAAATATCAAAAAATAGAATATAAAGAAGTAGGGTGATTATTTGAATTACAATGTTCTAATATTCTTGCATTGCTTAAGATAAGGATGAAGATTTTGAAAAACTTAAATTTTGCTAGATTAAACATTACAACTTATGGGGTAACTTCCAGGATAAATATTTTATATATATAATATAAATATTATAAATACTACACATAATAATATATATATTACATAACTTATAGGGAAACTACTAACAAAACAGAAATAAAGTATATCATTTCTATAATAGTAGATGGAAAATGTACTAGGGAAAAAACTGAACTGTAAGAGTGAACCTTTAGGCTTCATCTTGAACTAGACATACAAGCAATCTAATTTTTGATAGGGATCTATACTGCTTTGTTTTCTTACTCATTCTATAAGTTGGCTTCAAATAGTCTTCTCTTTTGGATATTAATATTCCAATTGATTATATATAAGTCTTTTACTTCTATTACAGGGAATTCTATCTCATTCTATGAATATTTCCAGACCTAAACCCACAACTATTTTGTTTCAAGTTCAGAACCACAGGATCACTTTTTACTCATTCATTCATAAATATTTATTGAATGACAGTATTTCCCAGCACCATCTACTCTGGAGAAAGTTTATAGAAGGTGAATGTATGGATTCCAGCATCCACTCATGGATCCCACATTACTACCACCCTTATTCGGTGACAGAGAAAGTGGTGGGGCAGAGTAGGGTGACTTAACTGCATTTCATATAAATTAAAATGTCCAACCTGGAAAGAAAAGGTACGAGGTAACTAAATTACACATTTCTAGTGAATGTGTTCAATCATAGTTTGTACTACATTAAGTAATCTAAAATTATGAACCCCAAATTTTAATAATTCATATTTAACAAATTTCTAACAAAATATTTCCTGCTTCCTGGGCAGCCTTAGTACTTCTAAAAAAACATTTCTCAGGGTGCCTGGGTGGCTCAGTGGGTTAAAGCCTCTGCCTTTGGTTCAGGTTATGATCCCGGGGTCCTGGGATCGAGCCCTGCATCAGGCTCTCTGCTGAGCAGGGAGCCTGCTTCCTCCTCTCTCTCTCTGCCTATTTGTGATCTCTGTCTATCAAATAAATAAATAAAATCTTAAAAAAAAAAAAAAAGAAGAAAGAAAGAAAAGAAAAAGAGGAAAAAATATTTTTAAAAAACTCTTTTTAAATGCATCATTATTAAACACAGTATTTCTTGATTTTTCAGCTACATAAAATCTATACCCTTTTCCTCTGAAGAAGAGAAGACTAAGTCCTGATCTATTATGGGATAGAAGAACATAGGCAAAAACCCCATGGTAAATTATGTCACATAGCCCACAAGAGACAGTGAGTTTACCATGATGACAATTCTCCAGGTTCCAAGTCATTTCATTTACAACTTGAAGCTCTCTTGCAAAGCAGATTGATTTGGCTCTCCAAGGATTTTTAGATTCTTTTTAATACACTGGTTTTAGAATCCACAATATTTCCGTAAAGGAAACCACATGAAGTCTGTGTAGTTTGGCAATGGAATATAAGTCTCCCTTAACCCCTGTTCTCCACGTTAGAAATGAAATAACAAAACACAGCATCACTCACACTCTCCTCAGGCCTCTCCTTGCTGCTCTCTGAGGTATCTTCAGAGGTAGTCACCTCTGGATATGGAGCACTGAGAACAGCACCTAAGTAGAAAAACAAAGTCAGTATATGAATTCAGAATCATATCAGGAAATACCAATCTGACTTCAAAACATTTCTGTAATCATTTGCTTTTTCATCCTGGAAATTCAGTACATTCAAACCTTAAGACACATTTGCATAGAGTCTCCTAGAACAGAATATAATTATAACTCATTCGTTCATTCAATGGCATTTAATGAGCTTACAATATGTCAGCCACTAAGCAATTGCTAAGGATACAGACAAATTTTTTTTTCCTTAAAGAGCTATCTATTAAAGGGGACAGACACTGAAAAAAGTTAATAGCACCTTGGTGAGTTCTGTGAAGTGTGTAAACCTAATGATTCACATACCTATACCCCTGCGGCTAATAATAAATTATAGGTTAATTTAAAAAAGAAAAAATACCACCAGACAGGAGAAGTGGGTGATGGTTGGGAGACTGGCTATGCATTGATAATTGTTGAAGCTGGCCTCATTGTATAATTCTATTTTTTGCATATGTTTGAAATTTCTAAGAAACAAAATTTTTTTTTAAAAATTAAAAATGAAGAAAGCACCTACCAATTCATAGGAGATACAGAGATCAAAGGAACATGTTAAAGTACCCCACAGAATACAATCTGAAAAATCCTCATTCTGAGAAACTCTTTCAGGACAAATGACAAATGGTGGAGCTGTTGACTTAGGTAGTGGTTACAGTGTTTGCCTTAAAGTAATTCTTTAGGTCATACAGTTGTTTTAAGTAGCTTTCTGATTTTTATTAGACTTAATAATTAAATATCTTTAAGTACTCACAACATAGTGCCATAGAATAAATGAAAACACAGTTACTTCTTCTTGAGATTCTTGAACAACACATAAGGAAAGAGAAACCTAGTATTTTTTAAATGTGAGCTGAAATGTGTGCTTGCTTGCAAGATCATCTTAAGCCATAAATAATTTAAAAAGAAAAGTGAAGCCTGATGATTCACAGACCTGCACCCCTGGGGCAAATAATGCATTATACGTTAATTTAAAAAAAACAACAACAAAGAACAGTGAATAAATGTACAAGAGCATACCTCCCGATGTTGAGGTATCACCAACAGGAAACGGAGATGATAATTCAGGGCTAAGGTTAAAAAAGACGTTTAAAGTTAATAAAGATGATAGAAATATGTGAATGTATTTTGAAGTCTGTTTTCCAAAAAAGGAATTCACTACATCTCCAAACCTGGTTCCCAAACCCAAGTAAGTACTTATTTAACAAAGTTTAAAAATAATAGTCTTCATAATTCACTTATTTTACATTTATTGATTTTTGCTCAAGTAGAATCACCCTACATAAAGTACTCCCCTACTTACTATTCTATCAGCCTGTTTGATTTTTTCTCAGTTATTATCTGTATGTGAAATTATGTGTCGACTTATCTATCTAATTCTTTATTTCTGTCTCCAATCTCTTAATCCTCTAGAATGGCATTGGCATGGTAGTCACTGGACATATGTGCTAATTTAAGTAAAATTAAATAAAGTTCAAAATTCTGATCCTCCTTCACACTAGCCACATTTCAAGTGCTCCATAGTCACATGTGCCTAATGGCTCCCATATGGAACAGCATAGTAAAGAATATTTCCATCATCATAGAAAGTTCTATTCAACAGGACTGCTCTAAGAATATAAATTCTATGAGAATAGGAACCTTGCCTGCCATATTCTTATTCTACCTCCAGCCTAAACTAGTACCTACCATTTAGTAGGCACTAAACAGATATTTTTAGAATGAAAGAATAAACAAATACTATTAGCCAAGGAGTGGACAAGACATCTGGCATACAGCTGTGGATAAACCCATGATCTATTAAAGTTACAGTGTTACAGGAAATAGGCAATAAATAAATGATTACAAATGTAACAAGTAGTGCAGGCAGGAGACTACTTGTTGCTAAGGAAAAAAATATAAGCACAGATCTCATGTCATTGGAGAGATCATAGAAGTCATAATTTTTTTTATATAAAGAGAGTCAAGCTTAGAGAAATGACTTGCTGTAGGCCACAGAGCTAACAGGCTGCAAGTCACACAGCGATCCTTTAACCATGCTGCTTTGCAACTACAAGAGAAGATCAAAAGGTAATCTGAGCAGCACAGAGGTGGCTCAGTCATTTGTCTGCCTTCAGCTCAGGTCATGATCCCAGAGTACTGGGATCAAATCCTGGGACTAAGCCCGGAGTCAGTCTCCCAGCTCAGTGAGAGTCTGCTTCTCCCTCTCCCACTGCCCGTCCTGCTTAAATAAATAAATAAACTTTTTTTTTTTTTAAGATAATCTGAGAAGTCCCTTCTAAAGGAAAGAAAGTAGATTTCTCCAAGTCCAAATTTCCACTTAATCCAAAAATATAAAATTTAAAGTGTAGTAATTTTAGGAAGTTTTATTGGTTTCAAAGTTTTATTTATTTAAGCAATCTCTACACCAAACGTGGGGCTCAAACTCATGACCCCAAAATGAAGAGTCACATGCCCTCTGACTAAGCCAGCTAGAGGCCCCTTAAGAAATTACAAAACTTGAAAATTTGTGATATGTTCTAAGGGAAAAGGGATGTTCTGTTAACCTTTTACAAAGGAGTTCCTTGGTGATTCCATCTGTTGGATGGTGATTACATTACTATTTTTTTAATTTATTTTCAGCATAACAGTATTCATTATTTTTTCACTATGCCCAGTACTCCATTCAATCCGTGCCCTCTATAATACCCACCACAAAACATATCTATTAAAAGTTGAAAACTACCTTCAGCTTTATACTAGTGAGCTTCCTAAGGTGATTCAATTATAGGCAAAAATATCTCCATCATAAGAAGCGCATAGGTGGCTCAGTCAGTTAAGTGTCTGCCTTCAGCTCAGGTCATGATCTCAGGGTCCTGGGATCCAGCCCTGCATTTCCCTCCCCTACTCTCTGTTCATTCTCTCTCCCTCTCTCTTTCTCTCTGTGTCTCTCTCAAATGAATAAATAAAAATCTTTAAAAAAAATGTCTCCACAACAGACTTGCCAATATGCCAATGAGTCCCATCTTCAGACAACTCTTTTAAATTGCCCTATTGCTCTCTAAATTATGTCATGGTGGTGGGACAGGAGATTACTCAAAGCCACCAGATAAACACAGCATAAATGCTGAAGCATCAATTTTACTTGAAGCATAGGCAGGTGAGGAATAAGTAAGAACTGATGTATAATTTAAAACATTTTTATATTAAAACAAATATTATTACATTGTGGAATTGAATATAAAGTTAAAATTAAAATTAAGATATTAAATATGGGGGCGCCTGGGTGGCTCAGTGGGTTAAGCCTCTGCCTTCGGCTCAGGTCATGGTCTCAGGGTTCTGGGATCGAGCCCTGCATCGGGCTCTCTGCTCGGCGGGGAGCCTGCTTCGCCCTCTCTCTCTGCCTGCCTCTCTGCCTACTTGTAATCTCTCTCTCTGTCAAATAAATGAATAAAAAAAAAAAAACTAAAAAAAAGAAATTAAATATGATAATTCAAAGATATTTTATCATTAGAACTGGACTGGGGAAGTCAACTAGGATCATGTTCCCCAAACTCCCAGGCTTTGGTAAAAAAAAATTGAGAAACTGGGGCACTTGGCTGGCTCAGTTGGTAGAACATGCAACTCTTGATCTCAGGGCTGTGAATTCCAACCCCACAGTGGGTATAGAAATTACTTTAAAAATTTAAAAATCTTTAAAAAAGAGAAAAGAAAGAAAATTTGAGAAATTGAGTTTCAAAAAATCTCATAAAGATTTTTCTTCTTTTAAAAAATACTATCTAGAAAGAATAACATATTAAACCCTTACAACAAAACTATCACTTTTGGTTATTTAGAAGCATTTGCAAGAAATTGTTTCTCAGTGAGCTGTCTGTCATCTAGAAAAACCCAAGGAATACGATATCTGGGTAAGTCATTATGATGAGGGATGAATGAGAAAGGGCCTAGATGATGAGAAAGTATCAAGAGACTTCTCAGGTTGCAGGGAGTAGAGCTAAAATAAATAAGATTCAAATGCATTTGAGACAGATATTAACATAATTAGATCTGAAAAGAGTCTATCAGTTGTCCACAAGGCAGAATGCCTTGCCAATACCTTCATTTAATAGAAGAAAAAATAAAGTCCAAATGAATAAAGCAATTTTTCCTGGATGACACAATGATTTGATATGGCCCAAGGCCTAAAATTCCTAACCATATCTAGTTACCTTTTCAACAATAACAACAGCAAGAAGGAGTACTACTAAATTTATCATGTGTCAAGCATTGTCTTAAGTGTTTCTTCTTGGTTAACTCATTTAATTCCAGCAACAATCTTAAAGGGAAAATACTATTATCCTCGTTTATACATAAGAGGAAACTAATATTAGAAGAGGTTAAGAACTTGTTCAGAGTCACATGGCTAGACAATGGAGGAGCTATGATGTAAAACAGGCCCATCGGATTCCAGAAACCTCTCTCACTCATCTTAATTCCTCACAACATGGCCTTTACGTGAGCCATATTGACTAGAAGGGCAACCAACATGGTTTTACTAGGTTGTAATAATAATGGCCTACATAAACTTAAAAACCTAAAAGCCAAAGTATATAAGGGCCCAGAAAAAGAAAGGGAAACCCAGTAAAAGTTGGAGAGCTCTGGAGAGCAACCAGACATGAAGAGCAAAAAGGTCAAAGTAAGACAGAGGGGCCAAAGCATAACACAGTAACTGGAACAGGAAGTTGGGATGACATGGCAAAGTAACAAGACCTCACCAGGTTTCAGTCAAATTATCCCCCACATCAAGATCACATTTGTTAAATAAGTCACAGGGATAAAGATAAATAACAGTAAATATAGTCAATAATATAGCAATAACTTTGGTGACAGAAGGTAACCACACTTACGGTGGTAAGAATTTTATAATGTATAAAATTGTTGAATAACTATGTTATACACCTAAAACTAATATAATATTATATATCAACTATGCTTCAATTAAAAATAAAATTTTTTAATTTAAGAAGAGAATTACTGCAACTAAAAATAAGTAAAAAAGTTAAATTTCAGATACTTCTCTAAGGAAGTATTCACAACAGAGAAGTTTGTTTACTTCAGTAGAACTAGATTTCACTTACTAAATTCAGAATAACATTTTAACGATGGTAAGTAGGCAATGATCAGTAATTCAAATCTCTTGTCTAACAGTCCAATGCTTAATCCCTCATTTTCCCACTCTCCTTTCAAAACACAGTGAAAAAAAAAAAAAAAAACCACTTAACAAGAATCCTTTCAACATGTTCTCATTAGGTATGCCTCCTGCAGGGATCCCCTAAAATGTCACAACAGAACAAGGACACAAAGTTGCATTGAGTTTGGAGACAGAAATACTACTCCATTTCTAGGCCAAACCACAAATGTGAAATTGTTCAGCTAAGACCTTTAGCTTAATACCAGCAGCAAACAACCTTCTACTTTTCCTCAGCTCGTCCAGCACATTAATTTATTCCTCACGTCTACTACCTAATCCTATCAGAATTCAGGTGAGATGGTACCAAAAGATATCAGAGACACACTGAGCATAAGTTTAAAAACAAGCCAAGCATAATTTCCGATCTAGATTACTACTTCCCTTGACAATTTTCTTTACTTTGCTTTACTCTTGAATCTGTTAACTGTGATCAGCACAGGACAACAAAAGAACTCAAGGCACAGGGCCAGGAATCCTGGGTACTGGTCCCAGAAGTATCATTAACTTTGTTATGCCTTAGAAAAATATCTCAGTTCCTCTGGGCCACAAGAACTTAATCTCGAAAACAAGAATACTTCCCTACACTACCAATTTCCCAAAGGTATGATGGAAACTAAATAAAATATTATATATGCAGAAGCATTATAAAAATATGAGAGACTAAACAAATATAAGAGATAACAGAGAGTAATGGAATAGGGACACATGTCCCAAACCGAGTAGCACATCTGCTTAAAAAACACATTATTTGGCTTTGCGACAGACATCCTCAACGACAAAAGTAAGTTAATTGAGGTACCAAAAAAAAAAAAAACAAAGCCAAAGAACAGTCTTTACACCAAGAATATCACCAGAGACCTGCTAATAAACTTGAATAATCGAGCAGAAACTCAGTTATTCATTTAACAACATTTCAGTGAGCACATATCCCAGGTGGTGGTTTGTACTGGTTTTTGAGACTTCACAGTAAGTCCAGATGGTATGAGGTTAAGCATGGACTGGAGCTGAGTGGAGAGGCTTTCAAGACACCCAGCTATAACATACTGCAAATGCTGGAGAAGGGCCTTTTGTAAATAGGTAACATGAGAGAGACTTGAGTGTGTTCAAATGCTAATAAGGAGTTAGTAATGGAAGAAGCTGAAGACTTAAGAAAAACAGAAACACTGATAGGGAGATGTGTAAGAGGTAAAGTGGGATGTAAGGTCCTAAGTGAACTGGAAAAAAAAATTTTTTTTTATTTTTTATAAACATATATTTTTATCCCCAGGGGTACAGGTCTGTGAATCGTCAGGTTTACACACTTCACAGCATCACCAAAGCACCTATCCTCCCCAATGTCCATAACCCCACCCCTCTTCTCCCAACCCCCCAACCCCAGCAACCCTCAGTTTGTTTTGTGAGATTAAGAGTCACTTATGGTTTGTCTCCCTCCCAATCCCATCTTGTTTCATTTATTCTTCTCCTACCCACTTAAGCCCCATGTTGCATCACCACTTCCTCATATCAGGGAGATCATATGATAGTTGTCTTTCTCTGCTTGACTTATTTCACTAAGCATGATATGCTCTAGTTCCATCCATGTTGTTGCAAATGGCAAGATTTCATTTCTTTTGATGGCTGCCTAGTATTCCATTGTGTATATATACCACATCTTCTCTATCCATTTATCTGTTGATGGACATCTAGGTTCTTTCCATAGTTTGGCTATTGCGGACACTGCTGCTATAAACATTCGGGTGCACGTGCCCCTTGGATCACTACGTTTGTATCTTTAGGGTAAATACCCAGTAGTGCAATTGCTGGGTCATAAGGCAGTTCTATTTTCAACATTTTGAGGAACCTCCATGCTGTTTTCCAGAGTGGCTGCACCAGCTTGCATTCCCACCAACAGTGTAGGAGGGTTCCCCTTTCTCCACATCCTCACTAGCTTCTCACATTTCCTGACTTGTTGGTTTTAGCCATTCTGACTGGTGTGAGGTGATATCTCATTGTGGTTTTGAATTGTATTTCCCTAATGCTGAGTGATATGGAGCACTTTTTCATGTGTCTGTTGGCCATCTGGATGTCTTCTTTGCAGAAATGTCTGTTCATGTCCTCTGCCCATTTCTTGATTGGATTAACTTAGCAAACTCCACACCCAAAGAACAAATAATCCAATCAAAAAAAAATTTTTTTCTTAAGACACAGGGCAAATGATTATATGGGAAGCTTAAAGGGATAGAAAACAGAGTATTTGTCCAAATATGGTCCAGTAGGTGGGTCAGAGTTCATAAAGAAGCAGCAATTTAAATCAAAGAAAAAAAGTATGATAAGTGCAATAATAGCCCCTCAAAGACAGCCACATCCTACTCGCCAGAACCTGTGAATATGTTAAGTTACGTACATAGGGGAATTAAGGTTGCTAATTAGTTGGCCTTAAAATAGGCAATGTAACCAGGTTTATCTAGGTGGATCCAGCATAATCAGAAGGATCCTTAAATGTGGAAGAAAGGTGCAGAAGAGTGTCAGAGTGATGAAATGGGAGAAAGACTTGACCAGCCATTACTAGCTTTGGAGATGGAAGGGAGTCATGACCCGAGTAATGTGGGTAGTTTCTAGAAGCTGGAAAGGCAAGAAAACAGATTCTCCCCTATATCTTCCAGAAAGGAATGCAAACCTGGCAACAGCTTAGGACACATGTCAGATTTCTGAATGACATAACTGTAGGGGAAATTTGTGTTGTTTACTATGAAGTCTGTGGTAATTTGCTAGAGCAGCAATAAAACCCAACATGAGAATCTCAGAGAATACAATAGTAATCTCAAAAAAAAATCATAAAAATAAATTGAATATAGAAAAATGATGGGCAAATTAAAGGTTTCAGTGGATCACTGTAATACTCAAGCGGGAGAAAGATGGGCTTAGTGAATTCTTAGGGAACTCCCAGGGTTTAGCTCCCACTGCTACCTAACCTGAGGTCACCCTTTTCAGCAACTACCATGGTTGGCAGTTCTCACCCCAGCCCAACCTGGTCTGCTTTAGTTACATGGGAAAGATGCTTTAGAGTTTAAAATTCTCAAAATTCACTTATATTTTCATATGTTATTTTTATACATAATTTTCTAAGAATAGCAAATAATATTTTGAGTCCCTTATTATACCTAGTACAGACAGTGCCTTACCAATATAAGTATATAATCCAGTCAGTCCTGCTATGATGCTTATTCATGAATTTGTTTGAATGTGATTAACACAGTAGGAGACAACTGACCATAGCGCAAAATTTCTCCTTTTCCTATATATAATCTCACTGTGAGAAATACTAGGTAGCTATGGAAAAATGCACCCAGTTGAAGTGAGACCCACAGAAAGACACAAAACTACACATTCTATACCTTAAGCCTCTTCCAGCTACCCAACTGGGTGTGTGGTAAGTGTGTGATAAGCCAACCCAACCCCATACAGTGTTATGACCGTCCTACTTAAGATAACCTACTTAAGATAACCCTCCTTCCACCACTTTATAATAACCCACAGGCTCTACACTTGCTAACATCCACCTCCCAAGTAAACCTCAGAGCTTCTTCCAGCTTTAATGCCATGAGAACAAGCTTCTTAACCATATAATAGGTGGAAAACGTGCTATCATTTTCATTAGGTACTACCATGATGATTACTAGGACTGGTGGGACTCTCCAGAGTATTTAGTTCACTGCCTGTGTGTTTAATGGCAATCACAAGGAACTACCAAACTCTGTTTTTCAGGGGTGAAGAGTCAACACCCAAGAAACCACATGGCCCTATGTACCCCAATATTCATAGCAGCAATGGCTACAACTGCCAAACTGTGGAAAGAGCCAAGATGCCCATCAACAAAAGAATGGATAAAGAAGATATGGCCCATATATACAATGGAATATTATGCCTCTATCAGAAAGGATGAATATCCAACTTTTGTATCAGCACGGACAGGACTGGAGGAGATTATGCTGAGTGAAATAAGTCAAGCAGAGAGAGTCAATTATCATATGGTTTCACTCTCTTGTGGAGCATAAGGAATAACATGGAGGACATTAGGAGAAGGAAAGGAAAAGTGAATTGGGGTAAATCAGAGGGGGAGATGAACCATGAGAGACTATGGGCTCTGAAAAACAATCTGAGGGTTTTGAAGGGGCAGGGGATGGGAGGTCGGGGTACCAGGGGGTGGGTATTATAGAGGGCACAGATTGCATGGAGCACTGGGTGTGGTGCAAAAATAATGAATACTGTTATGCTGAAAATAAATTTAAAATAAATTAAAAAAAAAAAGAAAGAAACCACATGGCCCAACATCTAAGTGGGTGCTCAATCCCAGGCCCCACCAGAGACTCAGTGATAACATTAGCTCTATGAACAAGTGAGATCACACAGAATCCCCTTCCCTCCTGTTTACTCAAGTTTGATTTGATACCCCACTAGCACCCACCTGTAAACCCCAACTATGCTTTTGCCTGGACTCTGCTGCCCAGTTTGGATCTCTAGAAACTGACTCACCTAACTGGCTTTTCAGTATGTTTTCCTAATTTGAAGAAAAATTCTGGACTCTGACCTGGATTTTATGCGATAATAATGTTTTCTATAGAATTACCTACATACTGGCACAATCTTGATACTTTGAGTATGGATAGAATTGAAATCATTAATCATTATATACTCAAAATCTCACATCTTCCATGAGCTGTTTTGTACCACTATTGCTCAGGAGGCAGAAATGACCTTAATCCTAAGACTAAAGGCTAATAGAGCTAAGAATCCTAATATTGGAGGATTCATCAAGGTTGTTTTATTCCTATACTTCAAACTCATAATCATCATTTCTCTGTAAAGTGATCCATACCACCGACCACCATTTAATAAACTATCTTCCACAAAGGTGTACCATTTCGTAACATTTTTACTCTTAGACCACAGCCTCAACAAAAGTAGATCATTCCATATTCCCCTTCCAGAAATCTGTTTTCTCACCCAAGAGAAAGGAAAAAGTCTGCCTCCCGGCAAGGTCAGAAAATAAACAAGCACAGTGGCTGTGACGGAAGTCTTGAAAGGAAAGTGGCCTCAACATGCAGAAAAGCATTTGGGGTTAACCCACAGCCCTGGTCATTGCAGGAACTGGCAAGAAAATAGAAAAGGGCCATTAAATTTGGTGTGAATCTTGGAGTAAGCATGACATGTTTCTGTTGCCAAACATGAAATTAGGGGGGAAAAAGACACTCACCTGCTTACAGTTTCCTTGGTATATGTCAGTTTCTAAGGAAAACAAAAATAAAAATGACTCTATGAGTTCATGACAGTTATTAAGTAGTAAACAGAATTTATTGCATAGAAAACACTAATACCCTAACATTACGTTGTTAGTCTATAAATCTATGCTGTTATTTTCTACGGTTAGACAAATAGTTAAAGCAAGGTACTAACAATGCCAAGTTTGTTTTAGGACTATGGGAATGTCCTGGCACTCAGCCTCTGTTTATGTTTCCAAAAGTTCTTGTGCTTTTTCTTAATGGGCACAGATTAACAGACTTCACTTGTTAATCATTCCAAAAAGATCTACAAATTGGAGATTGGAGAATTCTACTTCAACCTTCCATGGACTTAGAATCAAAGTTTTTTTTATGATCTAATACATTTATAGAAAATCTTAAACCAGAATAATATAAATACGTGGATAAAATAAATGCTAAATCTGTTTATCCAGAATTCAGACAAAAAGATATATTGTACCAATAATTGGATTATTCTTCTGGGGCATTCCAAAGCAAATTGTTCCTAAGTTTCCTCTAAATTAATGGTTTTATTCTGAGACCAACATAATAAAAAGAACACTAACTTAGAAGACCTAGTTTCAAGTCCCATTTTCTCTTGCTTCGTAACAGAGGCAAAACCCAAAATCCTTCAATTTCTCATCTATAAAATGGAAAGACTATTATTCTAAATAACTCTCATGATATTTATAAATAACCTATTGCTCTCCTTATACTACAAAGTCTCCTAGAATAATCTCAGCCACTCTAAATGCTTTCAATTACCACCTTGGGCCTGGTGACTCCTACAAGCTGTGTTTATAACCCAGACCACTCTCTTTGGCTTCATACCTAAATGTCAACCAATTCACATTTCACAGGTGGTTCAAAACAACATATTCAAAAGTGAACTCAATCTCCCACCTCATCTACAAAACTGCTTCTCTCCCCAAGTTCTTGTTCTTAGTCATCCAAACTATCAACAAGGAGGTTTCCAGGCCATTCCCTTAAACCTCTCCTACTCCCATCCAACCTACCAGAGTCCTGCTAATCTTTTTCCCTATTTGTATCCCTCATGCTTCCTGTATCTCGTGTCTAGCTAGGACCCTCAGTTCCTCAGGCATGGGGTAGTAAGGGTAGTAACTAGTCCCCCTGATCCCTCTAATCCATCCTATGGTATATAGAAACCATAATGACCTTTTTAAAATTCAAAACTGTCAAGTCAGCCTGTGACTCACCAACTTACAATCCCTCAATGATTTCCTATCGTTCACAGAGTTTTCTACTCTTCCAGTCTGATCTCCTATCACTTCTAATCTACCCTTCTGGTAGAGTGGCCCTCGTCATTCCCTACAAACATTTGGCTTATGCTGTCCCCTCTGCTTGAACTGTTCCTCCCAAACTCCTCCTCATTCAGCTAACTTGTACTTGTTATTTAAGACTCAATTCAGGTGACGTAACACCCACTTTGTTTGCATGTTTTATTACATAGTCATTGAAAGTATACTTCCAATGCATTCTAATTTTCCCTTCTGAAAAGTTCCACTTGTGAAAAATACCTTCCAATGTAACATCACGTGCTCATGTATGGTAATACTAACTTTATATCCTATGTATTTGCTGCTCTATCAACTGGTCCTATAACCTGGGCACAGTTGAGATGGCAACAGTAATATAAGTGTAAATATGTGTGTGTGTGTATTTTTTTACTGAACAGCTACTCCATATTAGCAAATTTGCCAATATTCCATATGACCAAATTTAGCAGTTTGCAAAACTGGTAATTACTGAGAAGGGAGGCCGAATGGTAAACAGAAAAAATATAAACATTTTTAAAAAGAGAAGCAGGTCTGAATTTAAGCTCCAGCCCGGATTGGGAGGGAGACAAACCATAAGTGACTCTTAATCTCACAAAACAAACTGAGGTTTGCTAGGGGGAGGGGGTTTGGGAGAAGGGAGTGGGATTATGGACATTGGGGAAGGTATGTGCTTTGGTGAGTGCTGTGAAGTGTGTAAACCTGGTGATTCACAGACCTGTACCCCTGGGGATAAAAATATATGTTTATTAAAAAAAAATAAAAAATTAAAATACAAAAAAAAAAAAAGAAAGAAAGAAATAACTCTGATGCTTAATGTGCTTATCTATAAATTGAGGATATTAGTACCTCCTTGTAGGGTTGTTGTTTATTAAATATAATGTTTTAATGGGCTTAATATGTGGCCTGGTACATGATATATACTAAGCAACTGGTAGCTATTCTCATAATTATTAATATTGAACATTTCAAAATGTGACAGAGGACTCTCTCTCTCAAGTAAATAAGTAAATAAAAATATATTTTTTTAAATGTGACAGAATTGAGGAGCCTGGGCAGCTCAGTCAGTTAAGTGTCTGTCTTTAGCTCATGATTCCTGGGGTCCTGAGATGGAGGCCTGCATCAGAGTCCCTGCTCAGCAAGGAGACTGCTCCACCCTCTTCCTCTGCCTCCTTCCCTGGCTTTTGCACTCTCTCTCTCTCTCTTGCTTTTGCTCACTCTCAAATAAGTAAATAAAATCTTTTTTAAAAAAGTAAATAAATTTAAAAAATTTTTAATGTGACAGAAGAAAAAAATGTAACACCTTGACTTAAAATGTGAGGTACCATGATTAAAAGTTGAATGTATTTTAAAACCACAAAAACCTGCACAACGTTGAAATGTTTATAACCCTGCAAGATTTGTCTTGGGTCCACCCATATTTATCAGACCATATTTCTGTTCCCAATTTGCTTCTAGTTAATGAGATCATCCCAATGTAGGGCCAAATGTTGAAAGAATGTCTCTACTAAAAATAAAATTCTTAAAGTAAAAAGAATCAGATGATATATTGTATTACTTTATGATGTTCTAATCCAATTTTACTAGACTCGAAATAAAAGCTCAGAGTTATCCAGTCAATAATTCTTTCTTCAGTCTCTCTAAGGTATATAATACTTAAAGCAAGTATTTAAGATAATATTTGTAAAAGTTTCTAATTATTTGCAACAAATAGGAAAAAGACATTGCAATTAGTGCTTATACACTTTTATTTCAACAAATATCTATCGCATAGTTATTTTATCACAGGAATGCAAAATGACAAATAATGACACAATCCTTGCTCTTCAGCTCATAGTCTAGTAGAAGAAATCACACATATAACTAATAATAATAAAATGCAAGTGGTACAACATTAAAGAATTATGGGAGCTCAAAGAATTATGGGAGTTAAATCTATGAGACTGGGGTTGATTCGTCATAAGGCAGGTTATATCTCAACTGAGGACAGGTAGGACTCAAACTGATGGACAAGGATAGATATAGGGCATATCAGCCTGAATGAGCGACTTACCACATATATCTAACCAGCTTCATTTTCTTATGAATACATGCATGCTATAGGAAAAGGGGACGGTGAGAGGCGTCTGGGTTGCTCTGTCAGTTAAGTGTCTGTCTCTTGATTTTGGCTCAGATCATGATCTCAGGATCGTGAGATCAAGCCCAAGTGGTGTTCCACACTCAGTGAGAAGTCTGCTTGGGATTCCCTCCCTCTTCCTCTGCCCCTCCTCCCACTTGTGCTCTCTCTCTCTAAAATAAGTAAATCATTTTAAAAAGAGAGAGAGAAGAAGAATGTTGGCAGGCAGTTTATTTGTCTATATGCATGCTTACTTATCCTTTGCTAAGAATAAACTAAGTCTAAAAGAAGGAGAATAAGTAAGCAAGTTCACTAATTAGAATTATATTTATATTTAACATTTACTTAACAAACTACAACTTCTATCCTAACTAGGGTCATTGGTAGGTACTCCAAATTGATAGTGTGCAAAATTTTGTCAAGAATGCTAGACTCTTACAGATTTATATTCTTAGCCTAAACCATTGCTGAATATTATTTCCAAATATTTACATTTATAAACATAAGCCTGAGGCTCTTACTGGGTTAACAATGTTTGCTGTAACAGCCAGAGCTAGGGATATAAAGACTAGGCTATGCTCTATGACAGCTCACTCAAATAGCCTAGTTCAACAACAAAAAGTAAAGTAGGGATTTGGCATTTGCTCTTTCTACCTTCAGGCTTTAACTGTGTATAAGTGCTCCTACAATAGCCCAGCTATACTTCCCTTGTTAGTACCCTTACCTTCATAATTAAACTTCTATGTTCCACGGACTGACTAAAATTTGTGCCCATGTCAAATATAGTTGTGGTTCCATCCTCACACAAATTCATCCAGTAATGATATTCCTCATGCCCAGGCAGTCGATCCCAAAATGTCCTGAAGGCTTCCCAAACAGCTTCCTGACATACTGGGAAACAGACAGAGAAGTACTTTATGGAAAATCAATGCACTTTGAGGTTCTCACAACAATCATGAATCTGTTTATTCAGATTCCCAAGACATTTGTCCATACTGTGCTTTCTGGAGGAGCGCGGGAATGATTCTCAGTCAAAGCTCTTCTGTTGATACATGTCCAGTTTAAACTTTTCAGATATGAAGAGAATTTGAACTCCCCACTCCTTTCCCTTACAAATAGGCTCACATCAAATAGGCAGGGTATTTTTCCCATCTTTCAAAAAAAAAATCTATGTTTATGTTTTATAAAAGTGGAACAGATATTGAGAATACTTCAATAGGTGGAAGAATAAATAAGATCCATATGATGGAATATTATTTTTTTTAAGATTTTATTTATTTATGAGAGAGAGAGAGGGAGAGAGAGCGAGCACAGGCAGACAGAATGGCAGGCAGAGGCAGAGGGAGAAGCAGGCTCCCTGCTGAGCAAGGAGCCTGATGTGGGACTCGATCCCAGGACGCTGATGGAATATTATTCAGTGACAAAAAGAAATGAGGCTCCAAGCAATGAAAAGACACAGTGAATTCTTAAAAGCATATTTCTAAGTAAAGGAAGCCAATCTGAAAAAGCTATATACTATATGATTCCAATGATATGATATTCTGGAAAAAAAATATGAAAATTGTGAAAAGATCAGTGGTTCCCAGGATTGTGGGGAGAGAGAGATAAAGACATGGAGCACAGTGATTTATTTTTAGGGTAGGAAAACCACTCTGTAGAACACTGTAATAGTGGATATATGTCATTATACATTTCTCAAAACCCACCAACTGTACAACACAATCAGCATAAACTGCACATAAACTATGAGCTTCAGTTAAGAATGATGTGTCAAGGGCACCTGGGTGGCTCAGTTGGTTAAGCAACTGCCTTCAGCTCAGGTCATGATCCTGGAGTCCTGGGATCAATTCTCACATCAAAGCCCCTTCTCAGCAGGGAGTCTGCTTTTTCTGCTGACCTCTCTCCTCTCATGCGTGCGCTCTTTCTCTCTCTCTCATTCTCTCTCTCTCTCAAATAAATAAAAAGTCTTAAAAAAAAAAAAAAGAGTGATGTGCAAGGGGCTCCTGGGTGGCTCAGTCAGTTAAGTGTCTGCCTTCTGCTCAGGTCATGATCCCAGCGTCCTGGGATGGAGCCTCCCATGAGGCTCCTTGGTTGGTGGGGAGCCTGTTCTCCCTCTCCTCCCTGCTTGTGTTCCCTCTCACTATCTCTGTCTCTCTCTCTTTCTCAAATAAATAAATAAAATCTTAAAAAAAAAAAAAAAAAGAAGATGAAGAATGGGTCTATATTGGCTCATCAATTGTAACAAATGTACTACACTAAATGTGTGTGTGGAAGAGTAACAGTATAGGTAACTCTCTGGACTTTCAGCTGAATTTTTCTGTAAATCTGAAACTTCTTTAAAAGTTAAAATATGGGGTGCCTGGGTGGTTCAGTGGGTTAAGCCTCTGCTTTCGGCTCAGGTCATGATCGAGCCCCAAATCGGGCTCTCTGCACAGTGGAGAACCTGCTTCCCCCTCTCTCTCTGCCTGCCTCTCTGCCAACTTGTGATTGCTGTTGAATAAAAAAACAAAAATCTTAAAAAAAAAAAAAGTTAAAGTCTATTAAAAAAAAGTCGGAGCAGAGAATAAACTGGTGATTGCCAGAGGGGTTGGGGATGAGGGGATGAATAAAATGGGTAAAGGGTAGTGAGATATACAGGGTTCCATTTATGGGATGAATAAGTCACAGGAATAAAAGGAACAGTATAAGGAACACAGCCAATGGTATTGTAATAGCATTGTATGGTAACAAATGGTAGTGATGCTTATAGTGAGCACAGCATAATACAGAAACTTGTCTAATCACTATGTTGTACACCTGAAACTAATGTAACATTGTACATCAATTATACTATAAAGAAATTTTTTTAAAGATAAGAGAACTAAAAATATTAAAATGATCTTCCAGAGAAAGGTACTGCTTATTAAAATAAAAAATAATTCAATCTATCTGCTAAATTATTCCAAAGGATCAAATCTGAAAGGATGCTAAACAGGTTGTCTGCACATTTTGTATAGAACTATCCTGCAGTCATTTCATTGGCTAAATGCCAGACACTGTGGACAACAGACAGACTGAGATGGGAGGGAAGAGGAACAGAGTGCTGAGGGAGAAAGATTGATGCAAATGCATAGAGATCAAGACCATTATTTTTCATTCCAAGAAAACTGAAGGCGTACCCAATAGCATATTAAGGTAAAGTCCCTGAACTCACAGAGTCAGAAAGTCTAACTGAATACTAGCACTAGCCGCACCGTGTACTAGCTTCATAACCAGGGGTAACTTACCTAGCCATTTAAGGCTTCAATGTACTCATCTCTCTTATTTAACTAGATGAATCATTACTGCCTTACCTATCTACCTTTGAGAGTTTTATAAAGTCCTTAGTGCTGCATGAATATTAGTGTTATCATCATAATGGATTCTGTTTGTCTCATATTTTTTTGATAGAAGAAGATAGTCTAAGCCAAAAAAAAAAAATTACACTTTAACAGAGAGGAAAATATATGAATATTTAAAGTTCCTCTAACAGTTGATTTTTTAGGGTTAAAATGAAACTTTGGTTGCAAACTTAGTTTTCTCTTTCAGTGAACTAACTGCAAACTGCATCCTTATAACTGCTCTTCAGAACTTCTGATATTATAGAATTCAGAAGAATCCAGCCATGGTTGACTGAGGAAGAGCTGACCACCTGTAGATTCAGAATTCTTCCTTGCTTCTTAAAAATTTCACATGAAAATTTAGTGCCCACTAGAAGACAATGCAAAGGTCAATGTCTCAATTGGCAAAATAAATAATTTTTTTGTTGTCACAAAAAATGAATGTCTATAAGGTCTAGTTATGAAAAAAATGATACAAAGAAATTATAAAAAATATTATAAGACTGAGTGTATATCTATAAAGAAAGAAAAATAAATCTCAATAATTTATTTATAATATACACAAAAAATAATTTGAAATATGAAAGCTAATATTACAAAGTTCCTAAAAGAAAACACAGAAGAATATGTATAACTTGACGACAGGCAAAGATTTCATAGATAGGACAGAGAAAGCAACAACTACAAAAGGAAAAAAAAAGAAATTAGAATTTATCAAAACAATTATTCATCAAATAAAATTAAAAATAGATAGGCAGGGGTGACTGGGTGGCTCAGCCATTAAGCATCTGCCTTCAGCTCAAGTCATGATCCCAGGGTCCTGGGAATGAGCCCTGATCAGCAGGAAGCCAGCTTTTCCCTCTCCTTCTGCTTGTGTCCCCTCTCTCGCTGTGTCTCTCTCCATCAAATAAACATACAAAATCTTTTAAAAAAAGAAATGGATAGGCAAGCCATACCTCTGGCAGAAAATATTCAAAATATATATATATCCCACAGAACCAGTATTTAGGATATGTAAAGAATTTCTACAACTCTAATAAAAAGGCAAACAATCTAATTTTCAAAACATGTAAAAGACTGGAACAAACATTTTACAAAGGAAATATATGTATATGTGAAAAAGCGCTATCATTCACCTTCAGAAAAATGCAAAATAAAGCATCCACACATGAATCACTAACATTAAGATGGTAGTATCACTAAACTGATCTACAGATCTAAAGCAATCCTATCTGAACACAAGTTGACTTCTTTATAGAAATTGACAAGCTAATTCTAAAATTCATATAGAATTACAATAAACCTAGAATAACTAAAATAATTTTGAAAAAGAACAAATAGATAAACTGGACTTTATCAAAATCAAAAACTTTAGTGCATAGAAGACACCACCAAGAAAGTGAAAAGAGAAACCACAGAATAAGAAAAAATACTTTCAAATAATTTACCTGATAAGAAACCTGTATCTAGAATATATAAAGAATGGTTACAACTCAATAATTTTTTAAAAACTGAAAAAAGGGAAGGATTCAAAGATATTTTTCAAAAAAATATATTCAAATGACAAAAGCAAATAAAATAATGTTTAATGTTACTAATCATTAAAGAAATGCAAATCAAAACCAGGGAATACTATTTCACACATACTAAGATGGTGGTGATTTTTTTTTTTTAAAGGAAAATCATAGTGCTAGCAAAGATAGAGAAATAAGAATCTCACACATCACCGTTAGGAAATTGAGATGATACAGCTACTTTAGATAAAGTATTACCTGGCAGTTCCTCATACAGTTAAACATAAAGTTTAACTTTATGTTTATGTTTAACATATAACCCAGAAATTCTACTTGTAAGTATACACTTAAATAACTGAACACACCCCAAATGCCCAACAACTGACAAATGGATAAATGAAATATGGTATAGCCATATAAGGAAATACTATTATTTGGCCATAAAAAATAAACTAGTAAAGTATGCTACAACATGAACGAAGTTGAAAACATTATGCAAAGTGAAAGAAGTCAGTCACAAAAGACCACACATTATATTATCACATTTATCTGACATATCCTTAATATATAACTCTATAGAAATAAAAAGCAGATTTGTGGTTGCTTAGACCTCAGAAGAGGGACAGAGGAAATAAAGGGTTAGAGAGTAATGACTAAAGGGTATGAGGTTTCTTTCTGAGGTGATGAAAGGTTCTTAAACTCAGTGTAATAATGGTTGCACATTTCTGTGAATATACTAGAAAACCATTGAATTCTTTACATTAAATGGATGAATTATATGGTATGTGAATTATGTCTCAATAAAATTATAAAAGCAATTCTTTCCAGAAAAGTAATATATCCTTAATTTATCCAAAGGCTTTCCATTTGTGAGCTATCTGACAAGAATGTCCAATTAACAAACATGAAATACAGAATTCAGAACATGTACATTTAAATAGAGGAGGAGAACTGGGTGAGGACAGGGTTGGGGGGTAGCCTAGAGCCCTCATGCAGCTTAGAGAGAGAGAAAACCCACATAGGACACTGCAGCCAGTAGAATGAAGAGTAAAATCAGCACATCCCAGGAAAAGAGGTACTAAGAAGGGCAAAACTTTACCAGAGAGAACTGCCACACACTTTGCTATGGCCTAGAAGTAGACCTGTTCTGAAATGCCAACCTTGTCAAACAATTTTCATATCCTCTTTAGTGACTGTTGAAGATTTTTGAGAAAACAGGTGATCTACAAATGCCTCTCTTGTGGCAGAGAAAGCCTGCCCTGCAAACTGCTGGAGGAAGGCAAAATGTAATGGCAATACTCTGAAGAAAGAAATGCTTGCATTTAATCTGTCTTTAATCCTGTTAACTAGGACTCAGGCTGTGCATATTACTCAGTACGTAGGAATCCAGTAAGGAACAAAGTCTTTCTTTAAGGTATTTTCCTCTCAAAATCATGGTGCCCAAAGCATATGGAACATTTTGGTACAATAAGGCAAGAAATAAAAGGCATATAAATTGGAAGATAAGAAGTAAAATTATCTTTATTTGCAAATAAAATAATAATCTATGTAGAAAACCTTAAGGAATACACAAAAACTACTAGAGCTAATAAGTGAATTTAGCAAGTTACACAATAAAAGGTCAATATACAAAAAGTGGTTGTATGCCTATATACTAGCAAGGAACAATCAGAAACTAAAATACCATTAACAATGGCATGAAAAAAGTAAACTAAATCTGATAAAAAGGATGTGTAAGACCAATACACTGAAAATTATAAAAAGCTGCCAGGAGAAATTGAAGAGGACCTAAATAAATGGAGGGATATATCACGTTCATAGATCATTATTGTTAAGATGACAATTCTTTCCAAATTGACTAACAGATTCACCTCAATTCCAATCAAAATTCCAGCAGCCCTTTTGTATAAGTTGGAAAGTTGATTCTAATATTTATATGAAAAACAAAGGACCTCACATCACCAAGCAAATCTAAAAGAAAAGAACAAAGTTGAAGAACTTTTCCTATTAAAAGCTTATTATAATCAAGACAGTATGGTATTGGCATAAAAATAGACAAAGAGATCAGTGAAAAAGAATGAAGACTATAGAGGTAGACCCACCATAGACAGAAGATTGATTTCCAACAAATGTGCAAAGGCAAGAAAGGATAAATTTTTTATTGCCTCATGTTTGTATTTATTTATGTATTTTTTGCATTTTGTTTTTTATTTTTCATTATGATCAGTTAGCCAACATATAGTATAAGTTTTTGTTGTAGTGTTCAATGATTCATTAGTTGCCTAAATCTCATCCCAACACTGGGGTAATTTTTTTTTAAGATTTTATTTATTTATTTAGAGAGAGCACATGAGCAGGGGGAGGGGCAGAGGGAAAGGGAGCGAGAGACTCTCAAGCAGACTCCATGCCCAGCATGGAGCTAGAGTGGGGCTCAATTCCGTGAACCTGAAATCATGACCTGAGCTTAAATCAAGAGTCAGATGCTTACCTGAGCCACGCAGGTGCCCCAAGGATAATCTTTTTAAATAAGTGCTGCTGGAACAACTGTCTTTGCATATGCAAAATTTTAACTTTGATCAATATACACCATATATAAAAATTAACTCAAAGTAGATCATAGACCTAAATACAAAACCTAAAAATTATAAAATGTCTGTAGGGAAAAATAGGAGAAAATACTTGTCACTTTGGGTTAAGCAAACTTAGATATAACACTGAAGGCAAAGATAATCCAAAAGAAAAAAAAAAAGATAAATTGAACTTCATCAAAATTTAAAATTTTTCTTTGTCAAGAGACATTATTAAGAAAAAAAACCCACACATTGGGTGAAACTGTATGCAAAACATATAAAAACATATATCTGACAAAAAACTTGTATTTGGAATACATTAAGAACTCTTACAATTCTATAAGACAAATGACCCAATCATTTGGGTTGTCACCAAAAATGATACACAAATGGTGAATGAGTACATGAAAAAGGTGCTCAACATCATTAGCCATTAAAAAAATGAATATTATGCTCCACAAATAAGTGAAACCATATGATAATTGACTCTCTCTGCTTGACTTAGAGAGGAGAAGGGAGTTGGGGGAAATTGGAAGGGGAGGTGAACCATGAGAGACTATGGACTCTGAAAAACAATCTGAGGGTTTTGAAGGGGTGGGGGGTGAGAGGTTGGGGTACTAGGTGGTGGGTATTATAAAGGGCACGAATTGCATGGAGCACTGGGTGTGGTGAAAAATAATGAATACTGTTATGCTGAAAATAAAAAATAAATTTATAAAAAAAAAAAAAAAAAATGAATATTAAAACCACAGTAAGAGATCACTTCATATTCACTAGAATGGTTACAGTTCAAAAAGACTGACTAGGGGCGCCTGGGTGGCTCAGTGGGTTAAAGTCTCTGCCTTTGGCTCAGGTCATGATCCGAGGGTCCGGGGATCGAGCCCCACATCAGGCTCTCTGCTGAGCGGGAGGCATGCTTCCTCCTCTCTCTCTCTGCCTGCCTCTCTGTCTACTTGTAATCTCTGTCTGTCAAATAAATAAATAAAATCTTAAAAAAAAAAAAAAAAGACTGACTATACCAAGTATTGCAAGAATGTGGAAAACTGGAAATCTATTACATATTATGTGGTACAGCCACATTGGAAAACATTTTAGAAATGTCACAAAAAGCTAAACATATAAGGCCCAGCCATTCCACTCCTATTAACCAATAGAAAGAAAACATATGTTCACACAAAAACTTAAAAACAAATGTTCATAACAGCTTTCTTTATAATCACCATTAGCTGAAAACAACTGAAGTATCCCAAAATGTGATATATCCCTAAAATAGAAGACTACTCAACAATAAAAGGTAACAAACTACTGATACACAAAAAGAATCATAGATGAGTCTCAAAATAATTACACTAAGCCAGATAAAAAAAAGTGTACATATTGTACATTCATATATAAAAGTGTGGAAAATGCTAACAATTCATAGTGATAAAAAAAAAAAAACAGATTAGCGATTGCCTCAGTACCAGGATAAAGGGAAGTGCTAAGGGAGGGAGAGATTACAAAGGCAAATGAGAAAATATTTGGAGGTAACTGATAAATTCATTTTCTTAACTGCAAGATGATTTCAAGGGTAAATACATTTTTCAAAACTAATCAAATAGTATAATTCAAATACACAGCTCATAATCCTTCAATGTATACATTACTAAAGCTGTATTTTAAAACTGCAACTACACTTGGAATTTTTTAAATGTGAGGATACTACTAACTGCATTCAATTCCAAGCACCCTCAATGTCTGTTTAGTTTTACAAATCATTAGGTTAAATGCAGTTGCTTCTTGCTATGAAGAACTTTGTAACAAACTTGAAGATATTTTTCAAGTTTGTTACACCAACTAGCAACTGAAGCCAGACAGTCTATGAAGGAAAAATTGGGCAAACCATTAAATTGAATTAGCTTAGTTGGACATTGAATGATCTCTCCCTCTAAGTTCCAAACATTTTGTTCTGAGTGCATAACCTCAATTATATCTACAAAATCTCTTTACAACCTATGCTGAAATATTCATTTTTCCTAATTTTCAAAAACACATTTATTCTTTACAAATGACAGTAACAACTGTACCAACATTGGTACCATCTTGATCTGCTTGTGCCAACGCTTTCAGCTCTGTGAGGTCCCTTTCCAATGATTCCATTCATAAGATCTGTATTTGAAAATCAATTATTTAGGAATGCTTTTCATTTTGTTGGCTTCTTTTTCAATAGTATCTCTTAAATTTAAAAACATAAGAAATTAAAAGATATAACCACAATTATTCTTTTTTTTTTTTTTTGCTGATCTGTTCCTATTTTTCATTTTATTTCATTTAAATTCAATTAATTAACATATACTCTATTAATAGTTTCAGGGTAGAGTTCAGTGATTCATCAGTTGCATATAACACCCAGCGCTCATTATATCAAGTGCCTTCCTTAATGCCCATCACCCAGTTATAACATCCCCCCACTCACCTCCCTTCCAGCAACCCTCACATTGTTTCCTATAGTTAAGAGTCTCTTATAGTTTGTCTCCTCTCTGATTTCATCTTTTATTTTTCCTGCCCTTCCCCTATGGTCCTCTGTTTTGTTTCTTAAATTCCACATATGAGTGAAATCATATAACTGTCTTTCTCTAACTTATTTCACTCCCTTAAGACTCTCTAGCTCCATCTACATTATTGTAAATAGTAAGATTTCATTTTTTTTTCTTTAATAATTTTTTATTTTTTATAAACATGTATTTTTATCCCCAGGGGTACAGGTCTGTGAATCACCAGGTTTACACACTTCAAAGCACTCACCAAAGCACATACCCTCCCCAATGTCCATAATCCCACCCCCTTCTCCCAAACCCTCTCCCCCCAGCAACCCTCAGTCTGTTTTGTGAGATTAAGAGTCACTTATGGTTTGTCTAAGATTTCATTTTTTGATGGCTGAGCAATATTCCAGTGTGTGTGTGTGTGTGTGTGTATCACATCTTCTTTATCCATTCATCTGTCCATGGACATCTGGGCTCTTTCCATAGTTTGGCTATTGTGGACATTGCTACTATAACACTGGGGTGCAGGTGCCCCTTTGGATCACTATGTTTGTACCCTATACCTAGCAGTACAAATTCTGGGTCCTAGGTTATCTCTATTTAACTTTTTGAGGAACCTCCATACTCTTTTCCAGAGAGGCTGTACCAGCTTGCATTCCCACCAGCAGTGTAAGAGGGTTCCCCTTCTCCACATCCTTGCCAACATTTGTTGTTTCCTGACTTGATATAACCACATTTCTTTTTTTTTAAGTGGTTATATCAAGATTTTATTTATATATTTATTTATCTAGCTATCTATTAGAGACAGAGCGCACTAGCAGGTGGAGTGGCAGGCAGAGGGAGGAGCAGAACAAGGAGCCTGATGTGGGACTTGATCCCAGGATCCCAGGGTCATGGCCTGAGCTGAAGGCAGACACTTAACCAACTGAGCCACCCAGGCATCCCCATAACATTTCTTAAGTGGTTATTTACTCTTCACTATTTAACCAACAGCTATATAGATATTCTGATCTATTTATTTTAAAAGTAAAAATCCAGGTAGTAGAAATCATATTTTGTTAAGTTATAAACTGTCATTCTCACTCATCTTCAATCCTTTATTCTCTTTCCATCCTCTTTAGAATTTGCCACTTCTGGCACATACCCCATACACAAAGGCTCAGTCAATAGATTTCCATTAAAAAGGTAAAAGGAAAGCTTATTACTTAGTAATGTTTGATAGTACCAACATAAAATTAAGAAATATAAATACCTGCTTTTAAAAAGGTGTTAATAGAGTGCCACTTTTTTTTTTTAATTTAGCACTGTGTTGATACTGTGGTTTTAAGCCTTTTTTTTTTTTTTTAAGATCTTATTTATTTATTTGACAGAGAGAGATCACAAGTAGGCAGAGAGGCAGGCAGAGAGAGAGGAAGGGAAGCAGGCCCCCTGCTGAGCAGAGAGCCCGATGTGGGACTCGATCCCAGGACCCTGAGATCATGACCTGAGCCGAAGGCAGCGGCCTAACCCACTGAGCCACCCAGGCACCCCAAGAGAGTGTCACTTTAATAAAAAAATTTAAATATATAAATATATGTAATATCTGGTATTAATTTTTTATTTTAAAAACAATTGCTTAGACAGTATTATGCTAAGTGAAATAAGTCAGTCAGACAAAGATAAATACTGCATGGTTTCACTCATATGTGGAATTTAAGGAACAAAACAAATGAGCAAAGGTTAAAATAGAAAAAGGCCAACCAAGAAACAGACTCTTTTTTTTTTTTTTTTAAAGATTTCATCCACTTATCTGACAGAGAGAGAGATCACAAGTAGGCAGAGAGGCAGAGACAGAGAGAGGAGGAAAGCTGGCTCCACACCGAACAGAGAGCCTGATGCGGGGCTCGATCCCAGGACCCTGGCATCATGACCCAAGCCAAAGGCAGAGGCTTAACCCACTGAGCCACTCAGGCACCCCAAGAAACAGACTCTTGAGAGAACAAACTGAGGGCTGCTGGAGGGGAAGCGGGGGGATGAGTTAAATATGTGTTGGCGATTAAGGACTGCACTTGTTCTGATGAGCACCAGGTGTGGTATATAAATGTTATATCCCTCAACTTGTGTACTTGAAACTAATATTGCACTGTATTTGACTAACTGGAATTTAAATAAAAACTAAAAAATACTTTCTTTGAAAAAATATATAAAAATAAAAAGACTTAAGGTTTGGTGAGGGAGGAGAAGTGAAAGGACAAGAGAGAGGAAAGTAAAAAAGAAGATAAAGCAGCAGCTTAGACTGAAGATCCATATAGCCCAGGGCATGGAAAATGTGTGTTCAATAAACATTTGTTGAATAAATACATAAATGAGCAAGTCCGATTTCCCTGCTGTCTAATCATCTACCTCTACTTTAGTTTGCTAGCATCACACCCATCTTATGGCTTTTTATTGTCTCCTGAGCAGCAAAAAGTGTGAGATTCCCTCAAAACTCAGAGACATACTATGGTCAATTAAGCTATTTTGGTTAGTAAGTACAGAACTTATACACATAATAAAAAAGGATTTGATCAAGGATAATACTGTTTAGTTAAAAATAAAATCCTGGGTACAGTTAGTCAAGCATCCCATAGACTCTTTGTTTTGGCTCAGGTTGTGATCTCAGGGTCATGAGATAGAGCCTTGCATCAGGCTCCGGCTCAGTGTGGAGTCTATTTGAGACTATCTCTGCCTCTCCCTCTGCCAGTCCTCCCCGCAACTCCTCACCCCCACCTCTGCATGCTTGCTGTCTCTATCTCTAAATAAATAAATAAAATCTTTATAATAAATAAATAAATAAAATCTTAATGATAAATGAATAAATAAATAAAATCCTAGTTAATTGCTTTCAGGTCCACTGTGAGAAGTGCCATCATTTTAGACATGATAAGGTTTATGTATACCAACCAGAGACTTATCATCATGAATCTGCAGAATGTCTGCACTATAAAATATAGAAATTTATTATATTTTCATGTATATAAAGTAACTAATTATCCAAATAGGTAAGTATGCCATGGACAATACATTTTGCGGGTATATTTAAACAAATTACTGAATGATGAAGGAAAAATAATTAAATTTTCCAATAACATAAACTGGTATTCTTGACATGCTTAAAAGGCTTTAGCCATTTCCACTCTTAAACTTTCCTCTGAATCTGTATAAATACTATACTTTGAGCAAGTCCCTTTCCCATAGCTAATACAAAGATAATATTTGGCTCAGTATGTCTAAATTATCACAGACTTTGAATTTTTACAAGATACGACACACATGTTAGAACTATGTTTGAATTGCATCATGAAGCCCCAAGGTTTAGATGCTCACTTACCTCGTACTTTAAAATATTTCACATGGTTTGCCACAACCTCGGTCACACTTTCACCCAGACAGGTTTTCACACCATTAGGAAACAGAATAGATCGCCTTCTTCTCAGCAACCACTGTTTCTCAGTTTCTCTGTGGTCCAGAGGTAGTTTCCTTTCAGTAGAAGGAGAAGTGTCTGTGGATTCTGAGTCAGTCAGGAAAAAAGAAACTGTACTCTTGGGTTCTTGGATATCTTCTAAAGACATGTAGGTTTGTGCTACAGAGTGAAAGCATAGACAAGTCTTCTGATAATGAACAAATATACAGTATGAAAGGTAACAAATAAAAACAGACTTTTGTGCCGTATTTCAATTTTAAAGTCATGATCAGACTACAGACATGTATGCCTTAAGAGTGGAGGAGTGAGCTGTCAATTCTTTTCCATCTAACTCCTACTCCTTTATTTCAAGATTCTTGGTTATTGAAATAACTATATATCCAATTGCAACACAAGAAATAAGAGGAAGTAAGTCCGAAGTAGAAATTACTAAAGAAAAAAACCAAAATTATTGGAGAGATTTTAAAAGTTTAAATGAAGCAATAACAAACACTAAAATAATAGCATTTGGTTCAACTTCTTACAACAGTTGTCTCATATAATATTATTTTTAAAGAGATTATAATACAAATATAAGGAAAAAATATATAGATTTTTAAATACCTGTTAATGATGTAAGGTTTCCTTCTATCACGACAAATATCAAAATACCCAGAGAAATCTTCCCCAAATGAGGAAACATAATCATTTGGGCCAAAATCAAAGGAAATGAGAAGAAACCAAAATCCTTAACTTGAACACCCGAAAAGACTTGAAACTTTCAGTAACAAATTATTATAAGAAAAGTCTAACATTTAAGAGTTTATACTTGAGAAATGACAAACATTCCAAAACCATTATAAATTAGCTAAATAAAAACGGTGTCCTTTCAAAATACCTGTCACTTCTTTCCTGAAATAACCAGCACAGCTACGAAAGCGGAAGAGATAAGCTAATTAGAACAGATGGGGAGAGACAATTTCTTTATTCTAATCTACCCAGCTAAGCTCTTTACGGCTCTTTCTTTGCCTTTAACAAAGAGTCCACTTAAAAATACTCTTTCACATATGATTCACAGAGTTTCACAATTTTTATGAATCTAGTGGTTGAACATGACAGATTCACAAATTCTCTGGGGTCTTCTAGGGTCTATGATTTGTTTTTTGTTTTTTGTTTTTTTAAGATTCATTTATTTATTTATTTTGAGAGAGAGAGAGAGTGGGGGTGGGATGGAGGCAGAGGGAGAGAGAGTCTCGAGCAGAACTCCAAGCTGAATGCAGAGCTCAACTCCGGACTTGATCTCACCACCCTGAGCTCACAACCTGAGCCAAAACTAAGAGTCAGAAGTTCAACCAACTGCGACACTCAGGTGCCCCTAGGACTTATGATATGTAAGAAAAAGATTTACAAGCCCAAACTGACTATACCTATCTACTTCAGAAATACAGAGCTAGGTACAAAACTAACTTTAGCTAGTTTTCCTGGAGCTATTTCTTTTCGGCATAATTACTATCATGTAAATTTTTCTCCTTGATAAAAAATTTGAAAATCAGGGATGCCTGGGTGGCTGAGTCGGTTGTGTCTGCCTTCAGTCCAGGTCATGATCATCGTGCTCCTTGTTCAGAAGATAGCCAGCTTCTCCCTCTGCCTGCTGCTCCCTTTGCTTGTGCTCTCTCTGACAAGTAAATAAAATCTATTTAAAAAAAAAGAAATTTGAAAATCTTTGGTTATAACCACTTAACGTCATCTTCTGTATTTATAAAATGGGATAGGAATAGTAAACCTAACCCATGATGGGTTATTGTGAGGATTAAGTTAGTAAATACACAGAAAATGCTTAGAATATTGCCTGATACATACTAAGCATACAATAAAAATGATAGCCACATGATAACTGTGTTAGCTAGTAAACATGAGGCCCGGTGTGTTTATGTACATGAGGAACTCCTAGCCAAGAAAGGGTATCTTTAAGGGGGGTGGGGTTATGGACATTGGGGAGGGTATGTGCTTTGGTGAGTGCTGTGAAGTGTGTAAACCTGGCGATTCACAGACCTGTACCCCTGGGGATAAAAATATATGTTTATAAAAAATAAAAAATTTAAAAAAAAAAAAGAAAGGGTATCTTTTACCACAATAGGACCAGATAAAATTCTTTGTATTAGGACAGTTGTTTTTATCAAATAAACCTAGTAGAAAGCAATTAAATTCATCAAAGTCCCTGGGAAAGCTAGGATTTACTATCAAATAGCACTGGATTTACATCTTACATCATGTACCTCTAGTGAAGTTTTCTGGGGGCGGGGGGGAGGGGACTGTTTGGTAAAGATCTAAAGCACATTTCTCTTGAGAAACCTAAAGTAGTCCTGACCCCAATTTCTTCAGTCCCCAAAAGGGATGCACTCAGTTGTAAAAGAAGAGACCAGCTGGGTGGGTGTAGACCATACCAACATAAGGAAGCCTGATACCCACAAAAGCCTGTCTTTTATTGGCCTCTAGGCAAAGTTTCCAAATTTCTCTAAGGACAAGTTCAGTTACAAGGGACTCTATAGAAGGAAGGAAAAAACACATGTTTTCCAATACCATTTTATATACTTCTGGTCAAGCAGGCTTTCAAAGTATGCATGTCTACTCACAGTTCTCCCATACCAGGCATAGTTCAACAATTAGAGGTCATTTTCACAATTAAAAAAAAATATTGAATACAAATGACATTTTATATTTATTTTAGCCCAGTACATTTCTAAAGAAACACTAGTGATAATAAAGAAAACTCAAGATAATTTGCTATGAAGAAAAGGCTTAAGCTTGGTGTTAAGCCAAAAGCAATTACAGCATAAGTGAATAACTTTATATGATTAAAAAGTAGGTGACACTGGAAGATGAGGACAGCACATAGACTGGAACCAGATTAGAAAGGGCTCTGTATGAGCCCTTTTTTCCCCCCATAACATAAAAAGAAAACAAGCTGATTATAAGAGGCACTAAACTTTTTCTAAGTCTTGCTTAGATAGGAGTCAAACAAACCAAAAAAAAAGCTCCTCCCTTTTTTTCCCATATTTTTTCCCATAACATAAAAAGAAAACAAGCTGATTATAAGAGGCATTAAACTTTTTCTAAGTCTTGCTTAGATAGGAGGCAAACAAACAAACAAAAAAAAACTACTCCTTTTTTTTATCCCAAGAGTTGTAAATTAAAAATAGTATTATCTTCTCTGAAAAGACTTTCCCTGTCCAGTGACAACCCTCTTACTATCTTTCTACCACTTCTCACTCACACACACACACACACACACACACACACACACAACTAGGATAAACTCTCTCCTGAGCTTCCAAGAAAGTCTATTACAGTTTTTACCAGGAATATTAAAACTATTCATATGTTCATTTCTCCCACTTGACTATAAATGACTCAAGAACAAAAGCTGGGGTTCATTTTTTTGTACCTAGCAAATTGCCTACTAATAGATACTCTAAAAATGTTTCCTGAATGAACAAATTAACTATATGCCTGTTAAAGAAGAAAGAAAAATTAATCTAAGCATCAGTTATATGATATGAACTGGAAATCATAAATTTGAAAATTTATTTCTAAGAATGGCTCATGTTTCTTAAGAAAAGAATATTACGCCTTGATTTAATGAATTGGAAACGTGTTTAATATAAAATGTTGATAATCAACGCATCATTTCCACATGAATTTAGGAAAATGAATTTCAAACAATCTTCAAAACATGATAAAGGACAGTGGTACCTTTGAAAAACATACAAACAAAAAGTTAAGAAGTCACAAGAAGATGTATTACACACTTGCTTTCCCAAAATTAGATGTATGAAATAATTAATAGTCTTTTTAAAAAGTCCCCTCCCATACACACACAAGTTGGGAATGAAAACATGTAATTATAACCATCTTTATAAGAAATCTCCAAAAGACAAATATCTTTAACAATATAAAGATGATGACAAGATTAACAAAAACTCAAAAACACTGAGGATTAACTGACAAATTCAAATACACATGATTTTGAAATAAAGTGTTCCAACTTTTAGCTTTATCTTAAATTGCCTTTGCTTCACTGCTTTATATACAGTTAACAATATAAATCCAAGAGATGCTTAAAACAGAAGATCAAAATAACTCTTAGAAAACATGTTTCTTATCTGAGAAAATACAGTATCATTGTCCCCTCAAAATTTTCCTGATAACATCAAAAGCTTGTGAAGTCTTTAGCCATGTAATACCACCATCATCACATGAATTCAAAACTGTTACCTGAACATTTAATAAAAACTTAAGCTCCATGGGGATCATAGATCTCTAAAAACTACAATTTAAAAATATAAAAGCAATTCTAGCAATCTGGCTTTTGCAGATGAATACTGGGTAAAGAGTTATAAAATTATATATTTAGTTCTAACAATTAATAAATAAGATTTTGAGGGTATTTTTAATTAAAGTTATGAGGACACCCATTTTATCTTCTACACTTACAGAAACTGTATACATACATTCTAAGGTATCAGAATAGGATAGAAGTCAATATTGATAAAGCTATACCTCAAATAAACTAATTGAGCTACATATGTAATTTTTATAAATCTGTTTTGGACAGTTAAAATTTTTTTGTTCCAAATTTCATTCTGAATGAATGAACTAAATTCTCAGATCCCCACATACGACATCAAAAGAAAAAGAAAACATATAACAATTTACAGCAGAGTAACGGTTCCATTCAGCAACTGAGAAAAAAAAGCTGCGCTTTGAAAGAGTCATTTTTTTTCATCTTCCTAACATTGTGTCTTCTTTTACACTATACAGAAGGGATGCCGTAAATGGCATTTTCTGAAGCCTTAATACTAAATTCTTCTTTAAAAAAATACACAGTATTCATACTGCATGCTTGAGCTGCAAAGAAGAGAATTACAATATAATGTGACTTGCCAACAAACTTGACAAGCACTGGGGCTGGCACCAGGGAGGACCTAACTCCCCTCAACTCCCAGTTATATGGAAGTACAGACCACATAGTTTTATTATCTACAAAAACAATCCCACATTTACATATGCTATTGCATAATCAGAAACATTTAATCAGAAAAATATCAAATATTTATGAAATTTTAATTTCTATCTAATAAGTTTATCTATACCACCCCATTTTCCACTGCATCTATGAGATCTCAACAATCTAATAATATATCTTATATATTTTAGATACTGTTCAATGACTTATAAAACTACCACAAGTTATTTTCTTCTCTGTGAGCTGACTAACACAAATGCTGATAAGCGGCTTTCCAGTAATCTTATAGAACATCTGTGTCATGTTTGTACAGATTAACTAGCTACTGCTGCCCTTCTGTTGCTGTAAATGAAGTTTCAAAATGAGCTCTCGAATATCTTCCCGCTTGGTCTTTATTACATGACGAGGAAACCATTTCTCCAAATGAATTGGAAGTTCAAAATTAACAATAGGATCCTAATGAAAGAAAAGAAAGAATGCAATCACTTTAGCAGTACAATTCAAATTTGTTTTTATTTCATTTTACAAGAAATGAGAAATTGCTAGCTTTTTAAAATAATGGCTTTACTGAGATATAATTCATATAATATATAATTCACCTAAACCTATGTATTACCATTCCTCCCCAACTATATGAAAAGTTCTAACTATATACTATAATCCTTATGTGCTAAAAGTGCCTTCAGTACTAGTCAAAAATACTCTACTCCTATACCCATTTTCATGAACACCACACCAAAAAATGGGGCTGGCTGCCAGGACAACCAACAATGCAATTAGAGGGCTAGAACTTCCAGTCTCAACCCCCCGGCCTACAGATAGTGGAGAGGGGCTTCACAAATAATGTTGGTAATGACTGAAGTAATGAGTAGACAGTTTAAAAAGCAAACAGTGACTCCTTGCTTTTAAAATTTCTTCCTTAATACAGCTACTTATAGTATCACTGATGAGCTAGAAAGTTTAACACTCATGCTTATTTTTGTATTTATCTAGCTTATGGTTTTCTGAGCTTCTTGAGTATATGGGTCTTCTATTTTTTTTTTTTTAAGATTTTATTTATTTATTTGAGAGAGAGAATGAGTGCTTGCACAGAAGGAAAGTGAGGGGGAGAGTGAGAGGGAGAAGCAGACCTCCTACTGAGCAAGGAGCCTGTCGCAGGACTCAATCACAGGACCCTGAAACCATGACCTGAGCAAAAGGCAGACGCTTAACCGACTGAGCCACCCCGGTGCCCCAATATATGGGCCTTTTAGTTTTGAAATTTTTTCTTCACATTTTTGTCTGCCTTTCTCTCTCCCAACCTAATCCTTCTGGAACTCTAATTACATGTAAATTACGTTTTTTGACCTGTATCACACTTGTCTTTTATATTCTGATCTCTATGTTCTTTTTTTTCTCTTTGAAATATAGTGGAATTCCTTCCATTGCCCTTTTTTTTTAAAGTTCTAATCCTGTCTTCTGCTGCATCCAAGTCTGCTACTAAACCCAACTAATAAGTTCGTTTTACTTTTTCTTCTAAGTTTTTATTTATATTCCCCTTAGCTAACATACAGTGTAATAATAGTTTCAAGTGCAGGATTTAGTGATTCACCACATATCTACAACACCCAATGCTTATCACAGAAATGCCAGTAAGTTCTTAATTTCAGATATATTATTCTGCATTTTCAGCTCTAGAATATCCACTTGATTTTTTAGTAGATTCCATCTCTATCCATTTTGTTCATCTTTGACTGTTTTCTCTAACATATTATTCAAACCATTTAAAAATTCTTCTCTGTTAAATAACTCCAATATCTGGATTATATGTGGTTTAATTATTTTCTTTCTTGATTAACTGTAATATTTTCTTGCTCACCCAGTAATTTGTGATTATATCCTACTAATTGTGAATAAAAAATTTATTTACATCTTTACATACCTTAAAAAAGCTCTCCACATATTGCAGTAAATATACTCCACAATCACTGCTATTATCTTGTTTAGGAACTTTAGGGCATAGGTCCACCATGTTTGTTTTGCTGAATTCACGATGAGTTTTTCGTTTAACTTCCCATTCTACCTCTAAATACCTTGAATCATCAAAAAGTAGAGTGATTCTAGTAGAAATCCCTTTACTATTACTATTCAACACAAAGAAAAACATTTGCTGCCAGATGTGTTGCCTCAAGTCAAAGTTCCAAATTTAACAGTACAAGTGTTTTAAGGCTTTAAGTGTTACTACTTAAAATTATCTGAGTTTCAGACTAAAATCTAGACTTTTTTCAACAACTCAACTTCATAACTCATATACATAAACTCATTTATATTATGAAGTAAACTGATAAATTATCTTAAAACTTTAGCTGGAAGCTATTTCCAGATCCTATAGTAAATTACAAAATTATACACATACACACACATACACACACACACACGTGCACACACAAGTAATAAAAATATGAAAAAGTTCTTATTTTTTCTAAAATGATATTTTTGATAATCATTAATATCTGCAATGTTCCTTTGTAAAATTACACTTATTGTTCAGTTATGAATGCAAATTCTGAATTTTCTTTCAATATATACAAGTTAATATTTGAGAAATATTAATACTTGAATATTAACATACATGGGGATATATATGATTGATTATGTTTGTAGACTTCATCTAAATACGTAGTAAAATACAATTCATGGCATAGTCTTTTCAGTAATTCTTACAGTAACTTCAAAATTATTGAGATTTTAGGTAACAGAATGAGGGTAAAACTGTCATTACTTACTCTCGTAAATTCTGAACTGTGTTTTGTATAGAAGCAGCTTTCAAGGAATCTAGTATGAGAATGCATGGCCTATGAAAAGCAAAAAAAGAAATCAAGGTGTACATATCTGCATATGGAGTAAATTTAAATATCTGAAAAAACTATTATTACAGCATAGCATGTACCTACCTTTTACACATTTTCTTTGGTACTGATGGATTTGTCTCTGTACTCTGAAATAATAGGCATTTTTATGACTTTACAATTAAAACCAATTTCAATAAATTAATATGCAGTTACTCTTTAAAATGTTTGAAATACTCTGAAATTCAAATTTCAAGTAAGAGCTCTTTTCATCATCTAAAGTGAACCAATGTCATTTTTTTCAGAAATTCACTGATTTATGTTCTTACACTGGTGAGAGTATCTTATATATACACTTTTACATGTGGCCTCAAGAAGTTATGGCACTTTAACATGGCCTAAAAACAACCTAGAATTCTAACTACTTCTAGAGTCCCCATCTTAAGCAAAGATGAACAAGTTAATTTAATCTACCCTTATCTACATTTTCTAACTCAACATATGCTGTTGGTGGAGACAAATTTGAGAAACAACAGATCAAACTTCAAGCAGATTTCTTTAATGAAATCTTCTCAGTACCTTTATTATTCTAATGTAACCGTGAATCTTTAAGAGAGGACTAAGACATAGGATTTACCCAACTGACCTTATAATCCTTTTATCATAATCTGCATCTTAGAACAAGTGTTCCCAGGAACCTAATTTGGAAGGCTGTTTCTTTCTTCTACTTCTTTTTTTTTAAGATTTTATTTATTTATTTGAGGGAGAGAAAGAGACTGTGGGGAGGTGAGGGAAAAAGGAAGGGCTTGATCCCAGCACCCTGGGATTGTGACCAGAGCTGAAGGTAGATGCTTAACCAACTGAGCCACCCAGCCACTCCTGGGAAGCCTATTTCTATAAGCAAGAAGAAACTCCCCAATCATGTCACTGTTACAGCAGAAAAGGAAACTTCTTTTCTTCTGTCCACCCTATACCGGTAAGGGTAAAGAAATAAGCCTATGCCAGGATAGCAAGGCAAGGCTACTGCTCTCTGTACCTACCAAAAAAAAAAAAAATCACTAGGTGGTTACTTTGGTCAATTAAGACACCAAAACTAGACCATGCATGCCAGTTTGGAGGACTATAAAAGAAAAGTTAACAAAACACAAAAATGTGGAGCCTAAACAACATATGACTAAACAACCAATGGGACAACAAAGCAATCAAAGAGGAAATCAAAAATATACATGGAGACAAATGAAAATGAAAACAAAACAGTCCAAAATCTTTGGGATGCTACAAAAGCAGTTCTAAGAAGTTAGTTTATAGCAATATAGGCCTACCTCAAATAAACAAAATTTCAAATAAACAATCTAACTTTACACCTAAAGAAACTAGAAAAGAAAGAGCTAACAAAGCCCAAAGCTAGAAGGAAGGAAATAATACAAATCAGGGTGGAAAGGTGGTGGGTATTAGAGAGGGTATGGAGCATGGAGCACTGGGTGTCGTGCAAAAACAATGAATACTGTTATGCTGAAAATAAATAAATACATAAATTTAAAAATAAAAAAATAAAAACAAAACACAAAACAAAACAAAATTCTTTCATCCTTTTAATAAAAAAAAGGAAATTAATTAAATTAAAACTAAAAAGAAAAACAACAGAAAAGATTAATGAAACCAAGAGCTGGGTCTTTGAAAATAGAAACATAATGATAAACCTTTACCCATAATCATCAAGAAAAAAGAAAGACAATTCAAATAAAATCAGAAATGAAAGATGAGACGTAACAACACCCAATAAATATGAAGGATTATGAAAACTTACATGCCAATAAATTGGAAAACCTACAAGAAATGAATAAATTCCCAGAAAGACACAATCTTCCGATACTGAATCAGAAAGAAATAGAAAATCTGAACAGACCAATTACTAGTAATGAAACTAAATCAGTAATCAAAAAACAATCAAAAAGTTGATGACCAGATAGATTCATAGATGATTCTACTGGACATTTAAAAAAGAGTTAGGGAAACCAGGGTGGCTTGGTCAGTTAAACAATCAACTCTTGGTTTCAGCACAGCCTATGATCTCAGGATCATGAAATCAAGTCCCACATTGGGTTCTGCACTCAGTGTGGAGTCTGCTTATCCTTCTCTTTCTGCTCCTCTCCCTGCTTGCTCTCTTTCTCAAAAATAAATAAATAACTAAAAAAAAAAATAAAGAAGAGTTAGTATCTACTCTCCTCAAACTATCCCCAAAAAATAGAAGGAAAGCTTCCAAACTCATTCTATGAGGCTAGCATTACTTTGATTCTGAAACCAAAGGCACCACAAAAAAAGAAAACTACAAGCCAATATCTCTGATGAATACAGATGCAAAAATCATCAACAAAATACTAACAAACTGAATTTAACACTACATTAAAAAAATCATTCACCTCAATTAAGTGGAATTTATTCCAGGTATGCAAGGATGGTTCAGTATCCACAAATCAACCAAGATAACACATCCCTCTAACAAATTAAAGGATAAAAACCATATGATCATCTTAATAGATGTGGAAAAAGCACTGGACAAAATTCAACATCCACTCATGGTGAACACTCTTTATGATGAACACTCTCAACAAAGTGGGCTTAGAGGGAACATAGCTCAACAACATCATAAAGTTCATGTATGATGGCCCATAGCTAACAACATACTTATGAGGAAACGCTAAAAGCTTCTCCTCTAAGACCAGGAACAAAGATGCTCATTCTCACCACTTTTATTCAACATAGTACTGGAAATCCAACAATCAGACAAGAAGAGAAATAAAAAGCAACCAAACTGGTAAGGTAAAAGTAAAACTGTCACTATATGCAGATGACACACTATATACAGAAAAACATTAAGACTGTACCAAAAAACTATTAGAATTCATAAATGAAAAGAGTAAAGTTGTAGGATAAAAATTAAAATACAGAAATTGGTGCATTTCTATACACTAATATCAAAATAGCAGAAATAGAAACTAAGAAAACAACTCATTTATTATACCAAAACACTCACGCACAAAAATTTAGGAATAAACAACCTCACAGGTGAAAGATCTATACTCTAAAAATGTAAAATACTCATGAAAGATATTGAAGACAAATAAACAAGTGGAAAGACATAACATGTTCACAGATCTGGAGAATCAATGTTGTTAAAATGTCCATACCACACAAAGTACTCCTCAGATTCAATGCAATCCCTATCAAAATACCAATATTATTTTTCAAAGAACTAGTAAAAATAATCCTAAAATTTGTATAGAGCCACAAAAGATCCCAAATAATCAAAGCAATCTTGAGAAAGAAGAACAAAGTTGGAGGTATCTTAACCTCAGATTTCAAGCTATACTACAAAGATACAGTGATCAAAACAGTATAGTCCTGCCACAGAAGAGACACACAGATCAATGGAATAGGATAGAGAGCCCAGGAATAAACCCACACCCACATGGTCAATTAATCTATAACAAAGAAGGCAAGAATATACAATGAACAAAAGATAGCCTCTTCAATTAAATGGTGTCAAGAAAACTGGACAGCTATGTGCAAAAGAATGAAACTGGATCACTTTCTTACACCATACACAAAATTCAATTCAAAATTAAAGACCTAAATGTGAGACCTGAAACCATAAACCTACTTCAAGAAAACACAGGCAGTACTCTTGGACATCAGCCTTAGCAACATTTTTCGAGATCTGTCTCCTTAGGCAAGGGAAACCAAAACAAAAAGATACTATTGGGACTACATCAAAACAAAAAGCTTTTGTACAGGAAAATAAACCATCAACAAAATGAAAAGGCAACATAATGAATGTGAGAAGATATTTGCCAAAGACAGATCTGATAAGGGTTAATTTCCAAAATACATAGAGAGCTTATACAATTTAACACACACACTTAAGTCCAATTAAAGATGGGCAAAGGATCTGAATAGACATAAGACCTACAGATGACCAACAAACACAAGAAAAAATTTCTACATCACTAATCATTAGGGAAATGTAAATGAAAAGCATAATGAAACACTACCTTACACCTGCCAGGAGGGACTAAATCAAAAAGACAAAAATAACAAGTGTTGGGGAGAATGTGAAGAAAAAGAAATCCGCATAAACTGTTGGTAAGAATGTAAATTGGTTTTCTACAGCCACTGTGAAAAACAATACATTTTCCTCAAAAAATTAGAAAAAGAAATACCATACAATCCAATAATTCCACCACTTGGTGTTTATCCAAAGAAAGTGAAAACACGTATTTGAAAAGATATGTGCACCATAATGTTTATTGCAGTATTATTTACAATAGCCAAGATATGAAAGCAGTCCAAGTGCCCATCAACAGATGAATGGATAAAGAAGATGTACACACACACATACACACACACACACAGAGGAGTATTAGAAATAAAAAAGAATGAAAGTCTGTTATTGGCAATGATGTGGAGGGAGCTAGAGGCTATTACACTAAGTGAAATACGTCAGATTGAGAAAGACAAATACCATAAGATTTCACTCATATGTGAAATCTAAAAAAAAAAATTAATAAACAAAAAGCAGAATCAGACCTATAAATACAGAGAACATAGAGAAATACAGAGGAGCGGAGCATCAGGGGATGGACAAAATGGGTGAAGGGGGAGTGGGAGAGTCAGGCTTCAGTAATGGAATAAATAATCATAGATATAAAAGTCACAGCATAAGGAATATGATCAGTGACACTGCAATAGCACCGTATAGTGAAGATGGTGGCTATATACCTGCAGTAAACGTAGCATGACATTTAAAATTGTCAAATCACTATGTTGTACATCTGAAACTAATGTAGTACTGTATGTCAAACTACACCCAAAAAAATAATTTTTAAATATATATCTTTTTTATATAACATATATAAATATATATTGAATATATATAAATTTATATATATTTAGGTTTAGATTACTAATTACACTAGCTTAAAAAAATGCTAACATGATGAAGAATAAAAGTACATCTGAAGGTGCGTTTGGGTGGCTTGGATGGTGGGAATCTGCCCTTGGCTCTGGTCATGACCTCCAGGTCCTGGGATCAAGCCTCACATCAAGCTCCTGGCTGGCTCAGTGTGGACCCTAATTCTCCCTCTCCCTCTCTCTGTCTCTCTCAAATGAATAAATTTAAAAAAAAAAAACTTAAAAAAAATACTCTGAAAAGGAACCAACCAAAATGAACTAACAAATTACTGAATAAACAAATAAAAATAGTTAAAATAAGCTACACAAATGCAAGAAGAATGATAATTTCTCTTATTCTGTTTCCTATCCCCATAAAAATATATCAAAGAACCATAAAACAACACATTTATTATGGCCCAACAATATCCATCATATATAATACTACATGTGGAAAACCCAAAGACCCCAAAGACTCCACTCCAAAACTGCTAGAACTTGCACAGGAATTCAGTAAAGTGTCAGAATATAAAATCAGTGCACAGAAATCAGTTGCATTTCTTTACACCAACAACAAGACAGAAGAATGAGAAATTAAGGAGTCAATCCCATTTACAATTGCACTCAAAACCATAAGATACCTAGGAATAAACCTAACCAAAAAGGCAAAGAATCTGTACTCAGAAAACTATAAAGTATTCATGAAAGAAATTGAGGAAGACACAAAGAAATGGAAAAATGTTCCATGCTCATGGATTGGAAGAACAAATATTGTGAAATGTCTATGCTACCTAAAGCAATCTACACATTTAATGCAATCCCTATCAAAATACTATCACTTTTTTCAAAGGAATTGAACAAATAATCCTAAAATTTATATGGAAGCAGAAAAGACTTCAAATAGCCAGAGGAATATTGAAAAAGAAAGCCAGAGTTGGGGGCATCACAATCCAGACTTCAAGATCTATTACAAAGCTGTCATCATCAAGATAGTATGGTACTGGCACAAAAACAGACACACAGAGCAATGGAACAGAATAGAGAACCAGAAATAGACCCTCAACTCTAGGGTCAACTAATCTTCGACAAAGCAGGAAAGAATGTCCAATGGAAAAAAGACAGCCTCTTCAACAAATAGTGTTGGGGAAATTGAACAGCCACATGCAGAAAAATGAAATTGGACCACTTCCTTACACCACACATGAAAATAGACTCAAAATGGATGAAAGACCTCAATGTGAGAAAGGAATCCATCAAAATCCTTGAGGAGAACACAGGCAGCAGCCTCTTCGACCTCAGCCATAGCAACTTCTTCCTAGGAACGTCACCAAAGGCAAGGGAAGCAAGGGCAAAAATGAACTATTGGTAATTCATCAAGATCAAAAGCTTTTGCACAGCAAAGGAAACAGTTAACAAAACCAGAAGACAACTGACAGAATGGGAGAAGATATTTGCAAACGACATATCAGATAAAGGGCTAGTATCCAAAATCTATAAAGAGCTTAGCAAACTCAACACCCAAGAACAAATAATCTAATCAAAAATGGGCATAAGACATGAACAGACATTTCTGCAAAGACATCCAAATGGCCAACAGACACATGAAAAAATGCTCCACATCACTTGGCATCAGGGAAATACAAATCAAAACCACAATGAGATACCACCTCACACCAGTCAGAATGGCTAAAATTAACAAGTCAGGAAATGACAGATGCTGACGAGGATGCAGAGAAAGGGGAACCCTCCTACACTGTTGGTGGGAATGCAAGCTGGTGCAGCCACTCTGCAAAACAGTATATGGATTCCTCAAAAAGTTGAAAATAGAGCTACCCTATGACCCCAGCAATTGCACTACTGGGTATTTACCCTAAAGATACAAACGTAGTTATCCAAAGAGGCACGTGCACCCAAATGTTTATAGCAGCAATGTCCACAATAGCCGAACTATGGAAAGAACCTAGATGTCCATCAACAGATGAATGGATAAAGAAGATGTGGTATATATATACAATGGAATACTAAGCAGTCATTAATAGAAATGAAATCTTGCCATTTGCAATGACGTGGATGGAACTAGAGGGTACTATGCTTAGCGAAATAAGTCAATCAGAGAAAGACAACCATCATATGATCTCCCTGATATGAGAAACTAGAGATGCAACATGGGGGATCTGGGGGGTAAGGAAAAGAATAAATGAAACAAGATGGGATCGGGAGAGAGACAAACCATACAAGATTCTTAATCTCGCAGAACAAACTGAGAGTTGCTGGGGGGCGGGGGGCGGTTGGGAGAGGGTGATGGGGGTATGGACACTGTGGGGGGTATGTACTGTGCTGAGTGCTATGAAGTGTGTAAACCTGGCAATTCACAGACCTGTACCCCTGGGGTTAAAAATATATGTTTATAAAAAAAATTTTTTAATTTAAAAAAAATCAATATCCATCATAATCCATACCTCCACTATGCCCTATTTTATAGATAAAATTATGACATTCAAGGGTTTTCCCTCTTTTATACCTAAAAGAATATACTTACTTGGGAATCTTCTGTGCCCAAAGACAGTGTTGAAGCAGTATGTAGATCATTATCTGGTTAGAAATAATAAAGCAGTTATAAGTGTTTATTTATGTCTAATGCAAAATCTTTAAATGTGGTTTGGGTCAGTATTAATGATAATGGCTATTAATAATTCTGCTTACTGCTTAGACTACAGCTATTAAAAACATAATTTTCATTTTTTTTCTCAAAAAAGTGAGCTTATTTGCATACTTAATTAAGATTTGTGTTGTAACATAAGAAAAATCATGGAAAAATTTTAAGAGACCTGATATTACCTAGTCAATTTACTAGTGTTAACAAGAATTGTTTTCATTTGTTAAGAAAAAAAATGCAAGATTTCACCACTAAAAATATTAAAATAAATGAATTTAGTAAAGCTGCAGGACACAAAATTAATATACATAAATTTGTTGCAGTTCTATAAACTAATAACACATAGCAGAATGAGAAATTAAGAAAATAATTCCACATACATTTGTACCAAAAATAATAAAATACCCAAGAATAAATTTAACCGAGGAGGCAAAAGACCTAAACTGGTCCATGCCTGCAGATCCATAACATGAATTCTTAGTCATGTTAGCAAAATTACAAAATTACAAAATTACAAAAAGTGCTACAATAAAACTTGACATAACAGTATAAATTAAGAATTACATGAGGTTGGGCATCTATTTTGAAAATTTCAGATTTCTTATTCTTTCTTCTAATAAATGTCATGATAAAAAACTGTCATGAAGTATCTTTTAACTTTATATTGTTCACTATAATTATTTTGTTGTTGTCATTATTATTAAAAACACTACATTAAGTTTACCACCTGTTGTTTTGTTGTCATGTTGAGACTGCTGAACTTGGGAGTGCTCGGATAATGTTTGTGGAAAATCTTCATATATAGCTTCTTCTAACCATGGAAAGCAAATGACTGCAAGGTACCAGTGAGATCTGTTGAAAAGAAATACAATCTTAATAACACAAAATCCAAACAATGCAAAAGAATGTGCTCAGGACCTACAGCTGAGAAAGTGGGTATGACAATTTTCATACCAATTCTGAAAAAGCCCATTGTAATACTTGACACAATATGGAATACACATTCCAAAAGTAATTCAATAAGCAGAAAGACTACTTAGGGTAAAATCTGAGCTATTTCAAATTTATTTATTTCATCCAATCAGTGCTTCCTACTGAGAAACTGCTTTAATAAATAGACTCACAACATCAACTTTTTTCTATTTGTGCTTGAAGAGCTTGTTCTCTTAAATATTTTAAGATTCATCCCAAAACCTTTTGATCTTTTATGCAGAAAATCTTTTGAGTCCAAGAAAAACTCAATGTCTAAGTCATTATAGTCTTGTGGGTATCTGTCATTTTTTTCCACTATATTTACAATATAGCCACTGTCAAATCAAAATTTAAGTTAAATAACTCATAGTTCTAGCCATTTCTTTGGAAAAAATTAAAAATAATACCTGTAACTTACATACCCATAAGAAAAAATATTTTTTTTCTGTATGCTCCAATTTTGTTTTTAAATAATCTGAAATACTCACGACTCATTTACAGGCACAAAAATGTAATCTTTGTTAAAGATGTTTATGTGACGAGTCCATGTTCTTACTCTTTTATGTCTTCTCTGTGCCATTCTGAGAATATGAGAGATTTTTACATATAAAAAATTTAAACTTTAAGATACAGATTTCAAGAGTCATTTTCATACACTGAAAAAATGCTAGAGTCAGTTTATTTAACCATCCTCTTTAAGATACATAATATTTAAAACACATTAAGATATATAATATTCACCCCTTTTCATTAAGTCTAGTTTGTTCTTAATCCTAATCACATTTATAAATAATAATATAAAAAGAATAAAAGCAATTTATAAAATGTTTTATAGATTTCAAAAGTAGTTCGGCAACTAAAAATAGCTATACTTATTTATTCAATTTAGCTTCATGTGGACATGATAAGAATCTTAAGAGACTCATCTAAATGTTTTATATGTGATGAGGGAGGTATCAAAACTTAATGGAAGAGGAGGAATGAGGAATATATTCTTAGATTTTTTTAAGGACGACATTCATCTACTTCCATTTCATATATAAGGAAATTATAAGATAATGAGTTAAACATAGCCACCATTCATCCATCTTCCATTGTGTTTCTGCAATAAATATTAGTTTTCTATGAGCAATTAATAAAAATCACCCACACTACCTTTATGGAATTTATAAAGTAATGAGGGCAGAAAACAACTACAACAAATAACTAAAGTATAAATGTCATAAGGATTATAAAGAAATTACGTAACAGCATTTAGAAAAGCCATCTAGAAAAGAATCAGGACAGAGAAATACTTTTCTTTATCAGGAAAACTAAGGAAGGATGATATCAAACCAAGTTTGAATATCAAAAAAAGTTTCAGGAAGGGGGTGGTATTTAACAGTGACATAAAAGAGATGGTATGTGACTTCTGGCTCAGTCCCTTCAAGAACCTCTTTTTTATGCACCGAATGAAACAAATCATTAAGTTCTTCTTTATTTATTTTTTTAAAGTTCCAAGTAATATAGGAATCAGACTTCTCTGACCCATCCCTATTCATCTGAATATCTAACCAAACTCAGAGGGATAAATATTAGGAAGGAGATGGAATCTAGAATGAGCTGAAAACAAGTGGCAGAAATTAGATACAATGTAATTAACTTTATAAAATAATCAGAAGTCCTATGTTTACAGCATTTTCTTATTTCAGAATGACCCAACCATTCCAGTGATTATAAACAATTGTTTTCAACTAGTGCATAGCCTATTAATCTGTTTTTCCATTTGAAAATCTTAAAGATGGGGCACCTGGGTGGCTCAGTCAGTTAAGCATCTGACTTTGGGTCAGGTCATGATCTCGGGGTTCTAGGATTGAGCCCAGCTTCATGTCCAGCTCCTCACTCAGCAGGCAGTCTGCTTGTCCCTCTGTCCCTCCCTCTGCTCGTGCTCTTTCTCTTTAATAAATGAATAAATTCTTTTTAAAAAAAAGAAAATCTTAAAGATAGAAAAATGGTTTTCTTTTTTTGTTATATTGGTGTTGGTTTCCTGACTATGCTAACCTTATTTGATCGGTAACTTATGAGACACTGCATGGGGCAAGGAGAACAGGACAGAATATGAGGAACATAATATAATCACTTATTCTCAGTTCCTAACTCTTTGGAAAATGAATATGTTCAATTAAATGTCTAACACTTCTCTTCCCATTCAGTAAGATACATTATTATTCTCTTGAGATCCTACTATGTACCAAGCACTGAGCAAAAGGCACTGAGGAAAGGGTAGAAATAAGACAGATGTAGTTCATGACCTCATGAAATTTAATTTTAGGACAAGCAAACAAATGATTAGAGATCATGTTATGAAACAAAAAAGTGCTGAAAGAAAAAATTTCATCAGAAAATAGGAAAGAGCTTCACATATTTGAAAATTTAAAGGAAGCAGGTTGAGATGAATGAAGTAGGATAAGTGAGTGGAAAGAATATCATGAGATGTGTATAGGAGATGGACAGAAGCCAGATCTATCAGCATCTCATAATCCATAGTAATGAGTTTGTGAATCATTTAGTCTGAGATTTCCTAACACTAGTAGTATGAGCATCTTATCAGGGATTTATTTACCATTAAGGTTTATATCCCTTTTGGGGGAAAAGGAGTAGCAAGACGGCAGAAGAGTAGGAGACCTAAATTTCATCTGGTCCCAGGAATTCAGCTACATAGTTGTCAAACCATTCTGAACACTTACAAATTCAATAGGAAATTGAAGAGAAGAATAATTCTATGGACAGAAAAGCTACTACTTTCTGGAAGGTAGGATATGTGGAGAAGTGAACCCGAGGTGATATACCAGAAGACAGGCCACTGAGGGAGGGGCCAGCTCCCAGCAAGCGGCAGAGCAGTGGAGCACAAAATCAAAACTTTTAGAAGTCTGCTCCAGTGATGGACATCGCTCCAGAAGCTAAGCAGGCGGTGGAGCCCTCGCTAGGACAGTGTGGCCTCAGGACACAGGACCCTTGGGGTTACAGTAAGACCAGGGGTGCCTGAGTGCCACAAGCTCCCAGGTAAGCAGGAAAGCCAGCTGCAAAGACAGAGCCAAGGAGTGGGCTCTCAGCTTGGGATTCCCACTAACGGTGATCTGAGGCATAGTGGTACCACTGCTCTTGGAGCAGGGAGCCCAAAAGTGGCAGATCTGGGGAGACCCCACCCTTCCTCTCCCAGGAGGAGGAGCATGGATTCACACTGCAGTAATCTGCTGGGTTGGGAGACTCCAAACGAGGCCGTGTGCCACACGCAGAAATTCCCGGTAACAGGCTGGGTGAGCTCACAGTGCAGCCAGAGATCAGGGAGACAGGAGTGATTGACTGCTTTTCTCTGAGGATGCACTAAGAAGTAGGACCCCGAGCTCTCAGCAACTCCGGGTGGGAAACTGGGAAGCCGCCATCTTCATTCTCATCCTACAAAGCTGTATGGAAAGTGTTCAGAGAAGAAAAACTACCAAGAGTGAAACAGAACAGACCACTTAGCCTGACCTGACTAGGGCAGTACTACTCCACCTCAGTAATCAAAATTACTGATCAATGAGAACAGCAAAACACCAGTGCTAGAAGAACGGAGCACATTAAATTCATGGATGTTTCCCCATGATTACTTCGTCTTCTGAAGTTAAATTTTTAAAAATTTTCATTATTTTTTTCTTCCTCTATTTTTTGTTAATTGTTCCTATTTCCTATTTTAAACTATTTTATAAATACCTTTTTAAAAAATCTTTTAAAATTTTCATTGTTATAGTCATATTCTATCCCTTCATTCTATTTAACTTTATTTTTTGTATGCATATAGGTTTTTCTTTCTTTAAAATTTTGGGATAGAGTTTCTTCTTAAAGACCAAAATAGACCCTAAATCTAGCTTACAGCTTTGTTCTAGTCTCCAGTCTGATCACATTCTTTTTTTTTTTCAACCAACTTCTTATTTACCAATTCTTTTTTTAAAATATTTTATAATATTTCAAGGAGGAAACAAGATGGTGGAAAAGTAGCAGGCTGAGACTACTTCAGATAGCAGGTGATCAGCTAGATAGCTTATCTAAAGATTGCAAACACCTACAAATCCAACGGCAGACTGAAGAGAAGAAGAAACAGAAAATTCTAGAAACAGAAAATCAACCACTTTCTGAAAGCATATTTTCCTGGGGTTGTTGCCACCCTTTTAGTATTTTACTTGCTCCTTCATATACTCTTATCTGGACAAAATGACAAGGCAGAAAAACTCACCACAAAAAAAAAGAACAAGAGGCAGTACCGAAAGCTAGGGACCTAATCAGTACAGACACTGGTAATATGTCAGATCTAGAGTTCAGAATGACGATTCTCAAGGTTCTAGCCGGGCTCGAAAAAGGCATGGAAGATATTAGAGAAACCCTCTTGGGAGATATAAAAGCCCTTTCTGGAGAAATAAAAGAACTAAAATCTAACCAAGTTGAAATCAAAAAGCTATTAATGAGGTGCAATTAAAAACTGAAGGCTCTCACTGCTAGGATAAATGAGGCAGAAGAAAGAACTAGCAATATAGAAGACCAAATGACAGAAAATAAAGAAGCTGAACAAATAAGGGACAAACAGCTACTGGACCATGAGGGGAGAATTCGAGAGATAAGTGACACCATAAGATGAAACAACATTAGAATAATTGGAATACCAGAAGAAGAAGAAAGAGAGAGGAGAGCAGAAGGTACACTGGAGAGAATTATTGGGGAGAATTTCCCCAATATGGCAGAGGGAACAAGCATCAAAATCCAGGAGGTGCAGAGAACGCCCCTCAAAATCAATAATAATAGGTTCACACCCCGTCACCTAATAGTAAAATTTATAAGTCTTAGTGACAATGAGAAAATCCTGAAAGCAGCCCGGGAAAAAAAGTCTGTAACATACAATGGTAAAAATATTAGATTGGCAGCAGACTTATCCAGAGACCTGGCAGGCCAGAAAGAGCAGGCATGATATTTTCAGAGCACTAAATGAGAAAAACATGCAGACAAGAATACTATGTACAGCTAGGCTATCATTGAAAATAGAAGGAGAGATTAAAAGCTTCCAGGACAAACAAAAACTGAAAGAATTTGCAAACACCAAACCAGCTCTACAGGAAATATTGAAAGGGGTCCTCTAAGCAAAGAGAGAGCCTACAAGTGGTAGATCAGAAAGGAACAGAGACAATATACAGCAACAGTCACCTTACAGGCAATACAATGGCACTAAATTCATATCTCTCAATAGTTACCCTGAATGTTAATGGGTTAAATCCCCTAATCAAAAGACACAGGGTATCAGAATGGACAAAAAAACAAAAACCATCTATATGTTGCCTACAAGAAACTCATTTTAAACCCAAAGACACCTCCATATTTAAAGTAAGGGGGTGGAAAAGAATTTACCATGCTAATGGACATCAGAAGAAAGCGGGAGTGGCAATCCTTATATCAGATCAATTAGATTTTAAGCCAAAGACTATAATAAGAGATGAGGAAGGGCACTATATCATACTCAAAGGATCTGTCCAACAAGAAGATCTAACAATTTTAAATATCTATGCCCCAACGTGGGAGCAGCCAACTATATAAACCAATTAATAACAAAATCAAAGAAACACATCAATAATAATACAATAATAGTTGGGGACTTTAACACTCCCCTCACTGAAATATACAGATCATCCAAGCAAAAGATCAACAATGACACATTGGACCAGATGGACATCACAGAATGTTTTAAGCAGCAATATCTACAATAGCCAAACTATGGAAAGAATCTAGATGTCCATCAACAGATGAATGGATAAAGAAGATATGGTATATATACACAATGGAATAGTATGCAGTCATGAAAAGAAATGAAATCTTGCCATTTGCGATGACATGGATGGAACTAGAGGGTATCATGCTTAGCGAAATAAGTCAAGTGAAGAAAGACAACTATCATATCATCTCCCTGTTATGTGGAAGTGGAGATGCAACATGGGGGGCTAGGGAGGTAGGAGAAGAATAAATGTAACAAGATGGGATTGGGAGGGAGACAAACCATAAGTGACTCTTAATCTCACAAGACAAACTGAGGGTTGCAGGGGGGAGGGGTTGCAAGAAGGGGGTTGGGGTTATGGACATTGGGGAGGGTATGTGCTATGGTGAGTGCTGTGAAGTGTGTAAACCTGTTGATTCACAGACCTGTACCCCTGGGGATAAAAATATATGTTCATAAAAAAAAAATTAAAAATTAAAACTAAAAATATATATATATATATATTTTTTAACTTTCATCTTAACAGTCATATTCCATCACTTCATCATGTTTACCTACATATTTTTTTTCTTTCTTTCTTTCTCTCAAATTTTGGGAGGCAGTTTCTTCTAACAGACAAAAATACACCCAAAACGAACTGTGTGGCTCTGTTATATTCATCAGGCCAATCATATATTTTTTTCCCTTTCTTCTCCCACTGGATTCAGGTTTTCTCTGATTTGGTTACTGTATTATTTTTTCTGGGGTCATTGTTACCATTTTAGCATTTTGTTCTCTCATTCATCTATTCTGCTCTAGACAAAATGACAAGGTGGAAAAACTCACCTCCAAAAGAGAACAAGAGGCAATACTGACTGATGAGGACCTAATCAATACGCATTAGTAAGATGTCAAAACTAAAGTTAGAAAATAATTATAAAAATGCCAGCTGGGCTTGAAAAAAGCATAGAAGATACTATCTTTTCTGAAGAAATAAAATCCCATTCTGGAGAAATAAAATAACTAAAATCTACACAAGTTGAAATCACAAAAGCTATTAATGAGGTGCAATCAAAAATGGAGGCTCTGGCTGCTAGGATAATTGGGGCAGAAGAGAAAATTAGTGATATAGAAGACCAAATGATGGAGAATAAGGAAGCTGAGAAAAAGAGAGATAAACAACTACTGAATCACAAGGGGAGAATTCAAGAGATAAGTGATACCATATGACAAAACAATATTAGAATAATTGGGAACTAAGAAGAAGAAGAAAGAGAGAGGCAGAAGGTATATTGGAGCAAATTACAGGGGAGAACTTCCCTAGTTTGGGGAAGGAAATAAGCATCAAAATGCAGGAGGCATAGAGAACTTGCCCTTAAAATCAATAAAAGTAGGTCAACACCCCATCATTTAATAATAAAACTTACAAGTCCCAGTGACAAAGAGAAAATCCTGAAAACAACTCAGGACAAGAGGTCTGTAACCTACAATGATAGAAATAGTAGACTGACAGGAGACCTACCCGCAGAGACCTGGCAGGCCAGAAAGGACTGGCATGATATATTCAGAGCACTAAGCGTGAAAAATATGCAACCAGGAATATTATACCCATCCAGGCTGGCAATGAAAATAAAAGGACAGATAAAAAGCTTCCAGGACAAATGAAAACTAAAAGAATTTGCAAACACCAAACCAGCCCTACAGGAAATACTGAAAGGGGTCCTCTAAGCCAAGAAAGAGCCTAAAAGTAACAGACCAGAAATGAATATACAGACAATATACAGTAACAGTCACCTTAAGGCAATACAATGTCACTAAATTCATATCTTTCAATAGTTACTCTGAATGTAAATGGGCTAAATTCCCCAATCAAAAGACAGAGGGTATCAGCAAACATTAAAAAAAAAAAAAAAGACCCATTGATATGCTGTCTGCAAGAAACTCATTTTAGAACCAAAGACACCTCCAGATTTAAAGTGAAGGGATGGAAGACAATTTACCATGCTAATAGGACATCAAAAGAAAGCTGGGGTAGCAATCCTTATATCAAACAAATTTGATTTTAAGCAAAAGACCATAATAAGAGATGAAGAAGGCCACTATATGATATTAAAGGGTCTGTCCAACAAGAAGATTAGACAATTTTAAAAATCTATGGCATTAACATGGGAGCAGCAAACTATATAAATCAATTAATAACAAAATCAAAGAAACACATCAACAATAATACAACAATAGGCGGGGACTATAACAACTCCTTACTGAAATGGACAGATCATCTAAGCAAAAGATGAACAAGGAAATAAAGGCTTTAAATGACACACTGGACCAGAGAAACATCACAGATAATTCAGAACATTCCATCTCAAAGCAACAGAATACACATTCTTCTCTAGTGCACATGGAACAATCTCCAAAATAGATCACCTTCTGGGTCACAAATCAGGTCTCAGCCAGTACCAAAAGACTGGGATCATTCCCAGCATATTTTCAGACTACAATGCTTTGAAACTAGAACTCAACCACAAGAGGAAAGTCAGAATGAACTAAGATCATCTTACTAAAAGAATGAATGGGTCAAACAGGAAATTAAAGAATTAAAAAAATATCTGGAAATAAATTAAAATGAAAACACACTGTACAAAATCTTTGAGACACAGCAAAGGTGTCCTGAGAGGAAAGTATATAGCAATACAAGCCATTCTCAAGAAACAAGAAAGGTCTCAAGTATACAACCTAACCCTACACCTAAATAAACTGTAGAAAGAACAATACAGAAAGCCTAAACCCAGCAGGAGAAGAGAAATAATAAAGACCAGAGCAGAAATCAATGAAACAGAAACAAAAACAAAAACAAAAACAACAAAAAAGAACCAGTAGAATAGATCAACACAACTAGAGCTGGTCCTTGGAAGAATTTAAAGACTGATAAACTCCTGGCCAGACTTATCAAAAAGAAAAGAGAAAGGACCCACATTAACAAAATATGAATGAAAGAGGAGAGATCACAATGAACATCAAAGAAATACAAACAATTATAAGAACATATTATGAGCAACTATATACCAGCAAATAAGATAATCTGGAAGAAATGCGGGCATTCCTAGAGACATAGAAACTACCAAAACTCAACCAGGAAGAAATAGAAAACCTGAACAGACCCATAACCAGTAAGGAGACTGAAGCAGTCATCAAAAATCTCCCAACAAACATGAGCCCAAGACCACATGGCTTCCCAGTGGAATTCTACCAAACATTTTAAGAATTAATATCTATTCTCTTGAAACTGTTCGAAAAAATAGAAATGGAAGGAAAATTTCCAAACTCATTTTATGGGACCAGAATTACCTTGATCCCCAAACCAGACAAAGTCCCCATAAAAAGGAAAATTACAGACCAATATCCCTTATCAACATGGATGCAAAAATTCTCACCAAAATAGTAGCGAACAGGATTCAACAGTACATTAAAAGGATTATGCACCATGGCCAAGTGGGATTTACTTCTGGGCTTCAAGGTTGGTTCAACATCCTCAAAACAATCAATGTGATATAATACATTAATAAAAAAAATTTTATGATACTCTCAATAGATACTGAAAAAGCATTCGACAAAGTACAGCATCCTTTCTTGATCAAAAATCTTCACAGTGTAGGGACAGAGGGTACGTACCTCAATATCATCAAAGCTATCTATGAAAAACACCACAGCAAATATCATTCTCAATGGAGGAAAAACAGAGCTTTTCCCCTAGGGTCGAACACCAGCAGAGCTGTCCGCTCTCACCACTGCTATTCAACATAATACTAGAAGTCCTAGCCTCAGCAGTCAGACAACAAGAAGAAATAAAAGGCATCTGAGTCAGCAAAAAGGAAGTCAAACTCTCACTCCAGGCAGATATGATACTTTATGTGGAAAACCTGAAAGACTCCACTCCAAAACTGCTAGAACTCATACAGGAATTCAGTTAAGTGGCAGGATACAACATCAATGCACAGAAATCATTTGCATTTCTTACAACAACGGCAAGACAAAAGAAAGAGAAATTAAGGAGTCAATTCCATTTACAATTGCACCCAAAACCTTAAGATCCCCAGGAATAAATCTAACCAAAGAGGCAAAGAATCTGTACTCAGAAAACTATGGAGTACTCAGGAAAGAAATTGAGGAAGACACAAAGAAATGGAAAAATGTTCCACACTCATGATTCAGGACAAATATTATGAAAATGTCTATGCTACCTAGAGCAATCTACAGATTTAATGCAATCCCTATCAAAATACCATCAACTTTTTTCAAAGAAATGGAACAAATAAACTTAAAATTTATATGGAACCAGAAAAGACCTTGAATAGCCAGAGGAATGTTGAAAGTTGGCAGCATCACAATTCCAGACTTCAAGCTCTATTACAAAGCTGTAATTATCAAGACAGTATGGTACTGGCACAAAAACAGACACATTGGTCAATGTAACAGAATAGAGAGTCCAGAAATAGACCCTCAACTCTAGGGTCAACTAATCTTCGACAAAGCAGTTAAGAATGTCCAATGGAAAAAAGATAGTCTCTTCAACAAATGGTGTTGGGAAAATGGGACAGTCACATGCAGAAGAATGAAACTGTACCATTTCCTTACACCACACACAAAAATAGACTCAAAATGGATGAAAGACCTCAATGTGAGACAGGAATCCTTCAAAATCCTTGAGGAAAACACAGGAAGCAACCTCTTCGACCTAAGCCACAGTAATTTTTTCCTAGAAACATCACCAAAGGCAGGAGAATCAAGGACAAAAGAACTACTGGAACTTCATCAAGATCAAAAGCTTTTGCACAACAAAGGAAACAGTCAATAAAACCAAAAGGCAACTGACAGAATGGAAGAAGATATTTGCAAATGACATATCAGACAAAGGGCTAGTGTCCAAAATTTATAAAGAACTTAGCAAACTCAACACCCAAAGAATAATCCAATCAAGAAATGGGTATAAGACATGAACAGACATTTCTGCAAAGACATCCAAATGGCCAACAGACACATGAGAAAATGTACAACATCACTCGGCATCAGGGAAATACAAATCAAAACCACAATGAGATACCACCTCACACCAGTCAGAATGGCTAAAATTAACCAGTCAGGAAATGACAGGTGTCAGTGAGGATGCAGAGAAAGGGAACCCTCTTACACTGTTGGTGGGAATACAAGCTGGTATAGCCACTCTGCAAAACAGCATGGAGATTCCTCAAAAAGTTGAAAATAGAGCTACTCTATGGCCCAGCAACTGCAGTACTGGGTTTATACCCTAAAGATGTAAATGTTGTGATCTGAAGGGGCACATGCACCTGAATGTTCATGGCAATCCACAGTAGCCAAACTATGGAAAGACCCACAATAGTCCACAATATCTAAACAGCCAAACTATGGAAAGAGCCTAGATATCCAACAACATATGAATGGATAAAGAAGATGTGAGATAGATAGATAGATACACACACAACACACACGCACACACACACAATGGAATACTATGCAGCCATCAAAAAATGAAATCTTGCTATTTGCAACAACATGGATGGAATTAGAGGGTATTATGCTAAGCAAAATAAGTCAGTCAGTGAAAGGCAATTATCATATGATCTCACTGATATGAGGAATTTGAGAAACAAGACAGAGAGGATAATAGGGGAAGGGAGGGAAAAATGAAAGATGAAACCAAAGAAAGAGACAAACCATTAAGAGACTCTTAATCTCAGGAAACAAACTGAGGGTTGCTGGAGGGGAAGAGAGTAGGAGGGATGGGATGCTTGGGTAATGGACACTAGGGAGAGTATATGCTATGGTGAGTGCAGTGCATTGTATAAGACTGATGAATCATAGACCTGTACCCCTGAAACAAACAATACATTATATGCTAATTTAAAAAAAAATTTTTAAAGGTTTGTATCCCTTATCACTTTGATTCTGGGCTTTTTAATTTTTTTACTGATTTATAGAAATTCTTTGTGTGACTACTAATAACATATGTATCTGGCCAAGCATTAGTATGAATTTTTGTCCTGGGAGAGATACAAACACACACAGGCATACACACACAGTTGATCCTTGAACAATGAGGAGTTTAGTGGCACCCACACTCCCAATGGAGTTGAAAATCCATGTATGTAACTTTTGACTCCCCAAAATGTTAACCACTAAGGGTCTCATGTTGATCAGAAGCCTTACCAATAACATAAAATCAATTAACACATATTTTGCATGTTATATGTATTTTATCATGTACTGTATTATATAATGTACTATTAAAATAATATAGTAAGTTAGAGAAAATAATAAACAAGAAATAAATAAATAGATGGTATCTAAAAGAAGTTATCAAGAAAACCATAAGGAAAATACATTTACAGTATTTACAGTTAATACATATACTGTACCTATAAAAAAAATCTGCATATAAGGACACCACATGTTTCAAACCCGTGTTGTTCCAGGGTCATCTGTGTGTGTGTGTGTGTGTGTGTGTGTGTGTGTGTGTATAATATACTAAGTATAGTAATATCTAAGCTTAGTATCATATATATATATATATATCTTACTCTGGAATATGCCACTTATGTGTCTTTGTTTTATATTCCTTTTATATATGATCAAACATATAATATCAAATTTTAATTTTTAAAAATTATCCTAAAATTTAAAACTACAACAGATCCTACCTGCTTTCATTTCATCAGTTTCTAGGTGGTTATGCCAAATACTGACTAGTAATTTTATTAAAAAATGTAAGATTAAAAGCATGGTACTAACCATGAATATCTATATACATAAAATAGAACAGGAAGGCATCAAAAATGTTTAATATCAATGTATTTAATAAACTTTCCCCTTCCAAATATCCCTCCCCATTAATTTTGACTGTAAGCCAAATTATGTAAACATAGTATTTTGTATATTTTACAGTAGTTTAACTGAAGAATAGTATTTTGGTGACAGTCAGACCAGAAAATCAAAAGTCACTATATTTTAAGACAGATAAAAATGTAATGTAGGGGGGCGCCTGGGTGGCTCAGTGGTTTAAGCCTCTGCCTTCGGCTTAGGTCATGATCTCAGGGTCCTGGGATCGAGCCCCATATCGAGCTCTCTGCTCAGCGGGGAGCCTGCTTCCTCCTCTCTCTCTCTGCCTGCCTCTCTGCCTACTTGTGATCTCTCTCTATCAAATAAATAAATAAAATCTTAAAAAAAAAATGTAATGTAGGTGCGCCTGGGTGGCTCGGTGGGTTAAGACTCTGCCTTCAGCTCAGGTCATGATCTCAGGGTCCTGGGATCGAGCCCTGCGTGGGGCTCTCTGCTCAGCAGGGAGCCCGCTTTGCCCTGTCTCTCTGCCTGCCTCTCTGCCTACTTGTGATCTCTCTCTCTCTCTCTCTGTCAAATAAATAAATAAAATCTTTTTAAAAAAAATGTAATGTAGAGAATTGTCTATAGTGATGATAAAGAAAGTGCAAAGCCAAAAAGAGAGCAGAGAGGCAACAAGAGACTAGCATAGGAGAAAATTACTATACCCCTACACTAAAGGGCAAAGAGGAAGAAGCAGTAGCAACTCCACATAGGAGCTGGCATTCTTACAGATCTGTTCATTGAAAGACACAACCCACAGAGGAAATAGAGCCACTGCCAAATCACTACCTAAGGCAAAGAGGGTAACCTGACTTTTTCCCTCCTTGCCCTCCAACCTCCAATGTCCCCACAGAACGTGCACTTGGAAATGCAGCCTGCAAGAGTCAGCCTCCTGTTTCAGGGAACAGAACAGTGCAAGGGTAAGAAGCATATCTTAGAGCAAAAAAACCTGCATAAGTGGTAATACTGCTCACTCCAGGAAATAATGTAACAAGTTTTTTCACTTAGAAACATCAAAATAGCATATTTTCCTCTTAAAACTTAAGTACATAGAAAGTATGACTTACGAAAGATTTGGATTGTCTTCTGTTAAATTATTTTCCTTTCTTGTCAAGCATTTATAGAAAAAGCTACTAAAAATGTGAATTCGTTCAACAAGTTCATCTGATGCCTTCTCCAATAAAAGATACCTGTAAAACAGCAACACCACAAAAGAAAGTTGTTTTTAGATTTCTACCTGGTCTTCTTCCAGTTATCTTATGTATTCCAGAAATCTTCGTTTTTATGACCAATTAGAGTCAAAGTCATCTTGTAATTTGCTCTGATTTCAGTATTTTTGGTTCGTTCTTTACCTCTTCTCCCATCAAGACTGCTTAAAGCAGAAATTGCCTGCTGATTCTTTTACTTGCTTAACATGTATTATCAAATTCCTAACATATACCAAGCACCATATGTACACTAACATATAAAATAAGTGGGGGGAAGTAGCTGTCACCATATAGCTTACAATAAATACAAAGGAGAGTATAGAAGGAAAGATTAATCAAATACTGAAACCATGACACTCCTATAATAAATCTAGAAAAATTTTAATTACTATGAGATATGCCTAACCTATAAATCCTTAGTCCATTTCTACTAAAAGAATTCTTTAATATAAGCTTATAATTCAATGATTTAGTGCTTAAGCCCTTCATAATTAGAGAATTCTGCTATTCTTAATAGCTTATACAGGTTCAAAAATGACCTTGTAATCGCTCTTTTTAAAAAGCACAAAAGACTAACACAACTTGAAATTTTTTAATGTGGTTATGGGAAGGCTTTGCTACATGGAAGGAGACAAAAAGGATGCTTCTGATGTGCTAGAAATGGTATCTTGATCTGAACGATGATTATGTGGGTGCATATATATGTGAACATTCATTCCTTGTACACTTACAATTTATGTACTTTACTACTTACAAGTAATTCATTAATTTAAAAAATAAATAGAAAGTTGTTTAAAAAATAAAGTTAGAATCCCCTCTGAAAGGAAGCCGATGAGAGAGACATACAGGCAATTCAGTGAAAAGGAAGTATAGAAAAGTACTACTGGAAATAAATTAAAAATAAAATTGTATTAGTTAATTCCAATAAAACATAAAAAAACTAAGAATATGATCCAGTTCACCTCACCAAATATAAGCTTGACACTATTATACGGATACAAAAATAAATAAGATGTAAGAGCATAAGGAGAAGGAGAATGATCATAATATCATCAACTAACTTTAAAATCAGGCAAAATATTTTAAGTACTACAAAAGATGTAAATTAAGTATTATGGGAGTTAGTAATATCTGTTTAGAAGATCAGGAGAAGTTTCAGGAAGGTATCACTTGACAGAAACCTTGAAAGAGGAATAAAACTTTAAAAGATTGAGATAAAGAGGAAAGTGTTCAGAATCAGGACAAACAGTGCATTAAGGCAGAAGAGTGAACAAAAATGGGCTTTATTTAGTAAATTATTTATAATTCAATATTTTTGGACTATGTAATACATACAGGGTTATTAGTAAATGGCTAAAAAGATAGTGTCAAATTATTAAGGCTCTCGAATGCCAAAGTGTCTGAACTCATTTTGACAGGTAGTAAGAAATTAATATATATTTTTAATGGGAATTGCATTCATAGAATACCTTAAGAAGAATATTGCTGGTCATAATATACTTAATGGACAGGAAAACAGAGATAAAGGATACAAGGAAAAACATTAGAAAAACAGAAAAAGGAGCACTTGGGTGGCTCAGTCATTGAGCAGCTGCTTTTGGTTCAGGGCATGATCCCAGACTCCTAGGATCGGGCCCTGCATCTGCTTTTCCCTCTCCCTCTGCCTGCTGCTCCCCCTACTTGTGTGCATGCACGCTCTCTCTCACCCTCTCTCTCTCTCTCTCTCTCTCTTCTTTGACAAATAAATAAAATAAAATAAAAGACAGAATAACAATCCAGGTAAGAGGTACTAGAAAATCATGACATGATGATAGAAGAAAAATAAATGAATTTGAGAGACAGAATCTAATAAAATTGGAAAATGAAACAAGACAAAACCAGAGAGGGAGACAAACCATAAGAGACTCTTAATCTCAGGAAACAAACTGGGGTTGCTGGAGGGGAGGAGGGTGGAAGGGATGGGGTGCCTGGGTGATGAACACTGCGAAGGGTATGTGTTGTGGTGAGTGTTGTATATTGTGTAAAACTGATGAATCACAGACCTGTACCCCTAAAAGAAATAATACATTCTATGTTAATATAAAAAAAGAAGAAGAAAAAATAAAGTTGGCAACTGAGTATATAGAGGGGGAAGGGAGAGTAAAGAGTAATTGATAATGGAGACTTCTGCTTCCAGCCAAGATGGAATAACAGGAAGCCAGATTAACCCTCCTGGATGAAAGAAGCAATAAATAAATAAATAAATAATCAGACAAAATATATATGAATCAATAGTTCTCAGAACACTGGACACCAGCAACAAAGAACAATGATCTTTGAGAAAGGGGAGATAAACACGGTGAGTTCCACTAATGCACCAGCTTAATATGTTGTCCAGCCTGTAGCATGGGACTGAGTAACCCAGGTGACAGACTACAAGTTGAGGAGACACTGAAAGATGGTAGAGACCAAGGCAGATAGAATTTGCAGATCAGAATACTGAAAAGGGAAGAGCTGTAGTTAAAGAAAATTCCAGACATCTGCAGAGAATCCTCCTTGAATATGCAGAATTTTCATCACCACATGCATGTAAGGAAAAGGCTAGGGAGAGAACTACCTGAAAAGATTAGAGGGAATGGTAGCTAGCCACAAAAATAGTGCCTGTTCTTTCCAAACAGACTGGAAAACCTCATAATTCATGAGGCCCTGGTAGAAGATTATTTAACTAAGGCTAGTATTATTAGTTAAACAAGAGGGTTCAGGTAAGATGAAGCTTACCTTCCTATCTATTCCTTCAGCTTGGCTCTATAAAAAGTTCAAAATTATTTTTTAATGGAATAGTGGTATGGGTTTTTTAAATGACAGGTAACTCTTACAGTGCTTAAAGACACAAGAGATCACTACAGAATTGCTTCTTTTCCCTTCCCAAAGTGACCTGTAATTTTTTAAGTATTCCCTTCATCACAGAAATATAATGAAGAAATATAAATCTGAAGTAAACAAATAAACAAAAATGAAAATAAACAAAAAATAGTAACTCTTCTGGAGTACATAGCATCTTCAAGAGATAAAGGAATGAAACTGAAGTCAACTATAGAAAATGCTGTAAGCAAAAATCTTTGAACTCTTGGCAGGTTACTTTTAGTTAGAGTTAAAAAAAAAAACTTCAGTGATAGACATGTGGTTTAAGATTCAAATCAAAATTGATAAATGAGAAGATCATTCATCACTGTACTTACTTAAGGTAGAAATCAATGATTACATCATTAAGAAACTCTCCTTCTTCTAAGCACTCCAGATCTTCATTAGTTACTCCTAATCCCCCTTTTGTAGGTGGTGGAGGATATACAATCAACCTTAAAAAGTAAAACTAAAGTTTAAACATATTGTAGTGAAAATTCCAGTATATAACAGTATATAACAAAGAAATTTGTTATATAGAACACTAATAGGGCTATGTATTCAATAACTAAAGTGTATGAAGTAAAAATAACTGACAGTTATTTTCCTTCTTTATTTTCACAAGGTACTAATAGTACTTTCACTGTCTTTTCATTTCCAATCCCGTGTGGGGCTAGTATCATATTCACCTAATCAATACCTTATATATCACAATCAGTTGTAATACCATCAAAGATATCTCTCTTCTGTACAATGTTTAACTTTCAATAAACTGATGTAATAAACAATAAAAGATTTTCCTAAGCTCCACTTTCCAGCTCTAATTTTGAATCCCCAAGATTAGTTCCTTTCCATTTAGAAGCCAACAGTCAAAAACTATGTTCTCCTACTGGTGGCTAGTCCACAGCAACAGCAGAGCAATAAAGAAATAACATGGGAGCAGAGAAGGCAGGTTTCCTATAACAAAGTGCTTACAATGTAAAACTAAAGAGAATATAAAGGAAACAAGTAATTATAACACAAGCAGAAAGAAGAAGAAAACAGAGAGCCACTAATTAGGCATCTTTTTTCTGATATCTTCTCTTAAATCTCAGAAACATGAGCAGTTCTGAGTTTCTAGGTATAATCTTGGAATATACATGATAGTCATCATTTGCATGAATATAGTCAACAATAAAAATATAATAATATGTGTATCTTAAACCAGAAATAATGTGTGCATCTTGACTTCAAAATGAAGTCACCTGTAATTGACTTAATCTTGGCAAGCAAAGCACCTAAATCATATAAAAATATGTGAAATTTTAAATGCTAATATAAAAGTTACTATTTTATGGGCTATTTTCTATTCTGTTCTTTCATTTGTTGTTGTTTTTTTTTTCTTAACAGAAAAAAGGAATCATACATAGGAAGAGAAATCACCCTCAAATGCAGAGACTCCCTATTCTGGCCACCATGACAAGACATATATAAGATGAAATATGAATAAAGTAGCAACTTATGAAAAGGAAGTTCTAATAAACTTCAAAGTACATTAAATTGAGTTACACCTCAGTTAAGCAACCCCACTTTTCCTACCATATATTCAGATATGGTATATCTGACTGGTATATGATAACTGATTTTATGACTATATAGTCATAAAAACCATATACTGCACTCTAGTATTTTCAACAAATATTTTAATCTTACCAAATTTGACATTATGGTTGCCATTTATGTCTTTCTGACATAAAACTAAACGAAATGGCACTGACTGTTTTCTCAATAAATTTTTTTAATTTTCTCAAAAAAAAATATTACTTCTATTACCATCAGTGTAAAGCAAAACTCAAAACATTTAAAAAGGTAAACTACTGTCAAATCAATATTATATAACTGAAACTATTATAATATTGTTTGTCAGTTATACCCCAATTAAGAAGAAAAGGTATGGGGCGCCTGGGTGGCTCAGTGGGTTAAAGCCTCTGCCTTCGGCTCAGGTCATGATCTCAGGGCCCTGAGATCGAGCCCCACATCGGGCTCTTTGCTCAGCAGGAAGCCTGCTTCCCTCTCTCTCTCTCTCTCCGCCTGCCTCTCTGCCTACTTGTGATCTCTCTGTGTCAAATAAATAAATAAATAAATAATCTTAAAAAAAAAAAAAAAAGAAGAAGAAAAAGGTAAACTATTTAAAATCAGCAACATGAGTGAAAACTACAAATATGTCTACCTATTACAAACAGGTATGACACAGTACATACTTCTGAACAGGCCCAGTGTGCCTGACTTCTCGCCATTCTTCATCTGGATTAGATGTAATAGAAAGTGAGTAGCAACCACTACTTTGCTTCTGCAGGAAGGTGTAAGTAGGCTTGGCTGTATCTGTATTTGAAGGCTGACAGAAAATGGCAAAGAAAAGGTTTTCTTATAGATACATAAATACGCATTAACTCTCAAAGAATGAAGTCAAAACCTAGACTAATTTTTAAAAATACGACTAAAAGAAATCAGTATCAATGAGTTATATCTATACATTTAGAATTTCTCCAAAGATATTGTGAAATCAAGATAATACTTTTGATCAAAAGATACTATACATACAGGGTTACCTGGGTGGCTCAGTCGGTTAAGCATCCAACTCTTGATATCAACTCACATCATGATCTCGGGGTTGTGAGAGTGAGCCCCTGTTGAGCTCCATGCTCAACAGGGAATCTGCTTGAGATTCTTTCTCACCATTTGCCCCTCCCCATATTCACATGCACCCCCTCTCTAATAAATAAGTATATCTTTAAAAAAAAAATAAAGATATTGTCCATACAATGGTCAAAGGTTAACTTGAAGTGTTACTTATAGATATGGGCATTAGAATTAAAGAAAAATGTGAACACTTTTCAGTTCAAAATGAACAAAAGATATAATAGCTAGAACAAATAAAATTTAAGAGATAAAAATTTCATATTTGCCATAGCAAACTCGAAAAAACTTTTCTCTCTAGAGGTATTTGGCAGAGATATACAAGCCTCTTCCAGATTCCCCTAATACTAACATCTTATATAACCACAGTTACAACCATCAAAACTAAGAAATTAACACTATCATAATATTATAAGCTAAATTGTAGACTGTATTCTGATATCACTAGTGTTTCTACCAGTATCTTTTTTCTGTATGAGAAGCCTACAATTCCTGTTTTTCCCTTTCATGACCTTGATATTTTCAAGAGTATTGGTCAGTTATTTTATAACTGGGTTTGTCTGATTCTTCCCGTAAGTAGACTGAGGTTATACAATATTGGGAAGAATACCAGAGAAGTCATGTACCCTTCTCAGTGCATGATGTGACAGTATCTTATTCCTGGTGATGTCTGCCACATTTCTCCACTGTAAAGTTACTTTATGATTAATAAATATTTTGGCTGAGAGAATTTAAGATTATGTACATATCCTTTTTCTCCTTAAGTTCTTACCATTAAATTTAGTATCTCTTGGTGGACCTTGCCTGCAACAACATTAACTATGGTGGCTTTGTATTTCTTATTCCTTTTACATTTATTAATTCAAATACTTTTCTAAGAAAAAATGATCAATTATCTACCATCAGTACTTATTTTTCACTCATTAGTTCAGGTATTTATTTGTATGAATACAGATTTATGGGTATTTATTACATTCTTTGGTAACAATCACATTATCATTATTGATTTTATTGATCCAACTGTTCCTAGCTGTGGGGCGCCTGGCTGGCTCAGTTCGTGGTGCATGCCACTCTTGATCTCAGCATTGAGTGTGAGCCCCATGTTGGGAGTCAATAAATTAAAAATGTTCTAACTTTGGTATTGGGAGTTCTTTCAGGTTGGTTCCTGTGCTCTTCTGACCAAACACAGCATTTTCAGATCACTCTATTTTCAGTGAAAAAATTTTTACTGAACCCTACCAATTATATAAATCATATGCTTACCTGAGATACTGATTTCCTCTTCATTTCTTCAGCAGCAACAGCAGGAAAAGAACAAGTTGAAGCACAATAATAATGAATAAAAGAACTTTCTTTTGAAGAGAGGTTCTGAAACAAAGGAAGTGCCTGAACCCAAGATAATGGATAAGAAAGCTCTAATTCTCCATTGGTTGTACTTATTTCTGTCATAATATCTTTCAATTTCAATTCTTCTCTTTGTGAAATAGGACTGTGTAGCTCAAGGAAAATGAATTCACTGGATTTTGCTATAAAAGAAATAAGAAACCAATTTTTATCAGTAGTGTTATTTTTCAAGGGGATTAAAATTAAAATAATTTAATCATTAATGACAGTATTTTGTATATTAGTTAATAACTCAGGCAAATTAAATCCCTAAATAGGCCATTAGTAACTGAGATTCAAGACTCACAAATTTTAAACTCTTCCTGCATTAAAAGGGAAACTCCACAATGGTATTGGTTGCTGTATCTATACTATCTGGCATTTAGTATTAGTAAACATTTATTAAGGAATTTATGAGTAAATGAATGATAATAACTAAGCATTTAATTATTTTTCTCTACCATCCTCCATTTGTCAAATCTACCAATTAAAAAAGTATTCTGATCAAACACTTCCTTCAAAATCATTTTGTTTCATCAATCATTTCAACAATGGTCTCAGATGACATTCATTCCCCCATAATAATTATAAATGGCTAGTTTTATTTCCCCAACTTCTCTATTTAATCATAAATTTTCCCAATTAACTTGGAGTAGGACATCAAAATAAGCACAGTAGTCCTCCTTTATCCATGGTTTCATTTTCCACAGTTACAGTCACCCACTGGTCAACCACCACAGTCCTGAAGCAGACGATCTTCCTTCTGGCCTATCGCCATCGTGTCTGTGGTAGGCTCTCACTACATCAAAATGCCTATGTCATTCACCTCATTTCAACTCATCACATAAGCATTTTATCTTCTCACACCATCACAAGAAGGGTAAGTACAGTATAATAAGGTATTTTGAGAAAGACCACATTCATTTAACTTTTTATTACAGTATATTGTTATAATTATTTTGTTATTGGTTATTATTAATCTCTTACTGTATCTAACTTATATATTAAATTTTCTCATAGGTACACATGTAGAGGGAAATAACATAGTATGTATAGATTTCAGTACTATATGTCATTTCGGGCATCTATGGGGGAGTCTTGGAACATATCCTCTATGTATAAAGGAAGGGACTACTGTAATATTAAAGGTATAAAATTCAGTTCACTACTTACCACATTTTATATGCAAAGGAATACAGAGGGCAAGGTAGAAAGATCAAAGAGGTAAAAACAAACCTTACTAATTTGATTTATGCAACTCTAAGCTAGACTCTTCAGAAGTTGAAAACTAAGCAAAGTTGGGAGATATTTAAAATACATTCAAATACACAGTTTTGGGAGCATTCTCCCAAAAGTATTCAATCCAGTCTTAGAAAAATGATATATTTAAGTAAAGAGAGTTTTCTGAAAAACTCAAGAAAATATTGAAGATAAAAGACCTCTATATTTTATTTAACGTTGCCACTGATTACTGTCACAAGTTATTAGAAAACAAGGGCAAGAAACTCGTAAGAAAGACAGCCAAGGATGGCAACTGACTTAGGATAAGGCATCCCTTTTATTTTAAAAGATAATTTCTCTTGGTTGAGTAAAATTATCAGGAGAAATTATGTAGAATAAATAATTTATCTTGCATAACATTAAGGGTTAAAATCTCTTTTAATTCAATGAACTTAATTTCAACTCAATGAAATAATCACATTCTATTAAATTACTTTAGAAGAAAACAACTTTATTTACAGGACTTCTCAGGTTATTCCAAAATTTACAAATTATGTCATACTCACATTGCTGGCTTAATATGGAGTTTTCTAGCTGAGTCTGAATCTCTTGAAGATAATTTGCAGAGACCCAGAGGAAAAGGATAGCATGACTCCTTTTACTGTGATCATCGTCCTTATTTTTCCATAACCCAAACCTCTTTAAATGTGTGGCATCCACTAGCAATGAAACCTCATTCAAGGATACTAAAACCAAAAGAAGATAACATTAGGAATACAACACTTACACACTTTATGACTCTTCTTGAAAACACGATGTTCTTCAAAAAGAATGATAAGTGAAATTTTACAAAAGTATTATTTTCCAGTACAGAAAAAAGGCCAAGGGGCACCTGGGTTGCTCAGTGGGTTAAAGGCTCTGCCTTCGGCTCAAGTCTTGAGCCCAGGGTCCTGGGATCAAGCCCTGCATCGGGCTCTCTGCTCAGTAGGGAGCCTGCTTCCTTCTCTCTCTGCCTGCCTCTCTGGCCTACTTGTGATCTGTCTGTCAAATAAATAAAATCTTTAAAAAAAAAAAAAAGGCCAAGAAGAAGAAGAAGAGGAGGAGGAGGAAGAAGAAGATGGGTGTGGTGCATAAACAATTAATTTTGGATCATTGAAAAAAAATTAAATTAAATTAAATTTTTAAAAAAGAAGACGATGACAATGACAACTATCTGATCTATGCAGAAAAATAAGCATAATATAACTTAGAAAATTATGTATTTCTATTTTGGTCAATACCATCAACCAAGACCTCAAATGTTATCATAAGTCAATTTATTCCTCTGTTTCTTCTCCCAAAATATCTGCATTCCACTATATAGACTAGCTAATATCAAAAGACTCTCAAAGATATTATGAGCTTTTGAATGGTCTCAGATAGTATTTCTTATAAAATTCTTTCAGGTTTAAAAAAATAAATAACTAAACTAAAATTCTTCCAGGTTTTACTTCTCAAAATTTCTAGGTCTTCCTCCTAGTAAGCTAAAAGAAACTTCTATCAGGATTTTTTCTTAATTCAAATAAACATAGAAAAGTAGTATAAAGAAGTCCTGAAAGTCATCCGGTCCAACTTTAAGAAAACAAGCATCTGAACTAGTAGGAATACAAGTATCGGTTAAGTACAAACTCAAGATGAATACCTATTTGAAACAAACTTCTTACTATTCCTACCCGCACTGTATCCTAGCAAGTCAAAATCTAGTTCTCCACCTTTGACACCTGGATCACATCAGAGCCTGTTAGAAATGCAGAGTATCAGGCTGCACTCTAGATGTACTCAATCAGATTATCTGGCTTACCAAAAAAACAAAACAAACAAACAAACACAAAACACAAAAAACCCAGGTGATTCATATCACTCAATACTGAAGTTTGAAAAGCATTTTACAATAAGCATTCAAATACTTAACTAGTCATCTTTATGTTCTCACACCATTCTATTTTTTAACTTTTTCTTATAATCAACTGATCCACTTTAAACATCGTCTTTCTTTCTTTCATATTTCCTCCTTTTGCTTATTCCTTCCTTCCCTTATTCCATTTCTTCATGTCTTTTCCTGCTCCTTTTCTGTATTTCTATTTTTCCTCTGTGCTTGTTTGCATGTTTGCCTGCCTACTTATACTATTTCATTACTCCTTTTAAAAACATTTTACATAACTTCTTTTCCTTTCAAACTCTGTTACTGCCTCTTATTTATTGGCATTTTCTTGGATAATCCTTTTTAAAATTGCTTCTATCAATCAATCTATATCTATCCATCTATTTACGTTTTATATCTACTCCTCACATACCTGACTACTTTTCCTGTCACCATTCATCAATCTTATTTTATCGTACTATTTTAGCTGAGTTCTTTTTAGATTTCTTTCCCCACTATCCACAATTGTACTTAATTTTCTTACTAGCTCCTTCTTTCAAACCCTTCTTTCCATCTCTTACTCCCACATTCTTTATTTCTTTTGTATTTACTCTTTCCTACAGACTTATCATTTTAAACTTCCTTTTTTCCTTACTTCCTACTTTTGTCCCTTCCTTTTTCTTCCCTCTTTAATATTTTTTTCTATATCTTTTCTCAGCCCAATCTAATCACCATCCTTTTCTTTCTCTATTCTTTTTATTTTATTTTATCTTATTTTATTTTTTCAGTGTTCCAGAGTTCATTGTTTATGCACCACACCTAGTGCTCCATGCAATACGTGCCCTCCGTAATACCCACCACCAGGCTCACCTAACCTCCCACCACCCTCCCCTCCAAAACCCTGTTTGTTTCTCAGACTCCACAGTCTTTCTCTATTCTTAACCTGCCTGTAACCTGCTTACCTTTCTTCTTACTTCCTTTCCATCCTTCATTCATCTTTCTCTCTACCTTCCTCTTTCCTTCTTTCATTCCTCCCTCTTTCTCCTTCCTCCTTCCATTTTTCCTTACTTGTGTTTTTAAATATTTTTCTATTCCTCGCTCTTTTGTTCCCTTTCTCTTTGCATTTATTTTGTCCAGTCTTTCCTACTGGCTTATGCCCTTTAAAGTCCAATCTGTCTCTCCCTATCACTATCTCTCTCTCTACCTAGCTACCCTACTTTATTTTACTGTCCTTTTTTTTTTTTTTTACACTGACTATGACTTTTCTCTTTTTTTTCCAGCTTTACTGGGATACAATTATATAACACTGTATAAGTTTAAGCTGTCTAATGTTAATATAATACACGTATATACTGCAAAACAATTACCACTGAAGCATTGGCTTCCATCACTTCCATCACTACCATTTTTTTTTTCATGATGAGAACATGTAAGATGGACTATCTTAGCAATTTTCAAGTACATAATACAGTATTATTAACTGTAATCACCATTGTGTACATTATTGACCTTACACCCGGAAGTATATACTCCTGTACAACATCTTCCCATTTCCTCCATGTCCCAGTCCCTGGTAACCTCCACATTAGTCTCTATTTCTGTGAGTCAGCTTTTTTAGATTCCACATATAAGCATATCATGCAGTATTTGTCTTTCTCCATCTGGCTTTTTTCAGTTACTCTAATGCCCTCAATGTCCTGCATGTTCTCACAAATGGGAAGATTTCATTCTTTCTCAAGACTAATATTCCATTGTATATATAAACCACACTTTTATCCACCGTCAACAAACAGGCGGTTTCCATATTTTGGCTACTGTGGGTAATGCAGGATGCATACATCTCTTCAAGATCCTGTTTGCATTTCTTTTGGATATATACCCAGAAGTAGGATTGCTGGATCATATAGCAGTTCTAATTTTAATTTCTTGAGGAACCTACAGAGCGTTTTCCATAGTAACTACAGCAGTTTACAGTATCACCAACAATGTACAAGGGTACGCCATTTCCCCAAATCCTTATCAACACTTGCTGAATTCTGGTAATTCTGTTGATGGCCATTCTAACAGGTATGCAGGGCTATCTCATTGAGGTTTTCATTTGCATTTTTGTGATGATTAGTGATACTGAGCATTTTTTCATGTGCTTATTTGCCATTTGTATGTTTTCTTTGGAAAAAATGTGTATTCACATTCACATTTCTTCCTCTGCCTAATTTTTTTTTAAGTATGATCATTCTTTTTATTTTGTTTTTTTTTTGTTGTTGTTGTTTTGGGGGGTTTTTTGCCTTTTATTTTTTTAATTAATATATAATGTATTATTTGTTTCAGGGGTACAGGTCTGTGACTCATCAGTCTTATGCAACACACAGCGCTCACCACAACACAGACCCTCACCAATGTCCCTCATCCAGGCACCCCATCCCTCCTACCCGCCCCCCTCCAGCAACCCTCAGTTTGTTTACTGAGATTAAGAGTCTCTTATGATTTGTCTCCCTCTCTGATTAGTCTTGTTACATTTTTCCCTCCCTTCCCCTATGATCTTTTGTCTAGTTTCTCAAATACCTCATACCAGTAAGATCATATGATAATCATCTTTCTCTGATGGACTTATTTCGCTTAACATAATACCCTCTAGTTCCATCCTTGTGATTGCAAATGGCAAGATTTCATTTTTTTTTTTGATGGCTTCCTCTGCCTGATTTTTTTTTTTTTTACAAAGTTGACGGATAACATTTATTAAAACATGTCATACAAAAGGGCATGGTCTCTTCTATAAGAAGAAAATATTAAACAGTAACATTCAATTAAGTAAAACCATGCTGTACACTGAAGACAGCAATATATAAAGACAAAACTATTCAACTTTTGCAACACTTTCCTCTGCCTGATTTTTAATCAGACTTTTGCTTTTGAATTCTCAGAGTTCTTTATATATTTTGGATACTGGCCCTTTCTTAGATATGTGGTTTGCAAATATTTTCTCCTGTTCCCTAGGATGCTTTTTCATTTTGCTAATGGTTTCCTTTGCTATGCAGAAGCTTTTTAGTATGGTGGTGTTCAACCTGTTTATTTTAGCTTTTGTTGCCTCTGCTTTTAAAGTAAAAAAAAAAAAAAAAACCACTGCCAAGACTGATGCGAAAAAACTTAACCCCTAATGTTGTTTGTTTTTTTTTTCCTAAGAGTTTTATAGTTTTCCATCTTACACATAAGGCTTTAATCTAGTTTGAGTTGATTTTTGCATATAGTAAAGATGGGATTCCAGTTTCATTCTTTTGCTTGTGGCTATCCAGCTTTCCCAACACCAGTTATTGAGACATAGTATGCGTTTATTTCTGGGTTCTCAATTCTGTTCCACTGTTCTATGTGTCTATCTATTTTTACGCCAGTACAAAATTGTTTTGATTACTATACCTTTTTAATATAGTCTAAAACCAGGAAGTGTGATGACCCCAGCCATGTTCTCAGGACTGTTTTGGCTATTTGAGATCTTTTGTTGTTCCAGAGATATTTTAGAATTTTTTCTTTATGAAAAATGTAATTAAAATTTTGATAGGTATTATAATGATCCTGCAGATCACCTTGGGTAGTATGGACATTTTATTAACATTAGTTCTTCTAATTCATGGGCACTGTAACTCCCATATTCCAAAAACTGTCAGTGAAACTGGCAGCAAAGACAGACTAAATTACAAGAGTATGAACCTTCAGAAAACTTGGCACTTCTTCCTCACACAGCTCATAATCCCAAATAACTGATACTATTTCTGTGAAATATAGACAGCTACTACTAATCCAAATGTACCAACCTTTTAGTATAAAAGCATAATTTTCTTTACAAAGACTGCTTGAGAAAGTTTCCCTTTTTAAAAAAGGAGATTTAACACCACCATTAAGGAAAATAGACCTCACTACCAAATTTTCCCCAACATTTGGTTTATTTTGTTACAGGACTATGGAAAAAACTGAAAGCAGGAGTTGCCTATCATTTTTCCTACCCACTATTAGGGATCTTAGTAAAAGAACCCTAATTTTATCTAGGAGGCAAGATATTCAGCTTTTAGAGACTCCATTTCCTAGCTTTCTTTGCAAGTAGATGTGTCATCATATGACTATATTCTACCTAAGAAAATGTAAGGTGGCATGCACATCCAAGAAGGCTCCTTAAAAAGGCAAGAGATAGGTGGTATGTGTGCTTTTTTACCATTTTCCCCTTCCTCCTGCTTTCTACCTAGAACACAAACATGATGACTGAAATATGAGCAGCCAGTTGTCCATGAAACAAACTTAAGGATGAAAGTCGTATGTCAGGAATGACACAGTAAAAAAACAAAAGTGACTGGGCCTCTGAAGACCAAAGAAACACTGTATCAGCTCTGTTCAGCCTATCTCTCGATTTCTTCTTCATGAAGGAAAATTAAGTTATTTTCTTTAAGTCACAGCCAAACATAATAGATAATATAAATATATAAATTAGTATTTCCCTGAGCTACTGTAGAAAAAGAATAAGCATTTAGACTTCTATATTCCTTGTCTATTAAAACCTTTCATATGCATGCCTCGTTTTTAAAAGATTTTTATGGGGCACCTTGGTGGTTCAGTCTGCTAAGGGTCTGACTTTGGCTCAGGTCATGATTTCAGAAGTCCTGAGATGGAGTCCCATGTTAGGTTCTGCACTCAGCAGGGAATCTGTTCTCTGGGAGACTCCCTCTCCCCCTGCCCTTTCCTCCCATTCATGCTCTGAAATAAGTCAGAGAAAGACAAATACCACATAACATCACTTACATGTAAAATTTAAAAAAAAAAAAAACACAAGTTCATGGATACAGAGATCAGATTACTGGCTGCCAAAGGCAGGGTGTGGGTGGGCAAAATGGGTAATGGGGACAAAAGGTACAAACTTAACAGTTATAAATAAGTCATGGGGATGTAATATACAGCATGGTGACTACAGTTACTGTATTACAAATGTGAAAGTCACTAAGTGAGATCTTAAAAGTCATCAATCACAATAGGAAAAAACCTTTTGCAACTATGCATGGGGAGGATGTTAACTAGACAGATATTAGGGATCATTGTACAATATACACAAATAACAAAACATGTTGTACATCTGAAACCAGTATCATGTTACATGTTAATTATACCTCAATTTAAAAAAAAAAAGGATTTGGGAAGAGCGTTGTTACATAGATATTTAACTATAGATTACTATACCTTCTTCTAGGAATTATTATTTTCTTTTAAATCAGGTCTTTCTTTCTTCTAAATGTTATATTATTCCATAATAACTTATTAAAATATCCTAATTAGGAATATCAATTTGTTTATTCTGTGCCTTGTCTTATATATTCTTACTAATATAACTTCCTAATTATTAGATTATTATAATATATAGCTGTGGATTCCATATGTGGCTCTGCGGGGAGTCCAATTAAAGTTACTTCAATCACATCTTCAGTCTTGGAACAGAAGCTTCCTCTCTTCCATAGTCAATCTGTAAAATGCTATTTGTGTCTATTTTTCTTCCTCATTTTTTTCATAATTCAATCTCTACAGAGACTATTCTCTTTTGCTTCTTATTTGTTTTCTTTGTGTCATTATTATTCTGAAAGGATTTTAGTTGGGGAGAAAATAGAAAATGTTCTGAGTCTCTGTATATTGCAAGTATAGTTTCTAATCTATTGTGCCTTACTCAGATAAGAAATGGTATAAAAAAATTTCTCCTAACCCCTATGCAAAACCATTTTACATGTTTGTATGCAACATTATAAATTTTCCTTACAGTTCCTATTTTCATACATTTCATCACACCAAAATCTTCTTGCTATCAAAACTTTATTTCTGTTACTTTGAGTCTCTTAATATTACTGGTCATTAAAACAATAGTTATAAAATATATTCAAATAGTCTAATAAAATGTTTTAACTTCTTTTAAAGCTGATTTAAAAAAGTGTTAACAGGGGGCGCCTGGGTGGCTCAGTGGGTTAAGCCGCTGCCTTCGGCTCAGGTCATGATCTCAGGGTCCTGGGATCAAGTTCCGCATCGGGCTCTCTGCTCAGCGGAGAGCCTGCTTCCCTCTCTCTCTCTCTGCCTGCCTCTCTGTCTACTGTGATCTCTCTCTGTCAAATAAATAAATAAAATCTTTAAAAAAAAAAAAGTGTTAACTTGAAATATATTAATTGGGGAAGGTATGTGCTATGGTGAGAAATATATTAATTGGGGAGGGTATGTGTTATGGTGAGAAAAAAATTATAATAAAAGGAATCAAACTTGAAATACATTATTAACCTTAGTTTTACTTAATTTCTATACTGAAAAAATTATGGAAATCTGGCTACAGAAAGGTTTCAGAGTTTTTGCTATTTTATGTTCAAAATTACAGTGAAAAGAAATCATAAAGACAATGACAGCTTACCTTGAAATGGGATCTTAACATACTTTGTCGTGAACTAAAGGAAACATAAAAAAGCAAAAAATGAGTTACCGGTCAATATGTTACTATTCAAAATTTTCAGGTTTTTTTGTTTTTTGTTTTTTCTTTTTTTCTTTTTCAAACCACAAGCATGTATTCAAAGTCTATACTAAAAGTGCTCAAGGGGCGCCTGGCTTGCTCAGTCCATAGAGCATGCAACTCTTAATCTTGGGGTTGTGAGTTCAAGTCCCACGTTAGGTGTACTAATAATTTTTTTTAGGTGTACAAATAAATTTAAATTTTATTTTAAAATATTCAAAAAAAGTGTTTAAGCCTTTTTAAAAATAAGCCAACAAAATATCTCACTGGGGTTTTCTTGTTAAAGACCTAATTTTATTGAAGAACCCTGAGCATATAATTTAACTCTCAATATGTTCATTTATTAAAAACCAGTAAGACTTTACTTAATGTATCTTTTATAAATGTTTCCTGAATATTATGAAAGGTATAAGACAAAGTCCCAAGAAACTGCCAAGAGAACCCCAAGGTGTCAGTGACTTTGGTAAATAAACCACAAAACAGGGTTTGATTCTTGGCTTTGTTGACATTCCCAGCATTCATCTTTCCATGTTACAAATTCACTTCTGACTGAAAGTGCAGCACAGTTTTTGTTCTTTCTGGTCCTTCTGTGCCAGGACACTAATTTTCTCTAGGAATTTTTGTATATATCTGACCTTAAGTACTGCTTTTATAACAAACTTTCAAGGTCATGGAGCACCTAAAATCTTAAATGTTCCATCTAAAATAGGCTTTTAAATTCATTTTTCCAGTAATGTCAAAATGAATTCATGGCTATTTATTTATTCTTCAGTTGGGTTTCTCTTCTGATCAATACATTTATGAAATTGTTTACCACATCAGGGGTATAGTCTGTGAGCACAAAACAAAATTAAAAATGGTCTTGGTACATGGCTACCTAAATTAACTACCAACAGAATTCCAAATAAGTAGCAAACAATGTCCAGTGAAACCATAGGATTATTGTGACTCATTTCTTTTTCCAATTTAAAAATTATTTCATATTGCAGTTTAATACATATAAAATTCATATTTCAGAGTCTAAGTCAGCCACTAAAGCAAAATTCAGCCAGAAGTCCATATGAATTAAAAGCTGAGTTTGGGATTCAAATCCTGTCTCTACCACTTATACACAAAGTAAGTAGGTAAATTTAGGTTAATTACTGAACCTAAATTCAATAAGCTCTTATCTAAAGCTGAAATCTTTCAAAAGGAACTATTATCATTAGACACTAACATCTGATTAAGTATATTATCTAATTTAGTCAAATGTACCTTATTATTCTGTCACTTTCACACAACTGCTATATATATTTGGTGTATATTTTCCCTTGCCAAATTCTGAACGTATTTACTAAATCTTTAATCTCATAAAATATATCTCATCAAATGTAAATAATTAGTTATAGAAAATGAGTATAAGGAATTTTGCTTTTGAGATTTTATAGGCAGTACTACAAATTTATGAACTAGAATAGTGTATCTATATATCTTGGCCTCTACTTTGTCATTATTTTCTCATTCTTCCACAGTAAGTATTCTTGTCCTATATCAAATCTTTCAGCAAGGATCTGATAATTATTTATATCTTTGTGTGATGACTAAGCCAACATGTAACCTCTCCCAAAGGCAAAGCCCTATTCCCAGCAAAAACTTAATCCCCAGTTAGGAAGATAAGACATATTTTTGTGAGAGTAAGATAAACCCAGTTCTCTGAAATCATACCATACCTATTTTATAACTTCTTAAAAATGGCCAGTACAGTTCTCTGAACACAATGTTTACTTAATAAACAACTGCCCTACTATCAACAAAGCTGAGAAACAAAAAAATGAAGTGTTTACATCTATTGCAGCATTCTCTACACTAAAAAAAAAGAAAAAATAGTAAAGGTCCAACTATAAAAAAATTAGCTCTAATTTATGTAAATAGCTTCCCAATATAGGTATTTTTTTTAGTTTAGCTAAAATGTAACTATCATGAGAGTGAGAACAATATCTCCAGTTAATCTACAATGACACATTAGTAGAGACTCATTAAATATCTGGAAAATGCCTGAGTTTAATTCTCTTACTTACTCCCCCACAAAAAAGTTCTTTCATTTCTGTTACAAAACATTATGAACTGTATCTGAAAAAGGAATATATAAGAAGTCTTTTGGATCCTTGAAAGTTTTAAGACTTTTACCTTTTTCTCTCCCCTTTTCATGTTATTCATTGTTTTTACATGTTAAATTTGCTTATGCTCTCTCCTTAGTAACATACTGTTTTAATATTTACATAATTCCTCTAGGTCTTTCTTCATATACACATATTTTACTTGTATATATTTGCTTTGATTTACTAAATCACTTTACTTTAATTAGACATTCAAGTTTTTATTTCAATTATAAGAATTGTTCCAACAAACATGAAACAAATTTTGAAAACCTACTTTATGACATTTATTGAATATCTGCACTCCCCTACTACTTCTAATAGTAAATATTGGGGCAACCGAAATGTTTCAACAGTCAGGAGTTACGGACAACCCAAGTACCCCAAAATAGATATATGAACTAATTTAATAATGGTAAATTACAAAACAGCATATATGTCATATACTTCTGCTTTAAACATAATATGCATATCTAATATGAATAATATGGAATGATATTGACAGCAGAGTTGATGTCAAATATTTCTGAATAAGCAAGATTATAGATATTCCTTAAATTTTTCTTAAAATAAAATAGTTTCTTTACTCAATTATAATTTTTTGTTTGGTCTTATTTTTTGCCCACAAGTCCACCTAAGTATGATATACAGTTAATAACATTAACTAATAAAAACCCACTGCTGAATATTTATGTTGGACTTTCTCCACTGACTACTCAATTATTATCATATATTTATATTGTTTAGCTTTTCACCATTACAAACAACTTAAAAGAAGAAAAAATGATTAAACTGAATCTGAAATAAAAAAATAAAATGGGAGGGGAAGGGAGAAACATTATAAAAAGTGAATGAAATTCCTTAAAAGAAAATAAAGTGTAAAACCATCCCAGGCATGCCCAAATCATTAATATCTAAAAGCTACTGATCAGAGAATATTAAACAAAATTGCTCTTGTGTTTTCAATCAAAGCAATTTTAACTATATTACAAGCTACCATTATTTGTAGATCCCAGATTTTGCTGTTTGTATACATGAATTAGGCCATCCTCCCACATAGTCATCAAGTAAACATCTACTTTATGTCTTAAATCATGTGCCTTCCCTGTGAAGTCTTCCGGGATTCCTCCAGACAGATATTCCCATATGCACCCTTCTTGTACATATTTCCATTTAACATTTTATCATAATGTAAATATCTATTTATGTGTCTGTCTCTTCAATTAGACTACAAATTCCATGAAAGGAGAGTGTATGTCTTACCATTTTATTTTTCTCGGCCCTATCCCTAACATACTGACATATTAATAAAACTTTTGGGAGAATACCTGAGTTATAATCTGACATAATCAATGCAATTCAACTAGCATTTCACATGCTTATTTAGGATTGAACCATTTATGGAAGGTGTAAAAGCAAATAAAAACATGGCTCTTCACCACAAGAAGCTTAAAGGCCAATGGAGAAGTTCAGGCAAAAATATAAACAATCATAAACCCACAGAATAAATCTTACAACAGATGTACAAACAAAGTGCTCTAAGTATACAGTAAAGGAAGAAGTTAGTTCTGGCTAGAAGAGAGGAATGAGTTAAGGTTTCCTGGAAGAGGAAATATTTCAGATAAGCCTAAAAGGATGGTTAGAATTTTAACAGCAGAAATAGTAAGAAAATACAGAGACGTAAGTAAAATACAGTCTAGGAATTACTCCTGGAGATCTTTAAAGAAATTTGGGAATTTGAAGAACTCAGTTTACAATTTAAAGCAGCAAAATGGGATTTCTTCTTTTTGCTCTCAACTATACCCTGAATAAAAATTGACTTTACCACCAAGTAAGTTTAAGAACTCAATGAGTATCAATACTGCATATTATCTTTTTCATACATGATCTTCATTAAAATAGCTGTGTCAAAGATATAATTTTAGGATGTTCCCTTATGATTTTAGGATTTCCTCCAGTTAAGGTCATGTCTCAAAGTAGGTATAATGACATATTCAAAGTGTCCCATATAAAATTAATCTCAATTCCATTTTTCATTTGTATTTTTAAAAAAGACAATCTGTAAATGTCTTGTCCATAATCCAAAACTGAAAAAACAAAAACAAATTAAATATACTTACTGTAACACAACCTTTAGAAGCTCCTTTTATTTTACCGATATAAACAGAAGTAAATATAAAATCCAGTTGCAGGTCCATCTCATTACTAGGTATAATACAGGAAATGTTTTCCATGACAGGATTATATGGACATAATTCAGATGAAGCCTAACAGGAATAAATTATAAAATGCATATAACCCTAAATATTACACAAATGCTGACAATGATTTTCAAAGTCAAATACTTCTTTAAATTGCTATTAATGAATTTGTGAAAGATTTTATACTGTACTTGTAAAGAAATCATTATCTATATTTTTTCTTAAAAAGCATATGATTTACCTTGAAAAAACTACTCCTAATAATTGAATCTTAAATTAATTACATAGGCCTAAGCTCTAGAAATATATCTTTCTCTGCATCAAAGCCATAATTTCAAACTTAATATTCCCTAATAGGTTTTATTCAATTTTAGCTCAACAGAAATATATTAAGATTTATATAGTAACTTAGTACGAAATGAGTTTCTAAATATATTATCTCTTTTAATCACAACCACCCTGTGAGGTAGTTTGGGTTCTGGTTATTTTTTTTCCATTTCATAAGTAAAACTAATAGATGTTTTGGTTGGTTAAGTGACTTGCAAAGGTCATGAAGTTGGTGTGAAGCAACATTAAGTCAAATCCAGGTTTCTACCTGCAGGTCAAGGGTTATTTCAACCATGTAAAATTGTTTCATACACCACAATGATGCTCTTAGGTAATGCACTTGAAGGCATGTAAGTGCCTAAGAACCATCTGTTATATTAAATACAGAAAAAACAGAATTATATTGTTTAGCTTTATGTTCTTTATGTTATATTGTTCACTCTATGTTCTATGTCTGAAAATAACTAACCAGTTGCCCAAAACCTCAAAAATTATACCACTTCCACTCAAACAACTATAAAACTCTGCTTTTAAATTACAATACACTATTGGGAAGTAGCAGCAGCTGTTTCCTACAATCTCTTCTGAACTTTAAACTGCTTTCAAATGACTTTTTCAACTCCACATTTGGCTAGCCTTTGTGCACTATTCCCCTTTAACCCTAACATCACTAACGACCAAATAAATGACCACTACAGCAACTACGCACGTGTACTTACTCTTCTTCTACCTCTAGAAAATGTGATTAATCCTCATGTGAAACATGTAGCACCCATTATTCTTAACCCAGCTCACAATGCCATTTATCTGCCTAATAAAAAATCTTTATCATTATCTTTTATTGCTCACTCTAAAATTCTTCTTATCCCTTAAAGAACAGATAACAAATCAACTACAGGGACTCTAATCAGTCAGACTAATAACTGTGTGTGTGTTTTAAGTGATGAAATGAGAAGACAGGATAAAAAGAATTCCTTTTTGGGGCCTCAAATTTTGCAAAGACTAAACTAAGTGCTTCCTAAAAATGGCCAACCCATGTTTCTCATAACTTCATTTAAAACTGGAAACAAGAAAAGGTGTAGAGATGTTAAGGTATGCTGCCCTATAGGTCTTAGTAGGTCTTCACATTATTTTCTGCCTGGGTTGTAATCATATTCCATCAGTTCTACAAAAAGTGTTATTTTCTTACGATATGATCATTCATATTGCATTATGAATTTACATGCTGCCCAGGAAACTATAATTCATTGAGACATTTGAACTCATTATCAATAATGACATGGTTTTTATTACCAATACAACTAAGACATCAAGTAGGCTACTGGCCCAATCAAGCAAAAATGGTTACATTTTAACAAAATTTCCCAACACAGATGCTAAGCTGATCTCTATATAGAGCACCAAGGCAATAAAAACACCAGTGAAACAATAATCAGACCACCATATTTTTTTTTTTATAGAACTGACCCTATTCTTCATCACACCTTAGAGAATAACAGCTTCTGACATTATTAAAAAATAAACCAACAAAAGTTTTACCATAATTCTACACTGGTGGTCACTGATAATCATTTCTTTAAAATAGGATATTAAAAGGATGATAATAAGAATACTGACAATAAATGATTTGAACCTCACTTTAGAGCTATACTTTCTAAAATACTATGTCAAAACACAACTGGCTGACATTAAGCCAACAAGGCACTTCCATTTGTTATCTTCTGTAAGAAGGAAAAGACAAAGGACTTACCAAACTGCTAGGTTTGTGACACTGTTCTAAATGCTTTCATATATTATTTCCTTTGGTACTCAAAATAATTTTGTGAGGTAGATATTATCAACCTCATTTAACATATAAGTTAACTAAGACTTAAAGAAGTGACTTGCCCAAATGACAGAGGTGAGATTTGAACACAGGTCTGTGATCTCCAGAAACCATGTTCTTTCCTCTACATAATCCTACCTTAATTGCATGTGAGGAAAAGGAATAAGTTCAGGTAGCCACACTACTGGAAGACCGGACAGATAAATATGGGAAACTGTTCAATTCTAGGAAATGTTTTGATAAAGTAGTTAAATGTCTAATCAGAATCATTTTTTAAAAAAAGAAAAAGTATGCAAGTCATAGAATATTTAGACTGAAAAAAATATAAATGACCAAAAAAAATTCTTTCACTTCAATAAAATTACATATTTTCAAACCAATATGAAAATTATCTCAAATTTAAACTAGGAAATCTGTAATTTTTATTATAATATTCTGCTTGATGAAAGAAACAGTTGTTAGTCAGTAGTACATATTTCACTGCTAATTATGAGAAAGCAGAAATAAATTACCTGTACAGATTCACATGTAATCAATGGAAGTTCTGACAATGCTGATTCAGAAGTATTATTTTCATTAGTGATGACATGGTCTTGCTTAGGTTGTAATTTAAGAATTTCTGAACTTTTATGTTCAATAGGTCCTTCTTCATCACTGGAAACAACAACTAAAAAGAAACAATTGTTTTTTAAATGTGTCACAATAAACACACTTCAAAAAGAAAACTTTCTAATTCATGCAATATACCTTTAATAATCCCATTAAAATATAATCATCTAACTTTGTCCAACTTAGAAGCTGGACTACCATTCATTATCTGATTTATACTAGTTATATATAATATTTCCATATCAGTGCTATTGTTTAGCAGTTACCTGCAACCTTACTTTCTGGAGGATGAAGATACTTAAAAATGGATAAAGCCATGAGAAAGAACTTAGGGAAAAGTTCTGGCAAGAATAATAAAAATGTATTGTTCCAGCACTCTAAACTGTACTTAAAAAATTAAATTTAAGATTAAAATTTTAAAAAATAAATTGTACTTTAATGCTTGTTACATTAGTTGCTTCCAGGAGGAAGCAAAAAAAGGTTTTGTGTACCATGTGAGTATATCAAATACTTGAACATTAATTAAATCAAAATTAATGATAATTATTATATAGCACCTAAACTCTGCACTTCAACTTCATCAACCAACAATAATAATGGCTCTTCTGAAATCCTTTTTAAAAACTACTGAGATGAGGGACTCTGGGTGGCTCAGTTGACTCAGCGCCCAAGTATTGGTTTTGGCTCAGTTCATGATCTCCTGGGTCATGGTATTGAGCATCTCAGCACATGCCCAGAGGGGAGTCTGCTTGAAGAGTCTCTCCCTCTGCCCCTCCCCCAACATGTGTGTACGCGTGTGTAAGCATGCTCTCTCTAAAATCAATAAGCAAATCTTTAAAAAAAATTACTGAGATAAACTATAGTTCATAATTCTAAAAAAACAAAAACAAAAACAAAAAAAAACCCTACTTCCAAGTAAACTGTATTGTTTACCTAAATCATTACAAAATTTATAAACAAAGTCCCAAAACCCCAAGTTTTCTTTTCCTCAAGTTAATATATTCCACAAGGATGTCATAAACAGCTAACGCCTCAGCAAAATTTGAGAGGTAAAATAAAACAACTAAGTAAAGCAGAGAAAATTTAAAAACATTATTATCCTACTGTTACTTACTTGGTTCAACTGATATCAGAGATTGGTTCCCCTCATTGTGTTCACTTAAAACGGGCTTTTCTATTGTATTCAACTCATCCTTCTCAAGCAGGGTAGAATTCCCCACAGTATCAGTGGAAAGAGAGCTCTCAAAAGTTTCAGTGGTTGAACAGTCAGAGGTACTTTTGGGAGCAGCACTCAAAGCCAACTCCTGACTATTAAGTAAGGATAGTTTAGCAATATCAGTCTCTACAGGTTCAGGTGTAATTTCTTCAAGCACTTTTGAGTCTTGATGATAGTTTTCACTTGGCTTCTCAAATTCAGCAGATGCTGCTGAGTCATTTTCTTGTATTTTCTGAACATAAATGCATACAGAAAATTAGCATTAGTCAGATTTGGCTAAAGAATTTTTGAAAGTTTAAATTCTTAAAGGAGAATATAAAAGTAAAAATATCATTTCTATAACAAAGGAATAGGAAACTACATAATTATATTATATTACTATTGCCAGGGTCTCCCAAGTAAAAAGACAGAATTTGGTCTGTCTGATCAAACATCCAAACATTTTTTTAAATGCTGTGATGTGGAAATTCCCATATTTACAAGTGGTTCAGATGGTCTCCCACAACCTAGTCAACTTTAGAATAAGAAAAATGTTTTTTACAGTTTTATTTTGTAAAAGTAATAAAGCTAAATGACATCATGTGACTTTATCAACAAAAGCAAAAAAGTAAAAACTTAAGAGGCTAACAATTTGAAAAAACTATCAAATCAATCACTGCCTTCACATCTCTATCACCATTTAAATCTAAACCTGTAATTCAAAGTTACTGAAAAGTCCTTAAAAGGCCTTGTGAATTAAAGGGAGTAAAAATATTCTCTTCTTTTACTTCTATTAACTGTTCACTAAGTTTTGAAAATAGTGTGTGTTAATAAGTATGGTAATTCTTCACTTTCAACGAATTCCCTAAATCCTAGGTAGAGTCTTAAAGAAGTTGGTAAGTAAATTACTACTAATAAAAGAAATCTGGTAATAATTTTACTCAGTGTGTGAAAAAGCAATTGCCTGGACAGTATGAATGGAGCATTAATAAAATCTGGTCAAAATAAGGGAAAATAAAAGAGAACAAGTCCACCAGATATCTACCAAAGTAAGAAGTGCTATCAGAGAAGAGTATTTTTAACTTTACTTGTTCATAACATCTGAAATTTGTTTCAATAGCTATATTACTAAAAAACATTTAAGTTATTTTTCAAAAATCAGGGAATCAAAAAAATAGGCAAAAAATAGAAAGAAATCTAAAGATAAAAATAGATTGTTATAAGAACATTATTTGGTCACAGTCAATTCATTTTTCTCATAGAATAAATTATTTCATATGATATCTAAATACCTCTACTTACTATCTGTTCTGCTGACTCATACAAAGCAGAAGTAGAATTATGAGAACCAGGCAAATTACTTCTAAGCCTTTTCTTTCTCTTCCTGGAAGTCAGGGCAGGTTCCACTTTTGAATCAGAAAATGTATCATCTTTATTTCTGCTCCCATCTTCAAGATGATCACAACCTCTACTTCCACTACTGAGCTCTTAAAAAATAAAAGAAACAAAAATATAGCCAAACAGTAAGGAAAGAATCCCTTTTAAAAGAGCTCGGATAAACATCATCAAAATTGCTGTACAACTTCCAAAACTAATCTAAAAAAAATTCACCATTACACTTTCATACTGACATGGATGAATGTAAAGAAATACCCTATTTTAAGTTGCCTACACAAAGTAAATGTTCATTGTACAATAAATATAAAGTGAGGAAAATATATATAAAAGGAGTATTCTTTAGTAACCAAAGCAAAAACAAGCTATATTTTTCCTTTTCCTACAATTACATGTGATTGTAATACAAAAAGAGGGGGAAGTGACAGTAAAGTTTAGAAAATTCACAGTTTAAAACATCTTGATAATTCATTGTGATTTTAGTAATTAGTTGTCTTTTTAAAATTTAAATGTTATATACATGTATGTATTTTTTTAAGTGAAAAGAGACAGTACTTATGAGTATTAACCACTACTCTTTTAAAAAGAGCCAAGGGGAAAAAAATAAAAATAAAAAAAATAAGTAAAAGGAGCCAAGAGACACCTGGGTGGCTCAGTAGGTTAAGCATCTGCCTTCAGCTCAGGTCATGACTTTGGATTGAGTAACATTGGGCTCCTTGCTCAGTAGCAAGCCTGCTTCTCCCTCAGCCTGCTGCTCCCTCTGCTTGTTCTTTCTCTCTCTCTCTCTCTCTCTGACAAATAAATAAAATCTTTAAAAATATGAATGAAAAGGGCGCCTGGGTGGCTCAGTGGGTTAAGCCGCTGCCTTCAGCTCAGGTCATGATCTCAGGGTCCTGGGATCGAGTCCCATGTCGGGCTCTCTGCTCAGCGGGGAGCCTGCTTCTCTCTCTCTCTCTCTGTCTGCCTCTCTGTCTACTTGTGATCTCTCTGTCAAATAAATAAATAAATAAATCTAAAAAAAAAAATATGAATGAATGAATGAATGAATGAAGGCAAAACATTTAACCTCAACAGCAGAATATAATGTGTGATCATTCACAAAGCTATCAATTTAATTCAGTTTCTTCTATTTAAAAATCAAGATCTCATTTTAAGTATCCAATAAATCTACTCCCCTATAGATAAAGAAATGTTCCCTTCTGTAAATCAACAAAACATTATTTAAAACCTATGTCAATTATTACTAAAAATGCTTAGTATTTCAGTTATCAAATATATGTACTATACAAAAATACCTTCCAAAAGGTTCTACCTTACTAACTAAAGGTCCTCCTGAATTCTACTGCTTTCTGAATCTACATACTCAAAGTATATGTAAACAGAGTCCCAAGGCAGCTTCTTTGAATTTATAACTTATAATTCATGTAACACTCACTGGCGTGACCTCTCTGTTCACTCAAAATTCTTCAATACTACCCACCTTCTCTTCAAACTGTTCTTGCCCTTATTCTTGCTGCATAGTCACCTAATAACTGACATTCACAGTATCTCTTGTCATTCTTTAAAAGGCAGGCATTGGTTAGGATTGAGAGCAAAATGCCAAGATGGTCAACAGTCTTCCAATTTCCAAAGAAAATACTCTTTGCTCTCTCCCCCAGAAAAATAAAATATTCTCCTAAACATAGTATTTTGAAAAGCACAATTGCTTTTGTTTGCGGGGCGGGGGAGTAAACTTTGTAAACTGGAAAGGGAGTCAAATACAATTTCTACATACAACTTCTGTATCAAACTACATTTTCTAAAGATAAATACTACAGCAAAAAGACTGAGGAAATGAAAGGGGCTTGAGAAAAACCCTATTATACAGGAGTTTTCGCTCAAACAGTTTCTTTGCTTTTCAAACATCAGCCAAGACTATCTCATGGAAAATAAGAATAAGTTAGATAGGGCTTGGCATTATAAAAATAGGATTCTACCTACATAATATATACAATTTAACTCACACATTTTACTATATGTAAAATTAAAGAAATGACAAATTCTTGTAAACTAAAGAATATTAAATATTTCTAATACGGGGTGCCTGGGTGGCTCAATCAGTACAGCATATGACTCTTGATCTTGGGATTGTGAATTTGAGCCCCAAGTTAGCCTCTTAGTTAGAAATTACTTAAAAATAAAATCTTTAAAATACGTGTGGGGGGGGCACCTGGGTGGTTCAGTTGGTTGAGCAGCTGCCTTTGGCTCAGGTCATGATCCTGGACTTCCAGGATCGAGTCCCGCATTGGGCTCCTAGCTTCTTGGGGAGTCTGCTTCTCCCTCTGAGCTTCTCCTCTATCATGCTCTCTCTCACTCATTCTCTCTCAAATAAATAAATCAAATCTTAAAAAAAAAAAATACTTCTGTGTGTATGTTTGTATAGTACCAATATATTATTTTCATAAAAGCAAATTCTATAAGGCAAACAGTACACTACGAAAGAATGGTACACTTGGAGTTGAATTCAGAATTCCCATTAATTTATGGGCTTATGTTAAAAAACAGGTATGGGTTTTTTTAACTGACGGTGACTAAATGGCTCAGTCAGTTAAGTGTCCAAATCTTGATTCTAGCTCAGGGTCATGAGACTGAGACCCACATCAGGCACTAGGCATGCAGCCCACTTAAGATTCTCTTTCTCTCTTTCTCCCCCTATTTGTTCTCTCTCTCAAAAAAGTTTTTTTGATAAAAAATAAATATTAAAAAAGACTCTCCTTCTCCCTTTTCTCTTCCCCCTTTTCCCTCTCTAAAAAACAAAACAAAACAAAAACTGGTATTGGACACAAATACCCATAAGATGGTGAGTGAGTTTCAATCAAGTTTCAATAGCTACTTTTCTTAAAAAAAACTTTATCTCTGAAAAGAACTTCAGGGGTACTAAGGAACTATAAAGTATTTCTGGTTTTTTTTTTTTTTTAATCATGCATTTTTTCCCCCTGCTATGTCTAAAATTCCACTGTGACTTTGAAGTAATACTGAAAGGTAGAAATCAGAAGCTTTTTATTCAACTATTCCTATTCTATCCAGGAAATCAGTAAAATGTGAGGGTTTACCAATGGTGTCTAGAAAGTACGTGAATGGAGACCATTTGTCCAAATACTTTTTATTTGGTTATTAATGAGAATATTTTGGGGAAAAGTACAATTCATAAGAAAATAAATGTCTTTCATTATGTGTAGCTAGTGCTTAGTGACTAATTGAAAGATTACATCTACAATTACAATGTTTTCTCTACATTGCCCTTGTAAGAGCTGAAGCTGGTTATTAGTCTAGTTTCTTTTTTTTTTTTTTTAAAGATTTTATTTATTTATTTGACAGAGAGAGATCACAAGTAGGCAGAGAGGCAGGCAGAGAGAGAGGAGGAAGCAGGCACCCTGCTGAGCAGAGAGCCCAATGTGGGACTTGATCCCAGGACTCTGAGATCATGACCTGAGCCGAAGGCAGCGGCTTAACCCACTGAGCCACCCAGGCGCCCCTTAGTCTAGTTTCTTTTTAAGATTTCCTCTTCTATGAAAAAAGGCTACTAGGGGCACCTGGGTGGCTCAGTGGGTTAAAGCCTCTGCCTTCAGCTCAGGTCATGATCCCAGGGTCCTGGATCAAGCCCTGCATCAGGCTCTCTGCTCAGCAGGGAGTCTGTTTCCCCCACCCCCTGCCTGCCTCTCTGCCTACCTGTGATCTCTGTCTGTCAAATAAATAAATAAAATCTTTTTTTTTTAAAGGCTACTAAAAATTGTAAATAGCTGTGTTTCAAATAAAGTATAAAGAATTTATGCATAGTGTCATTAAAAAAAATCTTTTCTAGTGAATAATTTATAAAATCATTCAGAAAACAAAATATCTCAACTAGTTTCAAGTAATCAGTAATCCAAGAGACCCTTAAAGATGTTAGTTCCACATCTGACTAATGTAATAAACTGTTTTGATGCGAATTTTTGTAAAATTATTTTAAAATCTTAAAAGAAAGACAAAAAGGAGAAAAGAGGTCAGTTCATTAACCCTACATGCAAGGAGGCCTAAAAAGAATTTTCAGAAGTCTGGGATGTATTTACCTTTAAATTTGCTAATAGTGGCTTGTATTGGCATCCTCCTAGAGTTGAGAGAAATTCTAATGAATAAAGAATGTATGTCATAGGAGGATAGACAGTGGGAAGCTAAGAATAATAATCGAGTTAGCAGTGATATGAATTACCAGACATATCCATGTAAACAACACTTACAAATAGCTGAACTAACGTTCTAAGTGTATAGCTGTATATCCAGCCCCAACAATAACAACAAAAAGAAATAATATTCAAATTTAACTTATAGATTCAGTAAATAAATCTAGAAATGTATGCCATAGTGTACAAATAACAAATTTAGCAATTTTCTTTGTGTTGCTAAATGTACTTCCCTCTACTTTCACAAATCCTTTAAATGTAAGATTAAATAAAGTTAACCATAACTTAAAAATTATTAGAAATGCAAAAGATAAAAATTCAAATGAGAACAAATTTTCAAGGTTCACAAACCTTTAGGTTGAGCATCAGACATTACAAGAGAAATGCCATCGTCTCTTTGCTTTTCTTTAGGGTGTGAAGCCTGCTTTGCATAATTATTATCTACTGTCTTACTTGATTGGGAACCCCTGCAAAAGAAAATATTATATTCATCTCTTCTATATCCAAATGAATTAAGAAGCCAGTTGACTTATATTCAAGATAAAAATCCAGTTTTACAGGTTACATATACAGTCGCATATAGCGGCATATATAATCTGCACAGAAGAAAGAATATTGAACTAAGATTTGAGAAGTAAGTTCTTTTCCCTATTTTACCATTAAATTTCCCCTATTCTTTTGTGGGGAAAAAAAAATATGGACACCACGGGATTGGGCACATGCAAAATGAGCAAAAGAATGATACAGGTATTAAATACATCAAAGAGGTTTAAAAAGTAAAAATTCCATGAAGAGAAGTACATGATAAGCACCTCTATATGTAATCAAAAAATAACCCAAAGGGAACTGTTTATATGTTTCAAGCATGGTTCACATATTAAAAATTAAGTACAAAATAAAGTTTGGAGTAATAAATTTTACCCTCAGAAGGAATAATTTATATTATTAGGTACCCATTAAATATATAAAATAGAAGGTTGTATGAAAAACAAGTTTTGATATAATGAGCACAATATTACTATAAATGAAAACTTAATACAATATTAGTAAGAGATTTCAGCACCCCACTTTGAGCAATGGATAAATCATCCAGACCCAAAAAAAAAAAAAAAAATCAAGAAAACGTTGGACTAAAACCATACATTAGACTAACTAGACTAAAAATGCATCTATAGAACATGCCATCCAATAACACCAAAATATATAATTCTTCTCAAATGTATACAGAACATTCATAATCATATGATTATGAATTATTAATCATATGATATACCACAAAAAAGTCTTATCAAGTTTAATAAGATTGAAATCATACCAACTATCTTTAAGCACAAAAAAATATTAAACTAAAAATCAGTAACAGGAAAAAGCTAGAATATTCACAAATATATGTAGATTAAACAATATGCTCCTGAACAAGTTGTCAAAGAAAACAGCAAAAAGGAGATCAAAAGATACCTTGAAGCAAATAAAAATTTAAGTACAACATTTCAAAGTTTACTGAATACTGCAAAAAACAATTCTAAGAAGGAAATCTGTAGTGATAAATGCCTACATTAAGAAACAAAAACTCCAATAAACAACCTTGCTTTACACCTCATGAAACTAAAAAAAGAACTAAGGCCAAAGTTAACAGAAAGAAGGAAATAAAGATCAGAGCAGAAATAAGAAAAACAATAGAAAAGATCAAAATTTCTTCTGTTAATTCTTGTTAATTTTGGGTGGCTTAAGTGGTTAAGCATCCAACTGTTGGTTTTAGCTCAGGTCATGATTTCATGGGTCATAGGATCAAGTCCCACACTGGGCTCCATGCTCAGTGGGGAATCTGTCTGAGATTCTCTCCCTTGCCGCCTCCCCCGCTTGAGCATACACTCTCTCTCAAAAAAATAAATCTTTAAAAATACATATAAAAAAAGAAGATCAACACAAGTAAAACCTAGTTTTTTGAAAAGATAAACAAAACTGCCACACATTCTAATTTCAAACTATATTACAAGGCTATAGTAATTAAAATAGTATGGTATGGCATATAAAGAGACTCACAGGTCAAAGAAACAGAATTGAGAGCCAGAAATAAATCCACACATACATGGCCAATTAATTTATGGCAAAGGAGACAAGAATATATAATAGGGAAAGGAGATTCTCTTCAATTAATAGCATTTAAAAAATAGCTACATGCCAAAGAATGAAACTGGGCCCCCATCTTACACCATACATAAAAAAATGAATTAAAAATTTAAAACATTAAAACTGCTGTACTTCTTGTTTTCACCAAAAAATAAAAATAAAGTTCTGTGTTGTCTAGGCTAATAAAAGGTTGGGAAATCAAAAAAAAAAAAAAAAAACTGTAAGCCATCTAACTCCTAGAAGAAAACATGGGGGTAGGCTCATTAATATCAGTCTTGGCAATGATTTTTTGAAATTAATACCAAAACAAAGGTCATAAAAGCACAATGAACAAGTGAGACTACATCAAACTGAGTAAGGAACAGGCAAGGCTAGGTAGGAAGAGACAAGAAGGGAACTCATGTCCGGGCTCACAGAAATCCCAGATGTGGAGAAATGTTACAGATGAGATATTAACCAAGGAGAAGGGAACACATTCATTGTTCTAAACAGAGACAAAATAGGCTCATGATATTTACCAGTCCACCATTTTGGTTTAAATATAGATAAGATATTCTCATGAAACTTAGAAACCCACCATGTATTGACAAATTTACCAAGTTCCCTGGTTAGTTTTTTATAAAAGACTGGCCATAACAGCCCTCAGTGACAACCCATTCCAGATCCTTCTCCCTCTAGAGAGCTTTTTTCTTTCCTTTCTGTTCTCATCTTCACTTTATAAACCTTCACTTCACTTCACTCTTTTGTGTCCACAAGATCCATTCTTCTACTCTTTCATACAAGAACCTTGCAACCCTACAACAAAACCAAAAACTTCTGCTCAGCAAATGAACCCATCATCAAAATGAAAAGGCAATACATGGAATGGGAGAAAATATTTACAAACCATATATCTAATAAGGGGTTAATACCCAAAATATATAAAGGACTCCTACAACTCAATAGAAAACTTTCCATTAAAAAAACCAGGCAGAGGGGCACCTGGGTGGCTCAGTGGGTTAAGCCTCTGCCTTCGGCTCAGGTCATGATCTCAGGGTCCTGGGATCGAGCCCCACATCGGGCTCTCTGCTCAGCAAGGAGCCTGCATCCCCCTCTCTCTCTGCCTGCCTCTCTCCCTGCTTGTGATCTTTCTCTCTGTCAAATAAATAAATAAATAAATCTTTAAAAAAAAAAAAAAAAAACAGGCAGAGGGGAGTGCCTGGGTAGCTCAGCTGGTTAAGCACTTGACTCTGGATCTCAGTTCAGGTCTTAATTTTGGGGTGCTGAGTTCAAGCCCCACTATAGGCTCTATGCTGGACATGGAGCCTACTTTTAAAAAAAAAAAATGAGCAGAGGAACTGAATAGACATTTTTCCAAAGACATACACATGGCCAACTGGAACATGAAAAGGAGTGTAACATCATTAATCATCAGAGAAATGTAAATTAAAACCACAATGAGATATCACCTCATATCCATCAGAATGATTATCAAAAAAACAAAACAAAACAAAAACAACAACAACAAAAAAGTGGTAACACACATTGCAAGAATGTAGAGAAAACAGAACCCCTGAGCACTTTTGATGGGAATGTGGGAATGTAAACTGGTGCAGATACTGTAGAAAATACTATGGAGTTCCTAAAAAATTCAAAAATAGAACAGCCATATGATCCAGCTATTCCACTTCTGGATATTTATTCTCAGAATCAAAATCATTATCTCAAAAAGATATATGCACCCCCATGTTCAGTGCAGCACTACTGCAATACCCAAGACATGGAAACAACCTAAGTGTCCACTGACAGATAAATGAATGTCGAAAATATGATACATACACACAGGAATATTATTCAGCCACAAAAAAAGAGAAGTCCTGCCATTTGCAAGAACATGGATGGGACCTGAGGACATTATGCTAAGTGAAATAAGTCAGAAAGAGACAAATACTGTATGATCTCACTTATATGTGAGAACTTAAAAAAAAGAAAAAAAACAGGGAGTGGCCAACAGCCTGCAGATCAACATACCTAAGTCTTATGTAACTACTGCAATAAATCCTTCATCCATGACTCTCCATCTGTCAGAAAAACATAGTACAATAGTAGGAAACACAAAGAGAATAAAAAAAAACTACCAGACATGGATGGACGAGCTCAGAACCAGATCAACAAAACAACTCCTACATTTCAACTGCTACAATATTTAAACTGCTACATTTCAGGATACCTCTCAGGCAATTCCTTGCTCTTCCTCCTGCAAAAACAATGATCCTAGTCTCCCTTCTCCCTAGTCTCCTGGGTCCTCCTCACCCTGGTATGATGCCAACACCCAATAGGGGGACCCTCCCATGCCAATGATGGACCCTCATCCTCCTGGGATGATGCCAGTGTACCTGCTTCTAGAATGAGGCCACCTCTGGGAAGCCACATGCCCATGATGCCTGGGACCTCCTATACATCCCATGATGGTGCCCACTTGGTCAGGAATGACTCAGACAGATAAGGAGAGATGGGAACCTCTTTATATCTATTTTATGTTACTTGTTCTACTTCACCAGAAGATCATGGTATTGTGACTTTGGGTGTTTTCTAACAGCAAGACAAGAAAGACTTGCTCCCCCTTCCTATCAAAGAGAATAGTTTTTACAGGGGAATTAGTAGGAGGAAAAAAAAAGTAGTTTTCATTTGTATTGTGAAATGTGAAAATAAAATTGTCAACTCTTTTAGTTTAAAAAAAAAACACTTAAATTCAGTCAACAGATTGGTAATTGCAGAGGATGGGGAGGTTGGAGAGAAGTGGGTGCAAATGGATGAAGGTGGTAAGAAGGTACAAGTTTCTAGTTGTAAGGCAAGTGCTAGAGTATAATGTACATGCAATATGGTGACTATAACAATAGGGCATTGTACATTTGAATGTTGCTAAGACATTAGACCTTAGAAGTTCTCATTACAAGAAAAAAGTAACTATACAAGCTGATGTTAATTAGATTTACAATGTTAATTATTTCACAATACAGACATATATCAAATCGCTATGTTGTACACCTAAAGCTAATACAATGTTTTGTCAATGATATGTCAACAAAATTAATTTTTTAAAATAAATTGATAAAAACCATTGGGAAAACAATTTAGTACTAATTAAAATAGCCAAAAAATGAATGAAATCTTTACACACAATACTTTCACTCACAGTAGTTTTTAATAAAACTCATGGCAGTAGAAAAATCTGTGAAATAAAAAACTATATAAAATTATTAACTATATCATTTTCTAATAATGAAATATATTATATAATAATTGCTGCATTTAAAAAAAATCAGGTACCAAGAATAAATCTAGTATCCCTGTACAGTAAACTATAAAACATACAAATGACCACAGGAGAATTGTGGAGTAGGAAGCACCTACCATCTTGCCACCTAGACAATGGCCACACTGGCAGAATCTGTCTGATATAACTGTTTTGGTATTCCGGAGTTTATTGAAAGCTGCAACTACTAGTCAAGAGGATCAAGAGTAAATTGCAGTTAATTTCAGTCAATCTGAGCTGCAAAGTTAGTAGCAGTGACCCAGTCACCTACCACTAGGAACAAAGCAAGCAGCAAAGCCCAAGTTCCTAAAATAGGCTGCACAGCTTACAATTACCAAGGTAAGCAAGAAGGACCTTATTCTCCAAATACCGAGAATCTGTATTCTCATTAACGATGGCGGTTTCTGCTCATGGATGAGGAGACATAGAGAAAGGCAGCCATTGTTGCAACAACCACCACCAATGTTACAACACATTTCCCATATAGCTAAGAGCACTTCCGGGAGACTTAAAGGGCTAGCACCTGTTTTGTTTTATCTGTACCTCCTTTATTTTTCCCATTTTCTCCTTTTGGGAACCAAATTTTTAAGGATTACAGTATTATAAAATAATCACATATACAAAGGAATTCAAAAAGTCACAAAAATACTAGGGAAAGGCATAAACTCAGAAAAGACCTGGGAAGATTTTATGTTTACATATCAAGCTGATGTGTGGGAACAGAGATAATGAAAAACAGCAATTAAAAAAAAAGAAGGAAAAAAGGAAGCAGACTCAATAGACAAAGACATTATAACAACCATCTTAAAGCTTCTCAAAAAGCTAAAAGTCTTGTACAAAGTCAAAAAAGTGATCTATGAATAAATGGAAATATTAAAAGATGAAATATATTAATAAACCAAAAGGAAATTCTGGAACTAAAAAGTATAATAACTAAAATGAAAAACTCATGGGGCACCTGGCTGGGTCAGTTGGGAAAACATGCAACTCTTGATTTTGGGGTCATGAGTTCAAGCCCATGTTGGCTATAGAGATTACTTAAACTTTAAAATAAATAAATAAAATGAAAAATTCATTAAGAGACTCAAAAGCAGATTTGAGCAGGCAGAAGAAATAGTCCCTGGATTTAAGGAAAGGGAAAAGAAATAAAGATAACTTGAAGATATGATCATAGAAATTATCAAATCTGAGGGACCAAAAAAATTTGAGAAAAGTCAACAGAGCCTAAGGGACCTGTGGGACACCAACAAGTAGACCAATATATGCAACACTGGTACCTCAGAGGGAGAAAAAATAAAGGAGCAGAGAAATTACTAAAATAAATAATCACCAAAAAGTTTTCCAAATTTGATGAAAGACATGAATACAAACATCCAAGAAGTCCGAGGGACTACAAGCAGAATAAACTCAATGAGACCTGTACCAAGAAACATTAATGATCAAGTTGTCAGAAGATACAGGCAAAGGGAGAATCCTGAAGGTACCAAGAGAGAAGGAACTCCTCATATAACAGCGATACTCCATGCGCTCTCTCATCAGTAACCATGATGGCCAGAAAGCATGGGCATATTAAAGTACTGAAGGAGATAAGTGTCAACCAGAAATCCTGTATCTGGCAAAACTATCTTCTTCTTCTTCTTTCTTAAGTTATAAAGTTAGGTTGATGATTTGAGATATTTCTTCTTTTTTTAATGCAAGCATCTGCAGCTATATATTTTTCCTTTGGCATTGCTTTTGCTGCATCCCATGTTTTTATTTTCATTCATTCCTAAGCATTTTTTAATTTCCTTGTGATTTATTCTTAGACCGACTGGTTGCTTTAGGTGTGTTTATTTCCACCAATTTTTGAGTCTTCCAGTTTTCCTTCCATTAATGATTTCTAACTTCATGCCATATAGTCAGAGAAGAATGGGAGAAAATATTTGAAAATCATATTTCTGGTAAGATATTAATATTTGGCATGTAGAGAGAACTACTAAAACTCAAAAGTAAAACATAACGTGATTCATTAAAGGGCAAAGGACTTGAATAGACATTTCTCCAAAGAAGATACATGAATGGCCAATAAGCACATGAAAAGATGTTCAGCATCACCAATCATTACAAAGTCCATATCAAAACCACAATGAGATATCACACCACATCCATTAGGACGACTATTACATAAAAAAGAGAAGAATGAGTTTTAACGAGGATGTGGAAAAACTGGGACCCTTTGCACTGCTAATGCAATGTAAAATGGTATGGCTGCTATAGAAAACAGCACAGTGGTTCCTAAAAAGATTACTATTAGAATTACCATATGATCCAAAAATTCCACGTTTGTGTAGATATGCAAAAGAACTGAAAGTAGAGGTAGAAACACTTGTACACCAATGTTTATAACAGTGTTAGTCACAATAGCCAAAAGGTGAAAGCAACCCAACCCCCCAAAGAAATTTATACCAGATTCCAGAAAAAAAAAGGAATCAGAACTTCAATTAGGAAAATAACCTCTAGGCAGTTGTTCTGAATCTGATATCTCATATAAATCACCACAAATTAAAATACCACTTAACTAACCTATTTCTATACTTGAGACTGAAGAGGTCTTTCCAAGGATAAACTAACATATTCTACACAATAAAATTTTAAATTTATAAACTACAGAAGATACTATGATCAAAGTAAAATTGATAAGTAGGAAACTTCAAGAGATTTTTACAACATGTTATATAACAGAGTTAATAACTTTAATAAGTTCTTTAATAAGTTCTTACAAGTCAATAAGAAACAGATGGAACACCCCAATACATACAAAGACTAAGCAAAAACTCACATAAACAGAAAATCCATCTTCACTAAAAATAAAAAATGACTGAAATGAAAGCAATTTCATATGAACAGTTATATTTATTTTTGCCAACAGGTTATCAAAAAACTTTTCAATGATAACATTTAATTCTGGTTAGAATATTAAAAAATGACACTATAAGAATTTATTAAAAAAATTTTATATGTTTATAAAAAATAAAAAATTTTTAAAAAATTATAAATCATGTGAAAAAAGGAAATTAAAAGGAAAAAAAAGAGAAGAAAAAAAAAGAATTTATAAAAAATTCTTTAAAAAGAGTTTATAAAAATAAATACACAAACTTACTGTGGCAATGCTAAACAAATAAAAAATGAAAAATATCTGAATGCCCATTCATAAGGAAGCACATATTTATAAAAGTAGATACATCTCTATGTATTGATTGGCAAACTACCAAATTACAAGAGAAAAGCAAATTTTCTCATTTACTCTCCAGCATTCCTAGACATTATCATGTTATTTTACAAATCAGGTAAAACTGAGGCATAGAGAAAGAAGTTAAGCAAATAGATTGAGATAAAATTCAACACCATACTATACACATTGTACAGGTATATCATTTACCACAGTGTAATATCATAATAAATAGATAATAAATATTAGTTAAAAGTTTTTAAAAGAGTAATAGAAAGTTTAATAAATATATGTATTTTCAAATAATAAGTTGCTATCTAGAAAAAATAAACATGCTACTTCAAAGAGACCATTTTAATTCAGATTTCCTTTTCAGCCTTGGTGTTTTCTAACTATTCCTTTATTTTTGGCATAAAACACAGTATTTTTTTCCTGCATAAATTCCATTCAAGTTGTCATTATAGTCAACAATAACAGTTGTGAACACTAAAGATAGGCTAAGATTAAAATAAGATCTTTAGCCTTCACAAAACATTTTTCCTCAGGTTTCATCAAGGGCATAAGTGCTAAATTTTCAGAGAAAACTTCCTCATTTTCAGTCATAGCTCCCATTCTCCTACACACCAATTTTTAGTTGTTAATTGACACTATATCTTTGTAATGAAGAGTTGGCATATTTACTACATTCTTAACAATAATGGCAATAACAATAATGTGAGAATATCATGTCTCCTCAGAAGATCTAAATTCATATTTCTTCTTCCTGATTCTAAGATAGGCAGGCAGGGAGGAGGCTGGCTGCAAGAGTCCCATCCTTGAGCATACCTTGTGTTCATGCTATATTCAGTTTAAATCAGGCACATATACTAAAGTCATGGTACAGCCATATTTGCAATTTATTTCCATGGTTTAAGGAATATAATACTCCTCCTTAAGCCAAACGGTAATACTAGGGTGGCTGTGACAACTGCCTTGGCAGCACTGGTAATAGTAACAGAGGTGGCAGTGATCTCAGAATCCCATACTGGCATCCTCACCATAGAGGACTTCAGGAGCATCAACTACAGCACCAGTAATGGTACTTTTGATAGTACCATCAATAAGAGAAACACAAAAATAATGACCACCATTTATTAATCACTTACTAAGTTTTTGGCATAATATTAAGAACTTTACATAGTCAGCTCCTTAAATCTGCACAATAATCTTATAAGAGTTGTTACTACCCCTGTTTTAAAGATAAAATAAGTGACTTGCCCAAGGTAAATCAGCACGTTTGCAATACTGCTAAGATCTGAATCCAGATGTCTGGCTCCAAATTCTATGCCTATTCTAAATGTAACAATCAAAAAAAAAAAAAAAACTACCACCAAGAGAATGAATTTTCAGAGCCCACATCAAAAAATAATAATAATAAATAAATAAATAAATCAAACAAAAGCAACTTCAGATTTCCATTTCTCTTACTGGCTCAGTAAGCTACAGTTGTTAGTAGAATTCAGCTATCTCAAACCATTTTTTGAGGAATTCATTCAGCCATTCACTCAACAAATAGTTCCTGAGCACTAAGTGCCAATTCTAGAAACTTGACAGTTCTAGAATCTTGACATAAACATGGTGAATACAGTAAGATGGAGAGAGACAGACAAATGGATGGTCAGACTGACAGACGGCCAGATAGACAAATAGCACAGAGGTGGAAGAGGAACAGAAAACTGTCAGAGAAATAGATTTCAGTTATATCAAATAAATTAAAATACTGAAATAGGTAACTCAATTTTCATTAAAAGTCTGCATCTATTTTCCCAAAACACAAGTACAGTATATTGTACTTTTTTGAAACTGATTATTAGCCACAGACTGCTGGTTCCAACAGCCATCTCAAGCCAACTGGGGACAAAAGTCATACTAGCCACCAGAGCACATTTGCCTCACTTTTCACAATAACACATCTATGGGGGAAGAATAGAGGCTCATTAGAATAAATATTTATTTTAAGTAAAGTTATCACTAAACATACCTTTCAGTTAAAAAGGAGTTCTTGTGAGGATTTAGATTTTGACAAGATTCTAGGCTGTCATCAGATGATGAAGAAAGCTGCTCTGATTGCAAGTTGTCTGTATCACCCAAACTGGCCTCAGTTACAGATGAGGTCTTTATGTATTTTCTTCCTAACTCCGTTCCCAGGACATTCGTCAATATAACTCTGGGTATCCTGTCACACAAAATAACAAACACTGTACTGTACTGAAGTTTGCAGTAAAAAAAAAAAATGTATTCTAAGAAGTTGACTTTTCAAACATTTTCATCTTAGCACAAGCTATTAGAACTATATCACTCTAGAAATCAACCCATAAATACACTGTATGAACACATCTTTTTATATTTCTAGAACTACTTGTGTCTTACAAATTGACACAGATTAGCCTGCCACAATAATGGCTTCACTGTACTAAAGGATGCTATTGGGGTGCTTAAAATTTTAACCAATTTTTCTCAAAAATTCTTTCTCTTTTCCAGTATTTATAAAAAAGAGACTACTACAAACAAATTCAAGAAATCTTTATTCTTCTCATTCAACAGAAAGTCCTTGATAAATTACATATTAGTAATTGGCAAATGAGAAATGCTAAATCTAACAGGAAAGAAATCATTCAGAATGCATCAATGGTAATGATAGATTCCATAAGTGAAACCGCACACATACCAGTGGTAATATATATGCTTTATTTAACAGCACCAAGGGAAGAGCCAATAAATCAAATGTCTAGAAAATTAAAGGATATTTTTTAAAGCTCCAAACTTTTAAAAATTGGTGTACTATATCAAAGCCTGGTATCTTCTTAAACAGAAGAGGATAAATATAATCTTTTCTTGGTTAGCCAATAGTTATTATGTAACAACTGATACACTTCGCCACACCACAATTATGCCCTAAAGCAATTATTTCGCCCTGAACTGACCAACCCAAAGCAAATTACTGGGATGTTTTTGTTCTTGTTACTGCATTTTTTTTTAAAGTTTTCTTATCTCCTCTTTACCAGATATTCTCCTTGACTGTTATCAATATGTCACTTGCAGCACTTTAATGACCCTTTATGAGAAACAATAGAAAACACTTAGAAAGGGCCTGAGTATTTCTGTTTAAATGAAATGTAAGCTTCCCTGTACTCTGTCATATTTGCTGTAGTGCCTAGAGGTTTTTTCACTTATTTTTACGACATAGAAACATTATGTTCTTTTCACACTATGCTCCAGACAGCATGGAATTTCAGATCTTAGGAAAACTTTAAAATAATTTGAGTCTGCTCTTTATTTTAAACAGGTGGAACTCAAAGCTCAGAAAAGTTAAATGGCTGAAGGTATAACTCTTCCTAGTAGAAGAACCTGGGCCTATTATCTTTTGGTTTCTTTATTTTATTCCATTACACGTATCCTTAATACTAAGTTGCCAAAGGATCCAGTTAACTGGGCTTTTCTATAGATACTGCAGGAAATCTTTGAAAGTATGCATTTCTAGCACAATCTCCACAAAAAAAGTACTGCAATGATTAAGTAGTATGTATGAAGTAAAAGCAAAGTGTAGTCATAAATACAACTCCCTAAACTAAGAGTTTGAGTGAAGAAAGAAGGGGAAGAAAATCTGTTATCTAGTACAAACACTAATTATGAGGGAGGGAAGGCAGAGATAGTTTTCTACTTCTCATATGATTTAAATCTCTAAGGATACTAGTTATTACTGTCTGCTTTGTGTATTTGATGCCTGACAGAAACCTCCTTAAAATCCTCAATGTGATGTGGGAATGGAGGCAATATAGGACCAGCAAGGAGTCTCAAGATTTTTTTCATCTCCCCTCACACTAGAAATTGCTATGAAATAAATCACTAAAAAAACTTCAACTACAGTTTAATGAAAACTCATCTGTGTTTCTCAGTAGTTTAGGGAAAATACAGAAATATTAGCACAGATAATTTTACTCAGGTTAGAACTCTTTCCAAATAAATACCTTAATGCAAATAAATTTTACTTATTTTTAGGATATGAGAGAATCTGATATATTGATAACTTATTTTAAGAATTGATAACATACTCTTTTTACAGTCCCCTATCCCTACTGAATTCTAAAATATGGCTTATAATAAAAATAATCTAAAAACTGTAGTATTTCAGTAAATAGAAAATTCAGGGCACATAAGGAGATACACCAAAAAAATGTCAGCTCTCAGTTAGCATCTCTGTTTAAATGCCTGACTGTAACATGTTTAAGTATGTTTTAAAATGCTGAGTCCCTAAAAAGAGCTCTCTCTCCAAAAAGGAGAGATGGAGTCCATAAAAGATTACTTTATACAAAGTGTTGAAGAGAATAATCAGCAACAAAAAGTACAAATATCAGCAAGCAAATGGTAAATTTTAAAGATCAGAATTCTCTTTTCAGTAATAAATGATCACCATATTCTTACACAGTTTATTTTGCCACTAGATTTAAAGAAAGCAAAAAGCAAAGAAAATATGAAAAAAAAGAACTCTGGAGGATAAACAAGACCTTTAAGTTAAACAAACAGATTAAAGTCTTTCCTAAAAGAGAAAAATATCAAAATTTACCCAAAAGCCATCTGAAAAGAAAATACACCAAGACTGCAGTAGAACCTGCATCTCTAAAGCACAAGCACCCTAGGGGGCCTTTTAAGCTATTAGAAGGTTTAAGGTACTATCTCAGCAGCAGTATATCTTTCAATAAGAGAGCACTCTATTATAATGTAAACAAAATGTCACAAGAAAAACATTAAAAATAAGTAGAATATTTAAAGGTCAATAATTTAGATATCATTAAAAAATGTAATAAAATCTAATTCCTGTGTTACTTATGAAAAAAGTTAAATTTCAGAAGAGTAAAAAGCACTGAGGTACAGGAATTAAGACCAATGACTCTAGAGTCAGACAAAAACAGGTCCACGTTCTGATTTCAGCACATATTAGTCAAGTTTTTACCATAATTTTTCCTCTTAGCATTGACATTCTCATCTCTAAAATTAAGAGAAAATCTATCTTACAAAGTTGTTAAAATGAAATGAAATATTAGATGTAAAGCAGTTAGTATGGCACACAGTAAGTATATAGTACAAGGAAACTCACTTTAATTTTCCTATTATTGAAGTCCTCCTAAAAAGTCATAAACTATTCTTTCAAATGGTGCTTAATTGTCCTAATTTATCATACTCTGCAATCTTGATGAAAAGTTATATAGAAAAGTATATAACTAAATAGTTAGCAATGCCTATAGCACACCAAGATTTTCATAACACACAGCCATAGCACAAACATCTTTCATCAACTATTTGCAACTCACGTAATTTGGGTATCTTGAAGAAACAAAACTCTGGGAGAGCCTTACAGAATACAAATCTATATACTGATGTCTAAGTTCATAATACCTAAACTATCTTTGATATAGAACTATATAAGTTAGGACTGCCATAGAAATTTCATGGCTAGTCAGAATTTCAAAAGATTCTTAATTTTCACAAGAAATATATAAAGGTATATACTTTATCTTTCATACTAAGTCAATATGGAAGAAAGGACTAAAAAATGGTCATTTCACAGTCTATCCAATTTTTTTCTTCAGTATATAAGTAGTATCAGCAAGTAAAATAAAATTACACTTATTTAAGTTGATTTACTAATATTATGAAATCATATTTCAAAATATAATATGCTAAACCAAAGCAGAAACAAATTTTGTAATGCAGTGAGATGAAGCATAAAGTATACTGGCCTGAGAATTAATGCCATTTATTGATTGTTTCTCTGCATGGTTATTTTCTCTGATTCTTAATTTTTTAAGTTATAAATTGTGGAGTCCTTACCTGCGTAAGTAGCAAGATACGTAAGACTCAAATAATTTAATAAATGAGAAAAGTTGGTAAGAGCTATTAATATAAACATGTTAAAAGCAAATTTTTAAAGAGATGCAACCTTTTTTGAACGACAACATAATTATATCTGGTAAGAAAACTATAATATAGCAAGCAAAAAAATTATAATACTAATTTAGTTTTCATTTTGTTGTCACTTAGATGAATACCTTTCAAAAACTGTATTATGTAACATTTTAATAAGGTTCTTATAAATCCACTCCCAGATGATACAATTCAAAATGTATTACGTTTCTTAAGCTATGTAGAGAAAACAATTTTAACTGCTGAATATTTCTTAAAAGTGATTCATAGATATTCTAAATTTGCTCTTTTCTTTTACTAAGCTAAATTTTAAATGAATAAATTATCACTCAACTAATACCAGCTTAAAGAAAACTTAAGGTGATAGGAATACTACAGTATCCAAAAAATCTTACCATCACAATATCTAAATTATGTATTCTCTTAAAACTTCAAACATGTAGATATAAGAGAAAAATTAATAAATATAATTAGGGATAGTCCAAGAACTGGAACCTAACTTTTCTTAATGGAATAGAGGTATATGTCCTGACATAAAAGGCAACATAACCATTTTAGATCCTAAAATACAAATAAAATTTCTAAAAAAATTGTTATTTTGGTGTGACTGAATAATATTGGTTTACTTAATAGCTGAACTTTAAGATGAAATTAAAAACCAAAAATAAACTTTCCTCTGTTTCATCTCTCTGAAATAATGAAATTCTAGCTAAGTAAACATGAAAATAAGACAAAAAGCATCACGTCAAGGTTAAGCAACAACTGAAGAAAAGAATAAGTCTCCTATTCCACACAGCAAGTCCTATACAGAAAATGTTACCCAAACCCATTACTCAAAACTATTCTCCAGTTCTTATTTAAGCTTGTAATATCTCTTTTCCTGGTTGTCACCAAAATTACACAGCAAATAACTAGTTCTAATGGATGAAAATACATTTCTATCAAAGAGACAGATGTAACTCTGTTGAGAAGCAACCTCTCCCTTGAATTCAGCAAAAATTGATTGAGCATTTAGTTATATGCCCAGCAATGTGCCAGGTATTAGTATTAGAGTAAAAATAATAAAATGTAGTTGCTGCCTTTATGAAGCTAATGTCAGGGAGGAAAAGAAATTAAATATAATATAGGGTGATAAGTGCTATGATATATGACCAGACTGCTTAACAAGACAAAAAAAAAAAAAAAGGATTAAACACAAATTAGGGTGTGGAATCAAGGACACTGTCCCAAAAAGATGGCATATGAGTTCAATGTTAAAGACTAAAAGATGTCAGTAAAAGGGAAAAGGAGAATTGTTTCCAAAATAAGAGAACAAACAGCATGAACTCAGAGGTATAAAACAGGACTATACATTCATTGAGCTACCACTAGTTCCCTAGAGATTAAAGCTCAGTTATAATATGGAGCAGACAGACACAAAGCTAGAGATAGGCAAAGGTGAGATCATTAAGGACCTTGTATGCTAAGCTAAGGAGTTTGAGCTTTATCCTGATGGTTATGTTGAGCCACAGATGGATAGATGTTAAACTACAGAACAGAAAGTAACATCTGCCTTTGAGAATGAGTAACTTAGCAACAATATAGAGAAATAATAATCAAGAACACCAAACACAGGAAGCCCAATACTATCATAGTAATAAAGGCACAAAATTATCAGGGCTTGACTGGGGCAGTGGCAATAAAAATGGAGAAGAGATCATTTCAAGATATATTTAGGAAGCAAAAACAACTACACATGAAAAATGACTAGCTATAAAGGATACGAAAGAAAAAAAATAAATAAAGGATAAGAAAGAAAGAGGTGTCATATACTCAGACAGGGGATACAGAAATAGGAATAAGTCTAAGAAGAAAGATAACACATGCATTCAAACTCCATATACTCCATATACAATTCCTTTAAAAAGTATGAAACAAAACTGGTCTTATTTTATAAATTAAACTGTACACATATCATTAAAAATCTGTGGGTAATATTTCAATATCACCTCCTTTCCATAAAAATGCATGTAAAATACAAGAAAGCTCACAAAGTCAAAAGTGGTAAAGACTCAGATTAATATTTAATAGGTATGCTAAAGATAAAGAAAATAAAAACTTAACTATTAATTCTGTAAACTCTGTTAAGACATAAATAGATAAATATATATACCTTCATTTTCTCCATCTTTAGCATACCTTTCACATGTTATTTTATCTAGGTCCGTTATCTATCTATCTATCTATCTATATATGTATCTTCATTTTATATCATAAATGAATCTCTAAAAACATGTATATGTGAATCAAATTATAAAGTAAGTTAAATGTACTAAAGATACTTGGCTTTAAAAATAATTTTATGTCAACTTACTTAATGAAGTGTAAAACTATCATTAATTTTGTAAAGTAGATTGTCAGCTTTAAGATTTGCTTTCAAGTGGGGTACACCTGTATATGCAGATCTTCTTAAAAATCATTCCCAACAATCTTAACAATTTTAAGATTATTGGACTTCTACTATTTCAAATGTGGTAGGTTGAACAAAATCAATACTGAACAACATACCTTTTAGATAAATTAAGGCTTTGGTGAAGAAGTTCTAATTTTTGACATGTCTCTAGGCTGTCAACAGATGTCGAAGGCAATGAGTCTGATTGCACCTTGTTGGCATCACATAAATTAGCATCGTTTCTAGGTAGGGTCTTTCTGAATTTTCGTCCTAAATCCGTCCATAGGACATTCGTCAACACAACTTTGAGTTGCCTGTTACACACATAAATAATTAATACATAAAGTACTAAACATTGTATAATACATGAAGTAATCACAAATTATACCAAAAGAAAACCTCCAAAAGTTCAGTTCTTCAGTCAATTAACTAGAGTAATAAATAGGTAAAATATGTGCTTAACCATTCTCAAATATATATTAATAAGTCTATTTACTTTTACTGGACTTTTCTTCATAATTCTCTCTGGTATACTACAAGTGTGGCCACACACACATACATATAGCTGTTGGAATCCATGATAACCCATCTGCGCCTATTTATACTTTTAGTGAAACAACAATACACATACGCATAACACACAAGAGGCAACCACTTCCTGCACTATAATTGTGTTTTTAGTATTTGTTGATTAGGAAAGCATTATTAAAAGTAAAGGTAAGAGGCACCTAGATGGCTCAGTCTGTTAAGCGTCTGACTCTTGATTTTGCCTCAGGTCATGATCTCAGGGTTGTGGAATCAACCCCACATGGGGCTCCTCATTCAGTGAGAGTCTGTTTGAGATTCTGGCACTCTCCCTCTGCCCCTCACCCTGCTCTCATGCGCTCACACTCTCTCTCTAAAAATAAATGAAATCTCTAAAACTAAAGGTGAAATACTACATCGTCTATAGTCTTAAGTCTACATAGTCTTATGTCTTCATAGTCTTAAGATACAAGTTTAATTTTACCTTATTTCAACAAATAAGTCAATTTAAAACATTTGCTTTTACTGTACCTATACCCTTTTCAAAGGTATAACTGATAAATGCAAGGAGCTTCAGCTTTTTGCCTCATTACATTTTAGCCATTACTCCATTCAATATATCTTTTGCTGATAATAAGAGAATAGTTCTTGCAGTAGTGTGGACAGGCTACCAAATGGACTCAAAACAACATCAAATGAGAAATGTCTGAAAGCGGGCGTTGGGGTGGCTCAGTCGGTTGGGCATCTGCCTTCAGTTCAGGTCATGATCCCGGATCCTCAGATAGAGCCCCACATCAGGCTCCTGAGCAGGAAGCCTGCTTCTCCCTTTCCCTCTGCCTGCCACTCCACCTGCTTGTGCACTCTCTCTCTCTCTCTGTCAAATTAATAAAGCCTTAAAAAAAAAAAGAATGAAATGTCTAAGAGAATTAAAAATGTTTAATCATAAGAGTGTCTATTCTATTCCCCAGAACCCATTTTAGGCATTGTTTCTTTAACAAATGTAAGAATATTAAAAAACTGAAGTGCCTGGCTGGCTCAGCTAGTGGAATATGCGACATGATCTTGGGGTTGTAAGTTTGAGGACCACTGAGTGTAGAGATTACTTAAAAATCATTAAAAATAACAATAATAATAAGAAGAAGAATAAGAAACAAAGCAAAGTGCTCATATATTTTAAAGATAAAACAGATCTTGGGGTGCCTGGCTGGCTCAGTTGGTAAAGCATGTGATTCCCAACTTTGGGGTCATGAGTTCAAGTCCCACACTGGGCCTAGAGTTTACTTAAAAAAAATAAATAAAAGATAAACTAGGTTTCAAAGAGATCACTTGTTTGTAGCTGCCACTTTGGGCTATCTTCAGACCGTTTGGAAGACCAGTATAAGTTTTCAGGGAAACTTTCATAGAATGCACTGAAACTCCAAATATTTTGAGTTAAAAAAAATTGTTTTTTAATCTACAGGTTTTAGAATTATCATTAAATAATAAAGATATGAGTGACATGTCTATGAATAAATACTAATAATTCATTCTTCATTCAACAAATACTTACCAAGTACCTTCTAGTCAAACAACTGTACAAGCAGAATCTAGAGATTCAGCAATAAACAAGATGGTTACAGTGCCTGCCTTCATGGAGCTTACATTCCAGAGAACAATTACCCAATTAATTACTTAATTACAAGTATGATAAATGATAAGAAGTTGAAGTATAGATACTGTACTTATTCTGAATTAGGTCACGGGAGGTTTTACCTGGAATATGACCTTTGAGTTGAAGCTAGCCACTATCCAAAAGAAACAGGTGGAATGAGTGTCACTCATCTCTAAAGAGAAGTCCAAAAGGAGGACAAAATGCAAATGCGCTGATATGAGTAAAGCTAGTTGAAGAAAATCAGACTTACCTGGCTCAACTGCTCAGACTGAAGAGGAAATTGTACAAGACAGGGATGGACAGTGGGGCAAGACTGATAAACTATATCAATGATTTGAGATTTTATGTCAAGAACAATAGAAATTCACTAGTTTTAACAAGAGAATGATGGGCTCACAGCTTGCATTATTAAAAGATCACTCTGATCTCTTATTAAGAATGAAATGGAAGCACTAAGTTTAAGGGTTATAAAAATGAATTTAGAGGGGTAACAATGACTTTATCAGGGGCAGTTTAGTGGAATCGTAGGAGCAGAAACCAGAACACAGTGGAATGAGTAAATGGAAAAGGAGGAAAGGGGAACAGCAAATGTAGGCAGTTGACATAAGACTGAAAGGGGGATACAGAACAAGAGCTGAGGACAAGCAAAGATGAGGGAAAAGTTTTCTTAGTCATTGGTTCATTAGTTAGTTAGCTTAAGACAAAAGACATCTGTGTAAATTTAAGTGCCTAGGGAATAGGTCAACAGAATAGGAGAGGCTGAAGATAAAAAGAGACAAATAATTAACACAGTAAATTTCTCAAGAAATGATATAAGAGCTAATATTTTTTTAACATGCACTATATACCATGCACTATGCTAACCATTTTATAATGAGTTACTTCATTTACACCTCAAAATTACTCTATGGGGTACAATGGTAATTCTTCTGCATTTAAGACTAATATAGAATGATTAATAATTAAGCCCAAAGTAAAATGTAAATAGTGAAAGTGGGATCGAAAACCATACACTCTCAACTCTACTGCCAGCACTCCTAACTACTCCACTATGACAGTTTACGATGGAAGAAGAGGCACCCCTTTCCTTCTTCCAGGAATTAAAAGAAACCAAGATCACCTTTTCAAAGTGATAGGAAAAGTAAAGGAACAAAGGCTTGGGAAGAGAAAGATTTCAAATCATCACTGTGGAGAGGGAAAACACAAGCTGATTAGAAAAACACAGTAGGATTATCTTGCAGTTTAGGCATCCAGTGAGATTAATAACCATGAATTTACAATGACACAAATATACTCTGTTTTGTGATATATTTTCCACAACTGCTCAGCCACCATAGTGTCAGCCCAATGCAAAAAAGATAATTAGGTTCACAGGTGATTATTAACTACAAAAGACAAAGGTACCTTTATAATAGTAAGATTCCAACAGCCACCACCCTTAACCAATGATCAAATGTAGAATCACCAACAGGTGGACAAGCAAACCTTATGTGTCCTCTGATATGATGCAATAAGCAAATGACATCAGCTATGAAGTATTCTTATCAAAAATGTAAGGTGAATCTAAACCATGAGGACAAACCTAAATGAATCATAAAAGTCTAGAATATAGCACATTATATAAGACAACTGCTTAAACTCTTCAAAAAAGTGTCAGGATTTTTAATAAAAAAAGACAGACAGTGGTATTCTAAGATTAAGAGGCCAATGAGACTTAATAACCAAAATACACGATGCACAAACTTCAACTTGATCCTATATATTAAAAAGTAATAAAATAGGGGTGCCTGCGTGGCTCAGTTGGTTAAGCGTTCAACTCTTCATTTCAGCTCAGGTCATGACCTCAGGGTTGTGAGATTGAGCCCCACCTTGTGCTCCACACTGAGCATGGGATCTCCGTGCTGCTTAAGATTCTCTCTCTCCCTCTCCCTCTCCCCTTCCTCCCAGCCCTCTTTCCCTCTCTAAAAAAAAAGTAATAAATTTTTTGAAGTAATAAAAAAAAATTGTGGGAACATTTAGGGAATTCTGATTAATTCTACGCTCTACATTAGATTACAAATGAAATTACTATTAAATTTCTTCATAATATATTGTGGTAATGTGTAAGAAAATGTCCTTGTTCTTAGGAAACACAGGTTGAAATGCTATGTCTGCTACTTCCAAATGGTTCTAGGAAAAATGTGTATTATATTTCTACATGTGTATATGTGATATGCAATTACATACATATATGGAAAGGCTAAAAGAAGGCAAGTGTGGATAAAAGTTAAGAATTGGTGAATCTAGATGAGGGATTTATATGAGTGTTTATAACACTATTGACAAAATAATCCCATGTCTGGAATCCTATACTAAGAAAAGTATGAAAAATGGGAAAAGTTTATGCATAGAGTATTCTTCATGGTATAATTTATAAAAGCAGTGAACTAAAATTAACATTCAATGCTCAGAAACAGCAGAATGGTTAAGTAAACCAGGATAAAGCCACTTTAGCAAATGATACTCATTAATCTTCTACTTTAAATTTTAAGGTAGCCAGCTATCTCTGTTTTTTTTTTTCTACTTGTCTTCATTTGTTTTCTTTTTTTTTTTTTTTTTTAAGATTTATTTATGAGAGAAAGAGAGAGAGTGGGAGGAACAGAGGGTGAGGGAGGGAGGACCTCATGTGGACTCCTGCTGAGTGCAGAGCCCAAGGTAGGGCAAAGCCCCTCTGGGGAAAATATTTATTTTATGTTTGTATATTTGGTTTTGTTGTGATTATAATTTGGCTGACTAGTAACACCCTAAAGCATGAGTCAGAACAATTTTTTTAATTAAATATTTTTACCTTAATATTTTCTTTTTTCCCCAAAATATTAAGGAAAAAAATGTTTAATTTCTACATTTAAATGCCGTAAAATTTCTATGGATATTGGAAAAGAAATTAAGAGTGAAGAACAACATTCAAATCATGCAAAATAAAACCTAAACTTTGTATTATAGAAACCACACTTAAGTAGAAATACTATGCCAATAAAAAGTAAGAAAGTCAAGAGAAATTTTTTTTAAGATTTTATTTATTTGTCAGAGAGAGCACAAGCAGGAGGAGCAGCAGGCAAAGGGAGAAGCAGGCTCCCCACTGAGAAAGGAGCCCAACAGGGGACTCAATCCCAGGACCCTGGGATCATGACCTGAGCTGAAGCAGACACTTAACTGACTGAGCCACCCAGGCATCCTTGCAAGTTAAAGGACAGAAAAGGAGTTGTAACTGCAAAGACACAAGAGAACTTCTGGGGTAGTTTTCTATTCTGTGTGGTGGTTACCAAAGTATATTTGCCTTATAAAAAACTTTTAAATTACAATAAATAATTTATTGTTTACCTTTTATTTCTTCTTGGTAGGTGCATTACATTTTACAGTATAAATAAAGAATAGAGAACACCTAAACAGAGAACTCCATCTAACCCAACATTGTATATCAAATTCCTGCTAAAGTACTTACCTAGGCTTTTTAAAAGCACCCAGTTATCTATTTACGAAATACCCCTCTCTAAGCTGTCAACCATGATACTATTAATTTACAATTGACTTTTGAAGAACATGGGTTTGAATTGTGCAGGCCCACTTACATGAGGATTTTTTTGGATGAATATAGTACAGTACTGTAATTGTATTCTTCCTTTCCTTATGATTTTAGTAACACTGTCTTTTCTCAAGGTTACTTTAAGAATACAGTACATAGGGGTGCCTGGGTGGCTCAGTGGGTTAAAGCCTCTGCTTTCGGCTCAGGTCATGATCCCAGCGTCCTGGGATGGAGCCCTGCACTGGGCTCTCTGCTCAGCAGGGAGCCTGCTTCCCCTCTTTCTCTCTGTCTGCCTGCCTCTCTGTCTGCTTGTGATCTGTCAAATAAATAAATAAAATCTTAAAAAAAAGAAAAGAATACAGTATATAATACATACATCATACAAAATATATGTTAACTGTTTATGTTTTTGGTCAACAATTGACTATGAGTAGTTCAATTTTGAAGTCCAAAGTTAAATGCAATGGAACACTACATCAAAAACTAGTAATGTACTGTATGGTGACTAACATAACATAATAAAAAAATTAAAAATGGAAATTAAATGCAGATTTTCGACTGAGCAAGGGAGTTGGCAGGACTAAACCCCACATTGCTCAAGGATCAAATCTAATTTCATTTACAGGGGAAATAATCACTGATGTATGTACTCAGAGTCTAAAAAATATTACACCTAGAAATAAAAATAACTATAATTTTTCTAGAGTACTATTTATATATTTGAAAACCTCTAATTGTAGGAAAATAACATAACTACAGCAGGAATTTTTTTTTTTTTTTTTTTTTTGGCCTATGAACAAAACACGTACACTAGGTTTTCTTAAAAAGTATAAATTTTGTGTTCGGGTGGCAGGGCAGAAGGGCCGCCTGGGTGGCTCAATCAGTTAAACATCTGATATTAGCTCAGGTCATGATCACAGGGTCCTAGGATGGAGCCCGTGTCCTCCCTTTCTCTCCACCCCTCCCCTCCACTCCTGCTCACTCTCTCTCTCTCTCAAATAAATAAATAAAATCTTTTTAATTCAAAATTTTTAATTACAATTTTTAACAAAAGCAGTTTACTCAATGAATATATGAGTTAGCTATATAATTGGGCTAAAAAAATTGAGAAATCAAAAAAAATAATCATTCCCCAAAACTTGGAGTCCTATTTTTTGGTTCTGGAAACTAGCCAGAATAAAAACAGTGTTTTAGTTTCTCTTTTCATAATTTGAGAGCATTTCTTATCCTTCAAAAACAGTGGCTGTAGGAAATAAGAATATGCCACCCCAAAATATGTCACTTTGGCACAGGGACTGTTTTGAACTGAAGAAAACTGAGAAACAGCAAATGCCAAAAAATAAAAAATCTTTGCCCGTCCACCACTTGCCTAAACGCAGGCTTAGACTATTCATCACTAGCAATTCTTATGAGCTCAGAGATAGAATCTATATAACAAGCCTAAACCTTATTTTCCATTAGCTTCCTTCATATTTTTACTTTCCCACCGTTTGCCTTTCTTGGAAGTCTTTAAACTTTTTTGTCTTCTCACTTTTCCAGAAATTTATTATTCATTGTTAGACGCTACATAAGCCCAAGTTGTAATTACCCCTTTGAGTTACTCATCACAGCATTTCTCCTTCATAGATGCACATTCCATGTGGTAGTAAACTCTATGTTTGTCTAATAAATCTATATTTTGTTAGTCTAATTTGCAGGGCATCAGAGAACTGAGAAGGGTAGAGAAAAAGGCTTTTTCTCTACATGGACAAAATATTTGAATACTTCACAAGAAAAAGACATGAATGGCCAATATGTATATGCAAAGATGTTCAATATTATTTATCTTGTGTTTCTGATCTTTAAAAAGAAGTTTCCTTTTAAATTCTTAATCTCACAAAACAAACTGAAGGTTGTTGGGGGTGGGGGGGTTATGGACACTGGGGAGGGTATGTGCTATGGTGAGTGCTGTGAAGTGTGTAAACCTGGCGATTCACAGACCTGTACCCCGGGGGATAAAAATATATTATATGTTTATAAAAAAAAAATAAAAAATTTAAAGAAAAAGGTTTCTCTTTTAAAAAGGGGGGCAAGGGGCGCCTGGGTGGCTCAGTGGGTTAAAGCCTCTGCCTTTAGCTCAGGTCATGATCTCAGGGTCCTGGGATCGAGCCCCGCATCGGGCTCTCTGCTCATCGGGGAGCCTGCCTCCCCCTCTCTCTCTCTGCCTGCCTCTCTGCCTACTTGTGATTTCTGTCTGTCAAATAAATAGATTTAAAAAAAATAAAAAACCTTTAAAAAGGGGGACAAGAAGCGCCTGGGTGGCTCAGTGGGTTAAAGCCTCTGCCTTCAGCTCAGGTCATGATCTCAGAGTCCTGGGATCGAGTCCCGCATCGGGCTCTCTGCTCAGCAGAGAGCCTGCTTCCCTCTCTCTCTCTCTGCCTGCCTCTCCATCTACTTGTGATTTCTCTCTGTCAAATAAATAAATAAAATATTTAAAATAAAAAAAATAAAAAGGGGGACAAGAGCAAAAAATTTCTGTAGACATATTGGAGAAGGTAATAAGGCCAATAAGTACAAGAAAATATGCTCCATATTGTTATTCACCAAGCAAAAGCAATTAAAACCACAATAAAATACCACTGCACATCTATAACAAGGGAGAGTGTGGAGGAAGTAAATTTTTCCTACACTGCTGGTGGGAATATGAAATGCACCATCACTTTTAGAAAACAGTTTGACAGTTTCTTACAAAATTAAAAATGCACTTTCATTGATTCAGCAATCCAGCTCCTAGGTATTTATCCCAAAGATTGAAAAAATAACCACACAGGCATTTATAAATGAATATTCACAGCAGCTTTAGTAGGAAAAAAATGAAAACAATCCAAATGTCCACCAAGAGTTGAATGGATTTAAAAGGGCTAAAAACATGTCACCCCAAAATATGCCATGTTGGGATATAACTCTGAGCTAAAGCCACTTGAGAAATAGCAAGTGCAGGAAAGGCTCTCTGACCTTCCCCTTTCTAAAGGTGGTCCTAAAATTTTCCATGAGAAAGGTGCCTTTTCTATACCAGGAAGACATCCTTATCACTGCAGACTGGGAGGAGACACCAAAACAGATTTACACAAAGCTACAAATAATGACCTTTATCTCCCATTAGTTTCCCCCATATACTACTCACATTCCCACAATTTATGTGCCTAGAAACATAAACCCTTCTTTTGTCTTGTCACTACACAAATTTATTGTTCCTTGTTAAAAAGATATATGGGTTGGGATGCATGGGTGGCTCAGTTGGTTAAGCAACTGCCTTCATCTCAGGTCATGATCCTGGAGTCCCAAGATCAGTCCTGCACCGGGCTCCCTACTCTGCAGGGAATCTGCATCTCCCTCTGACCCTCCCCACCCACGCTCTCTCTTATTCTCTCTCAAATAAATAAATAAAAATTTCTTTAAAAAAATGAAAGATATACAGGTTGTCAATCCTAACCATGTCTTTAGGTCTTCATTTTTCCTAAGAGCTTCCAATGTGCACTTTCTAAAAGATCAAATAATATTTGTATGTTTTTTTCCTGTTGATCTGTCTTATCAGCTTAATTCAAAGGCCTAGCCAAAGAACCTAAGAGGGTAATATGAACAGTGAGGAAAAAAAAAAAAAAGACACTGGGGTATCTGGCTGGCTCAGTCAATAGAGCATGCCACTCTTGATCTCATGACTGTAAGTTCAAGCCACATACTGGGAGTAGAGACTACTTAAAAATAAAATATTTTAAAAAACAAGAGAGAAAAAAGAATATATATACTTTGTTTTCATAGATTTCCAACTCTAGAAAGCAAACCTACAAATCTACAGTGACAATAGATCAGTAAGTAGGATTAGAGGTGGGTGGGCTTGAGGGGTAAGTGGGAAAGGGTACATGGAAAGTCTCTGGGGAATTGGGTATGTTCACAGATTGTGGTGGTAATGGTAACACAGGTATAAAAATTTGTTAAAGTTCATCAAAACCGGGGTGCCCAGATGGTGCAGTCGATTAAGCATCTGATTCTTGGTTCCTGGCCAGGTCATTATCTTAGGGTCGTGAGATAGAGCTCTGAATGGGGGTCCAGGCTCAGCCTGGAGTCTGCTTGGGATTCTCTCTCCCTCTTCCTCAGCCCTTCTGACACAACTCCCCCCCCCCCCCGCCCCAGGGAGTACATTCTCTCTCTAAATAAATAAATAAATAATAAATCTTTTTTCAAAATGTCATCAAAATACACACATGTATATACTTTATTAGATATAAAATGTACATCAATAAAGGGATTAAAAGACATTAAGAGGGATGCATAGGTGGCTTAGTCAGTTAAATGTCTGCCTTTGGCTCAAGTTATGATCTCAGGGTTCTGGGATCCAGCCTGGCATCAGGATCCCTGCTCAGCAGGGAGTCTGCTTCTCCCTCTCACTCTGCCTTCTCCCCACCTGCTCATACTCTGCCTCTGTCCCTCTCTCTCAAATAAATAAAATGTTTAACAAATAAAAAATAAAAGCCATTAAGAACAAACAAAAATATTTATACTGTCTTTAGAAAATGAATCTACCTATTTGGTTTTCCTCATCAAAGCCAAATTAAATGAATCAAATGAGTAAATTTTTATTAATTTATATAAGTATACTTTGCTAAAATTTGGATTGAAAAACTCATTAGAGTAAGTTCAAGGGCTTTAAAGAATCATCATCACCACAGTATGCCTTGGAATCCACCTTTGCAATGTATAAATTTGTTACCTGGCAATTGCCCAAGTGCCTTAGGAAGCACCTTTTAAAGGAGAAAAGTATTTAAGCTGATACTTTGAAATTAAAACACTGGTACTTAATATACACATAGGACTACACTGATTTGGACTTTGAGGAAACTACAACCGACTGAATAATTTTAATCCATAATCCAGATAGTTACCACAATAAATTGCATGTCTTTTCCATATTCCCCTTTCTTACTGTCTTGGTCCATTCCAGCTCCTTTAACAAAAATACCATAGACTGGGTGGCTTAACAAAAAACAAGTATTTCTCACAGCTCTGGAGGTTAGGGAGTCCAAGATCAAGGCACCAGCAGGTTCGATTTGTGGTAAAAGCTTCATGGTTCACAGGTGGCCATCTTCCCACTACATCTTCACATGGTAGAAGAGATGAGAGAGCTGCCTGGGGTCTCCTATTCATGAGAGCTCCACCCTCATCACCAAATCACCTCCCAAAGGCCTCCCATTTCCTAACACCATTACACTAGTGGTAAGGATTAGGATTTTAACATAGACACAAACATTCAATCCATAACATATACCTAATTTCAGCAATACTTTAAGCTTCTTTATCACATATTAATGACAATTCTTTTTTCCCTGAGGCTGCTCTTAGTAAACAGTTCCATCTTATTTCAATTGCATCTAGCACCAGCTTCACAGACATGAAACCTGCACAGCATACATATGCCATGCTTGTTTTAAAGCTCTGCTGTTGCTATCTTGAAATTCTTAATAATTTTATGTTCATACCTGTATTTTGTAAGTGAAAGTCACAAAACAATAATGCATGCACATGAACAGAGAAAATATTCACCACAGGCATGTCCAACCTTTCCTAGCTACTCCATTCACATATAATATTTTAGATGTCCATGAGCAAAAACTTCTGTTCGATTCAACATATGTGGGAGTTCCATGACATTCAAAGTGAGAAAAAGGTAAGCAGAGGCACTAAAAGTCCTGAGGCCACATTTTTTTCATTCAGTCTAATAAATGGCTCCGAGAGGAAAAAAAAAAAAGAAGAATGGCATCTAAGAAACACAAATGACTAAGGTGCCCTATTGTATCCTTTCTTACTTCGGTTAATTCCCTGTGTTAGCCAAACACTTACACTGAAAATGATGACACAGCAGGAAAAGGAATGATAGGGCAACTCTTAGTTCCTTTTTTACTTTCATTCATTCTTATACATTATTATGCCAAAAATAGAAAGTTTTGATAGAATGTAGATTTATCAAAAAGTGATAAAAAGCTGCTAAGTTTAGTTTTGTGCAATATTTCTACTCTTCTGATAAGAACAATATATATATATATTTATATAGATATTTTCACAGTTTATATCCATATAAACTATGAAATATAAATTGTACAATTTCAGTAATTGTGCATACTGGTTCGATGCTCATATCCATATTTTAAAAAGAATTAAACAGTATAAAGGTGAACAGCAAGATTCATCGTAATAATTTAATATTTTTCTTTTTCTTTTTTACTTAGAACAGCACAGATATAAATAAAATACACCATGGTAAGTTGAGAAAGAGACAATGAAAGAAAGAAAAATATTTTATAGTTTAGCACTATGATATAATGGGAAATATATATTTGGTCTTTTATTCTCTGGTAAATACATCAAGATGCAAAGGGAGGTAACATATCCAAAAAGGTCATGGAAGCTCCACACCCCCAGCCCAAACCCTGTCCTATAGAACTCTTCTGTTTGGCTGTTCTTGTATTTTATCCTTTATAATAAACCTATAAATGTAAATAAAATGTCTTGAGTTTTGTGAGCCATTCTAATAAATTACCAAACCTGAAAAGGAAGTCATGGAAATGCCCAATTTATAGCCAGCCAGTGAGAAATACCAGGGACAACCTGAGACTTTTGCTGGCATATGAAATAAATGCAGTCTTGTGGGACTGAGCCCTTAAATTGTGAGATCTGATGCTAATTCACCAGAGTATCAGAACTGAATAGCACTACATCCAGCTATACCTGGAAAGTTGGAAAATGGTACTGGAAAAAACACATGCATTTTGGTGTAAGAAGTATTTCATAAGTACCTTTATTTAATTGCATTTTTTCTTTTTTCTTTTTTTTTTTTTAAACAAGGGACCCTGCACTTCCATTTTGTCCAAGGTGCTACAAACTATAGCTGGTCTGTCTTACTTGCACAGTAACGTTAACAGAAGAAAGGAATCCAGACAGAACCACTGTTCCAGGCCCCACACCTTTTCAGATGACATCAAAATCAACACAACCATTGAGACAGATCTAAAATAATAAAATAATTCTAATGTGTCATATGTCTTATTAGGAATTATTAGAGATATGATTTAAATTGTCTCATTTAATGTGTTACGGTCCTAGACCTACTGTAATACTTGATAACAAACTCCTAACGTTGGAGAATAGAGCAAACATCTGGCATAAAGATCACTTTAACCAAAGACAACTGAGAAGGAGCAGATAGGAGAAAACCTCTCTGAATTACGCTGATACCAAAACTAGACAAAGACATTGCAAAAAAAGAAAGGCCAAGATCTGTCATAAACACAGATACAAAAATGCTCAACAAAATATTAAAAAACGGTATTTGACAATGCACTAAAAGGATCATTCACTATTCAAGTAGAATTTATTCCAGGGATGCTCAGAAGGTTCAATAATTGCAAACCCATCAATGTGACACATCACATTACTGTGGTATCTCTCCCAATCGAATGGGAGCCCCCAAATGTGTGGCAACCCACATGGGTGGAAGCTGGTGGTATAGGCAGTGAAGGGATTCACCTGAGGCAAAACAAAGGCAAGAGATGTTTATTAAATACAAAACAAGGGAGCCACAAACAGGACAGCAAATCAGAGACTATCTGCAATGAGACAGTGAGAGAGGACTGTATTTAAAGGCAGAAAGTGGGGTATGTGGGTGGCAGTTGGGCATCTGCCTTTCACTCAGGTCATGATCCTGGAATCTTGGGATTAAGCCCCGCACTGGGTGGGGTGTGAGCTTCTCCTTCTGCCCTTCCTCACATTTGTACTCTCTTTCTCTTAGACTTTCTCTCTCTCAAACAGGTAAGAAAAAAAAATCTTAAAAAATATATATATATAAAAATAAAAAATAAATAAAGGTGGAATGTATGAGATATATGGAATTTTCCTCTTTTTGTTACCTGTGCCTGGTTTTAAGTAGCCCACTGGCTAGTTAGGGCCTACTGATATTTTTGAGGTGGGTCAAGTGATGGGCCTGTCTACATTCAGCCAAGGGGTTGGGGGTCACGATGGGCCCCTTTGCCTAAATCAAGTTCCCATTGCTCAAGCCTGTTATCTAAAAGTATTATAAGAGGAAAACAAAAACCATATGATCAGCTCAATAAGTGCAGAAAAAGCATCTGACAAATACAACACCTATTCAAAATAAAAACTCTCAACAAAATTGGTATAGAAAAAACATACTTCAACATATTAAAGACCATATATAAAAAACCCACAGCTAACATCATATTCAATGGTGAAAAACTATTATTTTTTTCCTGTAAAATTAGGAATACGGTAAGAATGCCCACTCACACTGCTTTTATTTAACACAGTACTGCAAGTCCTAGCTGCAACAATCAGAGAAGAAATAAAAGGCATCCAAATTGGTACGGAAGAAGTTAAACTGTCATTATTTGAAGGTAATGAAATTATATATAGAAAACCCTAAAGACTCCATTAAAAAACTATTAGAATTGATAAATAAATTCAGTCAAGTTGCAGAATACAAAAATCAACACACAGAAATCTATTGTGTTTCTATACATTAATAACAAAGTAGCAAAAGAGAAATTGAGAAAACAATACCATTTTTAATTACACCAAAAAGAATTAAATACCTAGGAATAAACTCAACCAAGTAGGTGAAAGACCTCTACTTTGCAAACTGTAAGATACTGATGAAAGAAACTGATGACACAAACAAATGGAAAGATACACCAGGCTCACGGATTGGAAGAATTAATATTGTTAAGTTGTCCATGCTACCCAAAGAAATCTGCAGATCCAATGCATACCTATCAAAAAACAATAATATTTTTCACAGAACTGGAAAAATAGTCCCAAAATTTATATAGAAGTACAAAAAATCTCTAATAGACAAACTGACTTTGAGAAAGAACACAGCTGGAGTATTACAATGTCAGATTTCAGGATATATTACACAAAGACACAATAATCAAAACAATATGGGCTGGCACAAAAACAGACACACAGATCATGAAATAGCATATAGATCCTAGAAACATATCCATGCCTATATGTTCGATTAATCTAGACAAAGGAAACAAGAATACACAATGGGGAAAAAAGTCTTTGGACTAAATGGTTCTGAGGAAACTGGACATTTTCTTACACCACACACAAAAATTAACTCTAAGTGGATTAAAAATCTAAACGTGAGACCTGAAACCATAAAACACCTGCAAGAACACATAGGCAATAATATTTTGGACATTGGTCTTAGCAGCCTATTTATGGATATGTCTCCTCAGGCAAGGAAAACAAAAGCAAAAATAAACAACTAGGACTATGCCAAAATACAAAGCTTTTGCACAACAAAGAAAACCATCTACAAAATAAAAACGCAATCTACTTAATGCAAGAAGATATTTGCAAATGATATATCTGATAAGGAGTTAACATTGGGTTATATAACTCAACACACCAAAATATCCAATTTTAAAAAGAGCAAAGGGGGCACTTGGGTAGCTCAGTTGGTTAAGCATCTGACTTGGGCTCAGGTTATGATCTCAGGGTCCTGGGATCAAGCCCCATGGCAGGATCCCCACTCATCAGGGAGTCTCTTGTCCCTCTCCCTCTGCTCCTCCCCTTGCACGTGTTCTCTTTCTCAAATAAGTAATTTTTTTTCAAATGGGCAGAGGACCTAAATAGCCTTTTTCCTAAGAAGCCATACAGGTGGCAAACATACGCAGAGATACTCAACATCACTAATCATTAGAGAAATGCATGGTAAGCCTGGGTGTCTCAATGGGTTAAGCCTCTGCCTTCGGCTCAGGTCATGAGCTCAGGTCATGATCTCCGGGTCCGGGGATCTAGCCCTGCATCGGGCTCTCTGCACAGCAGGGAGCCTGCTTCCCCCTCTCTCTCTGCCTGCCTTTCTGCCTACTTGTGGTCTCTGTCTGTCAAATAAATAAATAAATAAATCTTTTTAAAAAATCATTTGGGCGCCTGGGTGGCTCAGTGGGTTAAGCCGCTGCCTTCGGCTCGGGTCATGATCTCGGAGTCCTGGGATCGAGTCCCGCATCGGGCTCTCTGCTCGGCGGAGAGCCTGCTTCCCTCTCTCTCTCTCTCTCTCTGCCTGCCTCTCCATCTACTTGTGATTTCTCTCTGTCAAATAAATAAATAAAATCTTAAAAAAAAAAAAAATCATTAGAGAACTATGAATCAAAACCACAAACCCCACACCAGTCAAAATGGCTAATAACAAAAAAACAAGTAATAAGTGTTGGTGAAGATGTAGAGAAAAGGGAACCCTTGTGCACTGTTCATAGGAATGGATATTATTGCAACCACTGCGAAAAACAGTATGGAAGGTCCTCAAAAAATTAAAAATAGAAATACCATACGATCCAGTAATTCTACCACTGGGTACTTCCCCAAAGAAAATGAATTTGAAAAGATATATGCACTCCTATGTTTATTGCAGCACTATTTACAAAACCCAAGATATGATAGCAATTTATGTATTCACCAATAGATGAATGGACAAAAAAGATGTGGGGTGTGTATGTGTGTGTGTGTGTGTGTGTATGCAACAGAATATTACTCAGTCATAGAAGAATGAGATCTTGCTATGTGCAACAATATGGATTAACCTAGTGTATTATGCTACATGAAATAAGTCAAAGACAGACCAATACTATATGATTTCACCTACATACTGAATCTAAAAAACAAAATCAACAGACGCTAAAATACAAAGAACAAACTGGTGGCTGTCACAGGGAAGATGGGATGGGAGGAGGAACAAATGAATGAAATGAAACAAATGAAGTGGTTTAAGAGGTACAAACTTCAGTTATAAAATAAGTAAGTCCAAAGAAGAAAATACAACCTAAACAGCACAGTAAGTAATGATGTAATAACATTGTATGGTGACTACACTTATAGTGTGAACACTGGGAAAAAAAATAATAAAGAAAAGCTCTCTACCATCCCCCTACTTGCCTAGAAACAGGGCATAATTTATTAAGGTATCTCCTTTTCCTGTACCAGGAAAGGCAGAATTCTTACTCACCAAGACACAATTCTAGATTCTGACCAGCCCAGAAACAGATACCAAGAACTATCCACATAACAAACCTTACCAAATAACCTTTATCTTCCATTTGTTTCCCCCATATATTTACTTCCCATTTTATTTTATGTATGGGCTTGCAGCCCCTAAAAGCCTAAACCCTTTTTACTTTGTCCTACTTTTGTTTTTTAAAGATTTTATTTATGTATTTGCCAAAGACCGAGAGAGCACAAGCAGGAAGAACAGCAGGCAGAGGAAGAAGCAGACTCTGCTGAGCAAGGAGTCCAATGCAGAACTCGATCCCAAGACTCTGGGATCATAACCTGAGCCAAAGCAGACACTTAACCAACTGAGCCACCCAGGCGTCCCCCTACTGTTCTTTGTTAAGACACTATATAAATGTCAACTTCTGGGGTACCTGAGTGGCTCAGACCGTTAAGTGTCTGTCTTCATCTCAGGTCATGATCCTGGAGTCCTGGGATGAGTCCCGTACTTGGCTCCCTGCTTTGCTGAGAGCCTGCTTCTCCCATTCCCTCTGGCTGCTGTTCCCCCTGCTTGTGTTCTCTCTGCCAAATAAATAAAATCTTTAAAAAAATAAAAAATAAACCTCAAATTCTGACCTCCCCGCCCCATGATTTAATCATTGAGTTCTTCCACATGTATAGTGATGCATATGTTAATAAACTCTGTTTCTCTCCCATTTTCTTTTTTTAAGATTTGATTCATTTATTTGTCAGAGAGAGAATACATAAGCACAAGCAGGGGGAGCAGCAGGCAGAGGGAGAAGCAGGCTCACCATAGAGCAGGGAGCCCAGTGTGGGACTCAATCCCAGGATGCTGAGATCATGACTTAAACCAAAGTCAGATGTTTAATGAGCCAACCAGGTATCCTTGTTCCCCCCCCACCATTAATCTGTCTTTTCTCAGTTTATTTACAGGCCTAGCCACTGAATCTAAGTTGCTACAGGAATTTTTTCCTCCCCTAAACTTCATACACGATTTACTGAATTGCGTGTCTCCACTGATCTATAGGAACATAATTCTTGTTAACCAAACTGTGGTTAAAGCTGTCGATTTTGCCCCAGACCTATGAATTTTGACCTCCTCTCAGCCTGAGCCAGCATACAACCCTAGAATAGAACTGACCTCAAGCTAAAACATTTTTTTATCTATTATACCATCCCAATGGTTGCTCATTTCTACTTCCCCAAATCCAGTATTTCAAGCCTTGTTTACTTCTCCCTAAAAAAGAAAAGGCTTGGGGCACCTGGGTGGCTCCGTGGGTTAAAACCTCTGTCTTCAGCTCAGGTCATGATCGCAGGGTCCAGGGATCGAGCCCCGCATTGGGCTCTCTGCTTGGCAGGGAGCCTGCTTTCCCCTCTCTCTCTGTCTGCCTCTCTGCACTTGTGATCTTTGTCTGTCAAATAAATAAATAAAAATCTTAAAAAATAATAAAAAATAAAAAAATAAAAAATAAATCAAAGGGCATATTCAATTTAAAATAATTCAATGAATTTTATTTAGTAATTTTTAATAATTTAATAATTTAATTATTAAATGAAGGTTTATTTACAAATAAAAAATTTTATTTATTTTTATTTTATTTTCTATTGTTTTATTGTTTATCACTCTGAGATACATTATAATCAAATTCATGAAAGACAGAGACTCTTGAAAGCAGCAAAAAAAAAGTGATTTGTCACATATGAGAAATGTTCAAAAAGATAGGAAAATTTCTCATCAAAAATTCTGGAGGCTAGAAGGCTGTGGACTGACATAATCAAAGTTCTAAAAGAAAAAAACCCCACCAACCAACAATCTTATATTAAGTAAAACTGTGCTTCAAGAGTAGAGAGATATTAAGACATGCCCAAACAAAAGCTGCTAGTTAGTTACCATAAGGACTGCCTTGCAAGAAATGCTCAAGGAAATCCTGTAAGAAGAAACAAAAAGCTACAGAGTAACTCAATACCATATGAGGAAATAAAAATCTCAGTAAAAGTAAATATATGAGCAACTGTCTAACTTTGGTTTGAAATGACACTTTTTGCTTTCCATATGATTTAAATGACTAATATATTTTTTAAAAAATGAGTCTAAATGCTACTATTATTCCAATTTTGGTTTATAACTGCAAATTTTGTTCCTTACATAATATAAAGGAAAATGCATTTAAAATAATTATTAGTTTCTGTTTTTGAGGATACATAAAGATGTCATTTTTTGAAATCAAAAATTAAAAGAGGAGATAAAACTTTAAGAAATTTTTTACATGTTTTACATGTTAGTTTTTACATATTATTCAAGTGAAACAAATAGATTCAAACTAGAGTACTACAACCTTATAATGCTAAATGTAGTGCTCATGGTAACCACAAAGAAAATAGCTATACAAGAGGAATTAAGAAGGGAATTTAAGGTGGGAGCAGGTCCCAGGAGTTCAGCTAGATAGTTATCAAACCATTCTGAACACCTACAAACTCAACAGGAGATAAGAAGAGAAAAAGATCAGCAAATCTAGGAACATAAAACCCACCACTTTCCAGAAAGTACAACGTGCAGAGCAGTGAATCTGAAGCGATGGGAAGATAGGCCTGGGGGATAGGGGGGTGGTGGCCTCCTGGCAAGTAAGAGAGCAGCAGAGCACAAAATCAAAACATTTAGAAGTCAGCTCCACTGAGGAACATTGCTGAGGCTAAACAGGAGGTGGAGCCCTCATGGGGACAGTATGGTCTCAGGACCCACGGGATCACAGAAAGACCGGGGGGTATCTGAGTGTGGCAGAGATCCCAGGTATTGGAACAAGGAAGCTGGCTACAGAGACGCAGCCGAGGAGTGCACTCTCAGCTTAGGGTTACCTTAAACCATGACCCAAGTCACAGTCATGCCACTGCTCTTCAAGCAGGGACCCAACAAGTGGCAGATTCGGAAAGACCCCCTCCTTCCTCCTTCGGGAGGAACAGCAGGGACTGCACCACAGGAATCTGATGGGTTTAAGACTCCAAACAGGGCTGTGCGCCACAGATAAAAACAGAGGGCTACAAGCTGGGAGAGCACAGAGTGCGGCAGCAGACCAGGGAGATGGGACGAATTGACTGCTTTTCTCTGAGGGTGCATTGAGGAGTAGGGCCCTGTGGTCTCAGCACATCCAGGCCAGAGACTGGGAGGCCATGATTTTCATTCCCATTCTCCAAAGCGGTACAGAAAGTGTTCAGGAAAAAAAGCTACCAGGAGCAAAACCAAGCAGATTAGCCTGGCCCCCAGCAAGGGTGGCGCAATTCCACCTCAAGGAAAGATCTTTGAGAATCACTGCAACAGGCCCCTTCCCTAGAAGATTAGCAACACCATCCAGCCAAGACCAAATTGACTGATCAATGAGAACTGTGGAACTCCTGAAGAGAAAAATACAATACATAGAATTCATGGCTTTTTTCCCATGATTCTATAGTCTGTCAAAGTTAAATTTTTTAAAGTTTACTTTTTTCTTATTCTATTTCTTATCAATTTTTCCTCTTTCCTATTTTAACATTTTTACTATTATATCGTATCAATACCTTTTAAAAAATCTTTTTTTATTTTGCATTGTCATAGTCATATTCTGTCCACTGCATTTAAACTTATTTTTTGTATACATACAGGTTTTTCTTTAAAATTTCAGGATACAGTTTCTTCTAATAGATCAAAATATACTCTAAATCTAGCACATGGCTGTATTCTATTCGCCAGCCTGGTCACATTGCTTCCTTCCTTTCTTCCCCTTTCTTTTTGTCAACCAAATTCTTGCCTTATGAACTCCTTTTTTAGAAACTTTTTTTTAAATTTACATCTTTATTCATACCCCAAACCTTCATTGTGTTTACCTTTATATATATATATATATATATATATATATATATATATATATATTAAGATTTTATTTATTTATTTGACAGAGAGAGATTACAAGTAGGCAGAGAGGCAGGCAGAGAGAGAGGAGGAAGCAGGCTCTCTGCTGAGCAGAGAGCCCGATGTGGGGCTCGATCCCAGGACCCTGAGATCATGACCTGAGCCGAAGGCAGTGGCTTTACCCGCTGAGCCACCCAGGCGCCCCTATACTTTTTTTTTCTTTAAAATTTTGGGAGGCAGTTTCTTCTAACAGACAAAAATACACCCAAAACCAAGTGTGTGGCTCTGTTCTATTCACCAGTTTAATTTTTTTTTTCCTCATTTCTTCTCCCAGTTTCGGATCTCTTCCAATCTGGTTATAACAGAGAATTTCTGTAATTTGGCAAAGGGAACAAGCATCAAAATCCAGGACGCACAGAGAACGCCTCTCAAAATCAGTAAGAATAGATCCATACCCCATCTTCTAATAGTAGAACTTAAAAGTCTCATGTCAAAGAGAAAATCCTGAAAGCAGCAGAACATGAGGTCTGTAACATACAATGGCAGAAATATTAGATTGGCAGCAGACCTATCCACAGAGACCTGACAGGGCAGAAAGGACTGGCATGATATATTCAGAGCACTAAATAAGAAAAATATGCAGCCAAGAATACTATATCCAGCTACACTGTCTCTGAAAATAGAAAGAGAGATAATAAGCTTGCAGGACAAACAAAAACTAAAAGAATTTGCAAACACCAAACCATCCCTACAGGAAATATTGAAAGGGGTCCTCTACACAAAGAAAGAGCCTAAAAGTAACAAACCAGAAACGAACGGAGACAATATACAATAACAGTCACCTTACAGGCAATAGAATGGCACTAAATTCATATCTTTCTTTTTTTTAATATTTCATTAACTTATTTGACAGAGAGAGAGATCACAAGCAGGCAGAGAGACAGGCAGAGAGAGGGGAGGAAGTAGGCTCCTTGCTGAGCAGAGAGCCTGATGCAGGGCTCAATCCCAGGATCCTGGGATCATGACCTGAGCTGAAGGCAGAGGCTTAACCCACTGAGCCACCCAGGCATCCCTGAATTCATATCTTTCAATAGGTACCCTGAATGTAAATGGGCTAAATGTCCCAATCAAAAGACACACGGTATCAGGATGGATTAAAATATATATATATCCATTGATATGGTGTCTGCAAGAAACTCATTTTAGACCCAAAGACACCTCCAGGTTTAAAGTGAGGAGGTAGAAAGCAATTTACCATGCTTGTGGACATCAAAAGAAACCTGGGGAGGCAATCCTTATATCAGACAAATTAGATTTTAAGCCAAAGACTATAATAAGAGATGAAGGACACTATATCCTATTTAAAGGGTCTGTCCAACAAGATCTAACAATTTTAAACATCTATGCCCCTAACATGGGAGCAGCCAATTTTATAAATCAATTAATAACAAAATCAAAGAAACACATCAACAGTAATAGCAGGAGACTTTAACACCCCCCTCAATGAAATGGACAAATCATCTAAGCAAAAGATCAACAAGGAAATATAAAAAGGTTTAAATGACACACTGTACCAGATGGACATCATATATACTGAACATTCCATCCCAAAGCAATATAATACACATTATTCTCTAGGGCACATGGGACAATCTCCAAAATCGGTCACATCCTGGGTCACAAATCAGGTCTCAACCAGTACCAAAAGACTGGGATCATTCCTTGCATATTTCCATACCACAATACTTTGAACCTAGCATTCAACCTCAAGAAGAAACTTGGAAAGAGCTCAAATTCATGGAGGCTGGGTGCCTGGGTGGCTCAGTGGGTTAAGCCGCTGCCTTCGGCTCAGGTCATGATCTCGGGGTCCTGGGATTGAGTCCCGCATCAGGCTCTCTGCTCGGCAAGGAGCCTGCTTCTCTCTCTCTCTCTCTCTCTCTCTCTCTGCCTGCCTCTCTGTCTACTTGTGATCTGTCAAATAAATAAATAAATAAATCGTTAAAAAAAAAAATACATGGAGGCTAAAGCACATCCTACTGAAAAATGAATGGGTCAAGCAGGAAATTAAATTATTATTTAATTGAAAAAATTCATGGAAACAAATGAAAATGAAAACACAACTCTTCAAAATCATTGGGATGCAGCAAAGGTGGTCCTGAGAGGAAAGTTAATAGCAATACAAGCCTTTCTCAAGAAACAAGAAAGGTCTCAAGTATACAACCTAACCCTATACCTAAAGGAGCTGGAGAAAAAACAGCAAAGGAAGCCTAAACCCAGCAGGAGAAGAGAAATAATAAAGACCAGAGAAGAAATCAATGAAATAGAAACCAAAAGCACAGTGAGAACAAATCAATGAAACTAAGAGCTGGTTCACTGAAAGAATTAATAAGACTGATAAACCCCTGGCCAGACTTATCAAAAAGAGAAAGAACCCAAATTAATAAAATCATGAATGAAAGAGAAGAGATCACAACCACCACGAAAGAAAGAAAATTACAAGAACATATTATGAGCAACTATACGCCAGCAAATTTGATAATCTGGAAGAAATGGAGGTATTCCTAGAGACATATAAACTACCAAAAGTAAACCAGGAAAAAATAGAAAAACCTGAACAGACCCATAACCAGTAAGGAGATTGAAGCAGTGATCAAAAATCTCCAAACAAACAGCTCCCCAGGGGAATTCCGCCAAGAATTAAAAGAAGAATTAATACCTATTCTCCTGAAACTTTCCAAAAAATAGAACTTCCGTACTCCTTTTATGAGGCCATCAATACCTTGATCCCAAAACTAGACAAAGACCCCATCAAAAAGGAGAATTACAGACCAATATCCTTGATGAACGGATGCAAAAATTCTCACCAAAATACTAGCCAATAGGACCCAACAGTACATTAAAAGGATTATTCATCATAACTAAGTGGGATTTATTCCTGGGCTGCAAGGTTGGTTCAAATCTGCAAATCAATGTGATACAATACATTACTAAAAGAACAAGAACAATATGATACTCTCAATAGACGCTGAAAAAGCATTTGACAAAGTACGGCATCCTTTTCTGATCAAAACTCTTCACGGGGTGCCTGGGTGGCTCAGTGGGTTAAAGCCTCTGCCTTCAGCTCAGGCCATGATCCCAGGGTCCTGGGATTGAGTACAACATCAGGCTCTCTGCTCAGCGGGGAGCCTGCTCCCTCCTCTCTCTCTGCCTGCCTCTCTGCCTACTTGTAATCTCTCTCTGTCAAATAAATAAATAAAATCTTAAAAAAAAAAAACTATTCAAAGTGTAAGGATAGAAGATACATTCCTCGATATCATCAAAGCGATCTATGAAAAACCCCTAGAGAGTATCTCAATGGGGAAAAACTGAGAGCTTTGCCCCTAAGGTCAGGAACACGGCAGGCCTATCCACTATTACCACTGCTATTCAACATAGTACTACAAGTCCTAGCCTCAGCAATCAGACAACAAAAAGAAATTAAAGGCATCCAAATCAGTAAAGAAGTCAAACTATCACTCTTTGCAGATGATATGATACTTTCTGTGGAAAACTCAAAAGACTCCACTTCAAAACAGCTAGAACTCATACAAGAATCCAGTAAAGTGTCAGGATATAAAAATCAATGCACAGAAATCAGTTGCATTTCTATACACTGAAAGCAAGACAAAAGAAAGAGTAATTAAGGAGTCGATCCCATTTACAACTGCACCCAAAACCATAAGATACCTAAGAATAAAACTTACCAAAGATGTTTTCTGTACTCAGAAAACTATAAAATACTCATGAAAGAAATTGAGGAAGACAGAAAGAAATGGGAAAATATTCCATGCTCATGGATTGGAAGAAGAAATAATGTGAAAGTCTATGCTACCTAAAGCAATCTACACATTTAACATAATCCCTATCAAAATACCACCAATTTTTTCAAGGAAATGGAACAACTAATCCAAAGTTTTTTATGGAACCAAAAAAGATCCCAAATGGCCAGAGTAATGTTGGAAAAATAAAACCAAAGTTGGTGGCATCACAATTCCAGATTTCAAGCTCCATTACAAGGCTGTCATCATCAAGACACTATGGTACTGGCACAAAAACAGACACACAGGTCAATGGAACAGAGTAAAGAGCCCATAAATAGACCCTAAACTCCAGGGTCAAATAATCTTCAGCAAATCAAGAAAGAATGTTCAATGGAAAAAAATAATCTCTTCAACAAATGGTGTTGGGAAAATTTGACAGCCATATGCAGAAGAATGAAACAGGACCATTTCCTTACACAACATGCATAAATAGACTCAAAATGGATGAAAGACCTCAATGTGAAACAGGAATCCTTCAAAATCCTTGAGGAGAACACAGGCAGCAACCTCTTCATTCTGAGCTACAGCAACTTCATCCTAGATGTTGCCAACAGTAAGGGAAGCAAAGGCAAGAATGAACCATTGAGACTTCATCAAGACAAAAGCTTTTGCATAGCAAAGGAAACAGTCAACAAAACCAAAAGACACCTGACAGAATGGGAGAAGATATTCACAAATGACATATCAGATAAAGGGCTGGTATCCAAAATCTATAAAGAACTTAGCAAACTCAACACCCAAAGAACAAATAATCCAATCAAGAAATGGGCAGAAGACTGAACAGACATTTCTGCAAAGAAGACATCCAAATGGCCAACAGACACATGAAAAAGTGCTCAACATTACTGGGCATCAGGGAAATACACATCAAAACCACAGTGAGATACCGCCTCACACCAGTCAGAATGGCTAAAATTAACAAGTTGTTAGCGAGGATGCAAAGAAAGGGGAACCCTCCTACACTGTTGGTGGGGATGTAGGCTGGTGCAGCCACTTTGGAAAACAGTATGGAGGGTCCTTAAAAAGTTGAACATAGAGCTACCCTATGATCCAGCAATCACACAACTGGGTAGTACATATGTAGTAATACGAAGGGGCTCACGCAACCGAATGTTTACAGCAGCAATGTCCACAACAGCCAAACTATGGAAACAACCTAGACGTCCATCAACAGACTGGATAAAGAAGTAGTATATATAGACAATGAAATACTATGCAGCCAACAAAAGAAATGAAATCTTGCCATTTGCAATGACATGGATGGAACTAGAGGGTATTATGCTGAGTGAAATAAGTCAATCAGAGAAAGACAATTATCATATGATCTCGCTGATATGAGGAATTTGAGAGGCAGGGTGGGGGACTGTGAGGGGTAGGGAAGGAAAAAATGAAACAAGGTGGTATGGGAGGGAGACAAACCATAAGAGACTCTTAATCTCACAAAACAAACTGAGGTTTGCCAGGGGCTGCGGTGATATGGATAGGGTGGCTGCATGACGGGCATTGGGGAGGGTATGTGCTATGGTGGGTGCTATGAATTGTGTAAGCCTGATGATTCACAGACCTGTACCCCTGAGGCAAATAATACATTATGTGTTAATTTAAAAATAAATTTAAATTTTTTTTTAAAGAAAAGAATTTAAGCATCTCCCTATTTTAAAAATCAACAAAACAAAAGAGAAAAATGCAAGAAAGTTGGGACAAATGAAAAAACCTATAAGACATGGAAAACAAAGAGCAAAATAACAGAAATAAGTCACACCTTATCAATACTTACTTTAAATGTAAATGGATTAAACTCCCCAATCTAAAGATAGTGGTAGAATAATTTTTTTAAGTGATTCAAGTATATACTGTCCACACAAGTGTCACATTAGATCCAAAGTCATAAATAGTTTAAAAGTGAAAGGATGGAAAAAGATATTCCATGCAAATACTACCAAAAGAGAGGAAGGCTATCAGACAAAATATACTTTAAATCAAAAAGCATTATAAGAGAAAAGAAAGTAATTCAGTATTAATACAAGGTATAATACAGCTAGATGAAATATCCATTATAAACATTTACACACCTAATAATAGACCATTAAAATATATAAAGCATGAATTAACAGAAGACAAAAATAGACAGTTCTACAGTAATAGCTGGGAGACTTCGATGCCCCATTCTCAATAATGGATAATACAATCTGACAGAAGACAACAAATTTGAGGATTTAAAAGACATAATAAACCTACTGGATCTAATGGACACACACAAAACAATCTGAACAGGAACAACAGGAGAATACATACATAGGACATTCTTCAAGACAGACCATATTCTGGAAACAAATTAAGTCTCAACAGATTTAGAAATATGAAAACTCACAAATCTGTGGAAATTAAACAATACACTCTTAAATAGCCAATGCTTCAAAAAAGAAATCACAAAAGAAGTTAGAAAATACTTAAGAGATGAATGAAAACAAAACAACATACAAAAGAAATCTGCAAAACAGGGGGGCCTGGGTGGCTCAGTTGGTTAAGCATCTGCCTTTGGCTCAGGTCATGATTCTAGGGGTCCTGGGATCAAGCCCTGCATCCAGTTTCTTGCTCAGCAGGGAGCCTGCCTCTCCCTCTGCCACTCCCCCTGCTTGTGCTCTCTCACTCTCTCTTTGTCAAATAAATAAATAAAATCTGAGTGAAATAAGTCAAGCATAGAAAGTCAATTATCATATGGTTTCACTTATTTGTGGAGCATAACAAATAACATAGAGAACATGGGGAGATGGAGAGAAGGGAGTTGAGGGAAATTGGAAGGGGAGATGAACCATGAGAGACTATGGACTCTGAAAAACAACCTGAGGGTTTTGAAGGGGTGGGGGGTGGGAAGTTGGGAGAACCAGGTGGTGGGTATTAGGGAGGGCATGTATTACATGGAGCACTGGGTGTGGTGCAAAAACAATGAATACTGTTACGCTGAAAAGAAATTTTTAAAAAATTCACAAAACACAACAAAAGCACTAGTAATATGAGGTATTTTTTAGCTATAAATGCTTACCTTATAAAAAATAAAGACCTCAAATCAACTACCAAATTTTACAATTTAAGGAACTAGAAGAAGAAAAAAATAAATTCAAAGCTAACAGAAAAAAGAAATCATAAAGAGCAGAGCAAATGACATACAGAAGAAAACAGAAAAGATTAATGAAACCAGTAGTTGGTTCTTTAAAAAAATCAACAAACATGGCAAACTTTAGCAAAATGAGTGAAGAAAAAAAGCAAGATGATGCAAATTACTAAAATCAAAAATTAAAGTGGGGACATTGCTAATGATTCCACAAAAATACAAAGGATTATTATTGAGTACTATGAACTGTATGTCAACAAATTGGATAATGTAGACAAAATGTACAAATACCTAAAAATAGAAAACCTAGACTGAATCACAAAGAAAAAGAAAATCTGACTTGACCTAAAATTAGTAAGAAGATTGAATCAGTAACCAAAAACCTCCCAACAAAGAAAAGCCCTACCCCTGATGGTTTCACTGGTAAATTCCAAAATTTTATGAGTAAGGGCAATCATTCTAAACTTTTCCCAAAAATGGAAGCTAAAAGAACAATTCTAACTTATTCTATGAGGACAGCATTACCCTGATACTGAAGCTAGACAAAGACACCACAAGGAAAGAAAACTAAAGACCTTACGAACATTGACTCAAAATTCCTCAAAAAATAATAACAAACCAAAGTCAGTAGCAAATTAAAAACATTATGCACCATGGCCAAGTGGGATTTACTCCTATAATGCAAGAATGGTTCAACATACAGAAATTTATCAATATAAAGACCACAGTAAGAGAATGAATAGAAAAAAGACATATGATTATCCCAACTAATACAAAAAATTTTGGCAAAGGTCAGTATCTTTTCATGATGAAAACACTCAACCAGGGCTGGAAGGAAACTACTTCAACATAATAAAGACCATACATGAAAAATCCAAGCAAACATCATACTTAGTGGTGAAAGACTAAAATCTTTTCCTGTAAGATCAGGAACAAGAAAATGATTCCCATTTTTGCTATTTCTACTAAACACAGTACATAGCCAATGAGACCAAAAAAGAAAGAATAAAGGCACCAAAACTGAAAAGGATTAAGTAAAAAGACTTCTATTTTTTCTTCTATTTTTTCACTCCTTTTTAGAGATGGTATCATCTTATTCATAGAAAACCCGAAGAATTCCACAAAAAGACTGTTACATAAACGAACCAAATAAGGTGGCAGGATACAAACTCAACACAAAAATCAGCTGCATACCTATACATTTAACAATGAAAAATCTGAAAGGAAATGTAAACAATTCCATTTATAATAGCATCAAAAAGAAGAAGCTTTAGGAATTAACTTAACCAAGGAGGCAAAAGACACATAAAATGAAAACTACAAAACACGGCTAGAAGAAATTAAAGACATGAATAAATGTAATCACATTACATGCTCATGAATAGGAAAGCTAAATGTTAAGATGTAAATACTACTCAAAGCAATCTATAGGTTTAATGCAACTGTATCAAAAAATTAAAAAAAAAAAAAAACCTATCCCAAAACTCTTATGGAACTTTAGGGACTCCATAGCCAAAACAATCTTGAAAAAGAAGAACAAAGCTGAAGAACTTACACTTCTTTATTTCAAAACTTAATATAAAGCTACAGTAATCAAAACAGTGTGGTATTGGCATAAGAAACATACAGATCAATAGAACGGAATAGAGAACTGAGAAATAAGCTCTATATAGCAAATGTTTTTAATTTTTTTTAAACAGGCTCCACACCTATCATGGAGCCCAATGTGGGGCTTGAACTCACAACACTGAGATCAAGACCTGAGCTGAAATCAAGAGTCAAATGTTTAACTGACTGAGCCATACAGGTATCCCTATATAGTAAATGTTTTTTAGCAAGAGTGCCAAGACCATTCAATGGGGGAAAGGACAGCATTTTCAAAAATGGTGCTGGGAAAACTGGATATAAACATGCCAAAGAATGAAGTTGGACTTCTACTCAACTCCATATACAAATAACAACACAAAATGGATTAAAGAACTAAATGCAAGAGCTAAAATTATAAAACTCATAAAGGAAACATATGGGAAAATCTTCATGACCATAGCAATGAATTTGGCACTGATTTCTTGAATATAACATCAAAAGCACAGGAAACACAAAACAAACTACTTTATGAAGATTAAGGATTTTAAGCATCTCAAGAAACTATGAACAAAAGTAGGAAGGCAACCCACAAAATGGGATAAAATATTTGTAAGTCATGTATTTGATAAGGCATTAATATTCTGAATATAGAGGGCGCCTGGGTGGCTCAGTGGATTGAGCCGCTGCCTTCGGCTCAGGTCATGATCTCAGTGTCCTGGGATCGAGTCCCGCATCGGGCTCTCTGCTCAGCAGGGAGCCTGCTTCCCCCTCTGTCTCTGCCTGCCTCTCTGCCTACTTGTGATCTCTCTCTGTCAAATAAAAATAAATAAAATCTTTAAAAAAAAAAAATATTCTGAATATAGAGACAATTAAAACTCAACAGCAACAAAAAACCTGCCCAAGTCAGCAAAATCTGGAATAAACATTTCTCCAAAGAAGATATACAAATGCTTAATAAGCACAAGGAAAGATATTTAACATCACTAATTATTTGGGAAACACAAATCAAAAACACAACCACCTATTACTTCACACCATTAGGATGGCTATTATGAAAAAATTAAAAGTGTTGATGAAGATGCAGAAAAAGTGGAACCCCTGCATACAACTAGTGGCAATGTAAAATGGTGCATCTGCTATGGAAAAGAGCACAGTGAATAAAAAATAAAAAATAAAAAACAAAAAATAGAATTACCACAAGATCCAGCAATCCTACTTTGGGGTATCTATCCCAGTTTCAAAGAACTGAAAACAGGGTTTTGACAATATATTTGTATACCCCCATTCACAGTGGCATTATTCACAATAGTAAAAATGTGGAAGCAACGTAAGTGTCCACTGACAGATGAATGGCTAAGCAAAACTGTGGTGTGTGTGTGTGTGTGTGTGTGTGTGTGTGTAGAGAGAGAGAGAAAGAGAGGGCATACACACACACAATATAATGTTAACCAGCTTTAAAAGGAAATAAATTCTGACATGTTGCAACATAAATAAACTTGGGGATATTATGCCAAGTAAAATAAGCTAACCACAAATAAATAATCAATGATTTCACTTACATGAGGCACTTAAAGTACTCAAACCCATATGAAGTAGAATGGTGGTTGCTAGGGGCTGAAGGATAAGGGAGAAATTGGTAGTCACCATTTAATGGGTATACAGTTTAAGTAGTACAAGATGAAGAGTTGTAGAGATGGATGGCATTGATGTTAGTACAACATTATAAGTGTATTTAAAACCACTAAACTATAAGAAAATAATTTAAAAAGCAAGCTATGAATGGCATATTAAAAATTAATAATAAACAAACATGAGAAAATATTTAATTTAAAAAAATAAATAAAACCACTAAACTGGGGTGCCTGGGCGGCTCAGTGGGTTAAGCCTCTGCCTTTGGTTCGGGTCATGGTCTCGGGGTCCTGGGATCGAGCCCCGCATTGGGCTCTCTGCTTGGCAGGGGGCTGCTTCCTCCTCTCTCTCTGCCTACTTGTAATCTCTGTCTGTCAAATAAATAAATAAAATCCTTAAAAATAATTTTTTAAAAAACCACTAAACTACACATTTAAAAATGGTTAAGATGGGGGGTGTCTGGGTGATACAGTCACTTAAGTAACCAACTGTTGGTTTCACCTCAGAGTTGTAAGTTGAGCACCCTTTGCTCAGCAGGGAACCTGCTTCTCCCTCTGCCTGCTGCTTCCCCTGCTTGTGTACTCACTGACTCTCTGATAGGTAAATGAATAGATAGATAGACAGATAGATGGATAGATAGATATCTTTTTGAAAAATAATAGTAAGATGAGCCCCGCATCAGGCTCCATTTTGAGCACAGATCTGCTTAAGACTCTCTCCCTCTGCTCCTCCCCACCATGTGCTCTTTCTTTTTCTCTCTGTCTCTCAAATAAATAATTCTTTTTATTAATGGTTAAGATGGTAAATTTTGTGTTTTGTGAATTTTACAATAAAAAAAGCAGTATCTGGGTGCCTGGGTGGGTCAGTGGGTTAAGCCGTTGCCTTCGGCTCAGGTCATGATCTCAGGGTCCTGGGATCGAGTCCCGCATCGGGCTCTCTGCTCAGCAGGGAGCCTGCTTCCTTCTCTCTCTCTCTCTGCCTGCCTCTCAGTATACTTGTGATGTCTCTCTGTCAAATAAATAAATAAAATCTTTAAAAAAAAAATTTATAAAAAAAATTAAAAAAGCAGTATCTGTCAAAAATTATAAAAACTTATACTTAAAATTGACACATACTCTTCTAGTAAATGATATACCAATAAAGTTTATCTTTAAAAAAACAAACAAACAAACAAAAAGAACAAATAGAAAACCAGAATAGTTCTATAATCAGAAGCTGCTCACACACAAAAAAAGGCAACACAAAATAATGAGGAAGAACTGAATTTTTAAGAAGCAATAAAGAATGAGAAAAAGGAAACTGACAGATTGCCAGTTTATTTCCTCAAGAAAAGAAATCACTGGTCCCAAAAGAAGCTCAATTCCTCTCGCACATTCAAATTGTTTTTTTGGGGTTGAATTGTGCCCCAGAAAAAAAGTCTAAACTCCTAACCCTGGTATCTCAGAATGTTACTTTACTTGGAAATATTGTCTTTACAGAGGTAATGAAGTTCAAATGACATCAACAAGTTAGGCCATAATACATTATGATTGGAGTTCTTATAAAACCTACAAAGTAGGGATGCCTGGATGGCTCGGTCAGTTAATCGCCTGCCTTTGGCTCACGTCAAGATCCCAGGGTCCTGGGATTGAGTCCCTCAGTATGCTCCTTGCTCAGCAAAGAGCCTGCAGCTCCCTTTGCCTGCCACTCCTCCTGCTTCAACTCTCGTACACACTCTCTCACACTCTCTCTCTCTCTGGCAAATAAATAAATAAAATCTTCAAAACAAAACAAAAAAAAAAACCACTGGAAATTGAACACAGAAACAGAAATACACAAAGGAAAGACAACATGAAGACACCCGGAGAGAATATGTAAACAAAAAAGATTGCAGTGATGCATCCAAAACACAAGGAATGCCTGAAGAAGAGAGGAGAGAGACAAGAACAGGTTCTCCCTGATGCCTTCACTAGATCAGTGCTCTGTGCTCACTTCAGCAGCACATACACAAGACCAATGCTCTAACCCCTGAGCTATGGAGCCTCCGAGATGGCTTTAGAGGAAGCATGGCCCTACTGACATTTTCACATGAATTGTGAGTGGATTAAACAATCTAGTGAAAAGGCAGAGACTGCCAGAATAGATGAAAAGTCAAGATCTGCCACGTTGTTTCCCTTAAAAATTCTTATGTTAAAATCCTAAACCCCCAAAGTGATAGTATTGGAGGGGGCCCTTTCAGAAGTGATTAGATCATGAGAGTGGAATCCTATAAATAGCACTCTTATAAAGGAGGCCTAAGAGAGACCCTTTCCACCCTTTGAGGATACAATGAAAAGATGGCTATTTGCACAAAGCAAGAAGCCCTCATATACAATGAAGCTTCTAGGGCTTTGATAGTGATCTTCCCTGCCACTAGAACGATGAAAAATAAATATTTGTTGTTTGTAAGCCTCCCAGTCTATGGTACTTTGTTATATAGCAGCTCAAATTGCCAGGACAAGATCCAACTAAATGCTCTCAATGAGACAATTTGGATTGAAAGAAATAGGTTCAAAGTGAAAAGGTGAAAAAAGGTATACCATGCAAACACCAATCTTAAGACAAATGCAGTATATCAATATCAGACACAATAGACCTTAAAACAAACAAAAATAGAGATAATGTGGGACATTTCATTGATAAAAGGGTTAATTCATCAGAAAGATACACCAATTACAAATATCCATACACTTAATAACAGGACAACAAAATACATTAAACAAAAACTGATAAAACAAAAGAGAGAAATTCAACAGTAATGGTTCAATACTTCAAAACACTTGACAATTTTTAGAAATACTAGAATGAACATCATCGAGGATAACAGGAGCCTTGAATAACAGTATCAACTAATTCAACCTAACAGACCGCTACAGAACACTCCACCAAACAGGAAGAGAATACACATTCTTCTCAAATACACAAAATATTCTGCAAAAAGACTCAAGACCATATGTGATGCCATAAAATAAAGCTCAATAAATTCACAAGAAAGGTGGGCCGCCTGAGTAACTCAGTTGGTTAGGTGTCTATCTTCGGCTTAGGTCATGATCCTGGAGTCCCGGTATCAAGTCCCATGTCAAGCTCCCTGTTCAGCAGGGAGTCTGCTTCTCCCTCTGTGCCTCCCCCTGCTCATACTCTCTCTCTCTCTCTCGCTCGCTAATAAATAAATGAAATCTTTTTTTAAAATTTGCAAGAAAGGAAATCATACAAAATGTTCTCAGACCCCAATGAAATTCAATTAAAAACTAACAACAGACAAGTCAGTCACGGTAACATACTATAGAGCTCAGTGACTATAGTTAATAACACTGTATTGTATATTTGAAAATGTCTAAGAGAGTGGGAGTAAATCTCAAAAGTTCTCATCACAAGGAAAAAAGAAATGTTAAACTGTGCACGCAGAAGGACCAACTAGACCTACTGTGGTGATCATTTCTCAATATATACAAATACTGGATCATTACATTGTATACCTGAAAATAATATAATGTTGTATCAATTATATCTCAATAAAAAATTAACAGAAGAAAATCTTTGAAATTTAAAAATATGCCGAAATTAAATTATATACACTTTCATAACAAATAGGTCCAAAAAATCTTACCTATCAGAAAATACTTTCAAGATTAATGAAAAGAACATCACAACATGCCAAAATTTATGAGATATAACTAGCTAATATGTAATATAGCTCAGGGGAAATTTAAAACTATAAATGTCTATGTTAGAAAAGGAGACAAATCTCAAATCAATAAACTTACCATACACCTTAAAATTTAGAAAAAGAAGTACAAACTATTTCCAAAATAAGAACAAGGGAAAAAAAGATTATAGTAGAAATAAATAAAATAAAATACAAAAAACCAATAAGAAGAATTGATGAAATCAAAAGTTGGTTCACTGAAAAGATCAACAGCATTAACAAATCTTTAGGAAGACCGAACAGAAAAAGAGAAAGAAGACGCAAATTAGTAAATCAGTAATGGAAAAGAGATCATTAACTATATTACAGTAATTAAAAAGATTATGAGAGAATATTTTGAATGAGCATATGTCAATAAATTAGACAACTTATAAACGCACAAATTCCTGGAAAGGCACAGCTACCAAAACTGACATTTAAAAAAAAGAGTATCTTAATAGAGCTACAACAAATAAAAATTTATAGTTGTAATGTGAAAACTTCATACAAATACACACACATGCAAAATGCTAATGACCAGATGGCTCATCAGTGCATTTGATCAAACAGTCAAAGAAAAACTGGCTCAGACAAAAGAGATTGTGACTATTCATCTCAGGGCTGTGGGTTCAAGCCCCACGTTGGGTGTAGAGATTACTTAAAAATACAATCTTAGGGACACCTGGGTGGCTCGGTCAGTTGAGTATCTGCCTTCAGCCCAAGTCATCATCCTGGAGTCCTAGGATAGAGTCCCACATCCAGCTCCTTGCTCAGCAGGGAGCCTGCTTCTCCCTCTGCCTGCTGCTCCCCCTGCTTGTGTTCGCTCGCGCGCTCTCTCTCTCTGACAAATAAGTAAAACTGTTAATAAAAAAATAAAATTAAAAAAATACAATCTTAAAAACAAAACATTTAAAGAAAAATTAAAATTGACCCTCCAAAAATTCTTCCAGAGAAACAAAAGGAAGAGAGAACACTTCCAACTCATTCTTTAAGGCCTGTATTAACCTGATTCCAAAGCCAGACAGAGAGAACTTAAGAAAACAGCAGTTAGGGGCAGCTGGGTGACTTAGTGGGTTAGGCCTCTGCCTCCAGCTCAGGTCATGATCTCAGGGTCCTAAGATCGAACCCTGCATACGGCTCTCTGCTCAGCAGGGAGCCTGCTTCCCTCTCTCTCTGCCTTCCTCCCTGCCTACTTGTGATCTCTCTCTCTCTGTCAAATAAATAAATAAAATCTTAAAAAAAAAGAAAACAGCAGTTAAATTTCTCTTCTTAATGCAAATGTAAACATATTCAACAAAATCCTAACAAACTGAATCCAGCAACATATAAATTGGATAATAAATTAGGATCAAGTGGGATTTGTCCCAAGAATCAAAGTTAGTTTAAGATTTTAAAATAAAGTTATGTTATTATTTTATTAATACATTGTGTCAATAAAGGATACAAATTATGTAATATGAATGCAGAAAAGGCATTTGACAAAATCCAACACACATTCATGATAAAAAGCCTCCAAAAAATTAGTAATAGAAAGGAACTTCCTCATCATGAAAATGGATAGGTATTAGTCTATCTGGGTTACTATAACAAAATATTATAAAGTGGGTGGCTTATAAACAACATTCATTTCTCATGGCTCTGGAGGCTAAGTTCAAGATTAGGGTGCCAGCCAGCATGGTCAGGCTCTGGTAAAAGCCCTCTTCTAGACTGCAGATTGCTAACTTCTCACTGTGTCCTCACATGATGGAAGAAACTAGGAAGCTCTGTGAGGTCTCTTATTTAGGCAGGAATCCCATTCATGAGTGCTCCACCCTCATGAGTTAAACAACCTCCTAAGGACCCCATCTCCAAATTCCATCACACTGGGCATTAGAATATCTTTTTTTTTTTATTGTTTTATGTTATCACCATACAGTACATCATTAGTTTTTGATGTAGTGTTCCATGATTCCTTGTTTGTGTGTAACACCCAGTGCTTCATGCAATCCATGCCCTCCTTAATACCTACCATCAGGCTCATCCATCCCCCCACCCCCCTCCCTTCTAAAACCCTCTGTTTGTTTCCCAGGGTCCATAGTCTCTCATGATTCATTTCCCACTCCAATTTCTCCCCCTTTGTTTTTCCCTTCTCCTAATGTCTTCCATGCTATTCCTTATGTTCCACAAATATGTGAAACCATATGATAACTGACTTTCTCTGTTTGACTTATTTCACTTAACATAATCTCCTCCAGTCCCATCCATGTTGATCCAATAGCTGGGAATGTCAACATAAACATTTTGAGGGGACACAGACACTCAAACGACAGCAAAGCATCTAAGAAAAATCTGGCTGACATGATACTAATGGTAAATAATGGTAATGATAATGGTAAAATACTAACTTTGTGCTCTGAGAGTGGGGGAAAAAAGAAAGATGTCCATTCTCACCACTTCTATTCCACATTGTACTAGATGTTCTAGCCAGGACAATTAAGCAAAGAAAGAATATTAAAGGCCTCCAATTGGAAATAAAGAAGTAAAACTGTCTTTATGAACAAAACTCCAAGCAATCTACAAAAAACTTCTAGAATTAGTAAGACACAGTCACAGCATATTATAAATCAGTTCCTATACACTAACAATGAACAGTGTGAAAATAAAATTTAAAAAAAATTCTAGTCACAACAGCATCAAGAAGAAAATAAATAACCAAACACTGTAGAAAGAAATTAAAAAGGATCTAAATAAATGGGAAGATATTCATGTCCATGAATCAGAGGACTTTTAAATATTAAGTCAAATATGGCCAAAATCCCCAAATTAGTCTACAGATTCAACAAATCCTCTATCAAAATTCTTGTTGGCTTTTTTGTTAAAATTGGCAATCTGATTCTAAAATTCAACAAGAAATACAAGGAACCCAAAACAACCAAAACAATCTTGAAAAATGTAATAAAGTTGGAAGTCTCTCACTTCCCGATTTCCAAACTCAATGCCAAGTTGTAGTAATCGAGACATAGTGGTACTGGCATAAGAACAGATACATAGGTCAATGGAATATAATTCCAAATCCAGCAATAAATCTTTATTATTTATAGTCAATTGATTTTCAACAAAAGTACCCAAAAAATTGGTACCCTTTCAACCAATGGTACTGGGACAACTGCATATTCACAAACAAAAATATAAATTTGGATGCCTATCTCATATCATATCCAAAAACTAACTCCAAATGGATAAAAGACCTAAATCTAATAGGTAGAATCTTAAAACTCTTAGAAGAAAACCCAAGATTAAATCACTATAACCTCAGATTAGGAAACAGTTTCCTAAGACAACAAAAGCACAGCAACAAAAGAAAAATATATAAGTGAGAGTTTTTTTAAATGAAAAAATTTCTGTGCTTCAAAAGACACTATCAACATCAAGAAAGTGAAACACTGAGTGGGAGAAAATGTGTGCAAATCATATATCTGATAAAGACTTGTAGGGACGCCTGGGTGGCTCAGTCGGTTAAGCAGCTGCCTTGGGCTCAGGACTGTGATCCCAAGGTCCTCAGATTGAATCCCGCATCAGGCTCCTTGCTCAGTGGAAAGACTGCTTCTCCCTCTGCCTCTGCCTGCCACTCTGCCTGCGTGCTCTCTCTCTCTCTGACAAATAAATAAATAAAATTTAAAAAAAAAAAAGACCTGTATACAGACTATAAAAATAATTCTTACAACTCAACAAAAATGGAAACAACACAATTTTAAAATGGTAAAGGATCTAAATAGACTACTCTCCAAAAAAAGATAAAAAATGACCAACAACCACATAAAAAAATAACATCATTAGGAAATACAAATCAAAACTACAATGAGGTACCATTTCACACCCACAGGACATCTATGGAAGGAAGGAAGGGAGAGAGAAAGGGAGAGAATTAACTATTGGTAAGGATATGGAATCACCAATATGTTTTTCATTTCCTACAGACAATTAACTTGAAAAGGGAGAATAAGACTAAGTACCTCAGAAAGTCCTCTGACATAAATTTAAGAACTCCAAGACTAATGTCTTCTAATTCATGTGATCTCCCAGTAACTGTAATTTTTACTTTACTACTCATTTTTTCATTCATTCACTATTCTAAATAAGAAAATTCAATGCTCTTTTGCACAATAACAGCTTTTTAATCATTAACAGACGTCCAATCCTAAAGTGCTCTAAATTTCCTTTAACTGTAATACAATCCCCCAAATATTTAATTCTAGTATAACCATAATTCACTAACAATATGACTAGTCCCAGAATTGCTAAGTTGAGCATCCTTCTTACTGCAGACCACAAATGATGAATCAAGCATTATAATCAGTCTATATTTAACTCTTGTTTTATCAGCTAAAGTTTATCAAGATGTTCCAAATGCACAAAAACAAGGAGTTAAAATGACATAGAATCACAGAAAGTCCAAGCTTGAAGAGAAACAGAATTGAATCTTAAATTCAGTCTTTGTATTTCAAAAGAATGGTAACTGAGACCCAAAGAGGTTAGATGAATCACCCATGGTCACACTATTTATATACAATATAAGTCCATCTTATGTCATACACACATTATCTTACCTTTCTGGTGATGTTTTAGAAGTGACAGGACGTCCACGGACACCTTTTCTACTTTTATGGTCTAGAGATAGGACCTTATTTCTTAGGCTTCTTTTCCACTGGGGGGAAAAAAATGGAATTTAATACTAAGTATGACAATATAACATTAAATTTCCTTTTATTTAGTCACTTAAATTTCCTTTTATTTAGAAATTCGAGATAAACAGCCAAATAGGGCACAAAAGAAAAAAAGTGCAATCCACAAAAACCCCTGGCTCTTTTGCTAGTACAGAAATATAAGTCCACCAAAAAAATAGGAGGATATTTTAAAATGTCAAGGTAAGTTTAGTTAGGAAATGCAACATTTTGAGGCTCCAAAGCTTATATAATCATATGATTTTGTAAGACAAAAGGAAATAAAAATTATTATATACCAAGTTAAATGGGGTCTGTGATTTTGAAGTTGCATTTATAACAACTGGAAGGGATTACACTGGTTCCCTATGAATTGCTAAACGGAAAATTTGAGGAAAGAGTCACACATTTTACTAAGAGGGTTTAGATTTAATCTGACTAGACCCAAAAATTAAAATTATTTAATACAAAAGAATATGAATCTAGACAAGTAAATTATTTATCTTCTCTGCATTAGTTTCCTTCTCTCCATTAGTTCCCTTATCATTAAAATGGACATAATAGTCGCTATCTCACAAGGACAGAAGATAATACATATGTATTAAGTTTAAAACACTGTTTTCCTTAAAGAGATTTGTACACCTGTGCTTATAGCAGCACTATTCACAAAAGTTAAAAGGTAGAAGTGATTCAAGTAACCCATCAGTAAAAAAAAAAAAAAAAATGGATACAATGAAATATTGTTCAGTCTTTTTTTTATTCAGTCTTAAAAAGTTAACTTTCACACATGCCACAACATGGATAACCCTTGATGACTGTCGGAGAACAAAAAATATATATATTGGTCTCTGCCCCATTTCCTGGTATAGAGCTCCTAAAACCCTTACAATTTCCTGGATTGATAGGAGGATCTTTTGTTATAATATTTGATCCTGGATCCCCATTCCTAACATAGGCCTCCTGAAACCCTTGTAATTTCTTGGGTGATAGGAGTGTCTTTTGTACTAAAGAGGTTGTTCAGGGCACCTGGGTCGCTCAGTGGGCTGAGGCCTCTGCCTTAGGCTCAGGCCATGTTCCCGGGGTCCTGGGATCGAGCCCCCAGTCGGGCCCTCTGCTCAGCGGGGACCTGCTTCCTCCTCTCTCTCTCTCTGCCTGCCTCTCTGCCTACTTGTGATCTGTCAAATAAATAAATAAAATAAAATAAAAGAGGTTATTCTGGGTAGGCTCCTGGAAGGCTCCTGGATGAGGGTTGGTCACCAAAAAGACTAAGCCATAATTAGAAATTTGGAATTTTTAGCCTCACCCTCCATTCTCTAGAGAGGGGGAAAGAGCTGAAAACAGACTTGGTAAGTTATACCCACATGAGGAAGCTTCCATAAAAATCCCAACAGTATGGGGTTCAGAGTAATTTCAGGTTGGTGAACACATCCACATACCACACCCGTGAACTGCACAAGGACAGAGGCTTCTGCACTGGACCTCCCAGACCTCATCCTGTGTTATCTCTTCATCTAGCTGTTCAATTGTATTCTTTACTATATTCTTTAATAAACTGATAAATGTAAGTATTTTCCTGAGTTCTCCCAGCATCTCTAGCATAAAGTAATCAAACCTGATGGGGTAGCTGGGAGAACCTCAGATTTATAGCCACTAGATCACAAGCACAGGTGACAGGTGGACTTCTGGCTGGCATCTGAAGTAGGATGAAAGCATTCTTCCTGGACCAAGCCCTTAACTTGTGGGGTCTGACACTACTTTCAAGCAGTGTCATAACTAAATTAAATTATAGAATACCCAGCTGGTGTCACAGAGCATTGCTTGGTAGGGGAAAACCCACACATAACTGGTGTCAAAAGTATTGTAAATATGATAGTAGTGTAAGAGTAAATCAGAAACAAAGGAGGAAAACTCGGTTTTTCCCAACACGATGACATTAAAAGATGTGAAAAAAAGTCAGTAACAAAAGGACAGATACTGTATGATTCAAGTTATATGAAATATCTAAAATAGTCAAATTCGTACAAACAGAAAGTAAAATGGTGGTTGCCTGGGGCCAGGGTAGGGGGGAATGGAGTATTGTTTAATAGGTAGTGTTTCAGGTTTGCAAGATATAAAGAGTTCTGGAGATGGCTGGTGGTAATGGTTGCACAACAATGTGAATGTAGTTCATGCCAGTGAATTGTACCCTTAAAAATGGTTAAAATGATAAATTTTAGGGACGCCTAGGTGGCTCAGTTGGTTAAGCAGCTGCCTTCAGCTCAGGTCATGATCCCGGCGTCCTGGGATCGAGTCCCACATCGGGCTCCTTGCTCGGCAGGGAGCCTGCTTCTCCCTCTGCCTCTGCCTGCCATACTGTCCACCTGTGCTTGCTCTCTCTCCCTCTCTCTCTGACAAATAAATAAATAAAATCTTTTAAAAAAATGATAAATTTTATGTTATGTGTATTTTACCACAATTTAAAATAAATTCTTAAAAGATAAAAAAATTTTAAGTAGTGAAAAACAAACCACTGTCTTAAACATGTCAGCCCTTGATAAACACTTTTTTTAATTCTCTAGAAATTATGTTTTCTCATTATCACCATAGTCCTCCATGGTATAAAACACATTTTATCAAAGGAAAGGGAAGTTTTTGACCAATCAACCCAAGTCTCTCTCCCAAAAAAGCCCATGTTCCTCCCAATACTTTAATTCTAAATTAGACAAATTCTCAGAAATGCCCCCATCATGATACCAACTTAAACACATTTGTCACTCTCATCTCACTACAAAATGTAAATCTATCAATATAACAAGATTAAAACTACATCTTCTCTCGATTTTCACTATCACTGTCTTAGTTCTGCCTCTTTTTATTTCTGACCAGGACTCTTACAATGTTATCCTAATGGGATTCCCTGCCAATGGTCTCTTAACCTGTAATCTAGCATCTGCTCCATGATGAAAGTTAAATCTTTCAAAAATTCAAATCTGATGTCATTCTTCTGCTTAAATTCTTAAGTGCTTCTGACTACCTAAAGAAGGAAAATAATAATAATAATTGTGTTTTCATTTCTCACTTCTGCTTCCCATGCATCTTGTATTCTGACAATACTAAATTATCCGTAGTTCCCTCAAAGTGCTATGCAGTTTCATCCTTGGACATGTTTCCTTACTAGAATATGCTTTACCCTCCCTAGTTCTTTGTCCAGTTAGCCCCAATTCTAGTATCACCAAGAAACCTTCCTCACCTCTAGCAAAGTAAACCAATCTCTTCTACAAACCATTATAAGCTTTGCATATCTCTATTACTGACAACACTTTTTTTTATTTAATTTTTTTCCAGTGTTCCAAGATTCATTGTTTATGCACCACACCCAGTGCTCCATGCAAAACATGCCCTCCTTAATACCCACACTTCTCATAATTCTCATAATAATAATATTATCTATTTACATCCACCTGCAACCAGTACTGGAAATGATTTGGCTTAAGGGTTGAACTCTTCAGAACTACTGGCCAACCAGTTCCCTGGAAGTGGTCCACTAATCTCAGAGTAAATGCAACCTTCATAGGGCACCTGGGTGGCTCAGTGGGTTAAAGCCTCTGCCTTAGGCTTGGGCCATGATCCCAGGGTCCTGGGATGGAGCCCCACATCAGGCTCTCTGCTCGGCAGGGAGCTTGCTTCCCCCCCCCCCTCTCTGCCTGTCTCTCTGCCTACTTGTGATCTCTGTCAAATAAATAAATAAAATCTTTTTTATACAATGCAACCTTCACATTTTATGTTATTGAATTGTTTGTATCCCACTCATCATACCATAATCAGGTTTGCCTTTTTATACAAAATGATGAAAGTACTAGTCTTTCAGAGTCTTTACAGTCTTTACAGAGCCTCAGATTACGTACCGAGAAAACAACAAAAATATTATTCCCACCAAAGCGGGGGCAAAAAAGAATGAGAGTTTTCAACTATTACAAAAATAAGATGAACTCAGAGAGGCAAACTAGAGATAACTTTAATAGGAGGGAGATTTATTAAAATGTCATTAACTCTAAATTCTTGAATCCTACCATAACCAAGGGTAACCTGAAGTATATCCACAGATGTTAGCAAATGAAAATAAAATTCACTTAGACTTTGATCATTTGTTTCTTATAGTTAATATCACATTAAAATATTTGCATATTTTCTCTTTTTAAAAAATTAGTTAAGAATTGTAGGCTGGGTTAATAATTTGTATTTTTCACAGTTATGATTTGTTTTTCTTTTAGTCTATGAACCTATTATATGCTCTCTCTGAAAAATAAAAAATCAGATAACAAAGAATTCTCCTACAAACTTATTTTGAATGGGAATTTATTTCCATACATAATCTGAAAGCTACCTGACCACAAATAGGAAAGTTAAGATAGCATGAATTTTATTTTAAATATAAAAAAGGCTTTTAGAAAGAAAAAAAAAAACTTTGTTCACAGACAGGATCAAAGCATTCAGTAACATAAACTTATCCCTCTCATTCTAACAAGGACACCAAAATAAAATATTATGCTAATGAAAATAAAATGGCCAAAAAATAAAATAAAATAAAATAAAATAAAATAAAATAAAATAAAATAAAATAAAATAAAATGGCCCACAATAACTACTAGAATTTCTCTGGGACAAAATCAACTCCACATGCATTCTAAGTGGTGTGGGACTCACAATCTCAACAGAGTGCTTCCTTAGATACTAAAAAGGGACCAAAGTTGTATCTTGAGGAAAATGCTGACTTTGTTTACAACTACTTACCCCTGTCACAGCTTATTGTAATAAAAATGTATGACGACTTTCCAACCAACTGAGATTATTGGTCTGGATTTAACTTTATATCAGAATTTCAACTCTATTGACTCTTCTTCCAGTTTCCAAAGTAAACAATATGTAATGAAAACACATAAAAAAATAAACTGAAATTATTTGCTAAAGTTATTTGCTAACCAGTATCTATTGAGCCACTGGATGAATTATGGGGGAAGGTCTGGAAAATCCTGTATACTCTTCAATGACGTTTTTCCCAAACAACCTACATGACTACAGGAAAATATATATAACCAGGAAATTAACAATGAGACAATTTGTGACTTTATTAAGATTTCACCTGTTTTATATGCAAACATTTGTGTATGTGTGCATTTTTAGTTCAGTCTATTTTATCATATGTGCACATCTGTGTAACCACAACCAAAGTCAAGATATAGAATAGTTAAGCTACACATATCCTTTCTGCTACCATTTTATAAACACAGCTTGCCACCCTCCCTTCCATTAACTCCTAGCCTCTAAAGGCCCTGAGAGTTTTCCTAGCAAATCAGACATTTCAGTAAGAAAATGAATGCAATATTCTCTATTCCATTAACTAGAAGTGAACAATTCCCCATTCATTCTATAATGTAAGTACTGCATTGATAATGAATCCACAGAATGGCAGTACCAGAAGAAAAAAACCTAAAAACCAACATCTCCAATAAACATAAACAAAAACACTCAACAAAAAAATTAGCAGATCAAGACAAGTAATACATGAAAAGAATAATACAATACAGGCAGTTAAGATTTATTCTAGGGCAGAAAGGTGGTTTAATATTCAAAGATGAATCCAAAGCAAAAAAAAAAAAAAAAGACCCACTATACACTGAACACAATATGAAATGTCAAGTGATACAGATATGCCATTCTAACACAGATGAAAAGAAAGATAGAGTAGTTATACTGTCCAGAAAAGGAAAAATTATCAATGTAGAGGGATAAAGAGAAATACTACATAATGTTAAAAGGGGTCAATTCTCCAAGAAGCCATAACAATCTTTAATATCTATGTGCTCAACAATAGAGCACCAAAATACATAAGGCAAAAATTGATAAAAATACAAAGACAAATAAAAGAATCAACAATTATAACTGAAGACTTTAATACCACTCCATCAGAAACAGATCCAGCAGGCAGAAAGCAGGAAATAGTAAGGACAGAGTAAAACTGAACAACACCATCAATCAACTGTATCCAATTAACATTTATGAATACTTGTAGTGTATAAACAATGAATTTTGGAACACACACACCAAAAAAACTTAATTTAAAAATTGACTCAATAAATTATACTGAGTGCCTACTACATGCTAGGCACTTGGTTTCCAAATTTAAAAAATTAAGAGAATAGGGGCACCTGGGTGGCTCACTGGGTTAAAGCCTCTGCCTTCGGCTCAGGTCATGATCTCAGGGTCCTGGGATCGAGCCCCGCATCAGGCTCTCTGCTCAGCAGAGAGCCTGCTTCCTCCTCTCCCTCTGCCTGCTTCTCTGCCTACTTGTGATCTCTGTCTGTCAAATAAATAAATAAAATCTTTTAAAAAAAAATTAAGAGGGCGCCTGGGTGGCTCAGTGGGTTAAGCCTCTGCCTTCGGCTCAGGTCATGATCTCAGAGTCCTGGGATCGAGTCCCGCATCGGGCTCTCTGCTCAGCAGAGAGCCTGCTTCCCTCTCTCTCTCTCTGCCTGCCTCTCCATCTACTTGTGATTTCTCTCTGTCAAGTAAATAAATAAAATCTTAAAAAAAAAAAAAAATTAAGAGAATATACATTCTTCTCAAGCTTGTACACTAAGAGGGGAATTTATTGCATTGGATATATCTATTTTAAAAGAAGAGACAATTTGGGGAGCCTGGGTAGCTCAGTCGACTACACAGCTGCCCTCAGCTCAGGTCATGATCCCAGGGTCCTAGGGTCAAGTCCCACATTGTGCTCTCTACTCAGTGGGGAGTCTGCTTCTCCCTCTGCCCTGCCCCCCTTCATATGTACTCTCTCTTGCTCTCTCTCAAATAAATAATAAAATAAAATCTTATGGTGGGAATGCAAGCTGGTACAGCCACTCTGAAAAACAGTATGGAAGTTCCTCAAAAAGTTGGATATAGAGTACCTTATGACTCAGTAATTGCACTATTGGGTATTTACCCTAAAGATAAAAATGTAGTGATCTGAAGGGGCACGTGTACCCCAATGTTTATAGCAACAATGTCCACAATAGCCAAACTATGGAAAGAACCTAGATGTCCATCAACAGATGAATGGATAAAGAAGATGTGGAATATATATACAATGGAATACTATGCAGCCATCAAAAGAAAAGAAATCTTGCCATTTGCAATACATGGATGGAACTAGGGGGTATTGTGCTGAGCGAAATAAGTCAATCAGAGAAAGACAATTATCATATGATCTCCCTAATATGAGGAATTTGAGAAGCAGGGCGGGGACTTGTGGGAGGTAGGGGAAAAAAATGAAATAAGATGGGATCGGGAGGGAGACAAACCATAAAAGATTCTTAATCTCACAAAACAAACTGAGGGTTTTGGCAGGGGTAGGGAGAGGGTTGTTGGATTATGGACATTGGGGGTATGTGATATGGTGAGTGCTATGAGATGTGTAAGCATGACAATTCACAGGGGCAAATAATACATTATATACTAATAAAAATAATTAATAAAAAAAAAACTTTAAGAAAATTAAAAACAGGGGCACCTGGGTGACTCAGTGGGTTAAAGCCTCTGCCTTCGGCTCAGGTCATGATCCCAGGGTCCTGGGATTGAGCCCCACATTGGGCTTTCTGCTCAACAGGGAGCCTGCTTCCCTTCCTTTCTCTCTGACTGCCTCTCTGCCTACTTGTGATCTCTGTCTGTCAAATAAATAAATAAATAATCTTAAAAAAAAGAAAATTAAAAACAGAAAAATAAAATCTTAAAAAAATAATATATATATATATATTTTTTTTTTAGAGAGAGAGATCACAAGTAGGCAGAGAGGCAGGCAGAGAGAGGGGGAAACAGGCTCACTGCTGAGCAGAGAGCCCAATGCGGGGCTCGATCCCAGGACCCTGAGATCACGACCTGAACCGAAGGCAGAGGCTTAACCCACTGAGCCACCCAGGCGCCCCAAAAATAAAATAAATTTTTAAAAAGAGATAATTCTAAAATAAATAAGCTAAACTTCTAGCTTTGGAAAGTAAAAAACAAAGAGCAAATTAACTCCAAAGTAGCAGATAAAATGAAAAATAAAACAGAAATTGATGAAATTGAAAACAAGAAATCAATAGAGGAAAACTTTCAAAACCAAAAGTTGCTTCTTAAAAAAAACAATAAAACTGACAAAACTCAACCCAGGTTAAATAAGGAAAAAAAAAAAAAAACACTAATTACTAATATGAGAAATGAAAGAGAGGTAATCACTACTAATCCCATGCACACTATATAAAAATAATAAAGAAATGCTATAAATAATTCTACTCACATATATGATAACCCAGATGAAATGAACCAATACCTTGAAGACAAAATCTACCAAAACTTACACAATGAAAATTACCTAATCTGAACAGGCTCATATCTATTAAAGAAATTGAATTAATATTTAACACCATCTAAAACAGAAAGCACTGGACCCAGACTGGCTCACTGGTTAAGTCTACTAAACATTTAAAGAAACCACTTACACCAATTCTCAACAACTTCTTCCAGAAAACAGAAGCAGAGGAACATTTCCAAAGTCGTTCTATAAAGACAGCATTATCTTAACATCAAAACCAGAAAAATATAAGATAGTAAAACCATACAATCTCTCTTAGAAATACAGATGCAGAAATCTCAAAAGTATCAAATCCAACAATGGGCAAAAATAATTATACATCATGAACAAGTAGGATTTATTTCAAATATGTGATGCTGGATAATGGATTGGAAAATTCATTGATGTCAACAAGCTAAATAAGAAAAATCCAACGATCGTATCAATAGATACAGAAAAAAGCATATGACAAACTCTAAAAGCCATTTATGATTTTTTTAAAGAGAATTCCAGCAAAGGAGCAATAGAGGGGAATATTCTCAATCTAATAAAGAACATCTACAGTAAACCTACAGAAAATATACTTAATGGTGAGAAACCAGATGCTTCCACATCAAAAACAAAGCAAGGATGTATCCTTTCAACACTCCTCTTCAGCTTCATACTGGAAGTCCAAGATAATGCTTTAAGATAAGTAAAGGAAATAAAAATACAGATTGGGAGAAAAAAATAAAACTTTTATTTAAGGTGACATAACTGTCTATGTAAAATCCCAAAGAATCAATTTTTTTAAAAAAATCAACTCCTTCAACAAATAAGCCATTATAGCCATGGTGCAGGAAACAAGATATTTTTACAAAAGTCAATTACTTTCTTCTTTTAAATTAACATTGCAATCTAAAGTTAAAAACAATACTATTGGGATGCCTGGGTGGCTTATTCATTGCACGTCTGCCTTCGGCTCAAGTCATGATCCCACAGTCCCGGAATTGAGCCCCACATTGGGCTCCCTGCTCAGCGGGAAGCCTGCTTTCCCTCTCCCACTCCCCCTGCTTGTGTTCCTGCTCTTGCTGTCTCTCTCTCTGTCAAATAAATAAATAAAATCTTTAAAAAAAAAATCTACATTAGCACAAAATATATATATATATATGTGCAAATCAAAAAAAAACCACACACATAAAATCTATATGACAAAAAACACAAAACTGTATTAAAAGGTATCAAAGATCTAAATAGGGGGTGTCTGGGTGGCTCAGAAAGTTAAGCTTCTGCCTTCAGCTCAGGTCATGGTCTCAGGGTCCTGGGATCGAGCCCCACATCAGGCTCTCTGCTCAGTGGAGAGCCTGCTTCCTCCTCTCTCTCTGCCTGCCTCTCTGCCTACTTGGGATCTCTGTCAAATAAATAAAATCTTTTAAAAAATCTAAATAGACATTTCATGTACATGGATAGGAAGACTCAATATTCCAATGCTGTCTTCCCAACTTGATCTATAAAGTCAACACAAATCAATAACCCAGAAAGTTAGTTTGTGGATGTTGACAAAATGATTCTAAATTTTAAACAGAAAGACAAAGACCCAGAATAGCCAATACAATGTTGAAGAAAAACAAACTCAGGAAACTTACAGTCCCAACATCAAGACTTATTACAAAGCTACAAAACGATAAACAAATAGATCAATGGAACAGAATAAAGCACTAAGAAATAGATCCACATAATGAAATCAACTGATCTATGACATGGGAACAATGGCAATTTAATACAGAAAGGCTATTATTTTCAACAAATGGTGCTAATATCCATGTAGAAACAAATAGAGACATAACTCTTACACCTTTCACAAAAATTAATGCAAAATGGGCCAACAGATCTAAATTTAAAATGCAAAACTATAAAATTCCTAAAAGCAACATCAGCAAAAACCTAGGTGACCTTGGATTAGGCAAGTACTTCTTAAATATAATACCTAAACAACCATCCAAGAAGAAAAAAAAATGACAATTTGGGCTTCACTGAAATTAAAACTTCTATTTTACAAAAGTCCATTAAGGGAATGAAAAGATAACACAAAAACTAGGAAAAAAAAATTTACAGAACACATATCTGATAAAAAGACCAGTATCCAAAATATACAATAGACTGCTAAAATTCAAAAATAAGAGAACAATCCAATTTTAAGAAGAGCCAAAGATCAAGGGGTGCCTGGGTGGCTCAGTCGGTTGGGCAACTGCCTTCATCTCAGGTCATGATCTCAGGGTCCTGGGATCAAGTCCCTCATCGGGCTTCTCACTCAATGGGGAAGTTTGCTTCTCCCTCTCTCTCTGCCTGCTGCTCTGCCTACTTGTGGTCTCTCTCTGTCTTTCTAATAAATAAATAAAATCTTTAAGGAAAAAAAAAAAAAGAAGAGCCAAAGATCTGAAGGCACACCTCACCAAAGAAGATACACAGCTTCCAAATATGCATATGAAAAGAAACTCAAGAAAACATGTCATCACAAACTGCAAGTTAAAACAAGATACCACTATATATGTATTAGGATTGCTAAAACACAAAACACTGACAATACCAAATGTCAACTAGAATGTGGAGCATCAGAAAATCCCATTAGATGCAGGTGGGAATGCAATATGGTACAACCATTTTGGAAGACAGTTTAGCAATTCCTGACAAAACTAAATACACACTTAACATACAATCCAACAACTGCAATCCTTGGTATTTAGTGAAACAATTCAGAAACATGTCCACACAAAAACTTGCACATAAATGTTTACTGTGTCTTTATTCATAATTGCCAAAACTTGAAAGCAACCAAGATATCTTTCAACAGGTGATGGGTAAACAAACTGTGCTACATCCACTTAATGGAAATTATTCAGCACTAAAAACAAGGAACAGTGGGATAGGCTGCGCATGTGTGGAGGCAAGGGACATATGGAAACTACTTTCTACTCAATTTGCTGCAAACCTAAAGCTCTAAGAAATAGTCTTATAAAAGATTTATTTAAAGATTTATTTATTTTTGTGAGGGAAATAGAGAGAATGCATGGGTAGGTGGAAAGACAGAGGGAGAGGGAGAAAAGAAGCAGACTCCCTGCTGAGCGAGGAGCCTGATGTGATGAGCTTAATCTCAGAACCTTGAGATCATGACCTAAGCCAAAAACAAGCTGGATGCTTAACTCAGTCACCAAGGTGCCCCCCATAAATTCTTTTTTTTAAAGAAACGAGCTATCAAGCCACAAAAAAAGACATTAATGAAGGTAAATCATATTGCTAAGTGGAAGAAGACAATCTAAAAGGGCTGTATGATTCCATGTGACATTATAGAAAAAGTGAAACTGAACATTATTAAAAAGATCAGTGGAGCACAAAAGATTTTTTTTTAAGATTTTTTTAAAGATTTTATTTATTTATTTCTCAGAAAGAGAGAGAGAGAAAGCACACAAGCAGGCAGAGAGGCAGGCAGAGGCAGAGAGAGAGGCAGGCTCGCTGCTGAGCAAGGAGCCCGATGCAGGACTCGATCCCAGGACCCTGGAATCATGACCTGAGCCGAAGGCAGCGGCTTAACCCACTGAGCCACGCAGGTGTCCCTCAAAAGATTTTTTTTTCTTTTTTTTAAAAAGATTTATTTATTTATTTATTTGACAGAGAGACATCACAAGTAGGCAGAGAGGCAGGCAGAGAGAGAGAGAGAGGAGGAAGCAGGCTCCCCGCCAAGCAGAGAGCCCGACGCGGGACTCGATCCCAGGATCCTGAGATCATGACCTGAGCCGAAGGCAGTGGCTCAACCCACTGAGCCACCCAGGCGCCCCTCAAAAGATTTTTTTAACAGTGAAATTATTCTGTATCAGATTGTAATGGCAGATACATGCCATTACACAGAATATACTGTCTAAACACAGAATATACTAGACAAAATGTGAACCCTAATGTAAACTATGGACTTCAACCAACAATAATCTACCAGGGATAGTTTCAGTTCAAAATGACATTGTAGGGGGACCTGGGATGCTCAGCTGGGTAAGCATCTGCCTTCGGCTCAGGTCACGATCCCAGGGTCTGGGGATCAAGCCCCACATTGGGCTCCTTGCTCAGTGGAGAGTCTGTTTCTCCCTCTCCCTCTGCTGTTCCTCCTGCTTATTCTCGCTCTCCCACTCAAATAAATAAATAAAATTAAATTTAAAAATTTTAATGACAATGTACAAGGAGCCTTAAATCACTTCCTCCCACAGACATACCAAATCTATATTTACATATGGAACAACTCCCTCTGAAAAAACCCAGAAACTAGCTGAACAACTCCTCTAAATATTACAGGATTGAGAAAAAGCATTGAAACATGCAGGAGAAGCTGAGATAATCTAACCATAAACACCACCCCTGGCAAAATGGAACACAACCAGGAGAGAATTGAGAACTCCTAGCTTCGCCTAAGGTACAAAGGATTTGGACCCTACAACTGGCACCCTAACTGGGATTGAGCACCGTACTTGGCTCCCTGCTCAGTGGGGAGTCTGCTTCTTCCTTTCCCACTGCTCCTCCCTACCACTCATGCTCTCTCTGCCTCTCACACTCACTCTCAAATAAACATATAAAATCTTTTAAAGGAAAGAAAATTACAGACCAATATCCCTGATAAAAATAGATACAAAATTCCTCAATAAAATATTAGCAAATCCAATTCAACCATACAAAAGAATCATACACCATGATCAAATAGGATTTATTCTAGGGATGCAAGGAAGGTTCAGCATCCACCCATCAGTGAAGGTGATACACCCCATTAACAAAATAAAAGTAAAACATATCATCTCAACAGATGCAGAAAAAGCATCTGACAAAATTCAACATCCATTCTTTAATAAAAACTCTCAATGAAGTAAACTCTCAATGAGAGTTTAATAAAAACTCTCAATGAATGTACCTAAATATAATAAAGGTCATATATCATAGTGCACAGTGCTTATCATACTCAATCGTGAAAAGCTGAAAGTTTTTCCTCTAAAATCAGGAAGAAGACAAGGATTCCAACTCTACCCACTTTAACAGAATACTAACCAAATCTTGCAATTAGGCAAAAAATAAATAAATAAAAGACAACCAAATCAAAAGGAAGTAAAATTGTCTCTATTCACAGGTGACATGATATTATATATAGAAAAGCTTAAAGATGCCACCAAAAATCTTGAACTTAGGATGGACCCTGAGGGCCTAATGCTAACTGAAATAAGTCAGACCGAAAACAAACAAACAAATAAATACTGTATGAGTTCACTCACAGGAGGAATCTAAGGGGAAAAAAAAAAAAAACACCAAACTTATAAAAAGAACAAATTTGTAGTTACCAGAGGTGGAGAGTGAGCAAAGTGAGTGAAAGGGGTCAAAAAGTACAAACATTAAGTTATAAGATAAATAAGTCCCAGGAATGTAATATACAGCATGGTGATTTACTTAACAATATTGATTATTTACCTGAAAGTTGCTAAGAGATGTTAAAAGTCTCATCAAGAGAAAACTATTACTGGGGTACCTGGGTGGCTCAGTGGGTTAAAGCCTCTGCCTTCAGCCCAGGTCATGATGTCAGGGTCCTGGGATCGAGCCCCACATTGGGCTCTCTGCTCGGTGGGAAGCCTGCTTCCCCCTTTCTCTCTGCCTGCCTCTCTGCCTAACTATGATCTCTCTCTCTCTCTGTCAAATAAATAAATAAAATCTTTAAGAAATATATAAGAAAACTATTACTATGTGTTAACAGATATTAGCTAATCATTCTGCAATATAAACATATATCAAATTATTATATTGTATACCTAAAGCTAATACAATGTTATAGGTCAATTATATCCAAGAAATAATAATAACTTACCAGTACTGGCTTATCAACTGTAACAAATATACCACATTGATGCAAAGATATTAATAAAGGAAAGTATGTGGGAGTAATAGGGGAAGGGGAATTGAGGGGCATATGGGTATTGCTGGTACCACCCCTTCAATTTTTCTGTAAAGCTAAAATTACTCTAAAAATAAAATCCATTAACTAAAAAAATTAACAAACTGACTATATCAAGTGCTAAGAAAAATATAGAGCACCCAGAACTCTCCACACATTGCTGGTGAGAATGCAAAATGGTACAAACACTCTGAAAAACGGTTTGTCAATTAATATACAGTTATCATATGACCCAGGAATCCCACTCCTAAATATTTACCCAGAGAAACTAAAATTTATGCTCACAAAAAAAAAAAAAAATGCAAACACTTATAGGAACTTTATTCCTAATGCCCAAAATCTGGAAACAACCCATATGTCCCTTAATGGGAGGAATAAACTACTGATACACACAGAAACATGAATGAATTTCAATGACATTATGCTAAATAAAAAGTCATTCTCAAAATATTATACACTCTAGGATTCCATTTTATGTGACATTCTGGAAAATGTAGAGGTATAGCTACAGAAAACAACATCACCAAGGGTTAAAAGTGGGAACAGAGTATAATTACAAAGGAGACAGCACCAGGGGATTTTCTGGAGTAATGGGACAGCATAATATCTTCATTGTCATGATACTTATATGAATCTATACAGATCCTGTAATTCAGAACTGTACACTAAGGAAAAAAACACAAACACACACACACCCTTTTATTATGGTGATGGCTGCAAAAGCATATACATTTGTCAAAGTTCAAAGAAGAATTAAAATGGATTAATTTAATTGCAAAAAATTAACTCTCAATAAAATTTATTTTAAAAGAGCAAAAAAACTGAACACACACTTCCCAAAAAAGATATATGATAGCCAATCAACATATGAAAATGTCTTAATACCATTAGTCATCAGGAAAATGAAAATTAAAACTAAGCCCAAAAGTCCATCAACAGAAGAATTAAATAAACAAATTGTGTTATAGCCACAAAATGAAATACTACTTAGTAATAAAAAGGAACAAACTACTGATAGATGCAAAACAGGGATGGATTTCAACATTTTACTGAGCAAAAGAAGCAAAATATGAAAGAGTATTGTATGAACATATATACAAATTATTATTTATGTAGGCAGATGCATTTTTTTTCTTCAAAAAGATGAAAAAAACTATTAATGGTGGTTGCTATTAGGAAAAAGGAACAGAGAAAGAGTATTTATTTATTTCACCGATACCTTTCTATACACCCCAAATTTTCTAACCTTAAGCAATTTTTTCCTTTTTATCTCAACACAAGTCATCTTTTTTTTTTTAAGATTTTATTTATTTATTTGACAGAGATCACAAGTAGTCAGAGAACCAGGCAGAGAGAGAGAGGAGGAAGCAGGTTCCCTGCTGAGCAGAGAGCTTGATGCGGGGCTTAATCCCAGAACCCTGGGATCATGACCTGAGCTGAAGGCAGAGGCTTTAACCCACTGAGCCACCCAGGCACCCCAGCATAAGTCATCTTATCTCATTTATTATTTCTGTTTTTTGTGCCTTGTATAAGAAACAAATGTATTATGACAGTCAAATTTTTAAATAATGTTAAAGCAACTACTATTAATGACAAATCTTTCCTCTGAGAACGAGTTAGAATAAATGGTTAATTTTTCTCGTCTGTACATAAAAACATATTCAACATGACTTAAAATTTGCTATCCTAAAATGCTAATGTTATGAACTGAATTGTGCTTCTCCTGCCAATATCATATATTAAAGTCCTCACTGTCAATATAACTATATGTGGAAATGGGGCCTTTACAAAGTTAATTAAGTTTAAATGAGGTCGTAAGGGTAGGGACTTAATCCAACAGGACTGGCATCCTTATAAGAAGAGAAGTACCAGAAATGTGAGTATATAGAAAAAAAGGTCATAGGAAGAAACAGCAAGAAAATGACCATCTATAAACCAAAGAGAAAAGGCTTACAGAAACCAGCCCTACTGGCACCTTAATCGTGGACTTCAGCCTCCAGAACTATTGGAAAATAAATTTCTGATGTTTAGCCACCCAGTCTGTGATATTTTCTTATGTTAGCCTAGCAGATTAATACAGGCTCAAATGGACAAACTGGAAAATCTGAGAAAAGTTCTATTTTTAAAAAATGACCATGAGGGGAGGAGTCAAGATCACAGAGAAGTAGCAGGCTGATATTATATCAGGTAGCAGGAGATCGCCTAGATAGTTTATCAAACCATTCCAAACACATACAATTCTAACAGGAGATCAAAGAGGAGAAGAGCAGCAATTCTAGAAACAGAAAATAGACCACTTTCTGAAAGGCAGGACCTGCGGAGAAGTGAATCCAAAGCAATGGGAAGAAAGACCGCGGGGTGACGGGCCAGCTCCCAGAAAGCGGCAGAGCAATGGAGCACAAAATCAGAACTTTTTTGTTTTTTTTTCATTTATTTAACAGAGAGAGAGAGTTCACAAGTAGGCGGAGAGGCAAGCATGGAGAAAGGGGGAGAAAGCAGCTCCCTGATGAGCAGAGAGCCCGATGCGGGGCTTGATCCCAGGACCCTGAGATCATGACCTGAGCCAAAGGTAGAGGGTTAACGCACTGAGCCACCCAGATGCCCCCAAAATCAGAACTTTTAAAAGTCTGCTCCACTGAGGGACATCGCTCCAGAGGCTAAGCTGGGGTGAAGCCCATGCACAGACAGCGTGGTCTCGGGTCCCACGGGGTCACAGAAGGATTGGGGGTGTGTGAGTGTCACAGAGCTCACAGATATTAGAGAAGGAAAGCTGGCTACAGAGACAGAGCTGAGGAGAGAGCGCTCAACTCAGGGTTACCTTAAACTGTGATCCGTGGCACACAATAAAACCCTTAAATGACACACTGGACCAGATGGACATCACAGATATATACAGAACATTCCATCCCAAAGCAACAGAATATACATTCTTCTCTAGTTCACATGGAACATTCTCCAGAATAGATCATATCCTGGGTCACAAATCAGGTCTCAACCATTATCAAAAGATTGGGATCATTCCCTGCATATTTCAGACCACAATGCTCTGAAGCTAGAACTCAATCACAAGAGGAAATTTGGGAAGAACCCAAACACATGAAGACTAAACAGCATCCTTCTAAAGAATCAATGGGTCAACCAGGAAATTAAAGAAGAATTGAAAACATTCATGGAAACAAATGATAATGAAAACATAATGGTTCAAAATCTGTGGGACACAACAAAGGCAGTCCTGAGAGGAAAATATATAGCAATACAAGCCTTTCTCAAGAAACAAGAAAGGTCTCAAATACACAACCTAACCCTACACCTAAAGGAGCTGGAGAAAGAACAACAAAGAAACCTAAACCCAGCAGGAGAAGAGAAATAATAAAGATCAAAGCAGAAACCAAAAAAACAACAACAAATCAAGGAAACTAGGAGCTGGTTCTTTAAAGAATTAATAAGATTGATAAATCCCTGGCCAAACTTATCAAAAAGAAAAGAGAAAGGACCCAAATAAATAAAATCATGAATGAAAGAGGAGAGATCACAACCAACACCAAAGAAACACAAACAATTATAAGAACATATTATGAGCAACTCTATGCCAGAAAATTTGACAATCTGGAAGACACGGATGCATTCCTAGAGAAATAGAAATTACTAAAACTCAACCAGGAAGAAAAAGAAAACCTGAACAGACCCATAACCAGTAACGAGGTTGAAGCATTCACCAAAAATCTCCAAACAAACAAGAGACCAGGGACAGTCGGCTTCCCAGGGGAATTTTACCAAACATTTACAGAAGAATTAATTCCTCTTTTCCTGAAACTGTTCCAAAAAATAGAAATAGAAGGAAAAGTTCCAAACTCATTTTATGAGGCCAGCATTACCTTGATCCCAAAACCAGACAAGGATCCCATCAAAAAAGAGAATTACAGACCAATATCCTTGATGAACATATATGTGAAAATTCTCACCAAAATACTAACAATAGGATCCAACAGTACATTCAAAGGATTATTGACCACGACCAAGTAAGATTTATTCCAGGGCTGTAAGGTTGGTTCAACATCCGCAAATCAATCAATGTGATACAATACATTAATAAAAGAAAGAACAAGAACCATATGATACTCTCAATACATGCTGAAAAAGCATTTGACAAACCACAGCATCCTTTCCTGATCAAAACTCTTCAAAGTGTAGGGATAGAGGGTACATACCTCAATATCATCAAAGCCATCTATGAAGAACCCACAGCGAATATCATTCTCAATGGAGAAAAACTGAGAGCTTTTCCACTAAGGTCAGGAACACGGCAGGGATGTCCATTATCACCACTGCTATTCAACATAGTACATAGTACTAGAAGTCCTAGCCTCAACAATCAGACAACAAAAGGAAATTAGAGGCATCCAAATTGGCAAAGAAGAAGTCAAACTATCACTCTTTGCAGATGATATGATACTATATGTGGAAAACCCAAAAGACTCCACTCCAAATCTGCTAGAACTTGTACAGGAATTCAGTAAAGCTTCACGATATAAAATCAATGCACAGAAATCAGCTGCATTTCTTTACACCAACAACAAGACAGGAGAAATAGAAAGGAGTCAATCCCATTTACAATTGCACCCAAAACCATAAGATACCTAGGAATAAACCTAACTGAAGAGGCAAAGAATCTATACTCAGAAAACTATAAAGTACTCATGAAAGAAATTGAGGAAGACACAAAGAAATGGAAAAATGTTCCATGCTCATGGATTGGAAGAACAAATATTGTGAAAATGTCTATGCTACCTAAAGCAATCTACACGTTTAATGCAATCTCTGTCAAAATCCCATCCATTTTTTTCAAAGAAATGGAACAAATAATCCTAAAATTCATTTGGAACCAGAAAAGATATCAAATAGCCAGAGGAATATTGAAAAGGAAAGCCAAAGTTGGTAGCATCACAATTCCAGACTTCAAGCTCTATTATAAAGCTGTCATCATCAAGGTAGTATGGTACTGGCACAAAAAGAGACATACAGATCAATGGAACAGAATAGAGAGCCCAGAAATTGACTCTTAGCTCTATGGTCAACTAATATTCAACAAAGCAGGAAAAATGTCCAATAGAAAAAAAGTCTCTTCAACAAATGGTGTTGGGAAAATTGGACAGCCACATGCAAAAAAATGAATCTGGACCATTTCCTTACACCACACATGAAAACAGACTCAAAATGGATGAAGGACCTCAATGTGAAAAAAGAATCTATCAAAATCCTTAAGGAAAACACAGGCAGCAACCTCTTTGACCTCCCTCAGCCGCAGTAACTTCTTTCTAGGAACATCGCCAAAGGCAAGGGAAACAAGGGCAAAAATGAACTATTGGGATTTCATCAAGATCAAAAGCTTTTGCACAGCATGGTCAACAAAGCCAAAAGACAACTGACATAAATGGGAGAAGATATTTGCAAATGACATATCAGGTAAAGGGCTAGTATCCAAAATCTATAAAGAACTTGGCAAATTCAACACCCAAAGAACAAATAATCCAATCAAGAAATGGGCAGAGGACATAAACAGACATTTCTGCAAAGAAGACATCCAGATGGCCAACAGACACATGAAAAAGTGCTCCACATCACTCAGCATCCAGGAAATACAAATGAAAACCACAATGAGATACCACCTCACACCAGTCAGAGTGGCTAAAATTAACAAGTCAGGAAATGACAGATGCTGGCGAGGATATGGAGAAAGGGAAACCCTCCTACACTCTTGGTGGGAATGCAAGCTGGTGCAGCCACTCTGGAAAACAGCATGGAAGTTCCTCAAAAAGTTGAACATAGAGCTACCCTATGACTCAGCAATTGCACTACTGGGTATTTACCTTAAAGATAAAAATGTAGCGATCCGAAGGGGCACATGCACCTGAATGTTTATAGCAGTGATGTCCACAATAGCCAAACTATGGAAAGAACCTAGATGTCCATCAACAGATGAATGGATAAAGATGTGGTATATATACAATGGAATACTATGCAGCCATCAAAAGAAATGAAATCTTACCATTTGTGACAACATGGATGGAACTAGAGGGTATTATACTTAACAAAATAAGTCAATCAGAGAAAGACAATTTTCTTTTCTCTCTTTTTTTTAAATTTATTTATTTGACAGACAGAGATCACAAGTAGGCAGAGAGGCAGGCAGAGAGAGAGGGGGAAGCAGGCTCCCCGCTGAGCAGAGAGCCCAACCTGGGGCTCAACCCTAGGACTCCAGGATCATGACCTGAGCCGAAGGCAGAGGCTTTAACCCACTGAGCCACTCAGGCGCCCCGGAGAAAGACAATTTTCATATGAGCTCCCTGATATGAGGAAGTTGAGAGGCAACGTGGGGGGTTTGGGGGGTAGGAAAAGAATAAATGAAACAAGATGGGATTGGGAGGGAGACAAACCATAAGAGATTCTTAATCTCACAAAACAAACTGAGGGTTGCCGGTGGGAGGGGGATAGGGAGAAGGTGGTGGGGTTATGGACATTGGGGAAGGTATGTGCTATGAAGTGTGTAAACCTGGTGATACACACACCTATACCCCCGGGGCTAATAATACATTATATGTTAATAAAAAAAAAATTTTTTTAATGACCATGAGTTGTACCAGCACAAGGAAAAATATTTAAAATGTGCCATCTTGGGGGCACCTGGGTGGCTCAGTCAGTTAAGCATCTGTCTTTGGCTTAGGTAATGATTCCAGTGTCCTGGTATCGAGACCCGCTTCCGGCTCCCAGCTCAACAGGACGCCTACTTCACCCTCTCCCTGTGTCTGCCCCACCCCCTGCCTGTGCACCCTGTCCCTCTCTCTCTTTTTCTCTCTCTCTCAAACAAATGAAATCTTTAGGGGAAAAAAAAGTGCCATCTTAAGCCTTATTCATGAAAGTTCCATAATAATGCTTAATAGCAATAAAATCAAAGTCCAGATTTATAATTAGAGTACCTTTTTAAAGTATAGTTCCACCACATTTTAAGATATATCCTCTCAAATTTACAAAACAAGAGCAAAAGAGCAAATAATTCCAATAAGCTTAATATTCTCATAAATTTAAAATATGTTTTCCAATAATGAGATTTAAATTTCAAGAAAATAATCATACAAACTAAACTAAACTAAAGAAGACCCTAATCTCAAAGCATCACTTCAACAAATACCAGAAATAAACAAATTAAAAACTACAAATAATATAAGAAAACCCCAGCAAGCATATATAAGAAAACGAAAATTCAGTTTTATTAAAATATTTTAAACACACCAAACAACACTATGTACTTAAAAGAAATTAGTTTTTATTTACCCCCTGCAAAGGGAGATCCCAGTGTTCTGAGCTTCTTAATTTGGACAGTGGTGACTGAACATGAACATCTTCTGGTTTCGCATTTAACATCTGTGTTATCTGAAATCAGAATGAGAAAATAATTGATTTAACTGAAATATAAATAAGAATTGAATCATGTTAATCGAACTAACAGGACCATTATATTAACCCGCCTTAATATTTTGCTATTAGTGTTTTGGGTTTTTTGTTTGTCTGTTTTTAAATTTTTTATTTTTTATAAACATATTTTTATCCCCAGGTCTGTGAATCGCCAGGTTTACACACTTCACAGCACTCACCAAAGCACATACCCTCCCCAATGTCCATAACCCCACCCCCCTTCCCCCAACCCCCCTACCCCCAGCAACACTCAGTTTGTTTTGTGAGATTAAGAGTCATTTATGGTTTGTCTCCCTCCCAATCCCATCTTGTTTCATTTATTCTTCTCCTACCCCCTCAAGCCCCCATGTTGCATCACCACTTCCTCATATCAGGGAGAATAAGTCAAGTGGGTTTTTTGTTTTTTTAAATAAGCACTACACCTAACGTGAGGCTTGAACTCATGACCCCCAGATCAAGAGTCGTATGATCTAATGGCTGAGCCAACCACATGCCCCATTTGGCAATTAGTTTTATTATTTTTGTTTTGCAATTAGTTTTAAAGAGTTTTAAATTCAGTGCTTAATTTACAGACAGCTAAATATAATTTTATTTAAAAAACCTCTTATTCAGATGTCTGGGTGGCTCGGTCGGTTAAGCGTCTGCCTTCGGCTCAGGTCATGATCCCCTGGTGCTGGGCTCCCTGCTCAGTGGGGAGTGTGGTTCTCCCTCTACCCCTCCCAATGCTTGTTCTCTCTCTCTCTCTCTCTTGTGTGCACGCACGTGTGTACAAAAATAAGTAAATAAATCTTTAAGAATAAATAAATAAAAATTTAAAACCTCTCATTCAGTATTAAGGTAGATAAATTAAGTATCCCAATAGCCCCCTAACCATCTCTTACCCACAGTCTCTCCCTCTTCTCATCTTTCAAATGCTATCCCCATAGTTCTCTAATATGCAAATCTAATGATCATTACATTTAACAAACAACAATGGCACCTGCTACTTACAGATAAAACTCTTTAACAATCTGCGATCTTTAACATCACCCACATATCACCAACTCTACATCCCAACCACACCATTTACTCAACTTCCTTCAAACATGCATTATTTTATATATTTAGACCTTTGTACGTACTGCTTCCTTTGTATGTATGTATGAATTCCCCTTCCCTCTATTTTTCCCTTATTAAATACTTCAGATTCAGCTCAAAATTATTCTTCTATCCACACAACTGTCACTCCTACACCAAAGCATTCCTTTCTCTAGGTAATAGTACTTGGTACATTTCTATTATGTTACTTATAATATATGTATCAAACTATATTATAAATATTTGTCTACATGTCCCTCTTCTCCAGGCTGTGGAGGTCTTTAAAAGAGAGTGCTCTGGGTGCCAGGATGACTCAGTCAGTTAAGCATCTGCTTTCAGCTCAGTTTGTGATCTCGGGGTCCTGGGATTGAGTCCCATAACCAGGTTCCTGCTCAACTTAACATCTTGCTTCTCCCCCTGCTTCTGCTCCTCCCCACTGCCCAGGGGCACTCTCTCTCTCACACTCTTGTTCTCTCTCAAATAATTTTTTTTTAATTAAAAATAGGGGTGCTACGGTGGCTCAGTCATTATGTGGCCGCCTTCAGCCCAGGTCATGATCCCAGGATTCTGGGATCAAGCCCCACATCGGGCTCCCTGCTTAGTGGGAAGCCTGCTTCTCCCTCTCCCACTTCCCCTTCTTGTGTTCCCTCTCTCACTCTCTCCCTCTGCAAATAAATAAAATCTTTTTTAAAAAAAATTTTTTAAATAAAATAAAGAGAGTACCCTGACCTAGTAGACTTTATATCTCCAAAGTGTATGGCTCATGATGTGCTGAATAAACAAATGAATGTATGGACTGTAACCACAAGTTTGAAATCATTTGTTTAGAACTTAAATAACTTAAATCTCACATTAAAGTTATAAACAATAGTTAAGTATCAAATTCAGCCTACAAAATATAATATATAATAAATACCACATCAACTATAATCAGTAACAATCCATAAAATAATTTCAGTGAGAGTAGAGCATAAGTCAAGAGGACAAAATAAATTTGAAGAAAGGATATCCCAACCCTTATTTCACTAGCACCTATGAATTGATCCTCTTAGGTACTAATAACTTAATTATCTATATCTAATCTGTATAAAAAGGTACCTGTTTTTAATTCTTCATCTGCAAAAGATAGTATTATCTCTAAATTATTTCCTTTATATTCTTAATTAGAGAACAACAATTGCTTCCTCAAAGGTAAGGGCTTCAGGCTGTTCACACCCATGGATTCTTTGTGAGCAGGTTAGTTAGCCTACATTGGATTTTATAGCATACTCTGTTTTCCAGAAATAGCCACACCAATATTCCACATCCCACATGCTCTTCTTCCGACGTGCTACTGACAGTCCTCTAACATCAGGTACAGTCTACATTCCTCCCCCTTGAATCTGGGCAGGACTGTGATGTCCAAGGCTAAATCATTAAAGGCAATACTTGTATTGCTTTAGCCTGGTCTCACATGCTTGTGAATTCTCCCTTCCTCTTTTTTTTTCCCCCTCTTTCTCTTAGTATACATATCCCAGGAGAACTGAACCAATGAGTAAAAAAATCCTGGACATCCTTAAGCCTCTATAGTGGAGAGATTTAAAAAGACACAGATATACACCAAGATACTGATTCTTCTCAGAACAGGCATCAAGATAAGTGAGTGAGCGAACCTTTACAAGCCCTGGCCTCTAAGCCAACCTAGCTAACTCCCAAGTAAAACAAAGAAAAGTTCTCTCCAATTGAACCCTTCCCAGACTGATGATTCCTGAGCAAAGTAAGTTCAAGCCACTAAGTTCGGGAGGTCATTTGTTACATGGCCCTAGTAATAACCTAAAAATTTACTCAGTTCAAACTTGAAGGATGGGGCACCTGGGTGGCTCAGTCAGTTAAGTGTCAGACTTCAACTTAGCTCATGATTTCAGGGTCTTGGGATCCAGCCCTATAAGGTTCCCAACTCAGGAGCAAGTCTTTTTCTTCCCTGGATTGCTCTGCCCCTCTCCCCTACCCAGGTCCATTAGCTTACTCTATCTCTCACTCTCAAAAAAAATATTTTTGTAAGAAGAGCTAAAAAAAAAAAAACCTTGAAGGACAGCAACTAAGATTTGGAAAAAGGAAGAGCTGGTTATGCATGTTGAGTATTCTGTAAAATCAGTATCTTATAAAATATTCCTTATGTCTGGGGCACCTGGGTGACTCAGTTGTTAAGCAGCCAGCTACCTTCGGTTTAGGTCATGATCCCGGGGTCCTGGGATCAAGCCCTGCATCATCAGGCTCTCTGCTCAGCGGGAAGCCTGCTTCTCTTCCTCTCCCATTCTCTTGCTTGTGTTCCCTCTCTCACTCTCTCTCTCTGTTTCAAATAAATAAAATCTTTAAAAAAACATTTTCTTATGTCTTCCATGGAAGATTTTATATTACCTTTTCACAATAATTTATGTTCAATCACTTTACCTATGAATGGTTTAGATTCAGTATCAATGAATGAATTATTTACCCTAGTAAATACTGATGCATACTTCCATTAGGATGGACACAAAACATAATCTATCCTATTTTCAAAAAAGGTAGTTCTCTATTCCTCCAAAGTATAGACATATGAAATCTGGATGTTTATTAATACTCTATATACTAATATCAGAAGCTTTGAAAATCGAAGTATAAAAATAAATAAATAATAAAAAATGAAAATCCAAGTATATATAAAAATTATGAACAGAGATATATATTCTATATTACTTTTAATATAGAAAAACCAGAAACAATAATAAATGAATAATTAAACAAATTTATGGCAAAACTAAACCAAATCAGATACTATTCGATTGTTATTAAATAACATGTTCCAGAAGATTAATAATATTAAGGAATTATTTTGGGGGCACCTGGCTGACTCAGTCAGAAAAGCATGCAACTCCTGGAGCCCTGGGTGTGGTGCAAAAACAATGAATTCTGTTATGCTGAAAAGAAATTAAAAATAAATAAATAAAAATAAAAGCATGCAACTCTTGATCTCAGAGTCATGAGTCTGAGCCCCACATTGGGTGTAGAGATCACTAAAAAAATATATATATAAATTAAAATTTAGAAAAAAAGAAATTATTTTGAATATAAGTATAAAAGAAAAACATATAGAGAATGATCTTTCTTTCATAAGACAAAATAAAATACCCATGAGTAGAAATAAAATATGAAAGGTTATATACAAAAATATTTAACAGTAATTATCTCTAGTGAGTTAAGAGGCGATTTTTATTTTCATGTTCTCTTAGTTTCCAAATTTTTTTTAATAAGAATACAATGCAATTATTAAAGGCAAGGGAAAAATGTTAATACTTAAAGCTCCAGAAAAACCTCACCTATAGCTTCCTGATTAATAAATTACATATTTAAATCTCTCACTCTAATACTGTATATGAATATAGGAGAAGCAGACTTCACGTACAACTAACTACTGTCAATATTTTCTACACTCACTTTTTTTCTTAATGATTAATTTAAAAAAATGGAAGCCTTTTTGCAACAATCTCATCTATTCTTAGACAAATTTTAATCATGGTCTCAGCTGTGTACAATCAACAAAGATTCTAAGCTATTCATGATTCTGCAAAGCCTATAATTCCATTTACAAAAATCCAAATGGAGTCCTAATACTCTCAAATATTTTCAATAGTCTTCTAATACTTTAAAAAGTCAAACTGAATTTTTTAAGGCAAAAATGGGTTCTAAATCCCCCTTCAAGTTATATTTAAATACATTATCAGAACTCTAATAACTTCCCAAAAAAAGCTCAAGAACATTTGTTTTATTTATTAATGTTCAAATGTAATACTAAACAAGCCCTTCAGCAGATCAAGTCACACAGCTACTTTTAGGTTCACTTTATACATAATTCATTATAGTATAGCCTTCAAAAGAGAATGCTATCAAAAGGAGATAATCCAGGGGAGAAAAAATATACTGGAATCCACTGACAAGCTATTTATTATAAACATATGCTCTTTAAGGGGCGCCTGGGTGGCTCAGTGGTTTGGGCTGCTGCCTTTGGCTCGGGTCATGATCTCAGGGTCCTGGGATCGAGCCCCGCATCGGGCTCCCTGCTCCGCAGGAAGCCTGCTTCCCTCTCTCTCTCTCTCTCTGCCTGCCTCTCTGCCTACTTGTGATCTCCGTCTTTCAAATAAATAAATAAAATTTATAAAAAAAAAAAAAAAAAAAAAACATATGCTCTTTAATTTGTTTAGACTGAAATGACCTCTGCCATGTTTTTAACAGAGAACTTCAAAAGTTTAATCTATTACTTGTTCAAATACTACATCAGTACGAAGCTATTACTTAAGGAAAATTGGGAGTCTGCCAAAAGGTATAACCAGGACTTACCAAAGAATAAAAGTCTTAATTTTCAATATTCAGAACAGAGTAGCAACTTCCCATGTATAAATCCAAAAACTGTGGATCTCCACAAAGTATTCACACTCTTACTTCACATTTATCAAGAGATCAGTCTTCAATTAATGTGAATTCAGCTATCAAAAGGCCAGAAATAATTTAGTAGATAATTATGTTCCAGAGATTTAGCTACAAGGATAATGACTACAGAGCTGTTCCGTTTTTTGTTTTTGTTTTTTTAATTAAAAGCAACTCAAGTGGCACCCAGCTGGCTCAGTCACTAGGGCATGTGACTCCTGATCTCAGGGTCATGAGTTTAGTCCCATATTGGACATAGAGTTTACTCAAAACAAGCAAACAAACAAAAAACCTCAAAACAATGATAGGATATTAGTTAAATTAACTGTGATATACCCATATAACTGAATACAATGTAGTCATTAAAAATGTTTGTCATGGTTTCCCTGATACTTATGCCTAGTATAGTGTCAAATACATGTTAAATATTCAGTAAGTATCTACCCAGAAATGCTTTAAATTAGATTTCATAAAATGATGTTCACAATATGTAGTTAAGTAGAAAAAGCAAATTATAAAACAGTACTCTGTGATTTTCTATTTTTTAATATTTAAATATGTGTTTATTACAGATGGGGCACCTGGGTGGCTCAGTGGAAAAGCATCTGTCTTCGGCCCAGGTCATGATCCCAGAGTCCTGGGATCGAGTCCCACATCAGGCTCCCTGCTCAGTGGGAAAACTGCTTCTCCCTCTCCCACTCCCCCTGCTTGTGTTCCCTCTCTGCTGTGTGTGTGTGTCTCTCTCTCTAATAAATGAAATCTTTAAAAAAAATAAATAAATATGTGTTTATTACAGATGGATATACAGAGAGAAAAACTAGAAAGATATACATCTAAGCATTAATTTTGGTTCCATCTGAGTGGTCTCCTTTTCCCTTAACTCAATTTCCTAATTTCTCTACAACAAACTGCTTTTGCTTTAGAAATATTTTTGAAATACTTTAAACACAAAATGTATTGGGGTCTTGGCCCTATACCCATCAAAGCTCTAATCCTTTCAGTAATTTATATCCATAGCTACTTTGATAGAAAAAACAATAATATAAATCACTAATAAAAATTTAGTATGCTAATTTTTAAGAAATTCCACATTTTTTTAAGATTTTATTTATTTACTTAACAGAGAGAGAGAGATTACAAGTAGGCAGAGAGGCAGGCAGAGAGAGGAGGAAGCAGGCCCCCTGAGAGCAGAGAGTCAGTTGTGGGGGTTGATCCCAGGACCTTGAGATCATGACCTGAGCCAAAGGCAGAGGCTCAACCCACTGAGCCACTCAGGCGCCCCAGAAATTCTACATTTTTAAATGCAGTAGTATAACTTCATGTGCAGATTATAGTTGAACAAATAAGTAAATATATGATAGATAATAAGACAGAAAAAAAGTTAAAATAAAAAAGGGGAGAAGGCTAGAATAAACTCTGTGGTGCTGGATTAGAATCCAAAGTCTCGGTACTGGGGCACCTGGGTAATTCAGTTGGTTAGGTGTGTACCTTCAGCTCATCATTTTTATCTCAGGGTTCTGGGATTGAGTCCCACATTAGGCTCCATGCTCAACCAGGAGCCTGCTTCTCCATCTCCCTCTGTCTGCTGCTCTGCCTACCTATGTTCATTCTCTCTCTGTCAAACAAACAAATAAAATCTTAAAAAAAAAAATTATCAGGGGATGCCTAGGTGGCTCAGTCGGTTGGGCCACTGCCTTTGACTCGGGTCATGGTCCCAGGGTCCTGGGATCAATTCCCGCAAGGGGCTCCTTGCTCCACAGGGAGCCTGCTTCTCTCTCTGCCTCTGCGAGCCACTGTGCCTGCCACTCTGCCTGCTTATGCGTGTACGCTCTTGCTCTCTCTCTCTCTCTCTCTCTCTGACAAATAAATAAAATCTTTTAAAAAAATTATCAGTACTAAACTCATGGTTTTTCATAGATGTAAGATAAATACAGAAATACAGAGATATGTGTATCTGTATGGATTAGTATACAAAAATTTTTCTAGTCTTCTCTAGTGAGAGCCTAGAAACAATGAAACCTCACAAGCAATGAGTACACCTAGTACCCAGACCTGGATTTCTAAATACTATTCTTCAATGAAAGAACCAGGGCTCCCTGAAATGTATCATGGAGTACCAGAAAAAAGTGCAAAAAAAAAAGGGGGGGGGAGCACGTTAAAAGGGCACAGGATCCAAACTGAAAGATCTTCCAATACCTACGCTAAACATTTTGTTTCAATCAGAAAAGCCAATAATGCTATAATAAATAAACGCCACAGACCTGTTTCTCTTATGCAGCCTTATACATACAGATCTAAGAGTAAACCATAGAATATTACCTTTTTAATAGGATTTCAGCAAGCCACCCCCCCCTAAATTTGAGATTGAAAGGTGCTTGACAGTGGTCTCCCAAATTAGACCTTCTGATCCCAACTTTGTCTATGATTCCCGTATCAGTAAAGCAGGTAGAGTTGCAGTCACAAAACAGGAAGAAAGAAGCCCATCGTTTACTGCTGTCCTCACCATGCATGCCCAGGGGTTTTGAGTTGAGGGAAACATAAGGGACTCCATGTTCCAAACAGAGGAGACACTGTTTCTTCTCTGGAGTCAAGCTCTTCTTGAGTGACTTCATTCACAATCCTATTTTAATGCTGATGACTCTTGAGTCTAAATCTTGCAGGCAGAACCTAGACCCTGAGCTTCAGCCCTACACTTGCACCTCCCGAGCAGAGCCCTGGTGTGAGTAGTACCCAGCCTGCCTCATAGAATAAATACCCTTGAGTCCATATTAATAAAAATAGGTAATTGAATAAATAAATAAGAAGAAAAGAGGGGCAGATCTCTGTTACAGGTGAACTTCAATTAATAAATGCAGAGGGAATAAGAGAAATAGAAAATCACTAACAATATCATATACACAACTTTTGCAGGGCAGATCCACTGCTACAGGGTAAAATAGTGGGTGAAAGTTTAAGAAACAGTATATCTCAGGGTCCTGGGATTGAGCCCACATTGGGCTCTCTGCTCAGCGGGGAGCCTGCTTCCCCCCTCTCCCTCTCTGCTGCTCTGCCTACTTGTGATCTCTCTCCCTCTGTCAAATAAATAGATAAAAATCTTTTTTAAAAAAAGAAAAGAAAAAGAAAAAAGGGAGACCAGAGACTAACCCAAAGAATATTTCTTTTCTGATTGAAACAAAATGTTTAGCGTAGACAAACCGAAGAATATTCAACAAAATACTGAAAAAATCATAGTACTCTAAAAATGTCATGATCATTAAAGAACAAAGACTGAAGAACTGTCATAGAATGAAGGAAATCAAGGAGATATGATGCCTAATGCAATGTGCGATCCTGAAATCGAAAAACAGTATTAGTTTAAAAAAAAAAAAAAAACCTGAAGAAATCCAAATAATGTCTGTAGCTTAAAGTACTGTACCAAAGTTAATTTCTTAAATTTTGGTCATTATACTGTGGTTATATAGATATTAACACTAGGGGAAACTGAGTGAAGGGTAGATGTGAATGCTATACTATTTCTGTAAATTTTCTATAAATCTAAAGTTATTTGAAAATAAAAAGTTAGGGGCGCCTGGGTGGCTCAGTGGGTTAAGGCCACTGCCTTCGGCTCAGGTCATGATCCCAGCGTCCTGGGATGAAGCCCCAGGTCGGGCTTCCTGCTCAGCGGGGAGCCTGCTTTCTCCTCTCTCTCTGCCTACTTGTGATCTCTGCCTGTCAAATAAATAAATAAAATCTTTAAAAAAAAAAAAAAAAAAGAAAGAAATAAAAGAAAAAGTTAAAAAAAATACTGTCGTACATCAAAAACAAGAAAGAGAAATATATTATAAATATATAATGGTGGACTTTCAACTGCATGAAGCAGCAACTGAAAACAGAGCATTTCACTTCATTAGAGGCATTAAACACAAAAGAAGAGGTAGTCAACAGAGGTATTTAAAACTGGGTATGACAGCAATGTAGGAATTTATTTTTACTCCCCCTCACTTACAGCACTTAAGCCAAATCCAGAATTTTGAAAGAAATCATACCCAGAAATGTGAAATAAGCCAAGGTAGAAGAGTACTTAAAGACATGCTCTGTTTAGTCTTGTCTGTATGCTCTTGATTCCCTCCCACAGCCCTCATTATGATTTCTTCACTTTAATCCATGAAATATGCCAAATTAAAGTTCTCTGTGCCAAATTAAAAGTCCTCCATGCATAATCTGGAATGCTTCAGAAAAAAGTGTCTAATGAATTATGAGGTATAACAGGGAACTACGGTGTTTAAATCACAAAATTCTAGGGAAAAAAGATAATCTTTCTAAAAAGAAACTAAATTTTTGAAACACTTCCAACATAAGTAGAAAATTCACTTTGCTTCTTTTGTTACTATTCGCATACACGGAAGGAAGGAAGGGGGAGAAAGAGAGAGAGAAAGAAAGAAAGGAGGGAGGGAGGGAGGGGAAGGGGAAGAGAAGGGAAGGGAGAAAGAAAAGAAGGGAAGGAAGAAATTTTAATAGGTATTTCAATTAGTAATTTTCAGCACATGACTTGAACACTTTCCTCTATCTACAGTAAAAAAATGAATGAATGTGAGGTATGCTAATATGTCCAGTTATCAAAGAAATACAGAAATGCTTTATACATTTATGTTTTATACAAAATCTAAAACAAGGCCTAGAAATTATACTGACACATCTTACAATGATTTAAACAAGGCAGATCCCAGAAAGTGTTTTTCTTTGTTAACCTTTAAATTAATTAGGATATACCATTCATTCCCTGCAAAACACTAATTAGTTAAGGTTTTATAACATTTTCTTTAAGTTATAATTAAAAAGACAAATAAAATACTTTCACTATTGGTAACTCTAAAGATAATGTATAGATTAAAAGCAAAACTAATGCATACCTTATGTAACTCAGAAGATGAAGACTTTTTCCTTTTTCCTTCTGTGACAATTTCTACAAAGACATGGTAAAAATTATCATTTAACATCTAAATGAAATAAACAATGTGATAAAACAAATCCTTTCATAGCCATCCTTTGTTTTAAAGTAACTTGTTAGAGTTAGAATTTACATTTATACATTTTACAGAACCTAACAGACTAAACATAAAGGTCAAAAAATAATCAGAAGAATAGCAAATTCTCACAAAATGCCTTCATTAAATAATATATGTATGATGACAATAGAAAAAAGAAGAAAATGCTCTAAGAACTAAATAAGATATTCCCTAGCAAAAGTCCAATAGGTGTTTAATAAATGCTGGTTGAACCATATGATCAGATAAACATTTGTAATAGGGGAGGTTGCACGTAGGAAGGGTTAAACAAAAGGTAAGAGGTATGTTTAGAATATTCTACAAAAAGACTTCCAGTTCTACTACATACCTAGGCATCTCGGCAACTAGGAAGAGTTTAACTGTCTCCTCAGCAACATTTTTGAAACTTCCTGTGGATTTTCCCTTTATGATTCTTTCATTCAATCAGCAAATATTTACTGAATGTCTATTATGTGCCTGGCATGTTTGGCAGTAGGGATAGTGTAATAAGCAAATTAAACACAGTCTAAGCTTTTTAGGAACTTATAATTTACTGGAATATATCACAGATTCCATAATAAAAATTAACAGTACAAATCCATCCATATCTGGTCACTTACTTAAAAAAAAGATATCACTACAATTAGGTAAGAAAGAGATGATCTTTACAGTAAGTAATGCTGAAGCAATCTGATAACCAAAAGGGAAAATAAATAAAACTTGACCTCTAGGGACGCCTGGGTGGCTCAATTGGTTAAGCAGCTGCCTTCTGTTCAGGTCATGATCCCAGCGTCCTGAAATCGAGTCCCACATCGGGCTTCTTGCTCAGGAGGGAGCCTGCTTCTCCCTCTGCCTCTGCCTGCCATTCTGTCTGCCTGTGCTCGCTCTCTCCCCCCCTCTCTCTCTCTCTGATAAATAAATAAAATCTTTAAAAAAAAAAAAAAAACCTTGACCTCTACCTCACACTATAAACAAAAGTTCATTTTAAAGGGATCATAGATTTAAATGCCAAAGATAAAAGAAATAAAGCTTCTAAAACAAAAAGGGGGGAATAACTTCATGATCTTAAGGTAGGCAAAAATTTCTCAAACAAGACACAATTAGCATTAGCCATAAAGGAAAAGATTAATAAACTTAACTTCATTAAAACTCATCAAACCTCATCATTAAGAGAGTAAGAAGGCAAGCCACAGACTGGAAGATTATTATTTATAATACATTTATCCACATACAGTATGGTGACAGTTAATAATACTATATAATACATACATCTGTCAAAGGACCCAAACAAAAATTATAAAGAACTACAAAGCAAAGGCAAGACAACAAATCTTCAAGATGGGCAAAAGCCTTGAAATGAGAGTACGTGAGGAGAGAAAGAATACTGACTAGAAAAGGATACAAATAAGCCTTCTGAGATGCTGGAAATGTTCTATGTCTTGATTTAGGTGACTGTTACACAGTATTTTTATACAAGTACAAAAAGTCACCAAACTATACTAAAGATATGTGTACCACGCTGTACTACTTCAACTTAAAGACAAAACAAAAAAAGCTTTAAAAACTACAGTTACAACAAATGGACTATACCTTATTCAAAAATCTATACAGCTGCAATAATTTCTCTAAGTTCATAATACATAGCAGCAAGATAATATAATAATATATAATTATATATTTTATTAATTGTTATAATATTATATGTTGTATATATAATAATTAATATAATATTAATATTGCATATAATTATATTAATATAATTGTAATTTATAGACTAATACTCCCAAACTGACTCATGAGTTAAAAATGCATCTATCAAAAAAAAAAATGCATCTATCCTGTTTTACAGCATGTTTCCTTATGTCCTTTAAAATTAATATTCTTGTGACTTCCCACAATTTTAGGGGTTTTTATAATTGAGCTATACCATCTTATACTACATTGGTTTGGGGGCATTTAAAGAAACATATGATATGCCTCTTGGGATTATCTGGTATAGTATGGTACTCAAAAGTTAACAATTTTAAAGTTTGACAACCTAAATTTCTATCCTGGCTTACTTATGACTTTTGAGACTCTAAAACAAAGGAGAACATCCAACTTTTCAGTTAATATTAAAGTGAGCTAGCCTATATCATTTAGCATATGTCTGGCATATAGTAGTACAAAATAAATGGTAATGATTACTTTAACAGTTTATATTGAAATATTACCCTTTAAGAGACCTCAGTGTGTTGGTATTAGCACACAGGAAAATCTAATTATTCTCTTTCTAAATAAATGAGTCAAACAATTGAAAAATGTGACTTTTTCCTAAGTAGATTGTGGAAGCACTCACTCACTCATTTACTCCACAAGCATTTAGTTAAGATAATGATGGTTACCATTGCCGCCACTAGGCTAAGTATGCAAACAGTCTTTATGAAAGCCTTCTTAGATCAATAACAGTATTATCACCATTTTACAGATGAAAAATTTATGTCTGAAGAATCCAAGTAACTTTCCCAAAGTCATCATGTTGATTCATTACTGGTCTAATACCAGAGGTAGCTATCTTTTTTTTTTAAGATTTTATTTATTTATTTGACAGAGAGACACACAGCGAGAGAGGGAACACAAGCAGGAGGAGTGGGAAAGGGAGAAGCAGGCTCTCCGCTGAGCAGGGAGACTGATGCGGGGTTCCATCCCAAGAGTGTGGGATCATGACCTGAGCCCAAGGCAGACGCTTAGCTGACTGAGCCACCCAGGCACCCCCAGAGGTAGCTTTCTTAACCAGTACACTCCAGGCATGTTGGATGCTTTGGGGATATAAGATTAATAAGACAGTCCCTGTGTCAGAGTTAACAGAGTAACAGCAGAAGTTAAAACAATTTAGGAAGCTAAAATATATGATAGAAACTAGTATAAATATCATGTAAGAGGTGCTAAGACCCATGTAAGTTCAGAAATAGATATGATTTGTTTTAAGTTTGAGCTAATTAGGATATAGTTCTTGGAAAGACATAACTGAACTGAGCTTTGAAGATTTAGATAATGAGCAAATTTTAGATAGGCAGAAATGGATGAAAGAACAGTACATTCCAGGTGCACGCAAGAGGTGAGTTATCATTATTAGGAAATACAAAGTAGGATAAAGCAGCCCATATTAGCCTTCCAAATTATTAAAGACTCCTATTAGAGTTACCCACCTCAAAGGCAGTTTTAAGACAACAACATAATAACAAAGCTCCAATCTGGATCTTTGAAGCTACAAATCCTACCCATAACCCATTCCCTGAGTTACCATGTCTCTCTTATCTACTTTCGAATTCTCTGTCTTCTATCATGAGACCTGGGAATCACATTCACCACCCTAGATGTCAGTCCCCACAGCCTATTGTCTTGCTGGTCTCTCATGTTTTATGTATTCAGTTCTACCCGTCATCCGCATTCTTCTCCATCTAAATTTTGCCCACTAAATTCCTTTCCAGAATCAGTATAACATTCTTAAATTCTGAATCTTTTCCTGGAGCATTTCCTCCACCTTAGTTTACCTGAATCCTAGATTTTTACTGACTATACTAATTTTTTTAAAGTTCTCTCAATATTCTTCTCACACTTATAAAATCAGAAGTATGGATTAACAATTTATTCCTCCTCCCACCACCACTTCCAATTAATATTTTATCTTTATTCCAATAATTCTCCTTTAAAATTCCCCTAAGTTGATTATATTACCTTAGCTATATTTGTGATTCCCATGTACTGACCAATATCCTCTCCAACATTCCCAGAATTCTGATATTTAATTCATAGTTTTCTTCTCTATCTCTAAAATTTACCATCATTGTGAAGCTCTAAAACTTCCATAAATCAACTCCCTCAAAACAAGAGACACTTTAATTTACTCCACAAACTTCTACATATCCTCATTTTAGCAACATATATTTGTGAATGGATTTAAGGAATATCGTTATACTTCTCAAGTACTCAGAAGTGAACTTCATTCTACAACCCATAGTTCTTTGACCTTTCATTTCCTCACTCACAGTGAACCCATCTTTTGCCCCATGTCTTGTCCTACCCTTTAACCTTAATTAAAACTAAATTCATTTTTTTTCCAAATTCTTGCTGCTAGATTCCACAGCACTGCTGAAGAAAGTCACATAATAGTAACTGCAACTACTACTACTACTAACAGTAGTAGTAGTACTACAAAACTTACACTTATTAGTAGTAGTAGTACTACCAAACTTACACTTGTTTCAATGACTTTCAAAATTACTTAACAATTTCTTTATTCATGCCTAATTGACCACCTAGTCCATTTTGAGCTACCAATACCACTTGACAGTCCTTCTTCCAAAGATTATTTTTCCTTACTTTGCATAGAAGCATGACTCTAATAGCCTTAACTTCTCAAAATTCTATGTATTTTTATCTATCTTCCCTTTCTGCACATCTCAAGAAGCTATCTTTCTTTTTTTTTCTTTTTAATTAAATTAAATTTTATTTTATTTCAGTGTTCCAAAATTCATTGTTCATGCACCACACCCAGTGCTCTATGCAATATGTGCCCTCCTTAATACCCACCACCAGGCTCACCCAATCCCCCACCCCCACCCTCCAAAACCCTCAGTTTGTTTCTCAGAGTCCACAGTCTCTCATGGTTTGTCTCCCGCTCTGAAAGGAATCTCCATACTGTATACTGTTTTTCAAAGTGGCTACACCAACTTGCATTCCCACAAACAGTATAAGAGGTTTCCCCTTTCTCCACATCCTCTCCAACATGTGTTGTTTCCTTTCTTGTTGGAGAAATTTTTCAAAAATTAAAGAATGTAGAAGATTTCTCTCATGTGTCCAGCATAGCAAATCTATGGACTATAATCACAAAACAAGGTGTGAGGGACAAAGAAATCACTATGTGTGGATGTAATATATATATATTCACACACATATATTAATATAATGTATATTATAATATAATTTAATATATATTATATATACACACATGTATATATAATGCATAATCTCACTATACACACACACGATCTACATTTTTATTTTTCCTCTTATGAAATACAAGTACAACTTTTAAAGAATTTTTTTTAAAAAAACTAAAAAGAAAAGCTATCTTTCTATTCCAATCTCCCCGTTTCTTCTGAAACCTCACCCCATCAGTTACCTCCTACTTACTATCTTTCTCTCTCTACTCACACCTTTCCCACTCCCTGCCAACTTGATTTAAGTCTCTAGAGTCTAATGAAAAAAAATTCCTTTCTACCTTATTTCCTACTCCAACTTGTTTCAGAAATTTTTTTTACATCCTATTTTCCTTGTTTCATCCAGCCTCTTAAGATCTGGCTTTTGTCCCTACTACAACCAGTGGTCAAAGTGACCCCCTAACTGCCAAAGTCGGGATCCTCACACTATTTTACCTCTAATCTACATTGCTTTTCACGCTCCTGCCTTGCTTCCCAAACCTCTCTTTCCTGACTTGCCTATCTGCCTACCAATGTCTATTCCTCCCTACTTTGAAGACTTTTCTCAATCTATATCATCTGTGTGTAAATCTATTCATTCCCATGGCTTCAGATAACATCTACACAAATAATGTAGTTTTTAATCATGATTAATTACAAATTCTGATACTGAACTTCAATCATGGCTCATTACACTTACAATGCAAAATATGTAGACATCGCCTGAGCCTACTGAAAAAAGCTGTATCAGCATGTGACACTCAGATCCTCAAGATGACACTGGACAGAGGGAAGAGTTTCAAAATCAAGCACGTTTGAACAACAGTGCCTGCTCAGTTACTCTCCTGAAGAGGCACAATGTACAACAGCAAAAAGCTCTAAAACCCCTGCAATAAATAAAATTTTCTTATAACTATAGTTCTCAATCATATTTGTCCAGAGAAACTTATTTTTCCCAAGTAAGACTACCTAATGTCCTGTGGCAGTAAAAGAAGATAAAATTATATATTTTGTAATTAGAAAGACCAGATTTTGAATCTTAGCTATTTCTTACTTGCTATTGATAATGGCTATTTACCCTCCCTAAAATCCAGTTTTCTCCTCTGTAAATCAGAAATAATAACCACCTTATGCGGCTTCTGAAAGAACTAAAGTTTGTAAAATTCTCAGTACATTGCCTGCTACTGAAGTACTCCAAAAAAAATATGTATCCTTAACTTAAATGAGAGCGCCTGTGCTAGCAAGATGGCAGAGGAGTAGAAGACCTAAATTTCATATGGTCCCAGGTATTCAGCTAGATAGTTATCAAACCATTCTGAACACCTATGAACTCAACAGGAGATCAAAGAAAAGAATAGCAGCAACTCTATGAACAGAAAAGCAACAACTTTCTGGAAGGTGGGACATGCAGAGAAGTGAATCTGAGGCAATACATTGAAAGATAGACTGCAGGGTGGGAGAAAGCCTCCATCAGCCAGCTACCAGCCAAGCAATAGAGCAGCAGCACAAAAATCAGAACTTTTAGAAGTCTGCTCTGGGGAGGGAGGTTGCTCCAGTGGCTAAGCAGGGGTAGAATCCTTCCTGGGACAGTGTGGTTTCAGGACCCTCGGGGTCAAAGAAAGACTGAGGGTGCTTGAGTGTGGCAGAGCTCCCACGTATTGAAGTGGGGAAGCTGACCGTAGTGAGCCAAGAAGTGAGTTCTCAGCTCAGGGTTGCCATAATCCGTGATCTGCAGCACAGTTCAGCCCAACAAGTGGCAGATCCAGGAAGACTCTGCTTCTTCCCCTGGGAGGAGTGGCGTGAAGCACAGCACAGAAATCTGCTGGGTCTGAAGACTCCAAATGGGGTCATGTGCCAGAAATAGAAATGCTCTGTCACAATCCAGGTGAGCACAGAGTGTGGTCGGAGACCAAAGAAGCAGGAGTGATTAACTGCTTTTCTCTAGGGTACACTAAGGATTGGAGTGCAACCTCTCAGCTCCTCGGGGACTAGAGATTGGGAGGCTGCCATTTTCATTCTTGCCCTCTAAAGCTGCATGAAAAGCCTTCAGGGAACAAAAGCTATCAAGAGCAAACCCAAGCAAAGTACTTAGCCTCGTCCCTGGCCATGGTGGTGCAATTCCTCCTGGACCAGACATTGGAGAATCACTGCAACAGGCCCCTCCCCAAGACAATCAGCAAGAACATCAAGCCAAGACCAAGTTTACTGATTAATGAGAACTGCAAAACTCTAGCACTAAGGGACTACAGTACATAGAATTCATGGCTTTTTTCCCATGATTCTTTAGTCTTTCAAAGTTAATTTTTAAATTTTATTTTTTATTTTCTATTTCATTTTTCTTTGAGCTTTTCTTCTTTTTCAATGAGCTTATCAATTCCAATTTTAAAATATTTTTTAATTTTCATTTTTAAAGTCATATTCTACCCCTTCATTGTATTTAACCTTATTTTTTGTGTAAATACAAGTTTTTCTTTCTTTAAAATTTTGGGATGCAGTTGCTTTTAACAGGCCAAATTATACCCTAAATCTAGTATATGACTTTGTTCTATTCACCCATCTGATTACATTCTCTCCTTTTTATTTTTTTCAATTTTTTTCAATTTTTTCAATTTTCCTTCTTTCTTTTTTCAACCAACTTAATCTTATTGATTCATTTTTTAAAATCTTTTTTAATTTTCATTTTTACAATCATATCATATCCCTTCATTGTATTTACCCTGATTTGGGGTATTTTTTAAGTTTTTCTTTCTTTAAAATTTTAAGAGGTAGTTTCTTCTAGCACACCAAAATTCAACCAAAATCTAGTGTGTGGCTCTGTTCTTTCCAACAGCCTGATTATATTCCTTTTTTTTTCTTTCCCTCCAGTTTTGGGGTCTTCTGATTTGTTTAGTGTATATTTTTCTGGGGTCATTGTTTCCCTTTTAGCATTTTGTTCTCTCATTCATCTATTTTTCTCTGGACAAAATGACAAAATGGAAAAACTCACTTCAGGGAAAGAAAAAAAAAAAAAAGCAAGAGGCAGTACCAACTGCCAGTGACCTAATTGACATGGACATTAGTAAACTATCAGAATTAGAGTTCAGAACGACAATTATAAAGATACTAGCTGGGCTTAAAAAAAAGCACAGAAGATACTAGAGAATCCTTCTCTGGAGAAATAAAACCTAACCAAGTTGAAATCAAAAAAGCTATCAATGAAATGCAACCAAAAAGGTAGGCTCTAACTGCTAAAATAAGTAAGGCAGAAAAGAGCATCAGTGATATAGAAGACCAAATAATGGAGAATAAAGAAGCTCAGACAAAGAGAGATAAATAATTACTGGGTCACTATGGGAGAAGTCAAGAGACAAATGATACCATAAAGCAAAACAGTATTAGAATAATCAGGATCCCAGAAGAAGAACAATGAGACAGAAGGACAGAAGATATATTGGAGCAAATTATAGCAGAGAACTTCCCTAATGTCAGGAAGAAAACAGGAATCAAATTCCAGGAGACACATAGAACCCCCCTCAAAATCAGTAACAGGTCAACACCCAAATCTAATAGTAAAATTTTAAAATCTCAGAGACAAAGAGAAAATTCCAAAAGCAACTCAAGAAAAGAGGTCTGTACCCTATAACAGTAGAAACATTAACTTGGCAGCAGACCTATCCACAGAAAACTGGCAGGCCAAAAAGGACTGGCATGATATATTCAGGGCACTAAACGAGAAAAATATGCACCCAAGAATACTATATCAAGCTAGGCTGTCATTAAAAATAGAAGGAGAGATAAAAAAAACTTCCAGAACAAACAAAAACTAAGAGTTTGCAATCAACAAACCAGCCCTACAAGAAATCTTAAAAGGAGTCCTCTAAACAAAGAGAGAGCCTAAAAGTAGCATAGATCAGAAAGAAACAGAGACATTAACAGTCACCTTACAGGCAATACAATGGCACTAAATTCATATTTTTCAATAGTTACCTGAATGTGAATGGGCTAAATGCCCCAATCAAAAGACACAGGGTATCAGAATGGATAAAAAAACAAGATCCATTGATATGCTATCTGCAGGAAACTCCTTTTAGACCCAAAGACACCTCCAGATTTAAAGTGAGGGGGTAGAAAACAATTTCCCATGCTAATGGACAAAGAAGAAAACTGATGAGGCAATCTTTATATCAGACGAATTAGAATTTAAACCAAAGACTATAATAAGAGATGAGAAGGACACTATATCATACTTAAAGGGTCTATCCAAAAAGAAGATCTAACAATTTTATATATCTATGCCCCTAACATGGGAGCAGCCAATTATATAACCCAATAAACAACAAAATCAAAACAACACATCAACAATCACACAATAACAGTAGTGGACTTTAACATCCCCCTCACTTTTGAAAGGGACAGATCATCTAACCAAAAGATCAATAAGGAAATAAGGGATTTAAATGACACACTGAACCAGATGGATTTCACAGATATATTCAGAACATTCCATCCCAAAGCAATAGAATACACATTCTTCTCTAATGCACATGGAACATTCTCCAGACAGATCACACCCTGGGTCAAAAATCAGTCTCAATTAGTACCAAAAGATTGGGATCATTTCCTGCTTATTTTCAGACCACAATGCTTTGAAACTAGGACTCAACCACAAGATGAAAGTTGGAAAGTTCAAAAACGTGGAAGCTAGACCATCTTACTAAAGAATAAATGGGTCAAATACGAAATTAAAGAAGAATTTATAAAAATTCATGGAAACATACGAAAATGAAAACACAACTGTTCAAAATCATTGGGATGCAGCAAAGGCAGTCCTAAAAGGAAAGTATATAGCAGTACACGCCTTTCTCAAGAAACAAAAAAAGGTATCAAGTACACAATTTAATCCTATACCTAAAGGAGATAGAGAAAGAATAGCATATAAAGCCTAAACCCAGCACGAGAAGGGAAATAATAAAGATCAGAGCAGAAATCAATGAAATAGAAACCAAAAGAACAGTAGAACAGCTCAACAAAACTAAGAGCTGATTCCTTCAAGGAATTAATAAGATTGATAAACTCCTGACCAGACTTATCAAAAACAATAGAGAAAGGTCCTAAATTAATAAAATCACAAGTGAAAGAGGAAAGATCACAACTAATACCAAAGAACTACAATTATAAGAACATATTATGAGCAACTATATGTCAACAAATCAGACAATCTGGCAGAAATGGATGCATTACTATAGACACATAAACCACCAAAACTGAACCAGGAAGAAACAGAAAACTTTAACAGGCCCATAACCCATAAGGAGATTGAAGCGTCATCAAAAAATCTCCCAACAAACAAGACCCCAGAGCCAGACAATTTCTCAGGGAAATTCTACCAAACATTTAAAGAATTATTACCTATTCTTCTGAAACTGTTCCCAAAAAATAGGAATGGAAGGAAAACTTCCAAACTCATTTCATGAGGCCAGCATTACCTTGATCCCAAAACCAGACAAAGTCCCCATCAAAAAGGAGAATTACAGAGAAATACCCCTCATCAACATGGATGCTAAAATCCTCACCACAATACTAGCCTTTTAATATACTAGCAGTATATTAAAAGGATTATTCACCATAATCAAGTAGGATTTATTCCTGGACTGCAAACTTAGTTCAACATCTGCAAATCAATCAATATGATACACAACATTAATAAAGGAAAGAAAAAGAACTATATGATACTCTCAATAGATGAGCATTTGATAAAGTTAACCATGCTTTCTTAATTAACTCTTCAAAGTATAGGGATAGAGGGTACATACCTCAATATCATAAAAGCCAACTATGAAAAACCCACAGCAAATATCATTCTCAATGGGGAAAAACTGAGAGCTTTTCTCCTAAGGTCAGGAATACGGCAGGGATGTCCACTCTGACCACAGCTTTTCAATATAGTACTATAAATCCTACCTCAGCAAAAAGACAACAAGAAATAAAAGGCATCCGAATCAGCAAAGAAGAAGTCAAACTCTCACTCTTTGCAGATGATATGATACTTTATGTGGAAAACCCAGAAGATTCCATCCCAAAACTTCTAAAATTCATACAGGAATTCAGTAAAGTCGCAGGGTACAAAATCAATGCACAGAAATCAGTGCATTTCTATACACCAACAGTAAGACAGAAGAAAGATAAATTAAGGAGTCGATTCCATTTATAATTGCACCCAGAACCATAAGATACCTAGGAATAAATCTAGCCAAAGAGGCAAAGAATCTGTACTCAGAAAACTATAAAGTACTCATGGAAGAAATTGAGGAAGACACAAAGAAATGGAAAAACATTCCATGCTCATGAATTGGGAGAACAAATATTGTGAAAATGTCTATGCTACCTAAAGCAATCTACACATTTAACATAATCCCTATCAAAATACCATCAACTTTTTTCACAGAAATGGAACAAATAATCCTAAAATTTGTATGGAACCAAAAAAGACCTCAAATTGCCAGAGGAATGCTGAAAAAAAAACCAAAACTGGTGGCATCACAATTCCAGACTTCAAGCTCTATTACAAAGCTGTCATTATCAAGACAGTATGGTACTGGCACAAAAACAGACACATAGATCAGTGGAACAGAACAGAGAACCCAGAAATGGACCCTCACAGCTATGGTCAACTAATCTTCAACAAAGCAGGAAAGAATGTCCAAAGGAAAAAAGACAGTCTCTTCAACAAATGGTATTGGGAAAATTGGACAGCCACATGCAGAAGAATGAAAAGGGACCACTTCCTTACACCACACACAAAGATAGACTCAAAATGGATGAAAGATCTCAATGTGAGACAGGAATCCTTCAAAATCCTTGAGAACACAGGCAGCAACCTCAGCTGTAGCAACTTCTTCCTAGAAATATTGCCAAAGGCAAGGGAAGCAAGGACAAAAATGAACTACTGGGACTTCATCAAGATCAAAATCTTTTGCACAGCAAAGGGAACAGTCAACAAAACCAAAAGACAGCTGACAGAATAGGAGAAGATATTTGCTAATGAGAGATAAAGGGCTAGTATCCAAAATCTATAAAGAACTTAGCAAATTCAACATGTAAAGAACAAATAATACAACCAGGAAATGGGCAAAAGGCATGAACAGACATTTCTGCAAAGAAGACATCCAGATGGCCAACAGACACATGAAAAAGTGCTCCACATCACTCCGCAACAGGGAAATACAATCAAAACCACAATGGGGGCGCCTGGATGGCTCAGTCGTTAAGCGTCTGCCTTCGGCTCAGGTCACGATCCCAGGATCCTGGGATCCAGCCCCACATCAGGCTCCCTGCTCCAAGGGAGAGCCTGTTTCTTCCTCTCCCGCTCCCCTGCCTGTGTTCACTCTCTCTCTGTCAAATAAATAAATAAAATCCTAAAAAAAAAAAAAAGGAAAGGAGAAAGAAACCACAATCAGATACTACCTCACACCAGTCAGAATGGCTAAAACTATCAAGTCAGGTGACCTTGGTGAGAATGCAGAGAGAGGGGAACCCTCCTACAGTATTGGGGGGAATGCAACCTGGTGCAGCCACATTGGAAAACAGTATGGAGGTTCCTCAAAAAGTTGAAAAAAGAGCTACTCCATGACCCAACAATTGCACTACTGGGTATTTACCCCAAGGATACAAATATAGTGATCTGAATGGGCACCTGCACCCCTGTTTATAGCAACAATGTCCACATTTGGCAAGCTATGGAAAGACACCAGATGTCCATCGATAGTTGATGGATAAAGAATACGTGGTACACACACACACACACACACACACACACACACACAGGAATATTACACAGCCATCAAGAAAATGAAATCTTGCCATTTGCAATGTGGACAGATAGAAGAGTATTATGCTAAGCAAAATAAATCAGTCAGAGAAAGACAATTATCATATGATCCGGCTGACATGTGGAATTTGAGAAAGAAGGCAGAGGATCATGGGAGAAGAGAGGAAAAAATGAAATGGGACCAAACCAGAGAAGGAGACAAACCATAAGAGACTTTCAGTCTCAGGAAACAAACTGAGGGTTATGGAGTGGAAGGCAGGGGTGGTGGGATAGGTGGCTGGGTGATGGATCTTAGGGAGGTTATGTAAGCACTATGAATTGTGTAAGACTGGTGAATCACAAACCTGTACCCTTGAAGCAAATAATACATTACAGGTTAATAAAAATAATTTAAAAATTAAAAAAAAGAGGGGTCCCTGGGTGGATCCATGGTTAAGTGTCTGCCTTCAGCTCAGGTCATGATCCCAGGGTCCTGAGATCAAGCCCCATATTGGTCTCCTACAGAGCAGGGAGCCTGCTTCTTCCTGTCCCACTCTTCCTGCTCATGTTCCCTCTCTCACTATGTCTCTCTCTGTCAAATAAATACATAAACCTTTAAAAAATAAATAAATAAAAAATAAAAATAAAAAAGAATGTAAAATTTCACCAAAAAACTAAGAGTCTACACAGATTTTCAAGGATGTTGCCTGAAGCAATCAATTGAAAACCTGAAATTCACTTGAACTATCCTGTTTAATTCAAAATTTCATCTGAAAATTGTTATCTATGACTTTACTATACTTTTATTGTTGTTAAAAGTTTCTAATGGCCATTCTCACTTGAGTGACCCACATATTTAATTATTTTATTCAGCTGTTAGTAGAACAGTCTCTGGTGCCAGATTTTTTAACCTGTGTCCCATTTAGTTTACTGATTTTGATATGCAGTGAACTTGGAAGTAAGGTATTCATGCTTATTGGGATTACAAATAATTCTAAAATACAGATTCAATATATTCTGAAAAAAAAGTATGAGAAGCTTCTCATGGGTGAACTTTAGCAATAGATTTTGTAATTTCACCTCTCAGTGTTCAGAGGTGTTTTGTGCTTAATTCCTGATTCCATGGCCACATTCCAGAAAAGTAAGGTAATCAGAGATTTTGTAATTCTTTTACTTATGACATTTTTCCTTTAATTTAAAAATATTTACCAATTCATGGGAATGCAAGCTTGTGCAACCACTCTGGAAAACAGCATGGAGGTTCCTCAAAAAGTTGAAAATAGAGCTACCCTAGGACCCAGCAATTGCACTACTGGGTATTTACCCTAAAGATACAAATGTAGTGATCCGAAGGGGCACGTGCACCCCAATATTTATAGCAGTGATGTCCACAATAGCCAAACTATGGAAAGAACCTAGATGTCCATCAACAGATAAATGGATAAAGAAGAGGTGGTATATATATACAATGGAATACTATGCAGCCATCAAAAGAAATGAAATCTTGCCATTTGCGATGACATGGATGGAACTAGAGGGTATTATGCATAGAGAAGTAAGTCAATCAGAGAAAGACAACTATCATATGATCTCCCTGATAGGAGGAAGTGGAGATGCAACGTGGGGGGGTTTGGGGAGTAAGAAAAGAATAAATGAAATAAGATGGGATTGGGAGGGAGACAAACCATAAGAGACTCTTAATCTCACAAAACAAACTGAGGGTTGCCAGGAGGAGAAGGGTAGGGAGAGGGTGACTGGGTTATAAACATTGGGGAGGGTATGTGCTATGCTGAGTGCTGTGAAGTGTGTAAACCTGGAGATTCACAGACCTGTACACCTGGGGCTAATAATACATTATGTGTTTATAAAAAAATTTTTTTAATTATTTTAAAAAATTTACCAATTCATTTAAAAACAATAAACTCATTGCATGCTAGCATGACTAAGGTTTTTTATGAAAAATAACTATTTTTTAAAAAATACTGAGGAGATGGGGCGCCTGGGTGGCTCAGTCGGTTTAGTGTCTGCCTTCAGCTCAGGTCATGATCTCAGGGTCCTGGGATCCAGCCCCACAACAGACTTCCTGCTCAGCAGGGAGCCTGCTTCTCCCTCTCCCTCTGTCCCTCCCTTTTGCTTGTGCTCTCTCACTCTCCCTCTCTCTCAGTCTCTGACATAAATAAATAAAATCTTAAAAATTAAAAATATAGGGATGCCTGGGTGGCTCAGTTGGTTGGACGACTGCCTTCGGCTCAGGTCATGATCCCGGAGTTCCGGGATCGAGTCCCGCATCCTGCTCCCAGCTGCATGGGGAGTCTGCTTCTCCCTCTGACCTTCTCCTCGCTCATGCTCTCTCTCACTTTCTCTCTCTCTCTCAAATAAATAAATAAAATCTTTTTAAAAAATTAAAAATATATATTAAAAAATAAAAATACTGAGAAGAATGGCATTATTTTACCTATTAGCAAATCTCTTTAATTAATGTTTGGCTTAATAAAAGACAACAGTTTTGGGACACCTGGGTGGCTCAGTCAGTTAAGCATCTACCTTCAGCTCACATCAGGATCCCAGGGTGTTGGGATGGAGTCCAGCATTGGGCTCCTTGCTCAGCAGGGAGCCTGCTTCCCCCCTGCCTGCCACTCTCCCTGTTTGTGTTCTCTCTCTCTCTCTCTCTCTCTCTCTCTGTCTCCTTGACAAATAAATAAATAAAACCTTTTTAAAAAAGACAACTGGTTTCCCTATCTGCTTCTGCATTCAATTTGTCATGATATACGTCATGCAGACTCTGGAAAACTCTACTGTACATATGCAGGAGAATAAGAGGAAAAGGCAAACAACGTCTTAGAATTATTGTAAAAGTTTTGACCTCACAGACTCAGTAGGGTCTCAGGAAACCCAGAGGCCTCTAGACCACACCTTAACAACAAGTACCTAAAGCAGACACGGATGCTGGAAGCCATCCCACTCTTATGGTTATCTGTTACATGAGTCCATAAATTCTTATTTTGTGTGTAGCTTAAACCGGCTAGAACTGGGTTTCTGCTACTTGCAACTAAAAGAGTTCTGAGCAAAACACTATACAACCCTTCACAGTTCTTCCTTATTCAGAAGAACATTTAGGGAAACCTAGTGCAGTCTCACAGAGGAAATTTAACACGTTTTTTCTTTCTACTGCTATCCGCCTTCTGCTTCTAACTTAGAAGTCTTCCTGTTTTACTAATCAAATTCCCCTCTTTGGGTGTTATGAAATCCTGATGACCATAAATGTCACTTCCAGTCATGAGGTCAAGTTAGCAAACACTCCTAATGCAATGGCAAATATATGCCCATAAATGTCACACAGAACACAGAATCCCTTCAAATCAACTGATCATTAGTTTTACTTGATAATTTATGTGAAAATTAAGTATACACTACTTAGAGTCATTCTTAAAAACTAATATTCATCTCTTAAAACCAGATGAATACAGAAGAACAGCTAGGTAATATTAGATTTGAGAATGGGTTTAATACAATAGCAATTACTTTTGAGAAAGGACAGTTCCAAAAGGAAAGTCAACAGGGGGAAAAAGTCTCCAGAGGGATAGCTAACATATATATTAACGTCTTTTAAGAAATAACAGCTTCGTTTTCAAAATTTTACTTTCCACAACCACTTGCTTCAAATTAACTGTAATAAATAACTCTAAGTGTAACAAGGGAAAGGAGATGTGATTTGCTGAAGGAACAGGTTAATATCTCGCTGTTCCACCCCCCCCCCAAATGTATTACAGCAAGATGAAAAAGGTCTTTTGAAAAAAGTCTGTGCAACTTAAACTGAGGAATACAGCCCATAAAGTTCTATTAGAGAGCACACAAAAGACACCAGATAAACAACGTGCATCTTCCCAACCTGTAAATTTTACATTAAGGTCTTAGAGGACAAAAAAATGTATATTAAAACAAACACTGATCTATTGGAGGCCTCTATATATACACGTAACACACATACTTTCAAAGGCAAAGAATATCCCTAGAACACACACAGCCACACACACATAGGATAACAACGGTTGCTTATGAAAAGGGATTCAGATTTTTAATTGCTTTTTCCAATGTCCCATAAATCCTGTCTACCTCTCCTTTGCAAATAAGGCAGAAAAATGCTTGAGATACACTCCCACAAGGGACCCCTAATAAATTTGGGATTGTTAAGACTGACTCTGCAAACGGTACCGTAAGAAAGGAGAAAATAAAACGAAATAATTGATTCATTGGGTGTTTGTGTACTAGACTTAAAGCTTACTAAAGATAGAGACCTCCCCCTCTCCTCCTCTGGTTCGTCTACAGGACTTAACGCGAGGAATTGAGGTACTCTTAGTAGATGAGATCTTTGACAAAAACTTGTCACTGGGAGGAGCTCCACTCCATGTCTTCTAACTCCACTTTTGTGTTTCCAAGATGTAGTACCCCAAGCCGAAGAGAGTCGTTTAAACCGTATAACAATTTCAAAAATAAAAATATGCTGAGACTTTGACTTTTTAATCACTTCTGAAAGAAGCAGCAAGAGGCTGGAAAAGAAAAAGGTTACTAAGAGGGTCTGCTGAGAAGAACGAAACCCCGTAGCAGCAATTATCTGAGGGATGAAGGATCAATTAGCAAGCCCCGCCTTTCCCTCTTTGCAGCCGCTTCTCCCTGCCCCGAGATTAGGCGGCGAGAAAGAGGCAAAGTGGAGAATCGAAGGAAAAGAGAAAAAGTGGGGTCAGGCGCTGGAAGTGAAACTGGTACCTGGGTGGAATTAAAGGAAGGCGTGGCAGGACAGCCGCAAGCTACCCGGGAAGATCCCTGGGCCGAGGAGACTCAAGCACGGCGTTTGCGGGAAGAAGGAAAAACTGGAAGGGGCCCCGGGCGGAAAGCGACCTAGGCTTCGATGACAGCTTGGACTTGGCCTTCAACTCGCAGGGGCGGGGGCAACCCGGGAGTCTTCTGTTGTGCGCGCCCCACCGCTCCTGCCTTCCCCTCCCCTCCCTGCGCGAGCCGGAGCCCGAGCCCCACAGATCTGGGCCGCAGCACCCGTCGCCGACTGTGCCTCCCATTTGCCCGAGGTGGAAGAGAATATGCTCAGCCCTCCTCTGACCCTTTCTCACCGGATGAAGATCGACGTCGCCCGGCCTTCCCCTTGTCCATCTTCGCCTCCTCCTGCTGGAGTCGCAGTTGCAGTCGCTGTCACCTCAAGACCCCTCAGACTGGGGGAGGGAGGGGGAGGGGAGAAGAAAGGGGTGGGGGGGAGAGCCAGGAAAGTACGAACAGCGCTTGCGCAAGAGACGTCGCCGGCCCTCAGACCGGAAATCAGCCGCCCCTCCCACCTCACCCGGAAATCACTTCCTGGGACTTGTTTTCTCTGCGGCTTGCCACCGCGAGTACGTTTTTTTGAGCAGTCTCTCTTAATATCTTTGCACTTATGGGAAAGTGAGGCTGCGTGCGTGGTTTTAGCCCGAGATCGTTAGAGGCTTTGTTTACTTTGAAGACCGGGTAGACCGAAAATTGAAAGAGGGGATTAGAAATTCCTGTAATTTAGTGGATCTCGCGAGGTCATGCAGAAAATTTAGAATAAAACGTTATTCCTTTAATTAAATTAAAATGTTATCCTTTTTGCAGTATCTCTTTACTCACGATCTCTCAGATATTTGTCCTCAAGGAGCGTCCCCAAGCTCAGTAAAGTCCCCTGTTGGTCTAGCTATTGGTTTAGCATGTGGAGTAGAAGTGTATTTGGTCAGCTGAGGAAAACATGTCATAGTAACGATCTCTTCAAATTCAAATTCGTCATTTTTTTTTTCTTAATTTATCTGACAGACAGAGACATAGAGAGGGAACACAAGCTGGAGGAGTGAGACAGTGAGAAGCAGGCTCCCTGCTGAGCAAGAAGCCGGATGTGGAGCTCGATCCCTGCACCCTGGGATTATGACCTGAGCTGAAGGCAGACGCCTAACACCCAGGCGCCCAATATTCATTTTTAAAGGCCCAGAAAAAAAGAAAAACTAGACCCCAATTTTTTAAAACATGAAATGCTGAGGTGATAAAAGTGGATGGGTTTAAACTGAAATTCGTTCAGCTTTTATTACAGTACTAAGGGAACTAGCCCAGTCCTCAATGAACTCAGTCTAGTACATTTAGACTGATTTACTTTTTTTTTCAGGTCTTTCAAAGGGCCCATCAGTTTTGAAAACTGTCCTATTTTGTTAGCCACGATGTATACACTTTATTTTTAAATGTGGAAGCTGTAATCACAGTAAGTTAAACAAAATTCAGCAGAGCGGTTTAATCAAAGGCAAAGCGATATTGGAATGTTCCAAGCCAGAAGGGATCCTGGGGCTACAGGAGCTTAACATCCTATCCCCCCCCCCCCGCCCGATTCATCAAGGCCAAAAAAGGGACTTGCCTAACTCACCACTAGAGCCCAGTCTTGTTCTTCTTGAGTCAAAGCCTCTTAATCACTCTGGGATCTGTGCTGAGGTATACTTAAGCCTCCAGATGCAAAAGCCTGTTTGAGCTCAGGGAAGTGTTTCCCTGGGAAGGAATAGTTGAAAGGCAGGAATATTTCAGGGCTTGATGAGATTAACATTCACTACAAAGGTTTCATTTAGAGACCCTATTTTATTTCTGTTTAACAAATCAGAAATAAATATCTACTCCACATGCTAAACCAATAACAAATCAGAAATGAATATCTCAATTTTAAGTTTCCTTACAAGTCAACTTTTTTTTTTTTTAAGATTTGTCTTATTTTTATTTTTAAACAATCTCTGTAACGAACCTGGGGCTGGAATTTACAACCCTGAGATCAAAAGTCTCATGTTCCACTAACTGAGCCAGCCAGGTGCCTCAAAAATCAACTTTTTAAATTGAGCAATTTAATTCCAGATTCAAACCAGCTTAATTCATTTGCCAATATTGTAGGAAACAAATTAACTGCAAAAGATGGAAATAGAGCTGAGACATGGGAACATAATACAGGAAAGTATAAGTAGGCCTTATCCACTTCTAGTAGCTTCCATAAAACTAAGTGGTTTTAAAGTTTAGCAGTAAGAAGTTAACTTACAAGAAATGAAATTATAAGAAGTTAAATAATTCAGCTTGCAAATATATTCTTTAAATTTGTTGAACCAAATATACTATTTCTGCTACTTTAGAAAGCCAGTTTGGGGGCGCCTGGGTGGCTCAGTGGTTTTGGCTGCTGCCTTTGGCTCGGGTCATGATCTCAGGGTCCTGGGATTGAGCCCCGCATCGGGCTCCCTGCTCCGCAGGAAGCCTGCTTCCCTCTCTCTCTCTCTGCCTGACTCTCTGCCTACTTGTGATCTCCGTCTTTCAAATAAATAAAATCTTTAAAAAAAAAAAAAGAAAAGAAAAGAAAAGAAAGCCAGTTTGTTTCTTTGAATTGGAACTTGTTTTGAATAACATCTAAAGATAGATGAACTTGAAGCTCAAGAATTTCAAATTTGCTTTTTTTTTTTAAGATTTTATTTATTTATTTGACCAAGAGAGAGAGAGATCACAAGCAGGCAGAGAGAGTGGCAGAGAGAGGGGAAAGGAAGCAGGCTACCTGCCTAGCAGAGAGCCTGATGTGGGGCTCGATCCCAGGACCCTGGGATCTTAACCTGAGCGGAAGGCAGAGGCTTTAACCCACTGAGCCACCCAGGCGCCCCTCAAATTTGCTTTTTAACCAGTATTTTTACTGTTACAGTATTCATCTCTGCCTTATAGTTAACTACATTGCAAATAACTAAAGGACTAAAAATTCACTTTTTGCTTTTGAGCGAGTCACTTAACAACCTCATTTTATCTTTTATGAAAGACTGGTTAAGTGATATTTTATAGTGTTTTACGATGCTCCAGTGAAAGTTTCCTCATTTTAAATAAAAATAAGACCCCCCCCCAAAATGATTGTCTTAGTATGTTTGGGAATTAGGTCATTTCTGTTTTGTACGTTGAGCTCACACTGTATAGAGCCTTTCAAATTAAAATCATTTGAGAGTGCCTGGTTGACTCAATGGATTAAGCCTCTGCATTCCTGCTCAGGTCATGGTCTCAGGGTCCTGGGATGGAGTCCACATCCAGCTCTCTGCTCAGCGGGGAGCCTGCTTCCCCCCCCCCCTCTCTCTGCCTGCCTCTCTGCCTACTTGTGATCTCTCTCCGTGTGCCAAATAAATAAATAAATAATTCTTTAAAATCATTTGAGATTAGAAATTCTTCAGCCCTGGGGCGCCTGGATGGCTCAGTGGGTTAAAGCCTCTGCCTTCCGCTCAGGTCATGACCCCAGAGTCCTGGGATAGAGCCCCGCATCGCATGGGGCTCTCTGCTCGGCAGGGAGCCGGCTTCCTCCTCTCTCTCTGCCTGCCTCTCTGCCTACTTGCGATCTCTGTCTGTCAAATAAATAAATAAAATCTTTGAAAAAAAAAAAACAGGAAATTCTTCAGCCCTGTATTTTATAAGAGAGAATGGACAGGTTTTATCTCAATAGGTATGGTTCTTTAAGCGTTAAAAGTGAATTAAATTAGGTATTCATTGTATTTTTGTTCTAAACAGTGGGTATAGTGGGTACCGTTTTAATAGTTTCAAGACAAAGTGGCAGTGTGAAATTGATCAGCCCTTTATTTTATCCCTTGATTAACAATTTATTTGAAGAGAACTTAATAAAATTTGCAAAAGGCCCTTTCTCATCACATGTGAATTAACTTTAAGTACAATATGAATGTAAAGAGGTGGGTTTTTTTTTAAGATTTATTTATTTATTTACTTATTTACTTATTTGAAAGAGAGAGACGGAATAGCAGGCAAGGTGGAGGAAAGGGAGAAGACTCCCCACTGAACAAGGAGTCTAACCTGGGGCTCCATCCTAACCTGAACTGAAGACAGACAGTTAACTGAGCCACCCAAGAACCCCTGTAATGGGTGTAGTTTGCCATGGTGAACATCTTGACTTCCTGTTTTAAAAACTAAACAATCTGGAACTTATCGTGGGCTCCAGGAAAACCTAGATTTTGCAGAGATGTATGGAGTACTTTATTGTGTTGCTATTCACTTCATTTTCATTAGTAATTGATTCTTTTCTTTAGAATACTGAGAATTCTGTGAAGGAAATTTTTATTCCACATATAAATGAAGTGAGCTGTGAATCATGAAAAGACACATATAGGTTGTTTAGTTTTAAAGATATCTTCCTTTATAAGATAATCTGCCATTGTTAACTGCCCTGCAATGAAATAGCCTGTTTCCAGAAGTTATGAAAACTTGCAATAATTCTAGGTATTCCAATAATTCTAGGTATAGTATACCAATAATTCTAGGTATTCAAGCAGCAGATGGATAATCTTTTGTCCAAAAATCTGTAAAAGGAATCTATGCACAACCCTTTAATTGAAGATCCCTAAATTTGGCCCTGGGGCTGAACCCAAGGCATCTTGTGCATATACCGCTAATTCCTTTGAAGTGGTCTATCTTAAAATGTAATGTTTACTCAGCGTTTCTGTGCCTTAATACATTTAGTTAGTTCTAAAAAAAAAACTTCATGTTATGTTACTATTTTGTAAAACTGAGGCTTTAGGGTAATCTCGTCTTCTTTAGCCTTTAACTTTTGGTACCCACTTACCTCTAAATAACCAAATCAAGAAACATAGGCTCTAGGATGGACAAAGTCAGTAAATTCAAAAATCTAATTTTCAGAATTACTTGGGAGCATATTTTTCACACTACCTCCAGGTCCCACCTCAAAACTTTTAAATCAGAATCTCCTAGAATTGGAGCCTAACAATCTGTATGTTTAAAATTTTTCCCAGGAATACATATCAAGTAATTTTTTAACTACAAAACTGAACTACTAAACTATAATTTCCAGGACTTTTCACTTAGGAGATAAAACCATAAAGAAATGCAAAGCAGTGATTACTATAGAAGTCCAGAATGGATACTTTTGGAGAGGGATAAGCGTTTGAAGGAAATTTAAGGGTGGTTGGCATTGTCCACAGTGATTAGAGGATGTTTCTCTTTATGATTGTCCACTAAACTTTTTTTTTTTAACTCTCCTAGAAAATTCTGTTGCAGGGCGCCTGGGTGGCTCAGTGGGTTAAGCCGCTGCCTTCGGCTCAGGTCATGATCTCAGGGTCCTGGGATCAAGGCCCGAATCGGGCTCTCTGCTCAGCAGGGAGCCTGCTTCCTCCTCTCTCTCTCTCTGCCTGCCTCTATGCTTACTTGTGATCTCTCTCTGTCAAATAAATAAATAAATTTAAAAAAAAAAAAAAAGAAAATTCTGTTGCATACTCAAATTTGGGAAACCCAAGATTTGGTAACATCTGAGTTTTTTTTCTTTCTATCTCGAATATTTTGTTTTTTATATGTCTTTGCCTCAGGATTAAATTTGCCTCAGCAGATAAAATACAGCTATGTTAGTCTTTCCTAGGGAGAGGTAGGTAGGGAGAAAGAATACTAAGAGGATGGGATTTAGTTTGCTTTTTTTGAAACTTCTACATAATATCATTTCATTAGCTTTATCATTTTGTACTATTTTCTATAATTTACTAAATGGAGTGATAAACAGGCATAATTTTAGTAAAAAAAAACTTCATAATTGTATTCTGTGTTGAGATAATAATAATGTTGCTTTCGTACCAAAATAGTCATTCTTTTCTTAAAATATGTTTTAAAGGATTCTTTGTTTTATTTTTCCAAATAAACAAACAAATAAAATGATATTCATTTAAAAAGTATTTAGATACTTTTAGCATCCTTTATTCTATGCTTCCTAATAGCATAGGATATACAAAAGTCCTTAGGTATACCAAAGGACTATAATTACTATAATAAGATATTACTGTGTAATCAGGTGTTAGACCCTAACTTCTCAGATTTAAATTTATATTTTCTTCTCTCTCTCTTTCTCTCACTCTCTTTTTGGTGCTGAATGAAACCCAGGAACAAAGTAAAATTATATTTTCATAAAAGCTTATTGTTTACCTGTGAAAAATGCAAAATATTGTTAAGCAAAACCATTTTATGATCCTAAATAGGAAAGGAGCTCCTTAAAAATCAAGCTAATTAAAATTATTTGCATCTGTGATTCGGTTGCCCCACTCTCTTGTCAAGTTCACAGAAATTAGAATGGTTTGCTAGGGGCTGGGGCAAAGGGGAAATGAGGAGTTATCCCTTAATGATTAACAGGTTAGAATTTTGCAGCATGAAAAATGTTCTGTGGGTGGGTAGCAGTAATGGTTGCACAATAATGTGAATGTACTTAATGCCACTGAACTGTACAACTAAAAATGGTTAAAATGGTAAATTTTAGTATATTATACCACAAATTTTTAAATAAACAAGACCAATAGCCGTCCCTAGAACAAAAAGTAACAGCTATGTCAACCACCTAATCCAAGTTACTAGAAGAACCTAATTTACAATTCACACTAATGATTATATTCTATTCTCTATTATTCCATTAGATATAAAATGACTAGGCCATGTGATATAATACACTAAGTGTGTAACAAATGCCTTCACTAAATTTTTGGTGGATAAATGAAATAAACAGCTAAATATTATGCATTTATAAGATCACTGGTAAAAATGAATCTTCTCTGGGGCTCCCAGAGCTGCCTGAATTACTTTGAGCATGTTGTTTTACCTTTGAAAGCCTCACTTCTCTGTAAAATAAAAACATTAACTAAGAATATCAATAACATGCTTCGCAGCTCTAAAAATCTTATTCCAAAAACTAAGCTGCCTTATTCCAATCCATTCTTTCAAAAACTAAAAAGTTTGATTTCTCTCCTTTATTTTAATGGACCATCTTGATTTGTAAAAGAGAAAACATACAGATGCATAGGATATTCTCTAAAAATGATTACTCAATTGACATTTATGAACTTTAAAATTATACAAGAAACCTCTATAATTTTTAAAAGCTTTGTATGCGTCTTTCTCCTGTATATACAGCTAGAGAACTTTTCTTCTTTACTTCCTTATGCCCTTAGCAAAAATCATAAAATTCTAACAATACTTAAGTGACTAAAATTCAGGTATTATTCCAAGAACTAGAGATAAGAGTAGTGAACAAAACAAAGTCTTTGTCCCTGTTCTCGTGGAACTTACATTCTAATGCAGGAAGGAGAGGTGGGAACAGAAAATAAGTTTATGTCAGCTGGTAGGTATTAAGTGCTTAAGACAGAGAGAGGCAGCAGAGAAAAGAAAGAACTAAAGAAAAAAGAGAAGGAAGGAAAGAGAGAGAGAGAAAGAAAGAGAATCATAGGGGAATGAAGAAGAATTGGAGAGGTTTGCCCTTTCAGATAGAATGCTCAGATCTCTGATCAGATAAGAAGTGGTCAGAAACTTGAAGGAAATAAAGCCTGATAGATCTCTAGGAGAAGAGTGTTCCATGCTGTAGGCATAGCAAGGGGGAATGCCCTTAAATAGGAGCTTGCTTCACAGGTGGAAGGGGAAAAGGTCAGATGTGGCTAGAGTGAAATAAATAAGAGCATGGTGGGAAACGCACCTGAGAAAGAGCTAAGAACCAGATCATGCAGCTGGATGAGTAAGCAAGTAAGAAAACAAGGAAATGACATTGAGTAGCTAAGGACCATGTGGGACCTTATAGGTGGTGATAAGGACCTAGGCCTTTTTTTTTTTTTTTTTTTGCTTATTTATTTAGAGAGAGAGAAAGCACAAAGAGGGGGAGCTGCAGGCAGAGATAAAAGCAGGCTACCCACTGAGCAAGGAGCCCTTGATATGGAGTTTGATCCCAGGACCCTGGGATCATGACCTGAGCTGAAGGCAACCGCTTAACCAACCGTCTGAGCCACCCAGGCATCCCAGGATCTAGGCTTTTATTCAGAGAGGGGAAACCATTGAGAATTTTGAACAGGGTGTGAGATCCAGTTTAGAGGCTTTGAAAAGATCATTCTAGCTTTTATGTGGAAAACAGACTGCAGGGTGATAAAAGCTTATGGCAAGAGATTGCATAGAAGACTTGATAATGAAGGTAAGAGTTGTGGGTGATTTGGACTAGGGTGGTAGAGGTGGAGGATGAAAATGATTCAGTGACAGATATATTTCAAAAAGCAGAACTTAAAGATTAACTGATTGATTGGGTTGAATATAAAAGAGAAGGAAAGTTTGCAACATGAGTAACTGAAAGAATAAAGTTGCCATTTACTAAGGTAGTAACGACTAGAGAGAGAATAGATTGAAGAGGGTGGTTGGACATGTTAATCTTGAGATGGCTATTTGACATCTAAGTAAATATATCGAGTAGACAGTTGGATATGAATTTAGGGGAGAGTTACAGGTTAGAGTATATCAACCAAGCAAAATATGCTAAAATAGATTCTAAAGAATTGTATCCCTTTTCGTTCTGCAAGATACTGTCTACTTTGCTCCTGGTCACCCCATCCCCACCTGTCCTTTATATATCTGTGTGCAATTCGGTTTTCCTAGTTTGCAAACTCTTGTTTTTTTACCCCTGAGAATTGTCTCTCAAACAACTAAGTACGCACTTAACAAAAGTGGAAAATAATTTAATGTTGTACTATATGCTATTAGGAAACACTGATTTTATTTTACTCTCTGATTAAAAGAACAGTTAAATCACTAGCTAACAAGACTCTTTGTCTAGTTCATTGAGTTTTAAATATACTTTATCTTTCTCTTTATTTCAGTATAGAAAAAGGTGGTTTTCAGCACAGCACCTGAATAAACAGGGTATTTTTAAAGTTTGTTTATTTATTTAAGTAATCTCTACCCCCAACATGCGACACGACCCTGAGATCAAAAGTTGCATGCTCTTCTGACCCAACAAAGCAGAAATTCTCCTTTCAAGTATTTTGCCTAAGGAAATTCTTAATATGTGTACAAAACTATAGCTACAAAAATGTCCATCACAGCTTTGTTTATAATACTGGAAAATTAGAGTAACCTAAATGTTCTTCAACAAGAAAATAGTTAAACTATGGTATATTCAAACAATGGAATACCATACACAGATAAAAAGAGCGACCTAGAACTACATTTTTTAATATGGATAAGTATCACAATGTTAAAGTACATAGGGAAGGCTAAAAAGAATTATATATATGGTTTTTTATTTCATCTCAAAAAGGAATATCATCCTGTTTAATTTCACAGAACCTTTCATGTGTAAGGCACTGTGTAAGATGGTTTTTACCTATATTAGTTAATTTCTCACAACAGCCTTGTGAAACAAATGATGTTATACATATTTTGCATGTATTTATTTAAAAAAATATCAATGATATATGTGCCAGAGGGTGTTCTAAGTATTGAAGACATAGTAGTTAAATGAAATTTCTGTTCTACTAGAACTTTTGCTAGTGAGGGAAGTCATATGATTTACAAATACGGAAGCAAAGGATGCCTGGGTACCTCAGTCAGTTTAGTGTATGTTTCTTGATTTCAGCTCAGGTCATGGTTTCAGGGTCATGAGACAAGGCTTTGCACTGGGCCTGGAGCTTCCTTAAGATTCTCTTTCTACCTTCCCCACTCCCCTCCCTCCCAATAAATAAAATAAAATGGTTTTTAAAAAATTTTTAACAAAAATATGCAAGCAATTATGTATTAAGTGGTGATGTGGTCTACAAAGAAAAATAAAGCAGAGTAGCAGGATAGAGAGTAATAAGGATCATTATTTTAGATAGCATAGATAAACTAAAATTCAGAAGCTGAAGAAACTCATAGAAGGTAAACAACCTGCTGAAAGTCACTCAATCTCAGAATCTGGAGCTAGGATTTAAACCTAAATCAATCTAATCCCAGAGGCTTCTCCTTTTATTTTTTTTAAAGGTTGTATTTATTTATTTGACAGAGAGACACAGCGAGAGAGGGAACACAAGCAGGGGGATTGGGAGAGGGAGAAGCAGGCTTCCCATTGACCAGGGAGCCTGATGAGGGGCTCAATCCCAGGATCCCAGGATCATGACCTGAATCGAAGGCAGCTGCTTAACAGCGAGCCACCCAGGTGCCCCAAGGCTTCTCCTTTTAAAGGATGGTTAGGTCTACCTATCATTTATACTTTGGAAAAAGATATTAATTATACAATAGTACCTGAGGTCAGCCACACTAGTAGCAAAAAAGTTTTTAATGGAACAGGAAAGAATAGAGAAAAGTCTAGATAAGCTGGGTATTTTGGACAACCAAACACTTTCATAAAGTGCCAGTTACATATAGGAATCAGAAAATAATGGCACATGGGTGGCTCAGTTGGTTCAGTGACGGCCTTCTGCTCAGGTCATGATCCCAAGGTCCTGGGATCAAGTTCCCTGTCGGGCTCCCCCTGTTCTGCAGGGAGCCTGCTTCTCCCTTTCCCTCTGCCTGCCAATCCCCCTGCTTGTGCTCTTTCTGTCAAATAAATAAATAAAATATTAAAAGAAAAAGGAATCAGAGAATAAGATTCAGAAAGTGAGAAAAAAGTCAAGAAAATAAAGCAAGCAAACACCATCTTAATTTTGCCTTAAGCCTTAATTTTGCCATCTAGAGTGGCACTAAAAATCATTTTCAGGGCTACTTACTGGAAGTGCATAATGGATTCTCAGTGTCTGTACTAAGAAATTAAGCAGAGAATGTATTCATGTACTTGTTAAGACCCTGAATTTTAGAGTCAAGACAACCTCCTACCCAATCATTTATTTTAATTAATAATTTAATTAATTTAATTAATAATCTTCAGGGCAAGCCACTTAACCTATCAATGTCTTTTCTTTTCCCTTTAAGCTCTGTCCACGATAACTGCCTAAATTAACTTTTTAGTCACAGTTTCTTTTTTCTCCTCAGACATCAAAATAAACATATCCTCTATCATAAGATAAATTGATCATAACCTGTACTGTTTCACATTTCACTCCCATTGCCATCCCCTGACATTTATTTAACAGCAAAATTTATTAAATGCTTACTGTAGAAGTAAACTAAGACCAACCAGAGGAGAAAAGCAAAACCTATTTATTCTGCACTCACTGTAGCAACAGAGTCAGCCACCATCACTTACAGTTTGGCGAAGACTCAAAGGCAGGCAGAAAAATGGGAAAGCTTTATAGTAGAAAGTAGGGAAGGCTGTTGGGATGTCCTGAGGCCATTGACTGGGGAAACTGCGGGTGGGCTAACTAGAAGCAGAATATCTCCTGTGATTGTTTAGAGATGCACATTTGGCTCTCCTCTGGTGGGTCCTGAGTTGGAAGTGGGGATAAAAATTAGGAACCTTTTCAGTCCCTAGTTAAGTCCTGGTCATTTGGGGCCAGTTATAACAGAGGTTGTTTAGCTTCTCAGATTGTCACTAGAGGTAGTGGTCTGACTTTCCTACAACTCTGACTCCTAGCAGGCTGGCTTTCTGGGCTGTTTATTAGGGTTGGCTTCCTGGGCAAGATGCTACGGTTGTTGGTCTGTTCTGTCATTATGTATGGTCTGGCCATTGTCCCTTACTTTACTGTGTCTTACTACTTTGTATCATTTACAGTTATTTTGAGTTAAAGTCTTTAGTGTAAGGTAAAAAGGTAATGTCTTTGGTAAAGTGCTTAATTTTAGCATGATTTCCCACAAGAATAATTTAACAAGCTGAAAAATTTATTTTTTCTGCTGCTGACATATTATTGATTTTCACTTTCAGTGGTTACCAGTGACTCAGGAGCTGAGCTTCCAAAAGTTGATTGAACAATCTGACTTACTAGAAGAACTTAAATATGACTTCAATGAAAAAGCTGAATTGAGACACACTGAGACACAAAGGCCTTTTGTCTTTAACTATTATAAAAATGTCCTTGAGAGGAATAGCAAGCGCTACCAAGCCCTTGGCCATTTGCTTGCACAATATATTTATGAGCTTCTGGAGAAAGTGTGCAAATTACAAAAAGTGTATATCCCAACAGAGGCTGATAAGGAGCCAAGAAGCTTCTTTTTCATGAGTGAGAGAGCATTAACAAGTCATCATTCTGTGCTTCTTGTCCTTCTTCAAGACCATGGGGCCTTTAGAGCTGGTCAGTGGAGTCAGCAAGCAATAATACATCATGGTCTCCAACATGGAAGTCAGATACCGTGTATTCAGATGGCGTTGCAGGCACATTATGATGTAATTGTGCTAAACCCCAATGACAATTTTGTGGACCTAAAGATGGAGAATGAGTGGAAAGGTCTTTTAACACAAAATATTGGGTCCTCTTCCCTAAAAATCGTTCAGGCAGAGAATTTTTTCTCTCTCCAGCAACCCCTCCAGTGTATCCCTAAAAGATGCAGCAACACCCCTGAAGAACACATGGCTTACATTTGGGATTACTTCATCTCAAAGACCGAAGGAAAGGATGTTGCCTTCATTGTACATGGTTATGGAGGCTTGGTTTTTATGGACTTACTTGTTCGTAGAAAGTGGGAAGTGATGAACAAAGTATATGCTGTTGCACTCATTGACTCTGAACATCATGTAGGACACCAGCTGGGAAGTGATGTACAGTTATTAGCCTGGATAAAGCACCATTGCCGTGAATGGGTGACAAGTCCCAAGCCTTTGGATAAACCTGCAACTACTGTTTTAAGAAAGGAGTTTCCTATGGTTTCTGCTGGTACAGAAAAACACAACCTAGCCCCTTCCTCTAGCCTCCAGTCAATTTTTAAATACTTTAAAAAAGCTTTGAAAGCCAAAACAACTATGAATTATTCTCGAGTGCCAATAGTAACAAGAAGCTGCACAAAAAGAAAGCAAAGTGCTTAAGTTGCTTTTTGTCATCTAAGATTTTTTTTTTGTCTTACTGAAATGTTGCTAATGTAGATGCTAGAAGAAAAAGAATACTTTACAGTATTATGTTATGAAACCAATATACTCAGTGTTATATTCTGGCTTGAGGTTTGATTTGTTACTTTCTTTGAAAAGTGAATATGTTCTCTTTCATAGCCTATTGATGAACAGTCAGTACCAAAATTAATATTTTAGAGTATTATTCAAGTTAGAGGATCTTTTGAAAATATCTCTTATGATTTAATAGACTATAGTTGATATAGATTAAATACTAAGTCTTTGATTTCTATGTTGCTAATGGTATATTAAAACTATAAATGAACATAAAAATTATCATAAACTCTATCTTTTATATCTTTGTGTTCTTTTCCTTAAATTTATTAGTCTTCTGTTCAAATGTATTAAAGGTATTTACTCACACTTTCAGCTAATATTTGAGTCTCCACTGTGTCCCTGTCAATTGTAGCTGTTCAGGACACCAGCAAATAAGGCCAGCATTGCATTTACATTTATGGAGTTTACAATGAACAACAAATTGCAAGTGTGACGAGTGCTCAGAAAATATAAGGTGCCATGGAACATCTAGTATGAAAGCTGACAGCCTTGGGGGCCAGGGAATGCCTCCCTGAGAAAATGATGCTTAGTTTAAATGATGCTTAGCAATTAGGTGAGAAAACAAATTCATAGGCAAGGGAACAGCATATGCAAAAGACTTGATGTGGGAGAAAGAAGTCCAGTTCAGTTGAAGTTTAAAAATTATGGGTGAGTAGTGTTAAAGAAAAAAATTCATGACATTTGTTAAAGACATAAGGAAGACTTTATTCAGGAAGGATTATTGCAGTGGGGTTTTGCAGTAAGGGAGAGAGATCAGGCTCAACTTCTGATTCAACAAGGATAATTGAGGGGGGTAAACCTTATAGCCAAAGTGTAGGGTGAGGGTCAGTGAGTGGAAAATTAGCTAAGAGGAAACATCAGGCATAAGAGAGATTCTTAATAGACTGACTCAGCATAATTCTTACTGAAGGCAAGCCAGGATGATAACATCCTAGAGGATGAGGAATTTTACCAGATCCTGAGGATGATCAGATGCCAAAGATGGGAGATTTTCACTAACTGACAGCAGAATGCTTGCTAAGCCTGGATTAAGTGATGACAACAACAAAAAAACTGGACTAGTGGACCAAGGATGGAGTCTAACACTGGAGCCTAGTTGAGAAGAGGGCTTATGGGAGCCACGCTCAGATCTGGTCAAGGAGAGAAGTTTTGTCTGTAGTTGGAAACTTAAGTTAGAAAAATAAACAGAGGCAGTTTGCTCAAGGCTGCAAGGTCCTTTGGTTATGATTTTCAACTTTATTCTCATAACAATAGAAAACATTGGATGATTTTAGACAGAAGTATATTCTCAGCTTAACATATTATAAAGAATATCCTGATTGCACTTCAGGGAATAGATTAGAGGAAGGACAAGCTTGGAGGCTGGGAGACCAAATTAAATTTTGGTAGTAGTCTGAGAAATACTTGATACTAATACTTAACTTCTAATACTATATAGTTAACACTAATACTTAAATAATAGTATTTAATTACATAATACTTAGGCTATATGCTAATACTTTTATTTCTGTGAATAAAATTTTGTGGTTGGAGGTCAAAAATAAGAAGAAGGAAATAATAAGGATTATTCCCAGATTTTTGACTTAAGCAACTAGATGTATAGAAATGCCATTTGATGAAATAGTGACTATTAGTGAAAATTTATTTTGGCTGTTCCAGAAGTTCTGAAAAGAGAAAAAGGAGGAGTTTACAAATTTAGCTCTGCCCATAGATGAGTAAGAGAGAACACATAGCAGACATTGCATTTGAAAAATTAACTCTGCCACAGGGTGTCTGAATGGTTCAGCCACTTAAGTTTCTGGCTCTTAATTTTTGTCTAAGGCCATGATCTTGGAGTCTTGGAATTGAGCCCTGCATTGGGCTCTACGCAGTAGGTGTGAAGCCCTCTTGAGATTCTCTCTCCCCCCCACCCCCTCCCTCCTACCCTCCTCCCACTTGTGTGTGTATGCATGTGTGAGCGCACACTCAAAAAAAAAAAAGAATAATTAACTCTGCTGTATATAATAGGACGTACATGTTTTTCTGATAGTTATTTCTAGTGTCTTCTAGTGTTTCTATTCACATTGTTTTTTAACCTAGCATATATTCTAATTCCTGTTATATACTGAATATTTGTGTACCTCTTCAATTTATATGTTGAATTCCTAATCCTCAGTATAACAGGAGGTGGGGTCTTTGGAAGGTGATTCAGTCATGAGAGTGGATCCTCATGAATGGGATTAGTGCTCCTATGAAGGGGATATGCCAGAGAATTGCCTTCTTCCATGTGAGAACACAGCAAGAAGACAGCCTTCTGTGAATCAGGAAGCAGCCTTTATCAGACACTGAATCTGCCAGTGCCTTTCTCTTAGACTACCCAGCCTCTAGAAATGTGAGAAATAAACATTTGTTTAAGCCTTCCAGTCTGTGATACTCTGTTATAGCATCCCAGACAAAGACAAATCTTTATAATCAAAGACTTATTTTATATTTCTCTTCTTTCTCTACCATTTCTTAAATGGCATAATAGAAAAAAATCCCACTGAAATATAAAATCAGGATATGCAGGTTTTAAACGAACCTCAATCTTGGACAAATCAATTATTCTTTCCCAGCCTTTACTTTACAATTTATAAATGAAGTAAGTTTTGAAGTCCCCTTCAACATAGTCTATCTAGAGTGCATTTAAAACAGTTAATGTAAAAAGCACCCAAAAAAAGTTTTTTAGAAGTTGCCATAAAAGCTCTTCTGTCTTGCACTTAACTAACTTGAAGCTGATATTTCTCATAACTCCCAATTTGCTATTTAATCTGGTAGTCGGGTATATTATTATCCATAGCTCCATAACAGATTACCCCCAAAAGTTGGTGGCTTAAAATAACAATAATTTATTATTTCAGTTTCTGTTGTCCAGAAATTCGGGAAGAGTTTTGTGGGGTAATTTTAGCTTGGGATCTCTCAGGAGAGTACAGTCAAGCTTGAGCAGCTATTTGGCAGAAGCCCTTGATTCTTCACCATGTAGACCTCTTCTATAGACTGCTTCTGCTGAAGAAAAAAATATTCTGCAATTTGTTAGAATGGTAAGGAAGACTTAATTTGAAACTGTTGTCATTAGGGATATTGCAATAGGGAAGAGGGATTGGACTCAACTCTGAATATAGCAAAGATAGGGTGTCAGTGATGGAAAACTACTAAGAGGAGACACTAGGGTAGGAAGATTATTGCTAAAGGCAAGCCAGGGCTTTAGACATCAAGAGTGGGGAATAAGGAACTTGATTAGCTGTCAAGAGTTGTCTAGAACACTGAAAAGAAATTTAAAAAAAAAATTTTAAAAGAGTTGATTTAGCAGGATTTTTGCTAAGACTAGCTCTGCAGCCTCACAGAAGACCAAGATTAAGGACTAGCCCAGAAGAGGGCTCAGAGGAGCCTAACTAAAGTTTAGTGAAGAAGAGAGACTTTGTCACTTGTATGTCTTCAGGACATGGCAACTCTTCCAGGGGGAATCATCCAGGTGAAGGAGCAAGCAGGAAATGCACTGCATTTTTATGACCTGCTCTCTGAGTTGCATACTGGTCCACTTTTTTTTTTTTTTATTAGTTAGAAATGAGTCACTAATCCAAGGGAAGGGGGATTAGGCTCCACCTCTTAAAGACAGTGCCAAAGAATTTCACGACTTATTTTAGACCACTACATGATAAATGATGCCAACTAAAATTAATGGTGTAACAACTCAACTCAGTTGTTGGTTATTTTTTTATTTTATCTTTTATTTCTTTTCAGTGTTCCAGAACTCATTGTTTATGCATCACACCCAGTGCTCGATGTAATACGTGCCCTCCATAACACCCACCACCAGGCTCACCCATCCCCCCAACCCATTCCCTTCCAAAATTCTCAGTTTGTTTCTCAGAGTCCACAGTCTCTTGTTGTTCTTCTACCCCTCCAATTTCCCCCAACTCAAAATTCTCAGTTTGTTTCTCAGAGTCCACAGTCTCTTGTTGTTCTTCTCCCCCTCCAATTTCCCCCAACTCACTTCTCTCCATCTCCCCATGTCCTCCGTGTTATTCCGTATGCTCCACAAATAAGCAAAACTATATGATTATTGACTCTCTCTGTTTGACTTATTTCACTCAGCATAATCTCTTCCAGTCCCGTCCATATTGATACAAAATATGGGTATTCATCCTTTCTGATGGAGGCAAAATATTCCATTGTATATATGAGCCATATCTTCTTTATCCATTCTTCCTTTGAAAGGCATCTTGGTTCTTTCCACAGTTTGGCGACTGTGGCCATTGCTGCTATGAACATTGGGGTACAGATGTCCCTTCTTTTCACTACATCTGTATCTTTGGGGTAAATACCCAGTAGTGCAATTTCAGCATCATAAGGTAGCTCTATTTTTAATTTCTTAAGGAATCTCCACACTGTTTTCCAAAGTGGCTGTACCAACTTGCATTCCCACCAACAGTGTAAGAGGGTTCCCCTTTCTCTACATCCTGTCCACACTTGTTCTTTCTTGTTAATTCTGGCCATTCTAATTGGTGTAAGGTGGTAGGTATCTCAATGAGGTTTTGATTTGAATCTCCCTGATGGCTACTGATGATGAACATTTTTTTCATGTGTCTGTTAGCCATTTTTATGTCTTCTTTGAAGAAATGTCTGTTCCTATCATCTGCCCATTTTTTGACCTGATTATCTGTTTTGTGTGGGTTGAGTTTGAGGAGTTCTTTATAGATCTTGGATATCAGTCATTTGTCTGTACTGTCATTTGTGAATATCTTCTCCCATTCCAACAAAACAAATTTTGTTGACTGTTTCCTTTGTTGTGCAGAAGCTTTTGATCTTGATGAAGTTCCAAAAGATCATTTTTGCTTTTGTTTCCTTTGCCTTTGGAGACATATCTTGAAAGAAGTTGTTGTGGCTTATGTCACAGTAACCTCTTATGTCAAAGAGGTTATTGCCTGTGTTCTCCTCTAGGATTTTGATAGATTCCTGCCTCACATTGGGGTCTTTTATCCATTTTGAGTTTATATTTGTGTATGGTTTAAGAGAATGGTTCAGTTTCATTCTTCTACACAGAGGTATCCAATTTTCCCAGCACCATTTATTGAAGAGACTGACTTTTTTCCACTGGATATTTTTTCCGGCTTTGTTGAAGATTATTTGACCACAAAGTTGTGCATACACACCTGGGCTCTCTACTCTGTTCCACTGGTCTATGTGTCTGTTTTTGTGCCAGTACCATGCTGTCTTGGTGATCACAGCTTTGTAGTAAAGCTTGAAATCAGGCAACGTGATGCCCCCAGTTTTGTTTTGCTTTTTCAACATTTTCTTAACAAGTTGGGGGCTCTTCTGGTTTCATACAAATTTTAGGGTTGTTTGCTCCAGCTCTTTGAAAAATGCTGTGGAATTTTGATCGGAACGGCATTGAAAGTATAGATTGCTCTAGGTAGCATACCAGTTGTTGGTTATAAGATTATCTCTGCTCTGGGGCGCCTGGGTGGCTCAGTGGGTTAAGCCGATGCCTTCAGCTCAGGTCATGATCTCAGGTCCTGGGATCGAGTCCCGCATCGGGCTCTCTGCTCCACAGGGAGCCTGCTTCCCTCTCTCTCTCTCTGCCTGCCTCTCTGCCTACTTGTGATCTCTGTCAAATAAATAAATAAAAAATCTTAAAAAAAAAAAAAAAAGATTATCTCTGCTCTAAGAGCATGTTTATCTCATCATTCAATTTTTTTCTTGTTTTATTTATTTGTTTTTACAAAAGCATGTGCATTCAAAAGCCCTTGGCGGGGGGGGGGGGAGAATCTTAAACAGGTTCCACACCCAGTGCTGACCCCAATGCGGGGTTTGATAACACGACCCTGAGATCAGGACCTGAGACGAAATCAAGAGTTGTTCACTTAACCAACTAAGTCACCCAGGTGCCCCTTTCTCTTGCTTTAAGAAACAGCTTTGTGGGGACGCCTGGGTGGCTCAGTTGGTTAAGCAGCTGCCTTTGGCTCGGGTCATGATCCCAGAGTCCTGGGATCGAGTCCCACATCGGGCTCCTTGCTCAGCAGGGAGCCTGCTTCTCCCTCTGCCTCTGCCTGCCATTCTGTCTGCCTGTGCTTGCTCTCTCCCCCTCTGTCTCTCTGATAAATAAATAAAATCTTAAAAGAAAGAAAGAAAGAAAGAAAGAAACAGCTTTGTGTATTTAGAAACTGCTTTCTCTTTTTCTGCAAAACATCAGCATTTTGCCACAAACAAATGCTTGTTTTAATAATAAAGTTTAAGCTTTCTCCTCTCAGGGGTTGACCTAATCTGTTCCTGTGCTCTGACTTTTGATGTCTCTTTTTGCAACTTGAAGCAAAAACAAAACAAAACCAAAAACAAAAAAACAGAAAACCAAACCCAGGCTCTTGGCTATAAACTGCAGATCAGAGATGTGTCCTGAAAGAGAAAAGACTGGTATGAGAGGTCTTTAGGAGAACCTTAAGATCTTGTGATATCACCATATGATTTATTTTCCTTGTGGAAAATAGAGGTAGTGGGCTATTATCATTGTCCATAAGCAAAGTGCTTCAAGATTTGGGTGTCACTTTTCGATACCAAACTAAGCATATTTTAACAAAAAGGAGAACCAAAGGATGCCTGGGTGGTTCAGTCAGTTAAGCATCTGACTTCAGCTCAGGCCAAGATTGCAGGGTCCTGGGATGGAGACCCGTAATGGGCTCCTTACTCAGTGGGGAGACTGCGTCTCCCTCCACCTGCCACTCTCTGTCTTGTGCTTGAGCACTCACTCTCTCACTGACAAATAAATAAACAAAATCTTGAAGAAAATGTTAATGCTTTATCTACCTTGTATGGGTTGATGTAAATTTTTTTAAAAATAATCCAAACTAGGGGCACCTGGGTGGCTCATTCGTTAAGCATCTGCCTTCAACTCAGGTCATGATCCTGGGGTCCTAGGATCAACCCCCGCATCAGGCTCCCTGCTGGGTGGGAAGCCTGCTTCTCTCTCTCCCACTCTTCCTGCTTCTGTTCCCTCTCTCGCTGTGTCTCTCTCTGTCAAATAAATAAATAAAATCTTTTTTAAAAAATCGAATTAGGGGGCGCCTGGTTGGCTCAGTGGGCTAAGCCTCTGCCTTTGGCTCAGGTCATGATCTCAGGGTCCTGGGATCGAGCGCCCCACAACGGGCTCTCTGCTCAGCAGGGAGCTTGCCCCCCCCACCCCGCTGCCTCTCTGCCTACTTGTAATCTCTGTCTGTCAAATAAATAAGTAAAGTCTTTAAAAAAAAAAGGAGAACATATTGTTTGCTAAGGGAAGACTCCTTATTAAAACGAAAACAAATTTCATACTTGCTTGTCAATGTTTCTTCGAACAAAGTAGTGCTCTAATGTTAGAGTACATTAGGATAACCTGGAGATCTTTTTAAGGCAAAGGATTGATGGGCCTCACTGTCAAAGTTTCTCATTCAGTAAAATTGGTAGGTAGGGCATGAAAATTTTGCCTAACTAGTTTCCAAGTGATGCTGATGCTGATCCTGCTGCTCCAGGAACCATACTTTGCAAACTGGTGTTAGAAAAACTAGGTAGGGGGTGCCTGTGTGGCTCATTCAGTTAATCATCTGCCTTTGGCTCAGGTCATGATCCCAGATTTCTGGAATCGAGCCTCACATCCTGCTTCCTGCTTAGTCTGCTTCTGCCTCTACCTCTCCGCTCAGCTCGTGTTCTCTCTCTGGTGCTCTCTCTCTTTCTCTCTCAAATTAAAAAAAAAAAAAAACTTTGAAAAATGAAAAGACTATGTAATAAATTGCCAGAGAGATAATAGTTAAATTTACCTCATGTGAGGTGAAAGTTATGATGGATTATCATCTAGCCTAGTTTTCTCCCCTAAGGAAAGCAACAAAAGGGGTTTGTTCATTGAGTTCATTGAGTCGTTGTTTATGATCCATGTGAACTGACACACGTGTTTTTCCCTCCTGTAGTAAAGGTTGCTTCTCACTCTTCAAGACAAGTCCTTCCAGTTGTCTTACAATAACATAAAAACAAATACAAATTAAAGTAAGAGATTTAGGGGCGCCTGGGTGGCTCAGTGGGTTAAAGCCTCTGCCTTTGGCTTGGGTCATGATCCCAGGGTCCTGGGATTGACCCTGCATCAGGCTTTCTGCTCAGAGGGGAGCCTGATTCCTCTCTCTCTCTCTCTCTCTGCCTGCTTCTCTGACTACTTGTGATCTCAGTCTGTCAATAAAATAAAATAAAAATCTTTAAAAAAAAATAAGAGATTTAAATGTTTCCGGAAATGGAAACTCAAAAGTAAGTTGCCATATCTACAAACTGACTTCTATCCCCACCTACCTCTTCTTTTTTTCCTGTTATAAAGGAAGTAGAATTTTCTCCTCCTATCCAAGACCAATTCCTTCCAATTGTCCTCTGAATACCATCTCTTTCAGTCTTCTCAGGAAGTTCACTCTTCTCACTATCTTTTATTTATATAGAACTTACCATTAGGCAAATAAATAACGGGACAATTACCTTGCTAAAAATCCTATTGGTTGGTCAAGTCTCTCCCAATGTAACAATAATAATAACTAACAAAAATTCCTGGATGCCACACCTAGGAACTGAACCTATTGTATATTGCCCCTGACAAATTTCATTAAAACATTTACACTTGCTAACTCAATTTTCTCATAATCCATTCATTCCTTAACCACTCTCATCTGGCTTCAGTTTCCAAACCTCACAATATGGTCCCAATGCAATAGACCCTTCTCAGTCTGTGTTACATGATGTATAGACAGAATTTGACCTAGTTGGTCCAATTGAAACCTCTTGGGTCACTATTCTTTGAAACACTCTTCCCTCAGCTTCTGTCATGTTTTGATTATTTTACCGCTGTATCTCTAGCTGCTCATTTTCAGTCTCCTTTGCTGACTCTTCCTCTTTACCCAGACACTGGGTAATCTTTTCCACCCACATGGTTTCACAGACACTGGTTTCAGAGTCTCTTTCGTAGCTCTCAAATCTTTAGGTTTGGTTCATTCCCTTTCTCCTTAACTCTAGACCCATGCATCTAACTGCCACATATTGTAAAGGAGACATCATCTGACTTTAAAGGGAGCTCAGTCATCATGTCTAAAATTGCTCTCACTGGGGCACCTGGATGGCTTAGTGGGTTAAAGCCTCTGCCTTTGGCTCAGGTCATGACCCCGGGGTCCTGGGCATCCCGCTCTCTGCTCGGCGGGGAGCCTGCTTCCCTTCCTCTCTCTTTGCCTGCCTCTCTGCCTACTTGTGATCTCTGTCTGTTAAATAAATAAATAAATAAAATCTTTAAAAAAAATAAAATTGCTCTCACCAGCTCTTCCCTCATCCTCTCTACTCTTTTCCCTCATTCCCCACACTACTAATCACTGTCTGTCCCAATGCTCAAAGTAGAATATTGACTTCTTCTACCCCAAATACCAGTCACCAAATTCTATCATTTTTACTTCTTACACATCTTCCAAATCTGTTACTCTGTCAGTAGTGTCCCCTGACATACAAAGTTTTTAATTTTGTACAAAATGTGTTTTCTTCTGTTGCTTGTGCTTTTGGGGTCACATACAAGAAATCATTCCCAAATCCAATGTCATGTAATTCTCCTTTATGTTTCCTTTTAAGAGTTTTATAGTTTTGACTTTTATGTTGAAGATTTTGATCCATTTTGAGTTAATTTTTATATGGTTTTAGGTTAAGGGTCCAACTTTGTTCAGTACCATTCCTTGAAAAAGACTGTCCTTTCCCCCAGGGAATGATGTTGGCCCTAATGATTTAATAGTGACAACTAAATTACAACACTTGAAAATGTACTACCTAAACAAATCACCTGCAGACTGGATTTTGCCCCAAAGGCCACTAATTTGCAGTGTGTGACTTAATTTTATTTTCACATTAAATTTAACAAGTGAGCTAAGGGGAGTGAGAGATACTTCGTGTCCCGTATCATGTCCTAAACATTGTGTCAGGTGCTGTTGATAAACTGCTCACAAAGTTTCATACGTTTAAGTCTTGCATCAAGCAGTTTTAAAGTTGAGTGAGACTTTTGAAAACATCATTTTATTTTAGCACTGCGTGAGTAAATGCTGATAAATACGTGTACCAAGTAGAGAGTAAGTTAAGAGAAGAGGAACAGAAACTTTAAAAATAGTGGTGTAACCCAGTTAAGCCAGCTACAAGAACACAACAGTCGAGATGGTCCCTAGCTAGCACCCGCCCCAGAGCAGCAGCCAGCATTCTCCACAATAGCACCGCTTTTCCGGCTGGAAAGCTTTCCCCTAGTGGCCTGACGTCATAGGCAAGCGCCGGAGAGAGTGGGCGGGATTTCCGGCCACGGCTGACGTGCAAGGTACGGAAACTAAACCGACGTGCGTTGATGCGGGAGGTGCGGGTTCTGGCATAGCGCTTCACCGCGGGCTGCTGCGTCGTGTGTGCGTCCCTGCGGTTGACACCAGTGGGAGCCACTGTCTCCGCACTCCTGGTATGGGCATGTTTCTTGACATCTTAATTGTGTGTGTTGATGTGGTAGGACGCCGAATCCTTTCTAAAATGGGCTTAGTGGAGCACGTGCGCTAAGAAGGCTCACAGATGAGGGGAAGCCCAGTGATTTTTAAACCATAAGTAGCACAGTCCCTGGAACAGAGCAGTGTTTACCAAAAATGATATCCTTGTTTGTTTTAAAAATTGAGTTTTCATTTTTATGATATCCTAAAAAAATCTTTACCGGTTACAAAGACAAAACTCCAAAGACGGGTTTTTGAAATCAGTATTTCTCATATTGGGGTGAGGACTCCCCGTTAAATATCATATCTCAGGGAGTCTAAATTGTTTTTTCTTTCTTTACTTTTTTTTTTTAAAGGATTTTTTTATTTATTTGACAGATCGCAAGTAGGCAGAGAGGTAGGCAGAGAGAGAGAGGAGGAAGCAGGCTCCCTGCTGAGCAGAGAGCCCGATGTGGGGCTGGATCCCAGGACCCTGAGATCATGACCTGAGCGGAACGCAGAGGCTTTAACCCGCTGAGCCACCCAGGCACCCCTCTTTCTTTATTTAAAAAACAAAACAAAACAAAACTTTTAAGATTTTATTTATTTCAGAGAGATTGAGAGCGAGTGGGAGCATGAGACCGGGGAGGGTCAGAGGGAGAAGCAGACTCCCCGCTGAGCAGGGGTCCTGATGTGGGACTGGCTCCTGGGACCTGGGGTCGTGACCTGAGCCCAAGACAGACACTTAACCTACTGAGACACCGAGGTGCACTAAACTGTTGTTTTCTTTCAAAGGTGTCTGAAGATGGGGCACCCGCTGGGTAAGTCGGAAGAGCCTGCGTCTCTTGATCTTGGGGACTTGAGTTCGAGCCCACTTTGGGTGTAGAAATTACTTAAAAACAAAACAGTAACAAACTTTAAGAGAATTTTTTAAAGTAAGCTTTATACCCACTATGGGGCTTGCACTCAGGACACCCTCTCCTTCAGATCAAGAATCATTGTGCTCTCCCAACTGAGCTAGCTAGCTGCCTCCCCCAAACTTTTTTCTTTTCTTTTCTTTTCTTTTTTTTTTAAGGTGTCTGAACATATGTTAAATGTGAAAAGCATTGGTCCAGGATATTTATTCGAAAAATACTTGAGTGATTTCCTGTGAGCCATAAACTGCTGAGCACTGGGTTCAGTGTTAATCTAAATAGTCTGTCCAGATAGAGTTTACCATTAGTCAGGCAAATAAGTAATCTGGCAGTTACAAAGAGAGTTACAAATACTGTGGTAGAGAGGTAGAGGGTGCTATAAGAACTAGTAGGAGGAATACTTGATCAAAGGATTGAGGTGAAGAATAGCTAAAGATGTATCTGAAGAGGTAAGCAAAAGATGATTTTGTGGAAAACTTTAAAAGCCATGTGTATAAGTCTGGAACTTGTGCCTGGCAGCAGTGGATTTAAAAGTTTATATTGAGGGGGCACCTGGGTGGCTCAGTCATTAAGCATCTGCCTTGGTTCAGGTCATGATCCCAGAGTCTGGGATTGAGCCTGCCATCAGGCTTCCTGCTTGGTGGGAAGCCTGTTTCTCCCTCTCCCACTCCCCCTGCTTCTGTTCCCTCTCTCACTGTGTCTCTCTCTGTCAAATAAATAAAAAAAAATATTTTTTTAAAAAGTTCACATTGGAGACTCTGCGAGCCATAAACTGCTGAGTACTGGGTTCAGTGTTAATATAGTCTGTCCTGATAGAGTTTACCATTAGTCAGGCAAATAAGTAACCTCGCAGTTACAAAGAGTGTTACAAATACTGTGGTAGAGAGGTAGAGGGTGCTATAAGAACTAGTAGGAGGAATACTTGATACAAGTATCAAGTGCATTGATTAGATTTGCACCAGCTCCCAATGGCTTAGAGATGAGATAGAGCAAATCAGGAGGCTAGCGGATGCAATTAAGATAATGGGATTCAAAAGAAATTAATGGATTCAAGATTATTTAGAAAGTAAGGTGGTTGTAATTCAAATAGATTAGATGTGGTGGGTGTCAGAGAGGGTGGTAATAAAGCAACCCCCAGTTTCTGGCTTCAGCAAATGGATGAATGGCAGTGTCCCTCCCTGAAACCATGTAGAAGGTAAAACAGATTGGGAAGGGAAGGGAGAGCAATTATGTTAATATGTTGCATTTGAAGTATTTCTTCTGATGCATGGTGGTGAAACCACAAAGATAGATCAGACCTCACATGGAGAATTTTAGAATGGGGGGAAAATGGGGGTGGAGGCTAACGACAGAATTCAGAGGCACATCTACTTTTAAAGGAGGGGAAGACATGTGAGCATCAGGGCACAGCTTAGAGAACCACTCTAAGAAGCATGCCGAGTTGTTAAATAAAGCAGAGGGAAGAAGGAATATTTCAAGTATTTCAGTTGCATTTTGTAAAAAGTTGATTTCCTTTTTTTTTTTTCCTTCAAATCCTGTACTAGTTTCACATTTTAAAGCATCTTTATTGTTTTGTGGATGTCCAGACCTTTAGGATAAAATTGTGGAGCTTATATATATTTGCCCTAATTTTGGACATTTTGTTTGATAGTAACATTATGTGCTGCAAAATAAACTCTGAACTGGAGAAAAGAGGTCTGTTTTCTTGTTTTTAAAGATTTATTTATCTGGGAGACAGTGTGAGTGGGGGTGGGGAGTTGGGGGGGGGACTGACTCCCTACTGAGTCAGTCAGTAGGGGAACCTCATATGGGGAACCTCATATGGGGCTCAGTCCCAGGATCCATGAGATCATGTTCTCAGCTAAAGGGAGCAATTTAACCCACTAAGGCACCCAGGCACCCCTATTTTTTTATTTGTTTTTAAATCAGTAAATCTTTGTCCATTTCTGTTTTGTAAACATGAGAGCATTGATACAGCAGGTCCTATTGATACAGCAGGTCCGTACCCTATAACTTTTCTGCCCTTTGTCTTACTGTCTTCATGTGTTGCTTATGTTAAGGAGCTTGTGTTTGGGTCTCTATCTGGACTTAGAGTAGAATGGAGAAGAAATAGTATCATGATCTCAACCCTATCAGCAGAACATTACTTTGTTATCCAGTAATGTTGATATTCTGGGCCCCTAGGTAAGAATCTAAAAAGGGTCTTTCTTCAAGATATTCTTTTTCCTAAAGGAATAATGAAATTTATGTAAAAAATAAGAACCCAGGGGCACCTTGGTGGCTCAGTGGGTTAAAGCCTCTGCCTCTGCCTTCGGCTCAGATCATGATCCCAGGGTGGAGCCCCACATCAGGCTCTCTGCTCAGCAGCTGCCTCTCTACCTACTTGTGATCTGTCAAATAAATAAATAAAATCTTTAAAAAAATAAAATAAGAACCCAAATAAGTTGTAAACTTTTTGCCTGATGTTTGATCACAGGCTTTATGCCACAGGAGTCTAGGAAAAATTAATGGTACAGGAAATAAAGTTGTCCTCACTTTGTGTTAAAAAAATCAATTGCTCCGGGCACCTGCGTGGCTCAGTGGGTTAAAGCCTCTGCCTTCAGCTCAGGTCATGATCTCAGAGTCCTGGGATCAAGCCCCTCATCGGGCTCTCTCATCGGGCTCTCTGCTCAGCAGGGAGTCGGCTTCCCCTCTCTCTCTCTCTGCCTGCCTCTCTGCCTACTTGTGATCTCTGCCTGTCAAATAAATAAGTAAAATCTTTTTTAAAAAAGTCATTTGCTGGGCGCCTGGGTGGCTCAGTGGGTTAAGCCGCTGCCTTCGGCTCGGGTCATGATCTCAGGGTCCTGGGATCGAGTCCCGCATCGGGCTCTCTGCTCGGCAGGGAGCCTGCTTCCTTCTCTCTCTCTCTCTCTGCCTGCCTCTCAGTGTACTTGTGATTTCTCTCTGTCAAATAAATAAATAAATAAATCTTTAAAAAAAAAAAAGTCATTTGCTTTTGGTGTCTCAAATTTATACTTGCATAATTAGTTGACAGGTTTAAAAAATTTAAAAATGTTTGTCTAACTTTATTACATTTTGCTTCTCTTATAGGGGTCTTACATGCCTATTTTCCTCAAAATGAGTGGTAGTATCACCTTAAGATCTTGTGCCAGATATTTGGTGCCATTTACCATTCCTAGGAAGAGAAGCGTTTTATGTTCAGCCATTCTACAGAGATACATGTCTTCCAAAATACCAGGAGTGTCCTATCCTAAAACGGAGAGTACATCACCTCCTGAACAGCTGGGACTGGATGGGTGGAAAATTACAATGAAGTCTAGTGTGCAAGAAGAAGATGTTTCACCAGTCTCAAGTAGCAAGGATGAAGATCCTCTAGCTGCCATCAGGGAGTTAATTGAGATGTGGCGATTGCTTGGCAAAGAAGTACCAGAACACATCAGTGAAGAAGAACTCAAAACTATTATGGAATGTGTTTCTAAATCATCCAAAAAAAAATACTTAAAATATTTATATGTTAAGGAAAAAAAGAAAAAAGCCAATCAAATAAAAAAGGAAATGAAAGCAGCAACAAGGGAAAAAGCAATAAGAGAGCAATTGCTAGAAACCACTAAAGAAGATAAAGAGCAAAACTTTCTATTTCTACGACTTTGGGATAGGAATATGGACATTGCCATGGGCTGGAAAGGTGCTCAGGCCATGCAGTTTGGGCAACCTTTGGTTTTTGACATGGATTATGATAACTACATGAAACCAAAAGAACTCCAAAATACTGTTTCCCAACTTCTAGAAAGTGAAGGATGTAACAGAAGGGATGTTGATCCTTTCCATCTTTATTTCTGTAATCTTAAAATAGATGGTGCTTATCATAAAGAGTTAGTTAAACGTTACAGAGAAAAATGGGACAAATTGCTTTTAACAGCAACAGAAAAGTCTCATGTAGATTTATTCCCAAAGGATAGTCTTATATATTTAACTGCAGATTCTCCTAATGTTATGACTACTTTCAAGCATGATAAAATTTATATAGTGGGATCTTTTGTTGATAAGGCTATGCAGACAGGCACGTCCCTTGCCAAGGCAAAACGGCTGAAGCTGGCAACGGAGCGCCTTCCATTAGATAGATATTTACAGTGGGATACTGGTACCAAAAATCTCACCTTAGATCAAATGATCCGTATTTTGTTATGTCTGAAAAACACTGGTAGTTGGGAAGAGGCTCTGAAGTTTGTTCCTAGAAGAAAATACAATGGTTGTTTGGAAATTTCTCAGCATTCTCAAGAGCTTGTCAACAGATTGAAGAAGTCAAAGACCTTTAATTCATCTCCAAAAGGCTCTCTAAATACACACACACAGAAAAGGTGGCTTAAATGAGAAAATTTGATAACTTAAATAAATGATCACAATATATGTAAATCAAACTATGATACTGTATGCCTAAACTTATACTGTAATGAATGTCAATTATTTCTCAATAAAATTGGAAGAAAAAAAGGAGTGGAAAATGGAGTGAAAATACAATTCTACTGGTCTGTTTCTTCCTGAATGGAATTCACTTGTTCTTTTCTTTTAAAGGTTGTCCTTCCAAACTAACTGAAGTGTTTTTCCCCAATTAATTAAATTTCTGCAAAACTTTGGAAATATATTTTACTATAAAAATAAACTTAATAATCTTAGTAAAAAGAATTGTCCAAGTTTGTTGAGCCCAGTAAAAGAATTGTACCATTGCTGCAGCTTTTCTGTGAGTATTTCTGAGTCTAAGACTCCGTTTCCTTTTTTAGATTTTATTTATTTGAGAGAGAAAAAGAGACTGCATGAATAGGGGCTGGGCGTAGAGGAAGAAGGACAAGCAGACTCCTTGCTCAGCAGGGAACCCGATGAGGGACTCCCATTCTGGGACCCCAGGAATGTGACCTGAGCCAAAGGCAGATGTTTCACCAATTGAGACCCAGGTACTCCTTTTTTTTTTTTTTTTTTTAAAGATATATTTACTTAGAGCAGGGGGTAAGGGAATGAGAATCCTCAAACTGACTCCCCGCTGAGGGCAGAGTCCGCTGATGCAGGCTCATTCTCAGGACCCCAAGATCATGACCTGAGCAGAAATTGAGAATCAGCCACTTAACTGACCGAGCCACTCAGGCGCTCCATTTTCCTTAATTGTTCTTTTAGCGATGTCAACAACTACCTTTTTATCAAAAATTGTTACAGAAGAGATTTTAAACTTCAGGTGCTGGTTCAAAGTGACATTTGGTGCAGTTCTGGGCATGTCATAGGCACTGAAGTTTGTTTAACTGAATCTTGGTTAAACAAAAGATTAAGACATCCCTTGACATGTCATGGAATTTGCCTATATTATGAGAAATGGGCTTGGGGAGATGGAATTCATTCCATGTCCTCTTAGGAAGAAAAAGGAGGTTTACTTGATGACTTACATATAGCACTTCCCTATTGCAGTATAGAGAGCTTTCCTTTCCTCCCTTCTCCCCCCAAGATTTTTATTTGAGATAGAGAATAAGCTGGGGGGTGGGCAGGGAAGCAGAGGCACAGCTGACCCCTTGCTGAGCAGGAAGCTGAATCAAGGACTCTATCCCAGGACCCTGAGATCATGACCAGAGCTGAAGTCAGACGCTTAACTGACTGAGCCACCTCGGTGCCTCAGCTTTCCTCTTAAAGGAAAAACTTCCTTTTCTCCAGCTGTTGATTTGAGTGGAATCTGCCATATTTTTACAGACCTTGTCCTGGCCACAGCTGATTATCCTTAAGGAGATAGATATCTCACTCAAACTTAGAGATGGGCATCTGACTTTAAGATAGGTCAGTCACAACTCATTCTAGGATTTTTGGATTTGAGAACTAAACCTGCGTCACTGTGATGATGGACATCGACAGACAGGAAGCTCTGGAATTGATGGTGGCATTCCTTTTTATGAAGGAAGACAGGCTATATAGGAGGAAGTGAAACTTACATGTAAAAGTAAGACCAACTTTGGCGCTGTTTAAATCCCTGCTTCCAGTTATTCTTGAGGTCCAGCTATAGATTTGCCTTTAGCATTCATTGGCTGTTTAAACTTCAAGCAACACCCTGGTAATTCCTCTAATAAATTCCCCTTTTTTGCCCAAGCCAATATTTGGGTTTCTGCCGCTTGCTACCTAATAAGTCCTATTATACTTGAGAACATGTGTACTTCTTTCCTACGAAAAGAAGTTTAGGAAATGTTCATTATAGACTACCTGCACTGTTAACTTTTTTGAAAACACAGGAAATAAAGATGGATAGCCAACTACTTCTACCTAGTTTCTGAACTGGAAATTAACATGAGATGCAATCCAATACATTTCTTAAAGCAGGATTTAATCTTTTACTGAATACTACTAAGTACCTACTCTACCAAGCAATATACAGTTTACATGAATTATTTAAACAACTATTATACTTTTATTATGATGTATTATACTAAACTATTATAGTACTTATAACTTAGTTGCCTAATAGTACCTTTTTTACAGATAAGGAAAATTTACTCAAAACTCAACCTTTAAGTGTAGTCTCAGAATTCAAAGGATTTGTCTGACTTTAAAGCCCTGGCTTTCAATGTATAAATTATGCTCTCTATAATAAGGCAAGTATGAAGTGCAATGGAAAAACAATGGATGCCTAACCTAAACTCGGGTGCGATCAGGAAGGGCCTTGACAAAGTGATGTGTAAACTTAGAATTGGTAAGTATGATATGAATGAATTTCAATCTTTGACTGAACTAAGTGGCAAGGTGCTAATACTTGAGCCATTTGCAATACAATGAAGATAAAACAGCATAGTACTTAAGAACAGGGTTTAGGATTGCCTGGCATGACTGGCACATAGAGTGAGGAAAACAAGGCTTCTAGGCCACCGTACTGATCTCCCAAGTCCTAGCCCTACTCCCTGGGTTCCAGCTCCACCATAGGCTCTGATGCCTAAATTGCTTAATCGCTTGATATTTCAGTTTTCCTCCTCTGTGAAAAGGAGATTAGAAGTGGTTCTTGACTCATAGAAAACAATAGGGAGTCTGGCACATAAATGCTAAGTAAATATTAACTAGTTAGCTGATTTGGACTATGTTCAAAATGTGTGTGTGTGTGTGTGTGTTTTTAAGATTTTATTCTACAGAGATAGCAAGAGAGAGAGCTTAGGCAGGGGGAGCAGCAGGCAGAGGGAGAAGCAGGCTCCCCGCTGAGTGAGGACCCTGATGAGGGGCTGGATCCCAGGAACCCCAGATCATGACCTAAGCTGAAGGCACATGTTTAACTGACTGAGCCACCCAAGCGTCTCTTCTTAAGACTAATTTCTGTTAACACTCACCTTTTAATATAGGACAAACCCAGAAACTCCAGGCCCCTAGGCAAGGAATTGACCTCATATGGCAAGAGAGTAGTATAAATATAGGGAGAAAGTGAAGATGAGTCTAGAAAGTTGGGCTAAGGCCCAATATAACACTGGGACCTCATTCTGCAAACCCTAGGGATTCACTAAAGTTTTCTAAGGTGGAAATGCCTCTAATCTTAACTAAATGAAGTAACTTCTCTCTTTAAAAGGACTTCATTTATTTATTTGTCAGAGCGAGCGAGCACACAAGCAGGGGAAGTAGGAGAAGAAGGTTCCCCACTGAGCAAGGAGCTGGGTGTGTGATTTGCTTTAAGACCCTAGGATCATGACCTCAGCGACTGAGCCACCCAGTTTAACTTGATAGAACAATTACGACCTACATAAAAAGTAGACAACCATTTGGCTACGTGACTTTAGACAAATTACTCTCTTTGGCCTCAATTCTCATAGCTAATTAAAAAAGAGGATGATTCTGCATTGGACTGTTGCTGGGATTAAGCAAGATAACCTAAGAGGGCGCACCATAAATGTTGTGTTTTGAGGTGTTTTGTTTTGTTTCGTAAGTTTTATATATGTAAGCCCTCTCTACACCCAACATGGAGCTGGCACTCAGGACCCCGAGATCAGCCCTACGCTCCTCTAAGCCAGCCAGGAGCCCTCCCAGCCCTCTTTTTTTTTTTTTTTTTTTTTTTTAAAGAAAACACAGGAGATCCAGAAAGACCAGAATGAATAAGCCGGCTCGCTTTAGCTGTAATCACACCCTGGTCTACAGAAACCTTACAAGATTCCATCAACGTTTGCAGTGTGGTGCCCCCCATATCTCCCCCACTTCTCTGGACCATAAATCCTAAGTAAGCTCTAGCTCTAACCAGTCCCCCATAAACACGCAGTCCAACCCTCCCCGCTCTTCGTTCAAAGGCGACTCGCAGATGATGTCACATCCACTTCCGTTTCCAAAATGGCCTCTTTCCACTTTCCAAGGCCGCTCTACGCTGCTGCCTCGTTGGCTAGCTCCGAAACTCAATGGTTGCTGGGCGGGGCCGTGACGTCCTTGGCGTGGCTGCAGGGGAGGCCGCGGCGGGGAAAATGGCGGACGGGAAGGCGGGAGAGGAGAAGCCTGAGAAACCGCAGCGAGCTGGAGCCGCCGGAGGTGAACACAACCCCAGCGTTGCGGGCTGCGTGGGATACTCTGGGCCTTTCTTTGAGGTCCCCGGGGTGGGGGGTGTAGGAAGGGGGCGAGAATGGGCGGATCTGGTGCTCACCCGGCCAGGTGCTGGGCCCAGACGAGACCCGGGCACGCCCGACGCGGCCCTTTGAGATCCGGGCCCACATCGCCTCCTTGCCGGGGGAGAGCCGGCCACTGTCCGTCACCTGCTGGCCCCACCGGAGGCCCTGCTTCCGAGGAGAAGGCATATGGGTACCAGAAAGGGGGACGGAACTCGGGGTGGGACCGGGAGCGGCAGCGCAGGAGCCGCTACCGCCACACCGGAGGCGCACAGCACACAAAACACACACGCGCACACACACAGTGGGAGTCACCGAGCAGTGGCTGCAGGAACTGGGCGCAGGCCGAGTTTCCGACGGTGCTGGCTTCTCAGTTACACCTGGGAGTTACTGGGCTTCTCCCTTTTCGCCGAGGAGGTGGACCTCGGCCTTTTATTTTCAAGCTGAATGCTGACCCTGTAACGGCCTGAGTCGAGATGGAGGAAAAGAATGCCTTTGCCTGCCCTCCTGTTTAAACTGCGGGGTCTAGGGTTAGGGTTTGACTGCCTTTAAAGTGCCTGCTTTTTCTGAGTTAGGCTATTATTGCTAGCTAACCTCATGACAGATATTTAGGTGGCTTACTAGGCTAGTGCGACTTTTCCTGCATTTTGTTACGATGCGAACTCAGGTTACAGCTATCTTCATTCTGTATCCTCCACCCCCGTAAATTTGGGCCTTGTGCATGAGGGGAAAGAAGCATCTCTCCAGCCCCCCCCCCCCCGCCTTGTCGGAACAAGGCAAGTCACTTAACACGTGCGAGGTGATCATAATATCTTTTTAGAACGTTTTAAGTATTACTCTCTATTCTGACTCCTTCAAATCTTATATCTGAAATTATTTAGTTTGAGAAAATATCGAAGATTAATAGCATATGAAGGCAGTTATTAGGACGTTACTAACGTGACGTTTAATGTGAATTGCCTTGGGAACAAAAACTGAGAAAAACGTAACGTTCAGTTACTTAATTAAACAGCAATTTAAACCGTATAGTACTATCTCATTAGGGTTGGGTCCCCCCCCAAAATCATCTGAGGTATTATTGAGTAAAATGATAAAAAACTAATAGTGTGAGGAAAACCAAAGATCTGTAACCTAAGGAAAGAATCTTAACTGTCTTTCAGACTATCTTTTAACTTTGTAGAATAGCTTTTTAAGTGTCTTGAGAGTATTGAAGATGTGTTTAATGTGTTACCAAAATGTACCTTAAGTGTCAGCATAACTGGACTGTGTAATTTATCCATCACCCTTTCAGTTAGGGGTAGTTAACTCTAGTGTGACTGTTGATGTTTCTATTGTAGCATGTTTTTGTATGCGGGGTGGTAGTATAAAGTTAACTTGGATGATATCAAAAATTACGGTATCCTTTGTGGTGATTTAAAATAAGTAGTCCTTTCATAACTTTGTCGTAATATGCCTTCAATGTGCCTGCCTTAACAAGAAGATAGTGCTGTTGCATATAAATCGATTTTGAATGTCAGATAAAAACATGTAATACTGTGGATTTGCTGAATTGCTAATTTTGTGGCAAGTTGGCACTATTTTGAAACACTCTCAAGTTTGTCTTACTGAGCTGATTTTTAGCTCCTGTTGAACAGTCCAGTAAGTTGGGAGTGTAACTTTTTGTAAGTAGTTATGAATGAATTTATGTCAGTAAGAGAAGCTATGTACTTGAACTTGTTCTCACCTTAAAGAAGAGGATAATGCTAAAGATAAGGCTTTGGGCAGATTTTTATTCTTTCTTCAGCTACATTTTTGTGGCTCATTGAAACAGAGATCTTAGAAAACTGTCCATATCAAAATCATGACCATCTTGTGCTATTTTAAGCTGAGAACTACTTTAATGAAAGTGACATTATCCCAGCCACTAAGAGGGTCTTGAATATGTTCTCATTTAAGCTGAATACAAATGGATTAAGCTGAATACAAATGGATTATGAAGGATAGATCCTTATGGACTTAAACTTTCTTATTAGGTACTTTTTTTTTTTTTTTAAGTAAGGTAACTTTGTCCTCCAAGGGCCACCTTTCCTCTCCTGCTACTCAGTGGAATAGAAAAAAAAATGCTAGTACCATGTGTCATTTGATTTCACATTAACTACACACTTTGTTAGCTCAGAGTGAATGCAAACTAGATAAAAATCCCTTTTATTAAAATATTCCTTGATGAAGAATCTAGTACATTTATATAATTTTATGCATGTTTTGCTATAAATTTTGATTCTCTTATTTTTAGAAAACTGATCACGTATTTACTCATTCTTTAAAATATAAGCCATGTTGCTAAGAATTTTCACATTGCTAATCCATGGTCATGTAAAAATTTTATTTTCCGTGGTCCAAAATACAAAGATCCCATTAAATAAAATAATTCCCATTAAATGAAAACAACAGTTCTTGATTAAAAGCCCCCAATGCTAAAGTGTAGTACATGTTGTATTTAAAGAAAAACACTTTAGGGGCGCCTGGGTGGCTTAGTAGTTAAGTGTCTGCCTTTGGCCCAGGTCATGATCCCAGGGTTCTGAGATGGAGCCCCACATCAGGCTCCCTGCTTGGGGGGAAGCCTGCTTCTCCCTCTCCCACTCCCCGCTGCTTGTGTTCCCTCTCTCGCTGTCTCTCTCTCTGTCAAATAAATAAATAAAGTCTTTAAAAAAATAAAAACACTCTAATGTACCTAGAAATTAAGGCTCATATTTAGTGACTTATTTCAAAGTTCACATTAGGTTGAAATAACTTTCTGATGAGCTCTATATAGACTTGTAGAATCTGTAATAACAGTCACATTGATGATAACGTAGATTTGGGTGTCACACTTTTCCATTTTCATTGCTTACTCCATTTGCTTTATTTCCTAAGTATTTTGTGTATTTTATTACATAATTGTTAGAGGATGATTACCTAAAGGTAAAATAAAAGCTCCAATCCATCTGACACATTGAGCCATTTAAGGTTAAGTAATGAGTACTAATAGTACACCCACCTTCTTTCTTCACTCCTTTTCCCCTCATCTCTTCTCTGAAGTGTGGATATTTTCAAAGCTATTATGTATTTACAGTGGCTTAAAAAAAAAAAAAAGAAAACCCCAACAAACTTCTTTAGAGTTGAACATAGCTAGTTATTTACTATGTCCAAAAATAATTTGCTGGATCTGCAATCAGTCATGTTTATTTATTTATTATTACTATTATTTTTTAAGATTTTATTCATTTATCAGAGAGAAAGAGCGCACAAGCAGAAGAGGCAGGCAGAGGGAGAAGCAGACTCCCCACTGAGCAAGGAGCCCCATGCAAGATTCAATTCCAGGACCTAGGATCATGATCTGAGCCTCAGGGAGACACTTAACTGAATGAGCCACCCAGGCATCCCTGGAATTAGTCATGTTTAGAAATAAGCTGTTAGACATAGTATGTTCTATTTCCAGAATGGACCTGAGATGTGGGTGGTCTTAATAGATTGCCTCTTAAGGTGACAAGAAAGCGGTGTGAATAAAATTGAATTGCTTCCAGTTGATTACTTAATTAGTGGTAGTTTTCCCAACTTCCCTGTTCATGCTGCCTTTTCTACAGCAGTGTCTATAGAAATTTTCTCTTTAGCATCGTGTGATTGGGCAGATAGTATTGTGTTCCATATATTATCACATACTAACTCAGCCAGTTGTCACTCTTAATGGTATTAATATTATAATGAGATTAATGTTCTTCACTTTGTTTATTATTTATGCTTTAGTTTTTCTAGATTCTTTGTTCCAGAATTATTTTCTGGGTAAAAGGAGACCTAGAATTAAGAAAAGATAGGTTGTTGTTGTTGTTTTTTTTTTTTTTAAAAGAACTGGAAATCTTGACTAATTATGTGTAGCTCTTAGGTCACAGTTCAGAGAACAGAGTATATTGCTGTCAAGACTGAATGTTCTTTATGCCATTTGTTTTGATGTTTTTCACAGTTTGTGTTTGCCCAAAACTTGTTCCTTAGTGTATAGATTGTTTCTTTATGTAAATGCAGTGCATTTTCTATATGTTTTTATGTGTTCCCATATATAGAGACTGCATTTTCAATTTTAGTCAGTCACAAAGAAATAGTTATCATTGTTTAGGTTCTACAGTAAAACTCATACTTGATTAAAACTGTAAATATAATGCAGAATAAAATTTAAAATAATGCTTTTAGTTCTATACTTAGGCTTTGAAACCACTAATGTTGTCATAATACAGTCTTTTTTTTTAAGAAATTCTAAATTAACTTTTTTAAAGATTTTATTTGTTTATTTGAGAGAGAGACCATGGGGGGTCAGAGGGAGAGGGAGAAGCAGACTCCCCACTGAGCGGGGAGCCCAGTACAACTAGATCCCAGGACCCTGAGATCTTGACCTGAGCTTAAGGCAAACACTTAATCTACTGAGCCTTCCTGGTGCCCCTAGAAATTCTAAATTGATTTCTGTATTTCAGCTATTAAATATTGATCTTACATCCTTCAAGTACTTTTGTAATTGCATATTTAAATAAGTAAATGGCACTTCCAGCAACTATTCCAGTGCTGTCTTTGTCTCCTAAGGAAATCCCCAAACATCTAATCCTTCTTAATTCCTCCCCTACATTTTATTACAGCTTTCACCCCCTTCCAAAGGGAATAAAGAGTTCTGTTATCTTTCCTCTAAACAAAATTAGATGTTCTGTTCAAAGTGCTTATTATTCTAGAGACCTCATGATTTCAAAATTATATAGATTGAGAGCTCTCATTTCTGGATATTTTAATCTGTTACTTGTCCATCTATTTGTGTTTGATTTTGCACTTTCCCCCCCATTCTAGTTGTTTGTCCTGTTAACTGTTGTCAGGGCTATTGCTTAGAGCATCTTCTCTTCATAAATAAACTGTTTAGCAGAAAACATTCTATAGGGCGAATTGGGGAAAGAAAATAAAATTTTTAGTCAACCATATTTCTGTGTTACCATTCAGTATGTTCTTAAATAGCTTTCTAGTGTAAAAGACCAAAGATACTCAAGATGCTAATTTATTTTGTCACTGATTAATACAAATACAAGCAAAATCACTGAAAACCATCTTGTATTCCAAATTTACATATGGCTTTATTTGAAATTTTAATGAGTTCATCTTTCTTTCTTGAGAAAAAGTAGTGTGTAAACCTAAAACTGATTGTTAAAATAGGTGATAATTAAGGTTTCAGAGTAAAATTAAATCACATAAAAGGGAATGACTTGATGTCTTCCTTCAGTTTCCTTTTCAACTCTAAAAATTGTGTGAGAGGTACATGAGGAGCACATCACTCAAGAAACTTACTCCAGGCTGTATTAACATTGTAGTTCTGGTAATAAGCTATTCATAACTAGGTATTCTGTATAACTAGTAGTACATAATTGAAGAATGTCAGAATTTATTAATCAAATGTATTATTCTGTGATGTGACCAGTTGCTCACAACCTAGTTTGTGTAGAAGAACTTACAGACCTTAATTTCTAAAAAGCAAAATCCCACAAATGATTAATTATATAACTTTTATAATAGTGTTTAGTTGAAGGGTCCTAGATTTTGTGAACTCTGTGTTTATAATTTTAAATTGCTCTGTATTTTATGCTAGTTAATTCATGGGAGCCTCTTCTACTGCCACACAATCTCAGTTCCTGCTGTATACTCTAACAAACAGTGGAAGAGACTGTTGGGTCAGTAGGTGACAACTGCAGAGGTATCTTCCTTATAACGATGATTTTTGAGGTTGCTGCTCCCATCAATCTGCTCAGTAAAAATAGCTCATCTTGGTAAGTTGTTTCGACTTCACCAGGACCTGAAGAAGAAGCAGAAAAACCTGTGAAAACTAAGACTGTTTCTTCCAGTAATGGAGGGGAAAGTTCCAGTCGCAGCGCTGAGAAGCGATCAGCTGAAGAAGAAGCTGCAGACCTCCCAACAAAACCTACAAAGATCTCCAAGTTTGGATTTGCCATAGGTAGTCAGACGACAAAGAAAGCCTCAGCCATATCCATCAAACTTGGATCAAGTGTGAGTTGTTATTTTACCTGTATGATGTTCAAAATGGGACTTAAAAATTTGTTTCAGGAACTTGCTTATAGGGGATTATGGAAAATTGAGTCTAAAAAGGTACATTAGTGCGTGAACTTACATGTAAGTATTTAAGAAGTTACTAGCTCTGCATTCAAGAATGATGTGGCTATATTATAACTCCAGAAAACTTTTTTTAAAAAGGTTTGGAATAGGAGAAGGAGTAACTATATAAGCAATATATGATTTAGAAAGTAACAGCTTAGAATTTTTCCAAATTGAGCAAAAACTCTGAAAAATATTTTCAGAAAGAATTTATTTTTCTTATCTTTCAATTCTGGTAATATTAAAAATATCTGTAGAAATCAGTACTAGTGAGGTGTTACTTAATAAGAACATCCTATTACTTTGGAGCTACAAATGGACACTGAGCCATGTTGTCCTATTAGGATCAACTTTTGAGTCTTTGTTTTAAATATAAAACTTGAATTATTAATAATTTTTAACCATGGAGTATCTGGAAAGTTTTGAAATGCTAGATTGAAACATGAAGTTTCTAGATTTGACTATTTCTGACCTACAAAAGTGACAATTTCATATGTTCCAACCACATAGATCTTTAAGAAAAAATGCTTAGTGTATTATTGTTAGCTTTAGAAAATAGTTACATTCTTGTATAAGGAAAATAATCCTGAAATTATTAAGATTATTGCTTTTGAATTGTTTATTCATATCTGTTCTGTGAAAATTAATGTTCATTTACCAGATGCATATAGCTTTATTTGTGTGTTTGATGTTTCATTCAGAGACCTTAAGGATATAATGTGGATCAGGTTTCCGCCAGAGTCCGTGTGTTTGAGTTACACTTCTGATTTCTCAGAACTCTTACTCCCACCCTATGTTGTTTTGCCTTTATTTTCTTCCTTTCTTTAAAAAATGGATTCTGGACAAAAGATATGCAGCTTTTAAGTTCATTACTTCATGACTTTTCTTCCTATTTGAGTGATTCTTTCTGTTCAGTTTTTTTTTTTTTTAATGAAGTTGCATAGACCAACTGCATAAATATTTGTAGGATTTTTTTGATAGCCATTAAACATGTATTCTCATATACACCTTCATATGGATGTTACTTTTGATAACAGGTTTTTCTGTGGTCAGCACACCCCTAAATTAGATACCCAAATCCCCACTTTTTCTAAATCATTAACATGATTTAGTAATTGTTGATCATTTTAGATAGGAGGATTTTGTTGATAAAACCTATTCAGTAAACCTTTTAAATCTTTGGAAAACAAAAACCTGTTTTTATCAGGTAAACTTTATTATAAACAGGGTCATCTTGGGGAAGTGAGTTTTAAGATAGAAAAAATAGTTGAAACTATTGCTTTTGATTTTATGATATGAAAAGGCAGTTGATCAACAGGCACTTACTTGTGTCATCTGTTGTATGTACATCAAACACCAGATGTATTTAAAAGAGTAAAGGATATTTCTAGAGTCTCTATGCATAATCTCCAAGTTAACATTTTTATTCCTTCAAAAGCAAACATAAAAAAGCATTTGTGTTCTAGAAGAAAGAGTGCTTCATTTTGTTTCAGTAGATCAGAGAAGTTTTCACTGATGAGGTGATGTTTGAGTTAGGTTTAACTGTAGACAGGAGGCAAAGGGCATCTCAGATAAAAAGAGTTTTGTGCAAAAGCAGTTTAGATGTGAAGCCATTCAGGAAGTTGTAGTTGGAAAGTGGTATCCAAATGTAGGGGTAGAAAGCCCCCCAAATAAGACCACAGAACGGAATCATAAAGGACTTACATAATATAGTTTTGTTTTATTTAAGTTCTATCAGAGCTATGGGAACAACACATTTTCATTTTAGAGATAATCATTCTGGTAGCATTATAGAGGATTAGAGGGAGGAAACACAGAAGGTGGGGAGATGGTATTTCTAACAGTAGTTGAGACAAGTAATGCTAAGGGGCCTTAAGTGTCAGTAGTTGATGGGAATGCAGAGGGAGATGAGGGAGGGAATGCAGATAGAGATTTAAGCAACAGGACTTCACAATTGAATGCAAGTTGAGGAAAATGTTTTCTGGCTTAGGTACTTAGAACATTGGGAAACTAAAGTACCCATTGGGGTTCTAAGTGGAGCTATCCAGGAGGCGTGTTGCATCCTATTTGGGGCAGACATAGGATTTGGAAGTTAAAACTATGGGAGTGAATGGAGTTGACTAGCGAAGTACAGAGAAGGAAAGGAAAAATCCCTAAGGATAGAATCTGGGGTGCCTGTCATTTAAGGGGGGATCAGGAGGAAACAAAGAGGGATCAAAAGATCAGAGAATTAGAATAGCCTCTAAAAAGCATTGTCAAAGAAGTCAAGGTAGGAGTGTTTAAAAAAGTAGCTGGTGATTAGAGTCAAAAGTGGTGCACTGGTTATTGGTGACCCTATAGAACCAAGGTCACCCAATTCTAGGTGAGAAGCCGTGGGGCAATGAGAGGAAACCAGATTGCAGTAGTTTGAAGATAAAATGGATGATGAGAGGATGAAGATAATGTGGACAACTGAACTCAGAAACTTAGGTTAGATTGAAGAGAACCACGTTTATAGGCTATAGGGCAGAAAGCTAACCAGTAGAGAGATGAGTCTTGGTGTCTTTTATGTTCTCAAGGCACACTGCAGTTCATTTTTTGTTACTGTGGTAAAATACTACTAATCATTTTCTTTTACCTTTTCCAGATACCCCTTAGCTAAATGATACTCTATATCCTGACTAGAAAATGTTTTACAGGATGAAAATAAATGGACACATAATTAATAGAGATAAAGCTACCCATTGATAACCAGATTTTTAAAAACAAAAAATGGATTTCTTTGAAGTTTTTTCTGAGTTCTTTACTATAGGTTTCTATGAAAACATAAAATCAAGTCTTTTAAAATAAGTTATTTGTATCTTTAAGCATGCCTATAAAAACATTATATGATATGTTTTTTTAACATTATGTGATACTTCTTAATGTGTTTTTTCTTCAGAAGCCTAAAGAAACTGTTCCAACACTTGCTCCAAAAACCCTTTCAGTAGCAGCAGCTTTTAATGAAGATGAAGATGTAAGTCAACAACTAGTTTTATTTTACTTTAACCAGTTCTTCAAGGAAGATGTTAGTGGCTAATTATAGGTTGTATTAATGGTACTAGTGAATTTTCTTTGTAATTCTGAATAGTTGTGTGTGTGATGTCTACAAAATCTGCATATTTCTATTGATTTTATTTTGTTGTAGGATTATTTAAAATACTGCCTTTGGGAGCAGTCAAGTTAAGAATCAAATCAACAAGGGCTTCTGGGTGGTTCAGTTGGTTAAGTGTCTGACTCTTGATCTTGGTTCAGGTCTTGATCTTAAATTCATGAGTTTGAGCCACACACTGGGCGTGGAGCCTACTTCAAAAAAGAAAAAAAAAAGAGAAATAAACAAATGCTTATTATGAACAATAGTGGTACACATATGTGCTAGGACATATGTAGGGTCCAAAACCAGAAATTTAATGCTGCTGTCTTTAATAATTCTGTAGTTGGAGTCTTCAGTGGTGAAATCATGCATGCATTCAGCTTTGAAAAGGCAGCTATAATGCTTTCTCTGGTATCCCCAAGAAGAATAGCTAATAGTGCAGGTGATTCTGCTAGAAGTCTGTTCAATAAGCAGGTGTTCCAGAGTGAGCATGAGTTGCTCATCTGCTGTTCCCTTAGGCAGTCCTAGTTTCCTTATGCCTCTCACAGTGTCCCTCTCTTATGCTTATCAATAACATATGATGTGGAATGTTAAGCATCATTTTGACTGATTCTTCTCTTTGATTTCTGACTTTAGAAACTAATCCCCACTTAAAATGTGACCCCATTGTATAACAGTTAAGTATTAACAGGGTACATGAGCAATTGCTCCCAAAAGCAGTATGGTTAAGAATTAATACATTCTGAGGAGCATACTGTAGACTGAAGTGATTGGGAAGAATATATAGAGAAGAAATAGGAGTTGGATACCAAAACATTAGGCAGCGTTGTGACAAACCTAGGACTACTTTTATAAGTTAAGAGTTTTAAGAGCAGTAAATACATGGCAGCTGCAATTGACTGGACTGGAGATTTCTGTGGAGAAGTTTGGGCAAGGATGACTATGGAATGATTGGAGCCCAAATCAGGTAAAGAATTACTGTAGTTATCAATGTGTTCTTTGGACTTACTCATTTTACACATTGGAGTGATTTCTGTATGGTAGGCACAGTGAGATTATAAAGATAAATCAGACATGTTCCTCTAGGAATTCAGACTAGCGGGGCATAAAATAGTACAAAATAAAAATCAAAAGTATCTGAAGACATAAAGTGGTATGGAAATTCAGGGAAGGAAGAGAATCTGAGTAACTAGATGCAACAGCATGGAAAGACCATGACTACTAGACTGGCAATGGGAAGACGTGGATTCTTTTCCTGTCTTGTCTAGTTACTAACCAGTAGAAAACCTATGAATAAGTCACTTCGCCTTTGGGAGCCTTAGTTTTTCAGCTATAAAATGAAGACTCAGTTTAAATCATGTATTTTTAAACTACTACTCAGAGTTCTGGGATTCTGTGGAAATGTCTCAGGAGCTCCTGTGGTGTTAAGTGATCCCTAACAAGCATGACTCTAGTCTACTGCCCTCTTTTTCACTCGTAGCTATTCTTTAATCTGTTTTATACTTAGGGACCCAAATAAGATTTTATTGAGGAAAAGAATATTTCAACCCCCTCAAAAAAAGTTTGAAAAATACAAATTTAATAGTATTTAATGTTTTCTGTCATCTCTAATATTCTTAAGAGACTAGGTAGCTCTTTTTTGGTATGTAAAGAATGTATGAGGGACAGACATTATAGGAAGAAGGGAACAGCATATGCAAAAGAAGGGAGGCTGGAAAAGCTCCTGCATCATAGTACTAGTTTTGAACACCTCACAGTTTGGACATCTTTTCCCGTAACTTTATCTTCCCTATATTCCTGTGAATCATGTAATGTAGTTATTCCCATTCTGCAAATGGAGAAATTAACAAATTGATGGTGAAGGATATAAACTTTAACTTGTCTCTTAGATAAAAGAATGTGTGCTTGGTTTTTCCTTTTTCTGCAGACCACAGTTAAGTAACCTTGAATATATATTAGTATGTTGGACAATGAGGGCATCCATTTAATTAATTTTGAAATTTAAAAATATATTTTTAGTTGTGGTCTTCTTAGTCTCCTTTAGTTTGGACAATTCTTGGGTCTTTCTGTTTTATGGCATTAACGTTTTTGAAAAGTTCAGGTCAGTTATTTTGTAAAATGTCCTTTGAAAAAGAAAGGATACATGAAAATACATAATTTTTTAAACACTCCCATGAGTGTTAGCATCCATTGATTATTCCTGGCAGAATCTGTTATTATGAATGTTTGCCAAATTATGATTTTTCTCATTGTTTTACCTCTTTCACATTTATTGTCTCTTCCTGTAAGGAAGAGCTTTTCCTTATATATGTAAGTGTAGGTTTGTGGATTCTTTATTCTATAGGTAGTAATGCCCAAATTGTCTCACATTTGACCAGGAGAAGCTCCTTTAGTCTAGATCTTAAGGATACTCTTTTTAAAAAGAATATTTAGGGGTTCCTGGCTGGCTCAGTTGGTAGACCATGCATGTAATTCTTGATCTCAGGGTCATGAGTTAAAGCCCCATGTCAGTCGTGGTGCCTACTTAAAAATAAAAAGAAGCTCACCAGTAAAATTTATACATAAAAATAGACCTAAAATGAATTTAACTTATGTATCTTTTTAACATCTTTAGAAGTATGGAAAGAATGACCTTTAAAGATACTTTTTAGTAAAAGAGACATTTTTAGAAGGAGCAATACCGGGACGCCTGGGTGGCTCAGTTGGTTAAGCAGCTGCCTTCGGCTCGGGTCATGATCCCAGCGTCCTGGGATCGAGTCCCACATCAGGCTCCTTGCTCAGTGGGGAGCCTGCTTCTCCCTCTGCCTCTGCCTGCCATTCTTTCTGCCTGTGCTTTCTCTCTCCCTCTCTCCCTCTGATAAATAAAATCTTTAAAAAAAAAAAAAAAGAAGAAGAAGGAGCAATACCATAAAGTTGTTAAGAATCTTTGCTTGGAACACTTTCTTTTCTTTCTTTTTTTTTTTTTTTAATTTATTTGACAGACAGGGATAGAGGGAACACAAGTAGGAGGAGTATGAGAGGAAGAAGCAGGCTTCCTGCTGAGCTGGGAGCCAGATGGGGGATGGGGGAAGGTGGCAGGTCAGGGAAGGTGGCGGAAGGTGGCGGCTCCATCTCAGGACCCCAAGATCATGACTTGGGCCACCCTGGTGCCCCAAGAATCTTTGCTTTGGCATCCAGCTGTATTGCTATTAGCTTTTTAACTTTGGACGAATTACCCTTGTTTATCTCATTTTAATTTTAAAAATGCAAATGATGATAATTATCCTTACCTAGTAGGATTATTAGGGGTTTTTTTTGTTTTTCTTTTAAAGATCTGTTAGAGAGTGCAAATGAGCTGGCACATGCATGAGTCAGGGGAGGGGCAGAGGAAGAGAATCCCCAAGCCAACTACACCCCCACCCCCCAGTGAGGAACCCAACTCAGGGCTTGATTCCACCACCCTGAGATCAAGACCCAAATGCTCAGTGAGCTGAGCCACCCAGTGCCCTGAGGATTGTTAAGGGTTTAAAAGAGAGCATATTAAAGCACTTAGCAAAATGTATACCGCACAGTAAACAAGTGGTTTGAGTTCTAGGAGGTCTATTTATGCAGAGTCAGCACACTTGAAGATCTGTGTTTCTTTTAAAAATGTAGTTAAGGTAAATACTTTTCTTCTTTTACCAAAATTTATAGTATGGAAAATGCTAGAAGACTTCAATACAAAATTCAGTATTATTAGTTATCAAGTGAATTTAATAAACCTGTAATGTATCATCTTTTTTTTTCCTCCTCCAGAGTGAGCCAGAGGAAATGCCTCCAGAAGCAAAGATGAGGATGAAGAATATTGGAAGGTATATATTTGTTTATAAAAATTGTTAAGAATGATTTTTTAAAATGAACTTTAGTGTTTAGGCTTTTCTTGCATAGTTGGACAAAGTAGTTTTGTTTTGTGAGCTATCAGTGATCTTATTTTCTGTCCTGGAAAGGGAAATTGAATACCTTATTGAAAAACAATAATTCTAAGGATATTTCTTTTCAAATACATATAATCTTTATTTTCTTCAGACATATGTGAGAAATGTTTCTGATCTAAAATTTAAGATTTTTCAGTATTAAAAAAAAGGCTTTCACTCATTCACCTGTCATATTATTCTCTACATTTAATCTTGATGGTACATGCCCTTTTTTCCTTTTGTAATGAAGGTGCCAAATACCAAAATAAGACAAGTGTTTTGATTTTTAACTTTCCGCCATGGTTCTTTTGTCATGGAAATAACATTAATATCAAGTTAACATAATGTCTATTTTCTTTGTATACATAAATAGGTAACTTAGAGGCTAGTCAGAAAGTTTGGATTTAAAGCAACTCATAGTTTGTCCCCATTTCTGCCAAATTATAAACTCATAGACAACCAGGTCCATATGCAAGCATCCATTTCAGACTTGGGGTCTAGGATTCAAATAGGAACAGTCCCAGTGACTGTCTACGTACTTTCCTTTCATACTGGAACCTAAAGTAAGAAATACATCTGACTGTAACCCAGTTTGTTTGTTTATATATTTGAAAACATATCAAAGAGGTAAAATTGAAACAAATCTATTACAGACAGTGAACCTTTTTATGTGTTATTAATATGTCTTCATGTTTTTCTTCTATTTTCATTTTTTATAAATGCTGATGGCAAGCCATCAGTTGATTTCATGACCCTGTTAAAGGGTTTCAAGCAACAGTTTTAAAAACTGTTGTGGTTGCCACCCTTAGCTATATGTCAGAATCACCTTAGGTGTTAAACAAGTTGGTCTTCTCAGACCTACTGAATCTGAAATTTTAGGACTGGGTCTTACAGAAAGGATATTAAAAAAAAAAATCTTTAGGGGCTTTTGATACTCAGCCTCTGTTCATAATAGGTACTAAACAAATATGTTTTGAATGAATTAAAAACATGACCCGAAAGGCTTTATGTAACTTTTAAATAAATTTCATATCTTTTAACACAGGGATACACCAACATCAGCAGGACCAAACTCCTTCAATAAAGGAAAGCATGGTTTTTCTGATAACCAGAAGCTCTGGGAACGAAATATAAAATCTCATCTTGGAAATGTCCATGACCAAGACAATTAAATGATGTGTTGAAATTGGGGTGTGGGGGTGGGTGTAAAGTTAAAAGGAACAGTTTCCTTTTTTAAAGAATGGTATAAGACTATCTTTGGAGCCGCCTTTTTTTTTTTTTTTTTTTTTTTTAAAGATTGAGTGGTACACTAATAAATGAGAGTTTGAAATTAGAGGTAATTTATGTTTTATATACAGATTTCAAGACATTTGCTAATTTTGTAGTTTCATGTGATTAGTTTCCAAAGGTTACAGATAATAAAAAATCAGAAATGGTACCTTTCTAAGAATTGCATATTTTTTTAGACACAACTATTAGCACATTAAGAGGAACGCAAAAAGTTATCGTCTATTAACCTGCAAGCAATTACTCTTAACTCCCTTATTAACCTAAAGTGTCTGGCTCCCAGGAACAGCCTTATAGAGAGGGAGTATTGTATTGGGAAGAAAATGTTACTGACCTATGACTGAAAAAAGTACGTTAGATAAAATTAAAATACGGCTTTTTTCCCCCCTAATGGGCATTTGTTTTGTTTCAAGTCATTGTAAACTAGATATTGCATTGCTATCAGTTGGTACAGATGCTTAGCTCTTCAAAAAATTTTTTTTAATTTTATGTAAATTGTTGAGTATTGGAAATAGCCCACTTCACTTTAATGGGTCTTGTCTACCTTAGTCTTCAAAGACCATTTGCTACCAAAGTAAATCAGTATTTTGAATGTGCTTCTCTTGGTTTTTGTTACTAGCTAGTTCCTGTAAGCATTTCCACCAGATCTTGAGGCAAATCGTAAGGAAGCTGTTTCTTTTAAAATACAAACCACCACCAAAAATTTAAATGTACATAATACTTAAATATTTGGCTGTTTTTATTTTTAAAAGGTAGAACCACCAAAAAAACAACATTGTATGAAGGTGAAAATGAGAAAGATGCACTTGCTATAACTTTGTTTAAGCTTAATTTAAGTTACTAACTTGTGAAAGCAAATTTGATTTGAACCTAATGCAAGAATTATTTTAGTACAGTAATATGGTTTATTTGAAGTGTATACATATTAACCAGTGGCCTCTCAAAAGCACATTTTAGGTACCGAAGAAAGAAAATGCATCTTTAAACATATCTTATGGATTCGTTGACCACATATATGTTGTTAGACCTATGTATTCTAGGGTTTTTTTTTTAAATTCTTGTATAAATTATTTTTTAATGTGACCGTTAAATACATCTTTAAAAGCTTCGTCACAAATAAAAGAAACAGTATAATGATTTCTTTGAATACTCCTGCAGTGCTTAATTTGGAGGCAGCTTCAGACTATTTTATTGGTGGTAACTACTTGCTGAGCTCTTTTAATAGGTAATAACTCCGGAGAAGCAGCCTGTATATATATATTCCTAACATTTTGTTCATTTGCATTTAAGTTTAGAGTAAGCCCCAAGTAAAACAATGGAAATGTATATAGAACTATTAGTTCTTACATGATTTAATTATATCAAGATACATGAATTTAACTTGCTTTAATGTAGGCAAACTTTCCACTTTTGTCCATTTTACTGCTTATGTTAAAATAACATCCCTCTCCTACTTACTCTTTTCTTGACTCAAGTGAAATATTAACCTAAGGTCAAGATGGGAGAGAAACGACTGAGATGAATGTCTTTACTAAAATACCAATAAATTTGTCAAACTCAATAGTGTTCTTATTTTCTATTCCATGTAATTGTTGCTGGGTTTTTTGTTTTTTTGTTTTTGTTTTTGTTTTTTAATAAAAAAGAAGATTGTTGGCCAAAGTAATGAGAAATTTAAAATTAGTATTATTGGAGTCTACCTAACTTAGCACATAGTTCTATAGCATTATAGTATCTGGGGTTGGAAAAGACTTAATCCACATCCTCCCTCTCCTTCACTGCCAAAGTGTTTCTGTCCTGTGCTGTAGAAAATCCTGCCAAGGCATATCTTTGAAAATCCTTAAGTGTTAGGTTAGAAGGTAGTGTCTACCATCCATTGGTTCCATTTCATGTGTTCGAAATAATTTATATGGCTGCTGCCCAGTAGGTCAGGTCCTAGTAAATAACAAATTGAGCTACATTTTAGAATTAAGACTCATTCCAGTTTCAATAATTACAAATGAAGGCTGTGGGTTTTCAAATGTTTTTCTTAGATCTCATAATCAAGGTTAGCTTCACTTAGTGTGGAGGGAAGTTACTTTCCTGGTCATGTGAAGGTACTTCTTTGAATTTTAAACTTCATTCAGACTTAGAAAATATTGTGAAAGTATTACAAGGTATTTTCATATTCTCCAAATGTTATTCTTAAGTAACTATAGGACAATTGTCACAATCAGGGAATTAACATTATTATAATACTTTGCTGTATTACTTTGTATTTTGTCCTGCAGACTTTTTTCACATTTCACCATTTGCTCCATTACTGTCTTTGTAGTCAAAGATCCACTTCATTATCCCACATGGTGTAGTTGTTACCTGTCTCTCTTTAGTCCTTTAATCTGGAACACTTCAGTGTTTGTCTTTCATGACGTTAGATTTTTTTAAAACGATAGGGCAATTATTGTAAAAGATCCTCAGTTGGGGGTTTGCCTGCTATTTCCTCATGATTAAATTCAGTTTATAAATTTTTGGCAAGAATAGCACAGAACTGATGTGTCCCCAGAGTAGCAGCAAGTGCATGATTTAATTTGTTCTATTGCTAGTAATGTTAATAATGATCACTTGCTTAAGGTGTTGTCTGCCAGATTTCTCCACTGTCAAATTACTGTTTTCTTTGTAATTAGTAAGTATCTTGGGAAATTCTTGGGACCCTGTTTCTCATACTATTGGCCACTAATAGGGCAGGTATTCATTTTTTTTTCCTGAAACAGTTGTTAGTATAGTATTTGCCAAGTGATGGTTTGCTATTCCCAACATTTCTTCTGCTTTTAGTAGTTGAAATTCTGCTATGAGAAAGCCCCCTCTTCATTTTTTATTTATTTTACTGATAATAGGCCTGTGTATCCTTATATTATTCTTTAGGTTACATTATTTATTTTGTAGTAAAGAATGTCTCAGGCTTGCCCATACAAACCCCTTCCAGTTGACCCTCATGTCTTTTTGATGTCTCTGTCCTTTTAATACTTCCTTCATTTCTGGCACCAAAATATACACTGCACCTATCTTGGATTTTTCCCTTTTCCAGCCCTGGAATTAGTGATTTCTCTAAGCATCCATGGTTCCTTCTAGAAACAGTGGTGTTTAGAAATCAAAGTCAGTACTAGATGTGCTCATTGATACTGAGGTACCATTGTTTCTAGCCTGCTTAACAGAGCTAGAAAGTATCTGTAATGTACACATCTATATTTATTTCTAGATCAATATGTATGTGTGTATATGTATGTATATATTATATGTACATGTATTTCCATTAATTCATATTGCTATTTCCCCTACCAGACCCAACACCAGAATTCATTCTAGTCTTCCTGTATTTGAAACTTACCCAATACCAAGAAATCCACTGTAATATGTTTACTTTTATTTGCCAATTTCTAGAATACACATAAAGTACTTTCATAATTACTAACCATACATTTACCAATGAAAAAACAGCCTACCAACCTGTGCAGTATTTGTGTATAGTTCCTTTTTTTTAGTCTTAAAGTTCATAATCAAAATACTGTTTTACAAAGTAATGTGGCTTCTTTTCTGTTACCCTTTCAGTATGGTTATGCTACTCATTTGTAATGAAATTAGTTAACTTGTTTTTGTTTGTATTTCATAATGAATGCTGCCCATTCTGTGCTAATTTTCATGGGGTTTTTTTGTATGTAAAATACTAAAATAGTTCTAAAAGTTGGAACTATACAAAAAGTGTGTAGTTTCTTTCTTCCTATCTTTCCTAGCTCTTTCTCTTTCTCCTAGCCTTTCTATCCTGTTTGCACCTATCCCCTATAGGTAATCTGTTTCTGGTTTCTGTTTTATCCTTACAATGTCTCTTTTGAATAAATAGATGAGTGGTTACTCCCCCCCCCCCCTTTTTTTCTTCCATGATACATAGCATGTTATAGTTAACTCTTATATTTTGGTGGTTTTTTCCTACTTTACAGTATACCCTGGAAAATACAACAGTTCATGGAGGTTTCATTCCAAAAACATTTTTAACAGCTGTGTAGTGTGAATATACTATAGTTTATGCAATTATTCTTCTATGTATGGGCATTTAGGTCATTTCCATTATTTTGCCATTGCAATGCTATAATTGAATAACCTTGTACATGTGTATTTTCATACTGTTGCGAGGTATCTTCCTTCAGGTAAATTCCCAGAAATAGGATTTCTGAATCAAAATATAAGTGTATATGTATTTCTGTTAGATTTTGCCAAATTCTTCTCTGAAAGGGTTGTACCAAGTTTGTTTTCCCACTAGAAAAAGAGTGTGCCTCATTTCACAGCTATGCCAACAGGATGTTTAGGTCATCCTTTAAAATTTTTGCCAAATCAGATAGGTAAAACATGGTATTTCGAATTAGTTTTGATTTGTATCTCAAGCTATGAATGAGGTATGGTATCCTCTATATTTAAGGGCCAAGGGCCATCTGAATATCTTAATGAATAGTCTGTTGATGTCCATTCCCATTTTATTATTGGTTTTTGGTCCTTTCTCAAATTTTAAGAATTCCTTATATACTAACTCTTTATCTTTGATATGTTACAGTTTTCCCAATTAATTGTCTTTTGGCTTTTATTTCAGTGTTTTTTTGTTTTGTGTTTTTTGTGTGTGTATGTTTTTGCAGTGCAGAAAGCTTTCAATTTTATGTAGTAAACCCATTAATTTTTTATTTTATGTTAATATTTAGAAAGCCTTTCTCTATACTGATATTACAGAGGAATTTACCCATGTTTTTCTTGTGTTTTTGTATTGTTTCATTTTTTTAAAAAAATTAAGTAAGTCGCTACTAATTTGGAGTATATTCTTGTGCATTTGCGAGATCAGGATCTAACTTTAGTTAACTGATATCTTTGTGATAATAAGCCATCATAATCAAGAAAATTTTGCCTTTGTGTCTTTCTGGGGTGTTTTTTTTCTCATATAGGTTTGACATACTGTAAGCTTAGTCCTCAATACTTTATTGTTATTGGAATGAAGTTTTCTCTGTCACTGTGTGCTGGTTGTTTTAGGATATGAAGGCAATTTCTGTATGTTAATTCTGTCTTGCTATCTTACTGAATACTTTTATTGAGTTTAATCATTGTTTCTCTAGGATTTCTCAGGTATATCATCATTCCACCTGCAAATAGAATTGGGTTTACTTCTTTACCAATTTTTGTGCCTCTAATTAAATTTTCTTGCCTAACTATATTCCTTAATACTGCTAGTTCAGTGTTGAATAAGAGAAATAACAGGCACTCTTGCCTTGTTCTTGTTCTCAGTAAAAATGTCTCCAGTGTTTTACCATTAAATAAGATGCTGGCTTTAGGGCTAAACATATTTTAGCATGTTAAAAATATCCATCAGTTCCTATTTTCTGAAGTGCTTTTTATCAGGTATGGGTGTTGGATTTTGTCAAAGGCCTTTTCAGGATTATATCAACAAGGGAAAACTAATACAGACGGTCCCCACCTTACCAATGGTTTGACTTCTAATTTTTCAGCTTCATGATGGTGCACAGTGATAACACGTTTGGGGCACCTGTCTAGTGGCTTAGTCAGAAGAGCATGTGACTCATCACAGGGTCATGAGTCTGAGACCCATGTTGGGTGTAGAGATTATATTAAGAAATGTGTATATTATATATATTACACACACACACACATTCAATAGAAACCATACTTTGAATTTTGAATTTTTTTATCTTTTCCTGGGCTGGCAGTATGCAGCAAGCTACCTGTCAGCCATTAGTTAAAGAGTAAACAATACACTTAAAACTATTCTGTACACACACAACCATTCTTTTTTTTTTTTTTTTTAAGATTTTATTTGTTTATTTGACAGAGATCACAAGTAGGCAGAGCAGCAGGCAGAGAGAGAGGGAGAAGCAGGCTCCCTGCTGAGCAGAGAGCCTGATGTAGGGCTCAATCCCAGGACACTAGGACCATGACCTGAGCCGAAGGCAGAGGCTCAACCCTCCGAGCCACCCAGGTGCCCAACCATTCTGTTTTTTGCTTTCAGTGTAGTATTCAATAAATTACATAAGATATTAGACACTTCATATACAGTAGATTCTGTGTTAGATGGTTTTGCCCAACTGTGGGCTAATGTAGGAGTTGTGAGCACCTCTAAGTTAGGCCAAGCTAAGCTCTTGTGTTTAGTAGGTTAGGTGTATTAAATGCATTTTTGACTTAACTTTATTTCCAACTCTAGTGGATTTATGGGAATATAACACCATCCCCAGTCAAGGAAGATCTGCATAAAGATTACTGTGAGAACTTTCAGGTGTAGCAGAAGTAGCAACTGCTGGGACCATCTACCACCTAGGGCATAGGGAGTAAGTGAAAAAGGAAAGATCTAACATTTTAGAGGAGGGACTCAGAGGCCAAATTTCAGATCTTTGAGGAGGACGTGTGGCTGCTGCTTGGAGGAGCAGCATACCAAGGTGCCCACCATCAACAGTGAAGACAAATTTTGGGAATCCCTGATTCAACTGCATGACGAATCCCTGGTAATACGTACCCTTCCACCCCCACAGGAATCATTGTTGGCTAGTACTAATTGTTGCTTTTTGTTTGTATTTATTTATCTATTTATTTACTTCTTTTCATTGTCCTATTCTTTTCATATTTCCTACATTGATCCTACATTACCTGAATCATTGGAGAAAGGGGTGGGAGTAGAGGCATCCCTAAATAAGGTGAATTAGGTTTGCTGTCATTCTAGCATGTCTGAATTAGATATGTGAGAACTTTTATTTTTAAAAAAATATTTGTCAGAGCACAAGCTTAGGGGAGTGGCAGCCAGAGGGAGAAGTAGGCTCCCCACTGAGCAAGGAGTCCAACATGGGACTTGATTCCAGGACCCTGGGATCACAACCTGAGCCAAACCCACTGAGCAGCCCAGGTGCTTCTATGTGAGAACTTGCTTAGACTAAAAGCTTTGACCCACATCACATCACAGTAGATAACCACTTAATTATTGTACATGGACACAGAAATAATTCATAGCTGTGTACATTTTTTTATGTAGTCCAAGAGTGGTGTTACCCCAAATCTTTTTTTTCCTGAAGGTAAATCCTCTCGGAGTACTTTATCTGCAGTATCCATTGAATTCACATTGCTTAATATTAAAAAAAAAAATAAGAACTGTTGTGTACTATGTAAAATACAGAGGATAACCACTATAACTTTACTGCAGGAAAAGTTACCTGAACTTTGCGCCTCTCACTAATTGGTATATCATCCAAATGCACCACAAGTCGCATTTCACTGGGAGCCTAGTACTGTCCTGATTTCATGCTGGTCAAACACCTGGAGTTGGTTTATTTCTGCTTCTTGCTTTCAGAATTCCATAACTAAATCATAGTTGAGTTTAGGATAGATCAATAGAACTGTGAATTTACCCACATAACCATGCCTCAATAAAAAACTTCATATATATATATATGCCTTGACTATAAGAAAAAAGAATCAAAACAAGCAGAACACTTGAAATCCAGTAATGCAAACAAAGTAACATTGAAAGAATAATAAGTACTAATTAGATGTCGAAACATTACCAAATGATTAAAGCAAATCTAAGTGAAGACACTTTTCTTTCTTTTTTTGAGAGGTAGAGGTGGGGAAAGAGGTAGAGGAAGAGAGATTATTATGCGACACAAGGCTTAATATCATGACCTGAGCCAAAATCAAGAGGCAGACACTTAACTGAGCCACCCAGGCATCCCTGAAGATGCAATTTTTTTTTTTAATTTAAAGATTTTTAAGTAATCTGTAAACCCAGCGTGGGGCTCAAACTTTGCAACCCCCAGGTCAAGAGTTTTATGCTCTACTGATGGAGCCAGCCAGGTGCCCCAGGGAAGATGCATATTGAGAGTGAAAAGGTGTATCTGTGGGGACAGAATGTATGGGAACTCTACTTTTCTGCTCAAATTTGCTATGAACCTAAAACTGCTCTTTTGAAAAAGTTAATTAAAAAAAAAAATCCAAGACGTGAGCAGTGGTTTAACTCAGTCACAAAGTGTCTCTCCACCATAAATATAATACTCAGTTGGATATAAAACCCCCAGAATATTCTAACACTACTGTAGTGCTCTGTATGAATATTAACTGTGTATAAACATTCATACATATATAACTATATAAGCAAATTTCTCAAGACAGGATTTCAGTATAGTTATACTCTCAGAGGATCACTTGGAGGGGAAAAAAAGTCACTTTTCCCAACTTTTAAACATTTTTTCTCAGGGTACTTGGGTGACTTACTCTGTTAAGCGTCTGCCTTTGGCCCAAGTCATCCTGGGGTCCTGAGATTGAGCCCCACGTTAGGCTCCCTGCTCAGTGGGGAGTCTGCTTCTCCCTCTCCCTCTGCCCCTGCTTGTGCTCTGTCAAATAAATATTTTTTAAGAAAGCACTATTAAAAAAAAAATTCTCATTCTATTCCATTTAATACTATAGCAGGCATTGGCTATGTGTTGCCCTAAGGAAGAAAATTAGAATCATCGCTTTTACCAGAGACGTTACACTCTCTGATAGGAGTAATTTAAGACAAAGCAGCTGCCGAGCACTTGGTTGGCTCAGTTGGGCAACTGCCTTCATCTCAGGCCAAGACGCCAGAGTCCCAGGATCGAGCCCTACATCAGTCTCCGTGCTCAGTGGGGAGTCTGCTTCTCCCTTTCCCTCCACCTCCTCCCCCTGCTCATTTTCTTCCCTTCTCAAAGAAAGAAAGAAAATCTTTTCTTTTTATCTTTTCTACTTTCTTTGTTCTCCCATTGGTGGTTGAGTAACATATTGTTTAGCCTTCATGTGTTTATGTTTTTTCTAGCTTTTCTCTTATAATTGATTTCTAGTTTCATACAGTTGTGGTCAGAAAATTACTTGATACTATTTCAGTCTTAAATTTATTGAGTCTTGTTTTATGGCCTAACATGTGATTTGTTCTGAAGAATATCCCATGTGCACCTGAAAAGAATACTGAAATACTGAAAATGATTGGGAAGAGGATCAACTTGTAGGATAGATGAGTTGTGCAATGAAACCACTGAAAATTGTAAAAACAAATATAAAAGCAACCATTTAAAGTATCTTGAAATGGCTAAGCACCAAATGAAAGACGTGTTCGAGAAAAATCATTTAAGAAAGGCAACACCACCTCATGAACAGAGACAACAGTGGTCAGAGCCTCAGTATTCTCAGCTCACTTTGCCCCAGGTAGAACCTTTGTTTCACAAGTGGTGGCTGGATGGAAGACGGGAAATGCCACCTCTCAACCACACATAACCAGCCTTAGCTCAGAAACAGACAGCTGGGGGCAGAGTAAGGAAAACTGATGTCTTGATCCTCCCAGATAAATAGCCCTCTGACTGGGAGCCAGTGGGAGATCAGAGTGGTGTCTCCACCTCACTGAGAGATGGTTGGGGAAGGAGAGGTTTTGTTTGAAACACCACAGACTTTTACATACAATTCATTTATGGCAAGACCCAGAATTCACACAGACCCCACAAGTGAAGAGCTCAGTCCCACAGGACTACTGCAGCTGCTTCAGATGCCAGCTGCAAGTCTTGGATTTCCCTAAACCACCCACTCTTCTGCCTGACTGACTACAAACTTGGGAGCTTCTATGGAGCTTCTCCTTTGATAATTTAGTAGAACAAATCACAGAACTCACTTAAAGTGTTATACTTACAATTACAGTTTTATTATAAAGGATACAACCCAGGAAAAGCCATGTGGAAGAGACCTATAGGACAAGGTCTGGAAGGCGGGAGCACAAGACCTTCTATCCCTGTGGTTGGGGTGTGACACCCACCTAGTACAGCTCTATGTTCAGCAACAAGGAACTCTCACAAGTCTCTAGGTTTTGTGGAGGCTACATTACGTGGGCATGATTAATTAATGAATTAGGAGCTGGAGAACCCTCCCCTCTGGAGATTGTGGGGTGGAGCTAAAATTCTAACTCTCTAATCACATGGTTGGTTTTTCTGGCAATAAGCCTTCATTCTGAAGCTATCTGCCTCACCATGTTAATTTCAGATTTTCACTCTGAGATGGGAAAAAAGGATGCCAACTATCACACCAACTAAACATTGTACTGGAGGTCTTATAGAAAGCAATAAGGCAAGCTAGAATTCGAGAAATAGAACTTATTTCCAAATAACATAATTGGGTATGGAGAAAGTAAAAACTAAATAAGGGAATTTAGAAAGGTTGTTGGATAAAAGGTCTTACTTCCTATGTCAGAAAATTTTAAACATTTCACCTTTTAGAATGTTTTGCTGTAGCTTTTTGTGGACAGATTTTGCCCATTGCATAAAAATGTATCTAATATATTTACACAAACTAAAACATTGACTTACATAAGTGAAGAAATGTGTTCGTGGAGTGAAAATTCAGTTAAAAAGATACCAATTCTCTCCAAATGGATCTAGAAGTTTGATGCAATTCCAGTGAAAATGCCAACAGGATTTTACTGTAGAAATTGGTAAATTCATTATAGAATTTATAGTTAAAGAATATGCAAGACAATTTGAAATAAGAACAAAGTAGGAGGGTTTACTCTATCAGATATTAAAATTACTATAAACCTATAGTATTAAGATAGTAGTAGTAGTCGCAAGTACTATAAGGATTTAGTATTGTTGCAACTTGGTATTGCAAGGAATTTGTGCAAGTGTACAGGAATAAAGCAAAAAAGCAGAATAGATTCCAGAAAGAAATCTACATATGTATGTACCTTTCGTTTATAAAATGGCATGGCTGAACAATGGAAAAAATCAGAGTACCCAGAAAATTGTGTGCACAATTGGGAAATCTACACCATAAAAAAGCTTATAAACTGGACCGCATTAAAATTAAAGACTTAACATTCATCAACCGATACCATTAATAGAATGAAAAGACAAGCTCTAAAATAGAGGAGATGGTAATTGCAAAACAGCTTGTTTTCAGAAAGAAGTAGAAAATAGGTAAGATATTCAATTGCCTCATAAAAAGGCTACTAAATGGCCAAGAAATAAATGAAAAGGAGTTCAGCTTTACTAGTCATCTGGGAAATGTAAATTAAAACTACATGGGATACTAAGCATACTCCTCTCAGAATGGATAAAGTAAGTACTAAGCATGCAGAGCAGCCACAACTGCTGAGAGTACATTGATTGGTATAACTTCTTTGGGAAATATTTTGGTTCACAAATCCAAGTAACTCAAATTCTACTGTTAAGTTATGTATCCAAAAGAAATGCATGCCCATGTATATACCAAGAGGATAAAAATCTTTCATTCCTCAGGATAACCCCAAACTGAACATGACTCAAATATCCATCAATGGTAGAATAGTGAAGTTGTATATACACATACTTTTTTTTGGAGAGCACACAGAATAGACACAGTAAGAGTTTAAAATGAACAGAACACGCCCAAACAGCAAGATAAGATGAATGGAAAAGGGAAGCAGGAAAATGAAGAACTAATCGGAAATACTAAGATAAGAAATACAATTTTAAAATGAATAAGAGATAATGGAGTAAGAACAGTTACAGATTAGGTTGAGGAACTCCAAGAAGGTTATCAGGAAGTGAGAAAAAGATGGGGAAAATGAAAGAGGTATTGAGGGTAGAAATAAAACTTACAAAAATATAAAGTAACCAGAAGGGAAAATATTTAAAGAGATGCTATTTGGTTTCCAGACTTTGGAAGAGGTCAAACTACATGAAATTAACTCTCCACTTGATAAAATGTAACAAACTCCTTTGAAAGTCATAATACTAAGTTTGTAAGAAAGGAAATGTCCCAGAGTCCCCAGATAAGAGGAAAGAGAGTTGAACTTGTAGTAGTAGTCTTGTGGTAGACTGGATGGGCAGTCTCAGAGGGGGGCTTGTGATAGCTAGAAGGCAATACCATCAGCATTTAGGTCTACAGAAATTGGAAAAATAAATTAAACACAATACTGAGATCCATCGGAGCTCCTGGCTGGCTCAGCTGGTAGAGCACATGACTCTTGATTTCAGGGTTGTGAGTTCAAGCCCCAAGTTGGGCAGGGAGCCTACTTAAAAAGTAAACAAAACAAAACAAAACAATGGGACCACTGAAGAGCTACATCTTCAGTGAAAGACAGTCAGGAAAAAAACTCAGCTCACCAGTCCAGGCAGATACGGGTATTTGTCCATCCCAGCCTGGGCTGTCAGTGGGCAAAAACCTCCCTTGAAGATTCAGAATAGCCAGGGGCACCTGGGTGGCTCAGTGGGTTAAGCCTCTGCCTTCAGCTCAGGTCATGATCTCAGGGTCCTGGAATCGAGCCCCAGATCAGGCTCTCTGCTCAGCAGGGAGCCTGCTTCCTCCTCTCTCTATGCTTGACTCTCTGCCTACTTATGTTCTCTGTCAAATAAATAAATAAAATCTTAAAAAAAAAAAAAAAAGATTTAGAATAGCCAGCTTGCTCCCAAACTGGCCTGAAGCTCAAATTTATAGGTGCTGGTCCAGGAAACCATAGTCGGAGAATTAATATAAAAATAGTACCTAACCATGAACACTCTTGAGCAACCTAGCAGAAGCAAATTCAAAAATGATCTGGAAAAGGGACGCCTGGGTGGCTCAGCTGGTTAAGTAGCTGCCTTCAGCTCAGGTCATGGTCCCAGCGTCCTGGGATCCAGTCCCACATTGGGCTCCTTGCTCGGCAGGAAGCCTGCTTCTCCCTCTGCCTCTGCCTACCATTCTGTCTGCCTGTGTTTGCTCGCTCTCCCTCTCTCTCTCTGACAAATAAATAAAATCTTAAAAAAAAAAAACGATCTGGAAGGACTCATTCTTCAACCCATGAGGGTTGCACAGGCTTCCCAAAGATGAGGCCCTATTGGAGGTTAGTTCATACTCCAAAATCCCCTAAGACTCTTGAGGAAAAACTCAGTAAGCAGTCATATTTAAACTTCAGAACATCAAGTAATACATTATAAGCATGGTATATTTAAACTGATTAAATACGTTAGTTAGGGGTGCTTGGGTGGCTCAGTCATTAAGCATCTGCCTTCAGCTCAGGTCATGATGCCAGGGGTCCGGGATCAAGTCCTGCATCGGGCTCCCTGCTTGGCGGGGAGTCTGCTTCCGCCTCTCCCTCTCCCTGCTATTCTGCCTGCTTGTGCTCTCTATCTGTCAAAAAAATAAGTAAGTCTTTTTTAAAAATGTTACTTATGCATCTTTGCTCCACAAGCTTCTACAAACTCTAATTGATCAATATATAAGATCAAGAGGAAGCAAAGGCTTTTATTATGTATGTTCGAAGCATTAGATGTAAAACTGTTTAGGAATTTCCAAGAGATTACAGGTTTGACAAGAAGAATCATGAGCAGGAAATATCATGCATGCACAGAGAGTTTGCATCAATGCATCAAAAAAGACAAAACACTGAACTTTTGGATTAGCTTTAAGTTCAGCAGTTTAGGCAACCTTGTGAAATTCTGTATATAGCCACTGTTAATAAAACAGATTAAAACCCATGTCAGAGAATTAATTCATTGCTATCAATTTATACATTTCAGTGACTAACAGCTATGACTCAAACTGCTTGGCAGCAGGAGTCTTAAGTACATTTAACCAGGGGTCCCCACACAATTAGCGGAGAGTCACCTGACAACAAAGCAATGCATGTTTCTAAGAAAGAATTGTAAATGAAATACAGAAGCTTCCCCCATGGCAACATAAAACTGAATTTTTGCAACCTTAACACTTGTTTCTACACGGACTTATGTAATGCTACACATTTTGTGAAAAGTCACGTCCAACATGGGGCTTGAACTCACTACCTCAAGACCAAGAGTCACGTGTTCTACCAACTGAGCCTACTGGTAACCCTGTAACTCTACACATTTAGTAAATCACACTACTTCCAATTTTGTGGGAAAATTTTGTTTATGAGTAAGAAGTTTTAATATTATGTTTTTACCCAATGGTTATTTTTTAATGTATTCAATTCCCCTTGCCTTTAAAAATGGATTAACTTTAATAACATAACTGATTTATGACAGCAACTGAGTTATGAAGAGAAAAGTGACAAGGTCAACTCCAAAGCTTGTGCTTTTAAACAAGATTCAACATCTTTTATTTACAATTTTGGATATACATTAATGGTCTTATACAATTAACTAAATCTAGTAACAATGGTGAAGATGGAACATAAAAGACACAATTCCAAATTTTAGTTAGGTTGAAATACATTTTCACTAACTGAAAGGTATGATAAACAAGCAGCCATTATAAAGTTATAGACTGTATGTCAATTCACTTAAAATTGAAAGTCAGCCACACAGCTATAGTAACAATGGGAAATTTGCAAATGCAAATATTACATATGCAGGTATAATGCATGCATGGTATCACATTTAGTCTTTATCTTTTCAGCCATTTTTTAAAGTAAACTGGAATAAATATCTTAATAATATATGTACATCAAGGCACATTCTTTTCTTGTGCTTTAGGAATGATTTACTTGTGATTTTGCTTATATCTTCATTTTTTATACCTTATATTAGCTTCTAATACCTAAAGTAAAAAGTTTAATTTTAACAATTATAGTTTGAGTGGTAGTTTCCTACAGGAGAGAAATGTGGCATCTCCCCAAGGTTATTTTGAAGGTCAGAAAACTGGATAGCTTCTAGAAGTGGGAATTTAAAAATCAAACACACAAATTAATAATTCTCACATAACTTTTAAAAATAATTTACTTTCAACAATTTGGTGGACCATAATCAATTAACTTCTTTATATAGTATACTAAAATGAGGGCTGACTTGAAGACTTTTCAATAGTCTGAAGTTACTTGACAATTATACAGTATCCACACAGGACCACTGTAGAGGTCCGTATTGCTATCCTATTTCTAAATTGCAGTTTTTCAACAAAATTGAACGATTAAACATGATACAAAAGCTGCAAACATACCAAATCTAGTTTTAATTTGTTCATTCTTCAGCAAAAGAATGAGTTTTTTTTTCATTCATTGTCCCATGTTATCAAGGAGAAATTTCCCATCAACAATGTTTAATAACAGTGTCCTTTGCTCATGGTCAATTTACTTGCCTTGAAGAGATAGTATATAGTAAGGCTTTAATAGGCATTTCATGCATTTTAATGGCATTTTAAAATATCAGCTATTTACTTAAGGGTTCCCCATCTAGGTTAAGTATACTGTGCAAACTTGATTACAACATATAACTCATTAAGTGCTTTAAAATAGAATAAATCCCTGACTTATAAGGGGTTAAAATAAATAGTAAGTCAAGAATCACAGATTTGAAGCATTTTAAAAATGTAATATACTTACGCATCCTACTAAAATGCTTTATATTAGAATTTTTTTGAACCTATAAACAGGGCAAATGAAATCACAGAACCTCTCTATTTTGAGAATAAAAGAGAAGAAGATCTGACTAGTGCAGCCTTTTAAACTCAAAGTATATAATAATGTCAAAATGCAAGTGAAACTATACAGTTTTTAATTTAGTCCAGTCCTTTATAAACATTAATTCATAAAAAGTACACCATGATAAACCATTACCATCAAGTAAATTTGCTTTCAATTCCTTTACAATAAATGGATTTTTCAATAGAACCCATTAGCCAGACAAACCGTTCAGAAATTCAAACATCACCAAATAGCCCAGAGCCTTGACCTACAAACTTTGGGCAGACAGTCACACACTGCAGTGTGAACAGATGTTCTGTGAGTTCAGTACACCTGGGATGTCACTTCTTTGATCTCCATCGCTACAGTCACTCTGCTTCCGAAATGTGTGCCACCTCTACTTCAACAGTTTGAATAGCTTCTGCCACTTCTGAGAGCTTCTGTCCTTGCTGTTGCGCCAAAACATAATTAACCACTTGCATAATGCTTTGGTCAGAGAGCGTAGATACTGACGGACACTCTTCCGTAGCCGCAACAGCTTCCAGTGCTTCCATGGTCTCTCCCGTCACCACCACTGTCTCCAGTTCTTGAGGACCACTGCTTTCTTGTTCCTGCATGTCTGCTGTTAAGATACTAACAGCATGCTCCACTTGAGTTCCTTGGTTATGAAACTGAAGGGTATCTTTCTCCAGCATAATTTTGCAAGGCACATAATCTCTGTGGAATTTAGTCATATGTTTACGGAGTGTTCGAGCATCTATGTAGGCTTCACTACATACGGGGCAGACATAGGGCCGTTCACCAGTATGTGTTCTGACGTGGCGTTTTAGAGATCGGGCATCAGCCCAGGCTACTCCACATGTTAAGCATTCAAATGGCTTGACTCCTATTAAAAAAGAGTGAAGGAGAGAGAGAGAAGTGTGTGTGTGTGTGTGTGTGTGTGTATAAGGTACAAGTAACAAAACATATTTAAGTTCCCTGATAAATAATGCTTTTAAGTCCAATAGCCCTTTTCTATATGGATTACGGCAGTCTTTACTCAGGATTTAATGGTGTACCTTAGAATGAACAAGATTCTGCAATCTAATCTCTCCACGGGTGTTCCCAGAAGTAGAAGTTACTGAGAGACAACTTCTGATTTTCCATGCACAGACTCATTTAACCTTCCCTGTGATCCTATAATATTAGGATAAGGTAACAGAAGGTTCCAATAGTACAGTTCGGCATAAAAATGTTGACCTAGGGGCGCCTGGGTGGCTCAGGCTCTTGGGCTCTCTGCTCAGCGGGGAGCCTGCCTCTGTTTCTACTTGTGATCTCTGTCAAGTAGATAAAGAAAATCTTTAAAAAAAAAAATGTTGACCTAGAATATTAAGCTCACTAAAGAAGGAACCTACCTATGTACATAATAACTAGGCACCCAGGTTTAGGATCACCTCAATCACTTGAATAAGTATCACATAATATGGGGATTCAACTCTTATCAAAGGAAGATGAGGTAACAGGCAAGAAGGTTGGTATAGAGAGACTATTAGATGTGCTTTTCATTCTACTTATATATATAGATAATATTAAGTACAGTTACCTTCGTGGTTGTTCATGTGTCTCCTATACTCTCTTAACTGAGTGAATTTTCTTCCACATTGTTCACACACCCGTTCTAGGTTCTGCTTTGCTCTTCCTTTTTTCCCATGCGTAGCTTTCTTTACATGCCTTCTAAATAATGCTTTCTCATAAAATTCTTTGCCACATATATTACACCTATAATGGGGGTAAAAAAAAAAAAAAAAATTTTTTTTCCCAAAGCACAAGCATCCAAAAGAATTTAATCCAAGTACATATACCATCTCAAGTAAGTTCAGATCCTGCTCAAATTTGCTACCTGTAAGGCTCAGTGACAGAATGAGACTTCACATGAGAATACCAATCTTTCTTCCAACTATAGCACTTATCACAAAACTGGCACTGGAATGGCTTCACACCAAGATGTTTGTTCATGTGCTGACGAAGATCTCTAGCTTCAAAGAAACTTTTTTCACATCTGTAATAATAAAGTTCAACCAATCAGATCACTTTATTCTTTTTTTTAAAACAAATTTCCAAGACTCAGTATACTAATGGGTTTCTAGAACTCTACAAAATGATGCCAATTTAAAACACAAGAATTTGTTACTATTCCAATCTTGCAATAAGGTTTCAGGGCTTTAAGTTCTTTTAGCTCTGGAGTACTGGAAACATTTTAATTTTTCAAAAATTTTTATTTAAATTCTAGTTAGTTAACATAGAGTGTAATACTAGTTTCAGGTGTACAATATAGTGATTCAACACTTCATACAACACCCGTGCTCTACAGAAGTGCACTCCTTCATCTCCATCACCTGTTTGATCCAATCCCCTACCCACCTCCCCTCCAGTAACCATCAGTTTGTTCTCTACAGTTCAGAGTCTGTTTCCTGGTTTGTCTCCCTCTCTCTCTTTTTTCCCTTTGCTGGTTTATTTCTAGTACTAGAAACATTTTAGAAGAACCACGCAAAGCTCTCAAGGGCTATAAGACATTGATTTTCTTTCTCCACCTAAAATCTCCACTTTTACCCTCTCCCTTTCTCTGTTCATGTGTTAGGAGTAGGCCACAGTGTTGACCACAGATAAAATGAAGCAACTGCCTCAGGCCTAAGTCAATCAGAGGACGGGCATTCCCTTGGCCATAATTCCTGATTAGGGATAATCAAATGACTTAACCAGATCTGATGGGTGTGGATCTCAACACCTATATATAGGAATTACCAGAAAAGCAGCTTGGTGATTTAGGAGTCGAGAGGATTTGAGGCTGAAACCATTGCGACTGCCTTGTCCAGAAAGCCTTGGAGACATCAAGTGCTGATGAGCATGAATCTCGTTTACCTTAAACCATTTGGACTCCTAAACTTTACCTTTCTTTCAAGCCAGTTTACATTGGGTTTTCATTCACTTGCAACTAAAAATCTATTGATAATAAAATCTTTGTTTTATAATAAGACTGATCAAAGTGATATCAGCAAATATCCAGAATCAGCAGCCCCACAAGCCCACTATTCCACAAAAGCAGTAGACAAAACTGGCCTAAACTATGAGAATCAATTTTACTAGAACTCTGGAAACTGAATAAAACTGTAAAGCAACCAGGCAAACATATAATAGTAAAATAAATCGTTAGACGTTGATAAGAGGGCTTTGTAGGGAAGGAGAAGTCTGCTGAAAACATTTAAGAGCAAATGTATTTGCCTCTGCCGCACAGGGCAAGTGTGGTTGGTTCAAACACTATACAAACCAAGGGCTTGGGAGAAAAGGCTAGGGAATGAAATGGTGGTGCATTAGGGGCTTTGAAAAACTCTTACATACTCCCAAGAATTGAGAAGTCCATGTACTTGCCCAGGGCAACACATATTTAGAGAAAACCTGAGAAGGCCCTAGGCTCTCATCTCTGGCTGACTGCACAAACAGGAAGAGAAGGCCAAGACAGAGTCGTACAGCCTGGCTGAATGTGAAGGCATTCTGGAGTAAGACAGTGGTGATGTCTAATTGCACAATGTACTAAATGTACTAAAAGTCAGTGAATTGTACACTTTAAAATGATGAATTTTATGTTAAGTGAGTTTTATCTTGATTATAAAAGAGATTTCAGGAGACTTTGGAAAATAAAAAGAGGGAGAAAAGAGAATCTGAGATGTATAGCTGACAAAATTATAAGACATTTAAAATGTGTATCATAATGGTTTATGTATCCATTGTGAAAGGATTCCTCCTATTTAATTAATTCACATATCTATCACATCAGATATATATATGTGTGTGTGTGTGTGTGTGTGTAAGCTCTACTCCTTTAGCAAATCTCAATTATATAATAGTGTTATCAACTAGAGTGACTTCAAGTATCTTTTTTTGGGAACCTTCAAATATATTTACTAAGAACACAGGAAACTGATCAGTTTACCTATTAAATACTTACTGAGTACAATGATAACCTCGAACCTCAGGCTTTGGCTGGTGTTTCTTTAGGTGCTTGCTGAGTCCAGAGCCCCTGTGAAAAGACTTTCCACAAACTGAGCAGAGGTACTTGGACTCACCTATAAAAAATAAAAAACACAACATAAATCAAACAATCAAGTGTTCTTCCAATAGAACAATTTTCATCCTACTTTGGAAGTTATTTTATCAAGGGGACACAAAAGCTATTACATTTGGCAGTCATCTACTCAGAAGAACAACAAACAAGGTAAAAATCTCTATTTCCTCTCAACAACAGTACTAGCAAGGTTACTACTACACAAAGAATGTCATGTGCCGGGCAGCCTGGGTGGCTCAGTGGGTTAAAGCCTCTGCCTTCGGCTCCTGTCATGATCCCAGGTTCCTGGGATCAAGCCCCACGTCAAACTCTATGCTCTGCAGGGAGCCTGCTTCCTCCTCTCTCTCTCTCTGCCTGCTTCTCTGCCTACTTGTGATCTCTGTCAAATAAATAAAATCTTAAAAAAAAATTAAAAAAAAAAAAAAAGAATGTCATTTACCTGTATAATCATCTGGAGTAGTAATATTTGAATGCAAATTCTAGAGCCACTATACCCTTCTCTGAGAGAGAGAGGGAGAGGCAGAGGGAGAAGCAGACTCCCCACTGAGCAGGGAGCCCAAAGCAGGACTTGATCCCAGGACCCTGAGGATCACAACCAGAGCCAAAGGCAGATGCCTGAGCTACACAGGTGTCCCATCAACTTTTTAAAATCATGACCATTTCTTTAAGTGCCTGGATCTAAATTATGCATAAATTTTTAAAAAGATTTTATTGATTTACTTGACAGAAAGAGAGAGAGATCACAAATAGGCAGAGAGGTAGACAGGGGTTGGGGGGAAACAGGCTCCCCGCTGAGCCATATGTGGGGCTCGATCCTAGGACCCCGAGATCATGACCTGAGCTGAAGGCCGAGGCTTAACCTACTGAGCCACCAGGCGCCCCTAAATTATGCATAATTTAATACTCAGTACACTTTTTTCTATACTGAGGAAAACAATGAATATTTTTATACCAGTAAGACAGCTCTAAAACTAGATTTAAGAAAACCTTTAGCCTTACTTTCATTAATAAAAAACTGCATACATAGAGCCATTAGTATATTGATATAATTTCTAAAATAATTATAGCACAATCAGTGTAATAGTAACTTAAGAGTATATAATGTGTAACTGTCAATTATTTGTCAATACAAATTTCTTATTACCTGTGTGAATACTCATATGTTCTTGAAGACTCCGTTTGGTAACAAATGACTTAACACACAGTTCACACTGGAACTGCTTTTGTGATTGATGGAGACTCTGGTGTAATTTTAGACCATGCTTATAGATGAAAGTCTTTCCACAGACCTGAGACAGCACAGGTGTTTAAACCGGTAAAACAGAAAAGAGAAGTCAGGGCTGTTTCTGAAGAATGAGGAGAGAGAAAGTATATGCCATTTTAAAGAAAAAAACTTATGAACAAAATGACAAACTGAAAGTTGAAACAAATGTCAAGGATATTAGCAGACTGATCATCTTCTGACTCAGTACTTAACAAATATTGCTACTTTTCTTACAGCCAGGTGATCCTTGGAGGAGCTCAAAGCAGTACAAAAGACCCTCACAATATCCTTGTGTGACTAGTAAACAGTATACCTTACCTATTAAAAGAGACATGAGAACTTAATCAAGAAAATACACTAATTTCTTGCTACACTGACTAGAATAGTGCTTCTCAAATTCTGTGATGAAGAACGAGTTTTTTTTTCCTTTCTTCAATCCATTTTTTGTTAAATATGATAAAAATGTCACAATAATGTCAATTGCTATGACAATTTCTAGATGTCTACTCTCAATTTCTGTACTTATCTTCCATGGACCACACATTTTGAGTAGTTCTACATGAAAAGACCAGAGGCCCAGTTAATACTTACTTTCAAGTCTATGAATAACATGATGCTTAGGACATGGCTTCTAAAGAAATGAGGGGGCAGGGGAGTGGGACAGTGAGTGACACTATACATAAAACACAGCTGACTATGTGTTGATAACTACTAAAGCTAGATAAAGGGTACATGAGGGTCTATTCTATTCTCTTATAATAAAAAGCTAAAAAAAAAAAGAGAGAGAGGACATTAAAAATTTCACTGGGGAAAAAATGGATCATGCTTTATACAAGGCTATAGGGCCTATTAGAAAATTTTCACTCTTTCAAATAGCCCTAAACTGGCTAATCACAGGATTCTTTACTTAGAAGTTTTATTTGGGCATTTAATAGTCTCAGTCCTCAGCTCTAAAAAGCACACAGCTTAGGCAGGATTTTTGCTAAGGAGATTTGTTTAAACCATGGGTTCCTTTCCAGTCCAGACTGGTCCTGTTGAAGGTTAAAGGGATGAACGGGATGATGAATTTGTTATTCTCACCCAGTACATCTTCTGAATCTTAGTGAGTTGCATGTGTATCCTAGTAGATTAATTTCAAATTACAACAAATTAAATAGCAAATGAAAGAACACAATTGGGAAACACCCTTAATTCAGGCAACTGAAAAAGTCCTAGAATTCTCTGTGACATTTTGCAGGAATAAGGGTGACTCCAGAATAAGTCAGTATTATCATCAGTTAAGTGCAAATCTTCTTTATATAATAAATTAAACTTCATGGCCTTACCTGGCACGCATGTGGCTTTACACCTGTATGCTTTAACATGTGTATTCGAAGAGAATATAATTTAGGTAATGTCCTTCCACATATGGAACATATAAATTCTCGTTTGGTTCTCCCCTTCTCAGACGATGTTCCCGATGTCTCATTAGACGTAGAATTGGAAGAGGATGAAGTGGGTGCATCTTTTCTGGTATGTCGAATAAGATGTGCTCGCAAGGAAGCACTGTACTGAAACTGTTTTTTACACAACTACAAGAAAAGTAAATTCCATCTAAATGTAATTCTGTAACAATGTTAAATTTGACTATTTCAATTTCCATTTTGTTATAATTATACAAATCAATAAACACATACCCTAAATAAAAAACAATATGCTAAGTATCAGATACAAAGATGAAAGGGGTCAAGACCTAGCCCCTACTCTGGAGGTTTATAATCTAACCACAGAGGGAGTCAAGGAAGCAATAAAGAAAGGCATCAAATGAGGAGACCAGGTCTGTCTAGAAGGAATGGTAGGACAGAGAGAGATAGTACTCATTTGAGTAGTAAATATTTATATGGAGGAAAACTAGGGGTTAGAGAAAGGAGAAAGATAAAACTGTAATGACCCTTAAAATTCTTTTGGTCTACTACTTTTCTGCCTTTTTTCTTTTTTTTTTTTTTTAAACTCTCTTATGATGCTTATTTTGGTAACTCTAAGAAACATGAATAATGGATGAGGGCTCTCTCCCTTCACCCCTCCACTCTACACCTATGCAGATGCTTCTTGTTATCTTACTTTTTTTGACCAGTTTTCATGTTCAACATTTTTTCAATGATGTAGTTATTACTACAGCTAGGTCATATAGTACACTATGATTCTCTTTCCTTTTTTTTTCCTGTTTTGCTTATTTCTCTTTATATTTTCTGCTAATTCATCATCAAACCCTTCCCTCAGTTAATCTACTAAGAGCAGACTGAAAGGCATCACCCTAAGAAAGGGATTTCTGTCAAGGCATTTTGTCCTGTTTCAACCTGGACTGGTTGTTTCCTATGCTTGGACTCTGTAGAATTGGACCCCATGTTTCCCAGTTCCCAGGTCTTGTTCATTTTAATGGAACACCTCTGCCAATAAGCTTCTTGACAAAAGGCGTTTGGGAGGTAAAACTTTTGACACCTTGATGTCTAAAAATGTTCTTATTCTACCATCACAAATAACTGATAATCCGGCTATTGATTTTAAGGTGGAAATCACTTCCCTTTAGAATTTTAAAGACATTATGCCTTTCTTTGTCTTGTAGTTTCCATTATTGCTGCCGAAAAGCCTGAAGTCATTCTGACCTTTATCCTTTCTATGGGTCTTTTTCTGTATCATTATTTATAAGATTTTTTTCTTTATCTCTTGATTTGAAGATTTTGTAATTTATCTTGACATACATTTACTTTCATCCATGGTTGTGGGAATTCAACATGCCCTTTTTCACAAGGAAACTTAAGTTCTGATATTTTTCCTTAATGCACCAATGATTTCCTTCTCCCCATCTTCTGTTTGTTATTATTTGGATATTAGACATCCTACACCAATTGTCTAAATTTCTTTACTCTCATTTTCTAGCTTGTTTTTTGCATCATTTTCTGAGATATTTAGTCTATTTTCCAATTTTTCTGAGACTTTTATATTTGTGGATCCCCCAAAGTTGCTCCTTTTTCTTGAAATATTTTTCTTGAAATATCTTTTAAGATTTTGTTTATTTATTTGACAGACAGAGATCACAAGTAGGCAGAGAGGCAGGCAGAAAGAGAGGAGGAAGCAGCCTCCCTGCTGAGCAGAGAGCCTGATGCAGGGCTCGATCCCAGGACTCTGGGATCATGACCTGAGCTGAAGGTAGAGGCTTAACCCACTGAGCCACCCAGGCACCCCTTTCTTGAAATATTATAATGATGATGCCTGACATCTACTGACACTTCAATGTTAAAAAACTGACTGGAATTTCTGTGTAAGTCGGGTGGGTGCGGGGGAAGCTGTCAACCACAGGCTTTGCTCAGCACTACCCTCCAGGTCCTTTGTTACTGGGCTTCAGATTTCTTATCTCTGAGAAACCCTGTTTTGGGGCTAAGAATCTGCTGCTAATATTCTGGGACTTCGGTAGGTTAAGAGAACTTGAAAATTTCAACATTCATTAAGTTTGTTTTGGAGATAGTGCATTCACCCTCAGAGCAGTTATGGTTTTCTCTCTCCCAGGAAGTAGAAGACCGCTCTTTGGCTGAGGGAGCAATGGTGATTAAGCTGCTTCTTGAAAAGTTTCTAACAACCAGACTCACTTCTACTTTCAAAGTAGCTAGTAACACTAATTCCTGAGGCATTTGGTACTTCTATAATACAATTTGGACAGATTCTTCAGCTTTCCCCACTGAAAGCCTGGGAATGAGACCTTTCAAATCTGCTATATCAATTGTTCCCTCTATTTATCAGGGGCCAGCGTGTAGTTGTTAAGATTTCCTCTTCTGTACTCTTTACCCTTCTATGAGCTTATATTTTTAAATTTTTAAAGTTTATTTATTTTTTAAGTAATCTCTACCCTTAATGTGGGGCTCGAACCAATGACCTTCTGAGATCAAGAGTCACATGCTCTACTGACTGAGACTGCCAGGTGCCCCTGAGCTTATAATTTTTTAAAATGATAATCTCAGTCCTGTCTTACTAGGGTAGTATTAGGAAGAAGCAAAGATACATCACTGTTTTTTGTTTTTTTTTCACGATGGTGGGAAATCAAAGAAATAACATACAAATCAGAAGATAACTCTTACATAGCAATATAAAGTAGACAGTGTTCTGAGTGTCTCTCAGTGTTTACTGAGAGAACACAAGTAGTAGAATAACAATGAATCAGTGAACTGCATTCTGTTTATCACGAAGTTAGAGCCATTTTCAATTAGCTTTCCAGTTACTTACCGGACATTTGTAATCTCTAGCTCTTTCATGCTTCAGTGTGTGCATTATAAGGGCATATCGTCTCTGAAAAACCATTCCACATTCCCCACATTTATGGGATGCTGCTTCTTCAGTATTCTCTTTAGTATCCCTTTTTGGCTGTTTCATCTTTTTCCCTCTTTGAACTAATTTCTGGGCTACCTAATTAAGAGACAAAAAACACAATCTAAGTAAATATATTCATTTTTTTTAAAAAAGATTTTATTTATTTACTTGAAAGAGAGAGAGAGCGCACACACATGCAAGCAAGAGACAGGACGAGCAGGGGAGAGGGGCAGAGGCAGAGGGAGAAGCAGAGTCCCTGCTGAGCAGGAAGCCTGACGCGGGACTCAATCCCAGGACGCCAGGTGCATGACCTGAGCTGAAGGAAGACCCTTAACCAACTGAGCCACCCAGGCATCCCAATTCATTTTAATTTTTAAAGTCAAATTAATATTATCTTATTAACATTGGTATTTATTTGGTATTAATATTGGTATTGCTTTCCTACACCTACTGCTCTTCCTTCCAAAATAATTCTCATGACAGGTATTAAGTTTATGAACAGAATGCTTTTTGACTTAAAGCGAAAACCACAAAGGTAACCTCTTCATTATACCTGCTGAACTGCTGACTTCGGAATGGCCTTCCGTTTTTGCAGCTTTTTCTCCATTCCTTTGTGTAGTCGGATATACCCCCCTTCATTAACAGAACGCTGCCGAAGCCTGCTTCTGTAAGTTTCATCATCAGGGCCCAGGTCTGTCTTTGTTGTCAGTGCGATTAGATTTTCTTGCTCTTTTAAAGACTGGCCAAGGTTCTGCATTGATTCTGGAATGTCCTCAGCACAGATATCTTCAGTTGATGTGTCATTTCCCATACCATTGTTTTCTGGAGAGCTACTGATTACATTCTCTTCTGAAAGTTTGGGATGAATATTAGAAAGTGTGCTATCTTTGCTGTTTAAAGTTTCTTGTTCTGTGTCATCAATTTTTGTTGCTAAATCCACAGACTCCATTTCAGGATGGGAACCAGTTACACAGCCTGCTGGTGACAGAGTGGCTTGAGCCTCTGAAGAAACCTGGCGTTCAGGGTGTTGTCCTGGCTCTCCATTCTGCTCAGCTTCAGGCAATTCTCCATTCACCAACAGTACAATTTCACAATCCCCAAGTTCAGTAGATAATGTTGTGGTTCCCTCGCTGCTAGCCACAGGAGGTGCAGTATTTCCATTGGGTTCTGGTAAGTCCTGGGTAGATGCAACCGTTTGGACCTCACCCTTCTTATACACTGTTAGTTGCTTCTCTTCCATTAGTTTATGTACACTTTCACAGATTTCTAAAACTTCCGACATGAAAAGATGGCGTGCCAAGATGGCTACATCGGCCATGCTACAGAAGTCAAAACTTAGCACAGAAGTATAGGCAAATTCCAATAAAGGAAGGAAGCTTGCCTTACAAAAACCTACATGGAACAAAAAAAAAAAGGAGGGGGGTACAAAAAAGTTAAATAACCACTAAAACACTTTAGAAAAACAATTAATACATGATTATGACAATATAAAATAAAATACAAATGCAAAAAGGCAAATATGACCATTTATTCTGCAATTAAACACTCTGGACTTGTTTTGTGTTCTGGTTGTTTAATAAGCCTTGACTAACTCACTTCTATGAGCCGAGTCTCTCAATACCTAAAATAGAAAATAATATCAGACTTACTACCTCAAAGAGTTGTTGTAAGGCAGTCATTTTCAAACTGTACTCCTTAGAACCCCGGGGGTTCCTCAAATTCCCCTCAAGAAACAGCTGCTGGAGAATGGAGGGTAAAAAAAGAGAGGGAGGCAGGTGAGTAGGCAGGGTTCAACCAACCTGTCCCCTAACCTCACTTCTGTAAGTATAACTGCATATTTTAATAATATATAGTCTATATAAAAATATGATCATGAACAAAGGGCTGTACTACTGAAAATTTAAGAACAAGATCTAACATAGGGGTCTGCACAATTTTCCTGTAAAGAATCAGATTAATAATTACTGTAGGCCATAAGGTGTCTGTTTTAACTACTTAACTCTGCCACTGTAGCTGAAAAGAGTGGCCAAAGATATTACACACACAAATGAGCATGGCTGTATTCCAATACAACTTTATTTACAAAAAGGGAGGGAAGGGAGTCTTTCCCCTTTGGGCTACAGTTTGCCTATTCCTGGTCTAAGGAAGGAAATAATTACACACAGGAGTTATGACATTCTTATTTTATGTGAGAAAATAAACGTAGTTTATTTCTAAGTTCTCAATACTTCACCTTCAAAAGCCATTAATATTCATGATTCAAAAATTGGAAGATAAAAGAGTATTAAGTCCAACTCCATCTCCACAATCAGTATGATTAAGAATCCGTACAGCTTTCAGAGCTTCTTTATACAGTTAAGCAAATAATCTTATTCCCCCTTCTTACAGTTGGTAGCATATTACATACACTGTCCTATGCCTTGCTTTTCTGGTATTACAGTTTATCTTAGAGATCTTTTACCAAAATAAAGAGGGAGAGCAACCTTTTAAAAACTCACATTTGCTCTATTTTTCAGTTTTGACTGAAGGTACATAAAATGTAGTCCATAAATGATGGACAAAGAAGGGAAGCCCTAAACTGTGAGGTATATTAATAGTCCCACTGCAAACTGAAGGCACTACACATGGACATCATCATTACGGCTAATTCAGTCATCCTAGGTAAGTTGGTAATTAAATAGGCTGAAGCCATGTTACTTTTGCTACAAAATATGACCAAGTTAATTAAGCTTGAGGTAAGTGTTTCTTTCAAAAAACAAACAAAAGCCACAAACAGAATAACATATTTTGGACTTCTACTTAGCACCTATTTAATTTCTTTAAGTTTGAAGTCATAAGAAAAAATTTCCCACAAAAGAATTAACCCTGTTCCAAGTAACACTTTAAATATGTAAAACAATTTTTTCCAAAGGCAAAGTCATGTTCACTATACAACATAAAAACCCACAAGTTTTAAGTCACTCATAATTCTGCCAAGAGAAATGGCAAATAATTTCAGTATTTTTTAACTCCAGCCTTTTCACATACACATATATAGATTCTGCAAAACATTTTAATCAAAATGGACAACTTTGCAAAAAAAAGAGAAAGTTCCAGAGATCCATTACACAACAAAGTAAACAGAGTTAATACTTGAAAGTCATTAAGAGGATAAACTTTATAATGTGTGTTTACCAAAATTAAAAACAAAAAAAAGAAAAAAATGGACACAACAGTTGGTTATAGATAGTGTTAGAGAACATCATCAAAAAGATGTGCTCTCCAGCTGACCTGTGACCTGGACTCTAAGGCAAAGGCTCCTCACCCCTCCCCATCCTTGGAATGAGGGTGCCATTTGCCTTTCCTGCTCCCTGAGGCTGCTCTAAGGACATAGCTGTGAGACAGTGATGTGATACTGAAAACATCTATACTAATGTGATAGGACCCAGTTAAGGCATCTTTCTAATCTTTTAAGTTTGGTTTTGGGGAGGTTCAGAGTTCCACTCATCTTGCTGCCGCCCAAGACGAGCCTCATATATAAGTGCCCTTTGCTTGTTAAAACTGCCACCTACCAGCTTGGAATGGCCTGCCTGTTTCTTTGGTACAGGGGCCAATTTCAGATTATACCAGGGAAGCTCATGGGAGGGTTACGAACCAAAAGAAAGAAAAATTATGACAGGGATGGACTTCCACATCCAGCAATATGGCCAACTAAGGTACCCTAATTTGACCTACTTACTTTTAAAAAAGTGAGAGAGAGAGAAATATTTAAAGTATTACTTTAAATATACTTGGTACTCCAACACTGAGTGAAGGAAGTAAGAAATCCTTCCTGATTAGTCATGACTACAAACCAAGCTTAATTTGGTGGGATTTTTTGTTGAATATATAGCAGTTTCATAGTCAAAAAATCCTCAGGCTCAGAATTTAAAGCAATCCCAGACCGGTAATGCCCTCAGCATTTTAAGAATCCAATGTTTTCTCTGTAGAAAACACTTCAACCCAGAACTCAAAACATTTCCCACAAAGTTTTAAAGAATATGAATTCATTGTGCACAGATCAAAACAAACAAACAAACAAACAAACAAACACACAAGCAAGACACTATGAACCAGAGCTAGTGGAAACAAACAGCATGAATCAAATCCGCAAAGATTTTAAGTACTGCTATAATCAAATATAGAAAGTTAAGAGTGGCATATCACCAGTAAAGAGCAAAAGGTCATAAAAAGCAGCGCCCCAAAAGAGACATCTGAAAAAGAAGTAAATGGAAAAGAGGGATGCCTGGCTGGCTCAGTCAGTAGAGCATATGACTCTTAATCTCAGGTTTGTGAGTTCAAAGCCCCATGTTGGGCACAGAATTCACTTAAATAAAAATAAAAATTTAAAAAAATGGAGAAGAGACTGGAATAAAAACTCAATAAATGAATTTAACAGCAAATGAAATACAGCTAAATAATGGGTCAATTAAAATTTTCCAGGATAATCTACACAGAGATAAATACAGAAGAGAAATTAAAGGTCACAGAATATAAAGTGAGAAATGTCTATCCAATTGGAATTTCAAAAGGCAGAAGAGAGAAAATGAGGCCGAAACAAGTTTTTTTTTTTTTAAAAAAAGGTTTTGTTTTTTTTTTTTTTTAGATTTTATTTATTTATTTAACACAGAGAGAGATCTCAAGTAGGCAGAGAGGCAGGCAGAGAGAGAGAGGGAAGCATGCTCCCTGCCCAGCAGAGCACTGATGCGGGGCTCGATCCCAGGACCCTGAGACCATGACCGGAGTCGAAGGCAGAGGCTTTAATCCACTGAGCCACCCAGGAGCCCCCAGAAACAAGTTTTGAAGGCATACTGGCTGAGACTTTTTCTCAACTGATTAAGGATAATCTCAATTTCTGGGTTCAGGAAGTTCAACCATTTTTATGCAGGACAGTTGAAAGGCAAAGATCCTCATGCTAGATTAAGAACAAAATCCAGAAGTATGATGTTTCTTTATTTATTTGACAGAGATCACAAGCAGGCAGAGAGAGAGGAAGGGAAGCAGGCTCCCTGCTGAGCAGAGAGCCAAATGCGGGGGTCACCCAGGCGCCCCAGAAGTATGATGTTTAAAGAGAAATGTAAAACATAAAGATACAAAAAGGCTGAAAATAAAAGATGGAAGACATGCTAGGGAAATAGTAATGAAAATATTGTTCACGTATCTAAAAAATATTTACTAAAGTAGTCAAAATAGAAAACTAAAAAAACTAAAAAAATGTTTATAACAGCAATCCCAGACCGGGATCAAAAAAATGTTTATAACAGGAGCCAACATTAGAATGTAGAGGTAAAAAATCACCAACAAAGATAAAAGAGGATCACTACCTAATAATAAAAAGATATTTTATCCTAAATCAGTAACTCGAAATTTATATGCAACTTATATGCAAACAAACATGCCTCAAGATACACAAAACAGGTGGCACCTAGGTGGCTCAGTGGGTTAAAGCCTCTGCCCTCAACTCAGGTCATGATCCCATGGTCCTGGGATTGAGCCCTGCATCAGGCTCTCTTCTCTGCAGGAAGCCTACTTCCCCTCCTCTCTCTGCCTACTTGTGATCTCTCTGTCTGTCAAATAAATAAAATCTTAAAAAAAAAAAGATACACAAAACAGAAATTGAGGAAACTCAGTAATAGGCAAATGAATCACATTAATTAATATTCTAAAGCACCTCTGTCAATAACTGATAGATCAAGCACACAAAATAATCAGTAAAGAATTAACAAGCCACAATATATTGAATGTTGGTTCCAAATGAAAAGACTCACATTCTATTCAAGTAAATTGAAGCTTATAAAAATAGACCATATGTAGGGTTAAAAGCAAAAAATCTACAGTACTAAAGGGAAACTTACAGCCTTGATGCTTACAACAGAAAGTCAGGAAGGCTGGGAGCTAATGAGTGAAAAGCATTATACTTAACAGTCAAAAAAAATAGTAACGGGGCTCCTGTCTGGCTAAGTCAGCAGAGCATGTGACTCTTGATCTTATGGTTCTAAGTGTGAGTCCCACACTGGGTGTACAGTTTACTTTAAAAACTAAAGACAGTGACACTCAAATACAGTAAAAGGCAGATTAATGAAGGGAAATCAGTAAAAGAAAATAAAAGTTGTTCCCTTATTTTTTTAAACAATTTTTTATTTTTTAAGGATTTTATTTACTTATTTTAGAGGGAGAAGGAGCACATGCAAGCAGGTGAGGGGCAAAAGGGGACAGAGAGGGACAAGCAAACTCTGAACTGAGCATGAAGCCCAACGTGGGGGTTGCTCTCATGACCTTGAGATCATGACCTGAGCCAAAATCAAGAGGCCACTGCTTAACTTGACTGAGCCACTCAGGTGACCCAACAGCTATTCTTTGAACGGTGTGTCAAGAAGAATTAGTCAGAACTTGGTAAGAGGCAAAAAAAGATTACCAGGTACTAAGAGCAGTGTTGAAGATGCACCACTGATTTAATGCTATTGACTAGACTATTTTACAACTCTGTAAAAAGTAACTTACAGAAAAATGATAAAAACGCAAATGAGGGGATGGCTCAATAGGTTGATGTTCAGCTTTTGGTTTTGGTCAGGTCATTATCTCAGGGTTGTGAGACGGAGTTCTGCATTAGGCTCCAAGCTTAGCAGAGAGTCTGGTTGAGATTTTCCATCTCCCTCTCCCTCTGTCCTCCCCTCCTCCAATTTTTCGCCTGCTCGCTCTCTCTCAAAATAAATAAATCTTAAAGAAAGAAACAAAGTTTGAGTAACTCTCTAACCATTAAATATGCCAGATAAGTAGTTAAAAATCTTCCAACTCCAGCATAAGCCCAGGCAATTTTAGCCACCATTCTACCAAACATTCAAGAAAAAATAATGCTAATCCACAGTATATTTCAGAGTATCTAAAAATTGGAGGGAGCATACATTTTATAAGACTAGACCAACTCAGAGTGCCTGGGTGGCTCAGTCGTTGGGCATCTGCCTTCAGCTCCACTCATGAAGCCAAGGTCCTGGGATCGAGTCTCACATTGGGCTCCCTGCATGGCAGGAAGTCTGCTTCTCCCTCTGACCCTCCCTGCTCTTATGCTCTCTTGTTCATTCTCTCTCAAATAAAATTATTAAAATCTTAAAAAAAAAAAAAAAGACTAGAGCAACTCAGATATCAAAATATGAAACTGTGAAAAAGAAAAATTACTTGTGAATATACGTGCAAGTATTCTAGAGAACATTAGCAAACCAAACAGCAATTTATACAAAAGCTGGTAATAATATGACCAACCCGGATTTATTTCAAGAACAAAAAAAAATCCATGTAATTTCCTACATTAACAGAAGGGTAAGAATACAGGCAGTTTCAATAAATACAGAAAAAATACGTGGTAAGTCAATACTGCTGGAGGAGGTCATCAAAAAGATTTGACTTCCAGCTGACCCTCGAGCTGGATGGACCCAGACAAGTGGAGGACTCCACCACTCCCCTGTTTCTGAAATGTGTTTCACTTGCCTTCTCTGTTCCCAGAAGTTGCCCCCAAAATACATCTTTGAGATAGAAACTTGGTATTGAGGTCCCCTGGGCTGGGTACCTGACTGAACCCACTTAAGGCCTCCTGAGTACATGACGGAACACTGTTAAGGCCTCTATATAAACTTCTAAGATTCTGCACAGAGATCTACTCATCCTGCAGCTGCCCCAGACAATCCTCATAAGTACTGGCTCCCTGTGCAGATTATACCTGGGAACCTCCTCAGAGAATTACAAACCAGCCCCCATTTTAGAGGGAATATCCTTAATGTTAAAACGGTAAAGGGTTATCTATTTAAAACATTTACCAAGTCATATACTTTGTGGTAAAAAAGCACCTTCTTTAGAAATGGAAATGAGATAAGTAAACCCCCTATCATTTCTATTCAATTGGTTTTTTGAGGTCCTGGACAGCACTTTAAAGCAAGAAAAAAGTTTTCAAAATACAAAACCTGGAAAGGTAGAAACAAAACCAACACTATTGGCAGATAATTTATTTCTTTATATGGAAAATTCCGAAGAATCTATAGGTAAATGACTGAATGACCAAGAGAATTTAGCAGAATTAAGAGAATTTAGCAGTATTACTATATACAAAATATACACCCAAAATAAATCTGAAATTATATAATTTTAAGAAAGAAATACAATAGTTTCAAAACATATAAAGTATCTTGGGAGTAATCCTACAAAAGGTGTTTGAGATTACTAGGGACAACTCTAAAACTTTATTAATTCAATGTAATCTCTATCAAAATACACTATTCGGTGTATAAACTGACAAGCTGCTTTTAGTTTTTATGGAGCAAAGGGTTATGAAACGAAGACCCACCTGAATAATAAATGTGGGAGACTCCCCTTACTATTGTAAAGGTAACGTAATTAAGACAAGTGAAAATAGCGTATGGAAAGACAACTGATAGACTAGAAGAAAGCCTAGAATCAGCACCAAACTCCTGGGACTGTTTTGTTAAGAGAATCTGAATGGTGAACTGACAAGGAGGATGGCGTCTTCACTAGAGGGCTCTGAGAGAAGCGATGATTAAAACGGGAAAAAAATGAAATCAAACACCTATTTCACACCAACAAAAATAAACTGCAAACAGATTAAAACTTAAATATGAAAGAAAAACTATGAAAATTTTAAGAAGAAAATCTATGAACATGTCTTTATGACAGTACAGAAAAATTTTTTACAAGCATAAACAAAGGAAAACACAAATTAATTCAACTACATTAATTGGGTAATTTAAAAAGATGTACATTTTATCTTTTTATACTGTACATGTTTTATATTCCTTACCTAATATTAAACAAAATAAAAACCATCTATTTTGCCTATTGAATTACATTATATTTGCTGCACAATATATAAAAATAAGCATATAGGATGAAAAACAAATGAGGTATTTCATTGGAATTTTACGATGCTGTATTGCAGTTAATTGGGGCAAACACTTCATTCGCTAAGCTGCTGAGAAACTGAAAAAGAACACTTCATATACCTCTCTTCCTGCTTAAGATGCATAAAAGACAAGGGAAAAAATCCCAAAGCTAACTTATTTCAAAAGACTACATCTGTGATGAGTTTTATTATTCAGATGGCCCAGTATAAGACATTTTCTCCTAAGTCACTGAACCCAGAAAAAAGAAAATATCGCTAATCTAAAATGTAATGCAATTCTATGCTCCATGAAAAGCTTTGTTCACCATTGTATCCCCAGAGCCTAGGCTGGTTCCTCACACACAGCAGATGCTTAATAAGTATTTTTTTTTTAAATAATTAAACATAGTTACAGAAAAGAAAAAAATACACGTTATTTGTCTTCCCAGAATAAGTGATTTTTAAAAGCATGAGTAGGGGTGCCTGGCTGGCTCTGTGGATATAGCATGCAACCCTTACTCTTGGGGTCATAAGTTTGAGCTCCATATTGGGTGTGAAGTCTACTTTAAATAAAATATAATATATATATATATATGGTAGAAAAGGACCAGTGGGTTAACTAAGTTAAGTATTTATATACCTGGATAAAGTCACTTTTTTGTTTCGGAAAAGGAAAATAATATTTTACACAGTGATGTCAGTAATTCAGTAATCAGGAGTTACAGTAAGTTAATATTATGAAAAAATGTATAAATAAGGTTACCTATTTTAATTCTTCCTAAATTTTCATTTGTTGACTCCTAAGCCAATATATAAGTTCTAGTGGGCCAAAAGAAAGTCAAATTATTCATTTACAATAACAATAAAAGCAAAGGAAAAAGCCACACCTAGAATTTTGATTAATGTATATTAACAGCTTGATTATTCAAACTAATGAATTCTAATAATCTTTAAAAATGAGAAAAAACAGACTTACAAAGGTGCTCTACTATTACATGTTCCACAACATAAGATACAGGAGGTTAATTCTTTTAACAGTCAATTTTTAAATAACATATTCACTTAGTGGAATGTAACACTGATGCAGTTATGGATCTCTCTCAAACTGTTTTTAGCTATGTTAATCTCAGAAATTTTTCTACTGCTACATTTGTCTCACCAATGAGGTAGTGATAGAAAATGACAGCCTTTTCTATAACCCTACCTTGGAAACTTTGCTAAAAGTAAAGACTTTTTAAATTCAGCTTAGTACACTACTATAGGTGGGCTTCTCCCACTGCAGCATAAATCCTGAGTTTCTAAGACACACACACACCCACCCACACACCTTCTTCCAGTAGGTACTTACACACACACACACACACACATACACACACACACACCACTTCTTCCAGTAGGTACTTATAAACAAAAGCAAGAGTATTAGAAAATTCTTACCAGAAAGATCCACCACTGCCTCATGACTGGAAACAGCTCCTTTCTCAATAAAAAGATCTCGAAAATATTCACTATTAGCTGACAAAACAGATTTATGAGCTTTGTACTCTTCTCCCTCAATTAACAAAGTAACATCACAGAACTGGTTGGAGAGTCTCTGTTCGTTGAGCTGTTTTAAGACAGCCTGACAATGTTTTGGAGAAGAACGTTTCACCACTCCTTTGGTGTCAACCTATCAAAATAAGTTTAAGACCAAGAGTTGTATTATATATCATTTGTATCTCTACCTTTAAGAGAATTTAAAACATGACATGTTATTCACTTTTAAAGACTCCATTAATTAATATGAAGAGTGAGATGTTCTTTATCTATATATTTAAATAAAAATTAAATATTTATTCTCTATATATTCAAATATCTATATATTTAAAAATATTTATTATCTATATATTTAAATAGGTCATTCTCATTATTTTCTGCTGTGTTCATTCTACTTGACCCAGTGGAAACCTGCATCTCACTTCTTGCTGCCTTTTCTTACCAGTCAGAAACTTCATGATGTATAAAGTAATTGCAGGTAAAAAAGAAAGGCCTAGCCAGTTTAATTTTACCTTGTTTCACGACCTAGAGACTGCTTCCAGAAATGTATTCTGTCTACCTGTACCAATATACCATTTAAAAAGACAGGAAGAATGATTAACAACAAACCAAGGAACTTCTGAAGAGAAGAAACAACAGGAATATTTGATTAATGAAAAAGCAGGATTAGCATACTTTTAGTGTATGTAACAAGAGAGTGCATTACCCGAGACATTAAGTGCATTACTTAAATTTCCAACTTCAGTGCCATAGGTCAAGCCATTTCAGTACTTTAAGAAAAAAATTTACCAAGACTATAAATACTAATATATTACAAATGTTAAAGGTAGATGGAAATTTCCACTTACAAAAACAAGTTCATGTTTCGATACTGGCTTCTTTTTTGCAGGCTTGGAGGCTGTAGTTGGAGGTGAAGTAAAATTGCTCAGATCATCTTCTGATTCATTACTTTCTTCTCCAGATTCAAGATCTAGTCCCAATTCTTCCAGCATTTCTGAAGTATCTGATATTGGACGGGAGCGATCTAGTTTCTCCTGGCATTTGCTACACTGTTTAATGTAATCTTTCACTTGCTTTAATATACCTATAATAAATATAAGAATAAAAAGTCAAATTTAATGCTGTTCTCATTTGAAAATTGAAAATTATTTATTGTCAGTTAATCTGTGTACTGATATATGTTTGAGTGCATACGTCCAGACACACACATGTCCCATAAAGTATGTAAAAGTGATTTTTTTAGGACATAAAGTACATTTTTTTCATAGATTTAAGGTTATAAATGATGGTTTGTTTCTATGCTTATTTTTGTTTATTCCTAGTAATTCACTTCCCCACTGTAAAAGATGATTACATAACAGTGCCCATTTCCATGTGCAACTCATTCATGCTAAAGAACTACATGAAAATGCCAATATAACCTTCATGAACAGTAATATAATGTGGTTACCTCTCCACCCTACTAACATCAGGCCTGACCATGCAATTTGCTTTGGTCAATGGAATATGGATAAATATAATGTGTGCCACATCTCAGAAGCTTTAAAAGGCACGGTTTCCCTCCAGGGCTCTGATCTTTGTCTCCTCTCTCAAATGACAGCATTTTCCAGATAAATGCCATCCTTTAGAGCCCAAATTGACAGAGCCTGAAAAAGACAGGTGGAGTCAACTGCAACCTGAACTACAACCACAACTTGCGAGGAAAGTATAAAATCAATCTCATTTTTGAAAGCTATGAGATTTTAGGGCTGTATGAAAAAACAGCATAAACAATCTAACAAAAGTTAGATTGTATACAGACCACTCACAAAACCCTATTCTGAATTTCAACTTCTAGCTCAGCATGTTGGGGTAGGGGTAAGGAGCAGGGAGGAACACCACTTGTAAAATAAGACCAATTAATTTCCATCCTACAAATGAGAAAATGAAGCTCTAGAAGGTTAAGAAACGTGTCCAAAGTCAAATGCTAAACTAAATTGCACAACCAGGCCTCCAAAATCCCTATGATTTTCAGTATATTATGCTAATTTACATAGGAAGACATTTGTCCATCACTATGACAGAAAATTCTCCTCCTCACAATCCCAAGTAAAACGTAAATGAAAGGCTCATTAATAAGCTAAAATGATATAGACAGTGAATTCCTGAAAAGAAGTTCAAGATGTCAAATTATAATATGGTTCCTTGTACTTTCAACCTTCAGATAATATTCAAGCAATATTTCTCAAATTGTATTATGTCCCAGGGCACCTGGATGGCTCATTAGTTACGTGGCTGCCTTTGGGTCAGGTCATGATCTCAGCATCCTGGAATTGAGCCCCATATCGGGCTCCCTACTTGGCAGGGAGTCTGCTTCTCCCTCCCGCTCTCCCTGCTTATGAGAGCTCAATCTCTCTGTCAAATAAATAAATAAAATCTTAAAAAAAAAAAAAAGTCCCATACTTACTTAAAAATATACACTGGACTAATAAATTCAGAAAATTATACTCTCATTTTACATGCACATAATAGGTATTATCATATTCAAACCTCTGAGAGTTCTATAGTGAAAAATATGTTTAATAAGAATTTGCCAACTGTATTCATTTAAAGACCCCCTTCCCCCAACCCAAAACATAACAGGAAATAATGGGGTAGGGTTAAATAAAACTTCCATAAAAAGTGAATTTGCATGTGCACATTTGCATGAGGACAATATACATTCCAACGTCTGAAAATGCTTAAGTCTATACCAGTATGAGGTATGTAGCGGGCAGATTAAAAAAAGTGATGAAAGTCTAGAGGGATATATATATATTTTACATACAATTAAGAGTAAATGGAGGAGCGCCTGGGTGGCTCAGTGGGTTAAAGCCTCTGCCTTCATCTCAGGTCATGATTCTAGGGTCCTAGGATTGAGCCCCACATGGGGCTCTCTGCTCATCAAGGAGCCTGCTTCCCCCTCTCTCTCTGCCCGCTGCTCTGCCTACTTATGATCTCTCTGTCAAATAAATAAATAAAATATTTTTTTAAAAAAAGAATAGAAGACATGTAAGAGAATATATCTATTTTTAAAGATTTTATTTATTTGTGAGAGAGAGAAAGAGAGACCGCATGTACCCATGTACAGGCCATGGGGTTGAGGGGGAGGAAAAGGGACAAGCAGACTCAGCATTGAGCAAGAAGCCTGATGTAGGGCTCGATCCCAAAAGTCTGAGCTTGTGACATGAGCCAAAATCAAGAGTTGGAAACTTAACTGACTGAGCCACCTAAGCTTCCTGAGAATATGTATTTCAAAGTAAAAAACAAAAAACGTGGAAATTTCCATGTTCACAATGAACAAAGAAGGCATTTTTTCCCTAATTAATTTTGTCTGTATTTTATGATTCTACACAGTTCAATATATTCTGCATACAGCATAAGTCTGATTACACTATAAACTGGTTGAGTTCAAATGGTATCGGAGAAACTACAAATGAAGCATTTGAAAAGGATGAAAATAATAAAATCTGCAGGAAAAAATTTATTAATTATGATAGTCTAACAATTGTCAAAAGGGACCCGGTATGTTTCAAATCCTTTCATCTGAGTGTTAATGTTTTGATGGGATCATCTTAAAGTTATCTTTACAGATTCTGAAACCTGACCTCTTTAGTTAATCCAGAATTGATTAAGCTGAAAGACTGACTCAGGTTAACCACTAAAAGGCATCAAGGTATAAATGTAGTTAATTTACTACATTACTGCAAAGGGTTGAAACTACTTATGCAACAAAATCTGAATCCACTAACTAGCTCTGTGACCATGGCCAAGTTGCTAAACCTCTCTATGCCTTTGTGTCATCAGCTGTAAAATGGGATGACAATAAGGTGCTGCTGTGATTGTTAATATTTATAAAACTCTTTGAACAATATATGACACATAGTTACTACATAAGTATTTGTTAAATACAGTAATAATCACTGATCAACCTCTATGGTACTAAAAAACAAAACAAAAACCGAAAATCCACATAAAACACCAAGTTACCATTAAAAAATTCTTCACTGACCACAGAATAAAACAAAACAAAACAAAACAAAAACAAAACAAAACAAAAATAAAAACCACACCAAAAAAACAAAGATGAAAGACCTTAGTGGGTAGTTGTCTAATAAAACAACTTGAGAAACAGTTTCTTTAGAGCAGGTTTCTCAACCTCAGCAGTGTTGACATTTTGGGCCAAGATCATTCTTGTTGGTTGTGGGGAGGGGTGCAAAGGCCTGTGCTGTCCATTCTTACTCTAGAAAGTTTAGAAGCATTCCTGACCTCTCCTCAACTACATGTCAACAGCAACACCTCAACCACCACCACCATCACCCCCACTTATGACAACCAAAATTGTCTCCAGACACAGCCAGACGTCCCCTGAGAGGCAAAATCGTCCCTGGGTTGAGAACCAATGCTTTAGAGATCTATTTGCCTGAACAATCTGCTCCTGTTAGCTGTTCAAGAACCTCCTTCCCTGTCAGTTTTGGATACAGTGACCACCCCCAGTTTGGGGGCTCCCACTTCTAGCTCCATACGTTTTAGTTCTTCCTTCTTTGTTTTCTTCAAAGAGGTTACAATGGCTAGTTATACCTAATATTTACAAAGACCCAGTTTTTGGTGGGTTTTCTAGAGATTACAACCTCCTCTTCTAGGCTAAATAACAGTGGAATCCATTTATCCCGTAGTTTAAACAAAAATAATGCTTTTGGAAGCATTTCACTGTAAATTCCCTACCCATCAGCATCTGACTGAGGCAAGGGAGAGAATCAATTATTTTGAAACTGCAGCACATAACTCAATACAGGATAAAATAAGAGGATGTGTTTGCGGCGGGGGGGTGGGAGGGGGACAAGAATATTTATTAACATTTTACATCCCAAAATGTGCTGTATGTAAATGTCAGGCACTCTCCTTCTCTCTCAAGTTTTTCAACTATGCTCAAAGGAGGAAAATTGCTACAAACCTGCCTGAGCACTAGAATATAACTTATGATGGCAGCATTCCGAAAAAGCAAAATATATAATGAATCTCAGTAAACTGTCCTTGATACAACTTCTGGGGGAATGACTCTGGATAGTTCTTTTTTTGGCACCTACATTGATCAAATCTTAAGCTTTCAGATAAACAGATACAACTATGGCTCTGGAATATGTATATTTTGAGTGGAAATAAGTAAACAACCCAAGTGTTCATGTATTAAATATCAAAATGAAGAGCTATTAAAAAAAACTTTTTAAAATGAAAATCTAATAATGGGAGGCAAACTTCTCTGATGCTTATTATGAATTCTTATTATTTTTTCTTTTTTAAAAGTAAATTATGCCCAATGTGTGGTCTGAACTCATGATCCTGCGATCAAGAGTCCAATGCTTTATGGACTGAACCAGGTAGGTTCTCCAAATTCTTATTTTAAAGGAAGAAATACTAAAATAATAAGTAACGAGATCATCAACGAATACTCATTAATGTTAAAATAGCATTTTATGAAAAATCACTATTTTCCCAAACAAAACAAAATTAGTAAGAAAAGGGGTACTACTTTACATTTTTGAAAATCTTCTTAATGTGTGGCTCAACAGAAGACAGATCATCATATTTGCTTCTGCATTCAATTTAATACCATATATCATATACCATGGAGCCTCTGGAAAACTCCACTGTATACCTGGGAGACAATGAGTAAAAAAGGCAAATAATGCCTTAGAATTATCATTAAAATAATTGACTTTGTGGATCCTCTGAAAGGATCTCAGGGCCTCCCTTGCCAGGGGTTTAGTACCATAAGTACTGTACTTCAAGAATAGCTACCTAGTTGCTTAAGGACTTTTAATTTTACAAATGTATACAAATAACAAATGTATCTCTTTCATTTTTCAATTAAATGTAAACATGGTCTCAGTTTTTTTGCCTAAGACACTGCACACCAAAAACCAAACAACCCCTGCTGCCCCACCAAACTTCATTCGCTATCATTCAAAGATAACAAATTCAGGGAAGGGCTTTTTTTTTTTTTTTTTTTAAGATTTTATTTATTTAAGAGAGAGAGAGAGTGGGCGACAGAGAACAAGCACGGGGAGCTGCAGAGGAAGAGAGAGAAGCAGGGAGCCAGATGCTGGACTCCATCCTAGGACCCCAAGATCATGACCTGATCGAAAGGCATATGCTTAATTGACTAAGCCACCCAGAGGTCCTGGGAAGGAAAATTATTAATACTAAACTCTTACAGCACCATATTAACAGTGGTTAAGAGTGTGAAATTACAGAGGCAGGACCTCTGACATATAACCTCCTGGTGCTTTTAGTTTTCTCACCTATAAAATAGAGCTATAAATGTTTCCACCTTACAAGGTTTTATCAAGAGTAAATGAGTGAAAAACAAACTAAGAGCTCAGAGCTACACCTGATATAAAAATCTGATCAAGCTTACTTTAAGCTGTAATTGTCATTTTTTTTTAAATTTTGATTTTATTTATTTATTTAACAGAGAGAGAGAGAGAAATCACAAGTAGACACAGAGGCAGGCAGAGAGAGAGAGGGAAGCAGGCTCCCTACTGAGCAGAGAGCCTGATGCGGGGCTCGATCCCAGGACCCTGAGCTCATGACCTGAGCCGAAGGCAGAGGCTTAACCCACTGAGCCAACCAGGCGCCCCTGTAATTGTCATTTTTAAAAAATATATTTTATTTACTTATTTGACAAAGCGAGTGAGATCACAAGTAGGCAGAGAGGCAGGCAGAGAGAGAGGTGGGGAAGCAGGCTTCTCGCGGAGCAGAGAGCCCGACGTGGGGCTCAATCCCAGGACCCTGAGATCATGACCCGAGCCGAAGGCAGAGGCTCAACCCACTGCGCCACCCAGGTGCCCCTATAACTGTCATTTTTAACATGTCATAAAGTATTAAAAAAAATTTTTTTTCAAGTGGTTTCTACAATCCAAGGTGGGGCTTGAATTTACCACCCAGAGATTAAGAATCAGATGCTTCTTGGACTGAACTAGTCAGGCACCCCAAGATGTCATAAAGTATCAAACCTGAAACATTTGCTCAAGAAAACCAGGTCTGACCACACCAGCCCTAACAAAATGCAATTACTCCGTATTCACCCTTCAAAATTTTTTCCCTTTAGAGGAGTTTCATTCAAATATTGGTTTAAAATAGAAAATAAATGACGGGAAAACACTTAAGAAGACAAGAGCTGGACCGTTTTTGAAAACATGAAAGAACTCTAAGGAACAAAAAGAAGGACCACCCATTAGTTTCTTACTAATGATGACATTGTTCATTGATGACAAAGCTCATTAACTGAAAAGAACTTCAGAAAGTACTGAGTAGTCCAGTTTCTTTGCTCACAGATAAGGAACCAAGACTCCTAAGTTCTCCTGAGCCATAAGGAGAGTGAGAGGCTGAATCCTTCCAGACATAACCGCTCATGAGGGCCTGCAAATCTTTCACGGATTCCAACTGAACAGTGTCCACGTGAATGAATGCAAATCAACGTTGTGGACAGTGAGAGAGCTAGAGACCCTTGCCTGGTTCCCACCGAGTCCAGATAAACTTGAGCGCAGTTATTTCCTGACTATTACAAACGCAGTAACCGTATCTCTTCTGGGTAGACACAGTGCCTCGGAGTTTCCCAAGAGCTTTTCACAGTATCAGAGGGCAGGACACGAAAACATCCCGAATGCAGGCTGGCATCCGTGACATGGACTCCTCGCCTCCTAATGGAAGCTGCAGACGGCTGTCCCCACACAGTCCCTTCCGACCCCCTCCGCGCACAGCTGCCTGACTGCTTATTTACGCCGCAGTAGCACGGTTTGAGGAATACGCGCAGGCAGGTCCAGAGAACCTCAAAACCGCAGGCCGAACTCCAGCGGAAACGGCTGGGGCAAACAGCCCTGGCTTGGGGCGGACCGTCCCTCCCCCAGACCATCAGCACTACAGGGTTTCAGGAGGCGCGACGCGCCGCTCCGCAGCGCCGCCGACCCCGCGGTCGGGAAGCCTCCCGGGAGGGCGGGAGCCACCGCCTCCTGCGCCGCCGAAGGAGGCGGGCCCGCCGCCGCCGCCCGCACCGCCCGGCCCCTCCGGGCGGCTGGCCCGGCCCCCGGGGAAGCCCCCTCCGCCCCACCCCGGGCCAGGGCCCGCCCCCAGCTTCCCAGGCCTCCTTCCTGTGGGAAGTACGGCTCCTTTCGCGTCCCCCACCCTCTCGGCTCCGCCTGGCAGCCGCTCCGCCGGCGAGCGCAGGTTGGCCCGGCGAGGGGCGTCTGGGACCCCCAAACTCGCTCGTGCGCTCGTGCACGCAGAGGCCCGCCTCTGCCAGCGGGCCTGGCCTGGGCAACAGGCCGCCGCCCGCCCCCTCGCCACGGGCGAGGTCCTACCTCGCCACCAGTAAGTCTTGGACAAGTCGTGCCAGGTCTGATGCCGGGTGTGGTGAGTGCCGCCGGGGCCCAGGTGCGCCGCCTCGATGAGCCCCCGGCGCCGCTCCGGCTGCAGCACCACCTCCAGCTCCGCGAAGGTCTTGCGGTGCCGCTGCCGCCGCTGGTAGTACAAAGTCCCACCGCGCACCACGTAGCAGGCAGCTGCCTTGCGGATTTTACGCTTGACATTGCCCTCGGTGCCCGGCGCATACGGCTCACGCTCGTTTGTCAGGTAGCGAAGAATGGCCCGGTAGCTTTCCTCGCTTGACATCGCTGACGGCGGCTCCCTGAGGGCGCCTGTCAGTGGTGGGGGAGGAAGACGGGGCACTAGCTCCGGGCGGATGCAACAGCGGCGGTGGCACCGTAGGGAGGAACGGCTGTATCAGTGGTGAGTGCTCTTCGACGGCGCCCGCAGCGCGAAGGGAGAACGGACGAATTGGTAACCAGGGGGAACTGCACTTCTCCAGCGCGCGGGATCCGCAGGCGACTGACAAAATGGCTGCTGCACCACCGGAAGTGACGTGCTCAAGGGCAGTGGGTGCGGGGACTGAGTCCTGATTGGAGCGCACTGGCTTTCTGGCTTGAAGAAGCCGACCGAGTGACGTGAGGACTGCGGGCGGACATTTTGGAAGCGGGTAGGCCCTTCCTGGGAGACTAAAGTCGCTTCGAGCAGACATCTTAAGTCCTGGCAGTTTCCCCTTTTATTTTTCCCCCTCTTTCCCATGCTCTGAGCACGTGTAGGAGTTGGTGGGCTGTTATTATCTTGTCCGAGGTACTCCGAGATCTAGACGAGTCTGTTTTTGCCCCGCCTACCTTCTGAGATCCCCCGACAACAGGAAAGCATCAGATTTTGAGGCTTTTATTGAAATGTAAGCCTATGGACGCCAAGACCAAAGACAGCCCATTCACATGTAAAGGAGTTATCAGTTAACGTTTAAAATCCAAGTCCCTTAATGACAGGACTTACTGTAATTTCTAAACTTAAACTGTTGGCTCCAAATCACGCATGGAATAGTCGGGATTTTCCTGGAATAATCGTACATAGGGGCAGTTTTCTATATAGGAAGATAACAATGTTGGCAAAGAGTGGGGAGGCGTAGCTAGCACTCTTGCAGCTTCATTCGCACATATTTTTACATAAATTTAGGGGGAGATTCTCAGTTTTATACCTAGTACTTATTGAATGCACAAAAGGCTGAGGCGACTTGAATTGCATTTTCCAGTGTGCATTGTGAGTCCTGTTTCACACTTTTAGCGGGTAGCCCAGAGTGATGGCTGCTGTCGCCCTCCATGTGTTTAATCTGCAGCTCAGACAAGACCACAGATCTATGACATCCTGCTTGACACGGGGCAGGTACTGACAGTGCTTTATTGGCGCCTGAGAACTCCTAGCCAACCCGTCCTCCTCAGGTTGGAGTCTGCAGTCCTTGGGTGAGGCTCTTTTGTGGAGAGAGGTTAGGGGCAGACAACAGGTGAATGCACTAGGCTCAAAATACAGGATGGCACCCAGTCTCTTTAGTACTTGTGGGCGGGGGGTTGCAGGAATTAGCAGATGGCTTAGATACTTGAGGAGCATCCTTGAGTGACTCAGGCTGTAGATAAGTAAGCCCCGAGTCACACAGAACGACCAGATATGGAATTTATTTAGGGTCACTCAATCCATAGAGACAGCGCTGTAAGGAAAAATTAGAAGGTGGAGATGCGCCCCTACCCTCCTTGGGGTGGGGCATCCAAAGCGGATATTCAAATCAGTGCTTCGAAAACTGTGTGCTGTGTCAGCCCCATCACTTTTCAGCTGTGAAATCGACCCCCTTTAAATTTAAAACACATTTAAATAAAAATTTAACAAATCGTGTAAGTGAATAGAAAAAACTTAAATCCCCTTACACCCAATTCAGTTTTTGCCAAACAAAACCAAACCTGTAAAAGCATTGTGAATCCCACCATACTTGGATTCGCCTCTGTGCCTTTGCGCCAATATGAAGAAAAAGATTTTTACAGGTGGCCTAATTGGTCTAAAAGCTAAACTTGCCATACTTCCAGCAGTTATTCAGTGTTTATTTCTAGCTCCTGCTGGGCAGCAGGCTACCCAGTAATCAAAGGTAATCAGAATTGGCAGTTTCATTGTATTAGATGTGAAGCAGTTCTTTAAAAAGAACTTTGTGTCCAAACTTTAGAACTCTGTAACTCTTGGGGCGCCTGGGTGGCTCAGTGGGTTAAAGCCTCTGCTTTCGGCTCGGGTCATGGTCCCAGGGTCCTGGGATCCAGCCCCGCATTGGGCTCTCTGCTCAGTGGGGAGCCTGCTTCCTCCTCTCTCTCTGCCTGCCTCTCTGCCTGCTTGTGATCTCTGTCTGTCAAATAAATAAATAAAATCTTAAAAAAAAAAAAAAAAAGAACTCTGTAACTCTAAATTCAAGTTGGGTATTTTGATTGGCTAAGCTTTCCTTGTTTATAGCTAAATAATGATTTATTTTTCCCTGTAATTTCATAAAGAAAACACTACCACAATAAGAACAATCTTCTCCCCAAGCAAAAGCTTACGTTTCTAAACCAGAGCCAGTGTATCTTGCATATTTTTTTAGGATTGATTTTACACATATTTTTAGTATTCAAGTCCCCCAAAAGGATATTTATTCCCAGCACCTAGTACAATGCTTGAATTTAACATCACCTACACAGAACAATCATTTAGTTCCATCGCCTTGGATAGAATGTGTGTGTGGAGAGGGTGGGATGTGATTTTTACCTTTACCTAAGTATTCTGTGTGTGAAACCAGGTTTCTCAAATGAGGATGAGGCTTATTCATTGTATATAGTCCTAACTTGGCAGCATGGAACACAAGATGATCTACCTTGTATGAAGTGGAAGCGTCTTTTTTTAAAGACTTTCTATTTATTTTAGAGACACAGAGTGCATGCAAACAGCAAACAGGGAGAGGCAGAAGCAGACTCCCTGCTAAGTAGGGAACTCAACGCAGGGCTCAGTGCCTTGAACTGCAGGCACCCCAGAGCAAGCCTACTTTTTTCTTTTTTAAAGATTTGTCAGAGCACAAGGAGAGGGAGAAGTAGGCTCCCTGCTGAGCAAGGAGACCTACGTGGGACTCCATCCTAGAACCCTGGGATCACAACAAACCAAAGGCAGACACTGAACCAAATGAGCCACCCAGGCATCCCAGCGCAGGCCTATTTTTTTTTTTTTTCCAAGATTTTACAGAGATCACAAGTAGGCAGAAAGGCAGAGAGGAAGGGAAGCAGGCCCCCTGCTGAGCAGACAGAGTGCCTGATGCTTGGCTCAATCCCAGGATCATGACCAGGTGAAGACCAAGGCTTTCACCCATTGAGCAACCGAGGCACCCCCACAGGCCTATTAACTCAAATTTACTCTTCCTTATCACATTTTACACACAAGTATTTCTTTTTTTTTTTTTTTTTTAAAGATTTTATTTATTTATTTGACAGAGAGAAATCACAAGTAGTTGGAGAGGCAGGCAGAGAGAGAGAGAGGAGGAAGCAGGCTCCCTGCTGAGCAGAGAGCCCCATGTGGGACTCGATCCCAGGACGCGAGATCATGACCTGAGCCGAAGGCAGCGGCTTAACCCACTGAGCCACCCAGGCGCCCCCACACAAGTATTTCTTAAACATCAGGTTACCATTTTTCTTTTTGCATTTTTTTAAATTTTATTTATTTATTTGACAGACAGAGATCACAAGTAGGCAGAGCAGCAGGCAGAGAGAGGGAAGCAGGTTCCCTGCTGAGCAGAGCCCGATGTGGGGCTGGATCCCAGGACCCTGGGATCATGACCTGAGCCGAAGGCAGAGGCTTAACCCACTGAGCCACCCAGGCGCCCCTTCTTTTTGCATTTTTAACTATGGTTCTAATTCCCAGCTCAACAAACGATCTTGGAAAGTTGTTAAGGTTATTCTACTCACATGCTAATGAAATTGTACTCTTTTCATTTAAGCTTATTTTCTGGAATCAAGAGATTAATAGTACAGTTGAAGTTTTAACCACTTCTACCTCAGCTATCAACTAATGGTAAGAGATGAAATACCAGTGAACAAAAGGCAAGCCCAATACAAAAATGTGTCTACCATGGAAAAGGGTACTCAATAAGAAAATAATCAAAAAGATTATTTCGGCTATTAAATGTAGGCCCAATATATGCCCTTTTCAGAGTAAAAAAAAACCCACAATATAGTTATAGTCAGATGTTTATTTAAAAATCTGATCCACCAACTCAGCGTTTTCCACCAACTCGGGGTGCAGAAACCTTCACAGGCTTCACGATCTTTTGCTTAGGTGCTGCCTTCGTGGGAGCCTGTAAAAAAGATAACATGTTATGTGGCATTATTCCATGCAACTTTTTTTTTTTTTTAAATATTTTACTTATTTATTTAACAGAGAGGGAGAGAGATCACAAGCAGGGGGGGCGGGGGGAAGCAGGCTCCCTGCTGAGCAGAAAGCTGGATGGGGTGCTCAATTCCAGGACCCTGGGATCATGACCCGAGCCTAAGGCATAGCCTCACCCACTTAGCCACCCAGGTGCCCTCCATGCAACTTTTTAAAATCACCTTTCTCATGTCCAGATTCTCTATGTATTCTAGATTTCCCTTATTTAACTACATTCCCAATATTCTTAAAAGTCACCCTCCTCCTTCAAGCAGTGAGTCTCAATTATATGGTTTTGCTTACTTGTGGAGCATAAGGAATAACACAGAGGACATGGGGAGACAGAGAGAACTGAGGTGGGGGAAACTGGAGGGGGAGATGAACCATGAGACACTGTGGACTCTGAGAAACAAACTGAGGGTTTTGGAGGGGAGGGGGGTGGGGGGGTTGGGGGAGCCTGGTGGCACATATGGAGGGCACATATTGCATGGAGCATTGGCTGTGATGCATAAACAATGAATTCTAAACACTGAATAAAAAAAAAAGTCACCCTCCTGAGAAGTCAAAAGTCCACTTCTACGTATGTAAACAGGGGAAAAAAAAAAAAAAGATATCATCACAGACTGGAGGGAATAAGTGAGGAGATATGTGTGTGGGACCCTGAACTGTGTCCTCAGAACAGAAAAAGGACATTCTTAGTCACCTGAGACCAATGGCTGTGAAAATTTTACTATGGTTATCTAAATTGATAACATGGAGAAAACTGGGCCAACCCTGTACTGTTACTGAAAACTTTAAATAAAAACAAAAGCCACCTTTATTTTCCCCTTTCCCAATTTTTGTCTGGAAAAGGACCTCTGAAATCTTCCACCCCAGTTATGGGGGTGCCTGGGTGACTCAGTGGGTTAAAGCCTCTGCCTTTGGCTCAGGTCATGATCCCAGGGTCTTGGGATTGAGCCCCACATCTGGCTCTCTGTTCCACGGGGAACCTGCTTCCTCCTCTCTCTCTCTGCCTGCCTCTCTGCCTACTTGTGATCTCTGTTAAATAAAGAAATAAAAATATTAAAAAAAGAAAAAAAGAAACAGGTTATAAACATCGTTTTCACTGAAGCCCTGTGCTGAATTCCTTAAAAACTTGAAGCTTTTATTAATCAGAATTTGAATTAAAAATAAATTTTCCTGTTACTTATTACTTATTTTTTAAAGTAATCTCTATACCAACATAGGGCTTGAGTTCACGATCCCAAGGTCAAGGGTCACATGCTACATGTGAGCTAGCCAGGGCCCCTCCTGTTACTTTAAATAAGAAATCCAAGACAATCTCATAATTACCTTAGCAGCAGCCATTGCTGTCTTTTTAGATGCTTGCTTAGCCTTTTTTGCTTCCTTGGCAGCCCTGTGGAGTTAAAAATAACTTAAGGTAATGTGTTTTACTCCCTAAGAGTAGAGTTTATTAGTAAGGGGCTAGAGTGTTTTGGGAAGGAATTATCATATTCCTTCCCCATCTGCAATTATTTGTAGGATAAATCTCAAGAGTTTGTCAATAAATATCATTAACCACCAAGTCAGCTTAACAGAGATTAGCAATTGTGCAGTAGCTTTAATTGCATAAAAAATTTCAACAAGTCATTAAGTATATACTATATATACTATATACTATATTATAAACTTCTGCATTATTAAACTTTAATATTTATGACTGGCAATCTCTATATAGATGCAAGTATCAAAACACAAAATAACATAAATTAAGATTCATATGTCTACAAATCTGAACATAACCTTAATCCATCCCAACAGCTGAAATCCTCGTAATGAAGGCTTCCTCACCTGATGGCCTGTTCTCGTTGTGCCTTCCTAACTTCAGGTTTCTGATTCCTCTTGGCCATTATGTCAGCAAGAGATGCACCAGTGATGGCCCTCTGGAATTTGACTGCACGGCGGGTTCTTTTCTTTTGAATTTCTTCCTACAAAACAAAACAAAAAAAAAAATGGAGTGTACTTATGAACCTTGCTTCATGAACATGGGGGAAACAAAATCTTAAGATTTGTATTCATCTTAGTGAGCTTGGGCTACTACAACAAAATACCATACTGAGAACCTGATAAACAACTTTTTTTTTCTTTTTTTAAAGGTAAGAACACTATTTCCATTCCTGAGGGCAAGCATCCTAAAGGTCTTCCCTCTTAGTATCATCACTCTGGGAGTTAGATTTCACCGTATGAATTTAAAGGGTATACATTCAGAGCATAGCAACAAAAATAATTCATGCAATCATTTGAAAATAAATATATAAAGAATATATATAAAAGTGGCGCCTGGGTGGCTCAGTGGGTTAAGCTGCTGCTTTCTGCTCAGGTCATGATCTCAGGATCCTGGGATCAAGTCCCGCATCGGGAAATCTCTGCTCAGCAGGGAGCCTGCTTCCCTCTCTGCCTACTTGTGATCTCTGTCAAATAAATAAATAAAATCTTAAAAAAAAAAAGAAGAAAAAGAATATATATAAAATACTAAAACAGGCAGATAAACTTTCCAATTATAATTAGTTAAATAATCTCTGACAAATCCTGGCCATTTTTTACTACGTTAAAAAGGCAAAAGTAAAACGCTGATGATGAAGTTAACTGGATGGTACTTCAAAAGTTTTTTTTTTCCGGGCACCTGGGTGGCTCAGTGGGTTAAGCCGCTGCCTTCGGCTCAGGTCATGATCTCAGGATCTTGGGATCGAGTCCCACATCGGGATCTCTGCTCCGAGGAAGCCTGCTTCCCTCTCTCTCTCTGCCTGCCTCTATCTGTCTACTGTGATCTCTCTCTGTCAAATAAATAAATAAAATCTTAAAAAAAAAAAAAAAAAGTTTTTTTTTTCCTTTTTCTTCAAGATTTATTTATTTAGGAGAAAGAGGGGGGAGCATGTGTGTGCGAGTGAAGAGGGGCAGAAGGGGAGGGATAGGGTGCTTGGATGGCTCAGTGGGTTAAGCCGCTGCCTTCGGCTCAGGTCATGATCTCAGGGTCCTGGGATCGAGTCCCGCATAGGGCTCTCTGCTCCGAGGAAGCCTGCTTCCCTCTCTCTCTCTGCCTGCCTATCTGTCTATCAAATAAACAAATAAAAATCTTGAAAAAAAAAGAAGGGTAGGGATAAAGAATCCCAAGCAGAGTCTGCACTTGGAGCCCAGTCGGGCTCAATTCCACAACCATGAGACCATGACCTAAGCAGGAAGCAGGAGTCAAGACAATTTACCAACTGAGCCACTCAGGTGAGCCACTTCAAAAGTGATTTCAGTAAGACTGTTTATGGTAAACAATTTATTTCCGGGAAAAAAAAAAAAAAAAGAAACTATCAAACCTCAACTCACCTATTTTATTTTTACCCGAAGGACTGTCACTAGAAGAAAATCAACTGGAAAATGACTTATTACAAGAAACCTACCAAGTATGGGATGTCCAGGAATCAAGACAGTAAAATTCCAACTTTTGCAAATAAGATATGTAACATTAACCATCTTAAAGCATTTGTAGGTGTGTAACTCAGCAGCATTAAGCACATTCACAATGTTGTGTGTAACTACCACCACTGTCCATTTCTGTAACTTCATCATTCCGAACTCTACATCCATTAAATAGCCCTCCACCATTCCTCCCTTCCTCTGCCCGGCCTCTGGTAACCTCTACTTTGTCTTTATGAATTTGCCACTGTGGATACCCCATAAAGGTGGAATCATATGTTACTTGTTCTTCTGTATCTGGCTTATTTCATTTAGCACAATGTCTTAAAGGTTAATCCATACTGGCTAGTTACCAGCTTTTTAAGGCCGAGTAATACTCCTTCATATGTATGTAACATTTTGTTATCCATTCACCCGCTTATGGGCCATTTCCATCTTTTGGCTATTGAGAGTAACAGTGCTATGAACATTGGCATAGAAATGATCTGTATTAAGTTCCCGCTTAACAGTTTTCTTGGGTATATTTCTAGAAGTGGGGTTGCTGGATATAGTTCCATTTAACTTTTTGAGAAACTGAAATTATCTGCACAGTGCTTGTACCATCTCACATTCAGCAATGCACAAAAGTTCTATTTTTCCCACATCCTCAGCAACACTGGTAATCCCCCCACCCCTTTACTGGATAAGGACTGTCCTAATGGATGTGTCAAATCTACTTTTAAGTTAGAAATGTTTTCTTCCTCTGAACTCCCACAATATCTGTGCTCTTTCACCCAGGAGGTGTTCACTAAAATATCCCAAGCCTCCTGAATACTAACCCCATTGCCATGGCGGTTTTTTTTCCTCAAAAATCTCCAACAAGCTAAAGAGCACTTCAAAATACATTCAGTCTTGAGAACAAACTAATATGCTACAAGATTCCACTGAAGTCCATTAGGACTAATCCTACAAACATATTCAAAACCAAGTTGCCATACTATTTAATTTCTACCCACTGGAGTCCCTTAATTACCTCCACGGTGCCTTATAACTCAAGTGTGCATAAATGACATTTATCGGACTCTGGCAAGGGGATGCTTTCAAATTTCAATCCAACATTCCTGTGAGCCTGTGATGTATAAGGAGATTTTTTTTTATCACTCGTGCTTTACAGCGTTAAGAGCGCTTTCCCAGACTGTCTCATTTAGGACAATTTCACAGAGCAGCAACTGATGCTTAGTTTAAACTTCAGAGCCCCCAAGATCGAACTGCACTGTACTTACCGATTGTCCCTTTTTGTGCTTTCTTCTGTAGAGGACAGTCCAGTTTATCTGTCGAGGATTCCTCTTGGAAAGGAATGCGGACTCGCATTTTGCGTTAAGAAACTGGAAAACCTGTAGAAAAGGAGTTCAAAGAAGTCACCTCCTCAACTAGGCAACGCAGGAGGCTGAGCTTGGAACTCTCAATACTCTAGTTCTGTCCCCTCATTTGTCCCGCAGAGACCAACAGGCCTGGGTCACACAACTTGGGGTGGCACCGCGAAGGCTCTGGGGTTTGTCCTGTCTTACAGAGAAAGCGGGAAACCGAAGCTCACACCGCGGGAGAGGGCGGGGTATCAAATTCCAGGAGGCACCTAGCTCCCGTGCCTACCGGCATTAAGAGGATGTGGTCCCCCTCAAATAGCCACATACTTCGGTTGCCCACTTCCCGGACATCTGAGTTACCCAAACTCCATTTCCGACCTCACCCTAGATCAAACCTCAAGAATGGCTCACTTAAGAGGCTTCTGATCCTAACAACCACTGCCCACACGGTCCCGGAAACAAGCCTTTCAGGGACCGAGAACGACGCGGTAAATGAACACGCTCAGACCGAATTAGACCGGTCTCTCCTCTTAAGAGCACAAGCTGCGTTTGAGCGACGTGGCCTTTCACCTTCCCGTCGGTCCTGGCGTAGCGCCTGCCATGTCCGGGGTAAATCTTGTACCCACTGAAACTGCACAGCTCGACCCTGTAACAAAAAGCGAAAGCCCATTAGGGAGAGTGTCTACGGCAAGGAGAAGCGAAACCCAGAACGCGGGAGAGGAGCTATGCCCGAGGATGGAAGCGGATTGGGGTCCCAAGTTCTTGCTCACTTCATAGCTGCAGCAGCCACGAAGAAGGAAAGATGGTGAAAAGAAAGAGAGGATCATGGGAAGAAGCCTTATAAGGCAGTAGGGCAATCTCCTCCCCCTAGTCCCTTCGCTAACCCCGGCGCTCAGTGATGACGTCTATCACCGCCGCCTCTTTCCTCTGGAAGCCGTGCCTGTTCTCCGAGCGAGACGAAGGTTGACGGTCACTTAGGCTGGTGGTGGTTTTCTGAGTCATTCTCTCTCCCACGGCCAAGTGTCCTAGAGCCGTCGTCCTGCAGCACGGAATGTGAACTCCATAGTTTAGTGATCTGCAGACAATACCCACAGGTAAACTTAAAGTCACATTTTGCCTTCCATGTTGGCCCATTTCCACAACCAACACAATTAAATTTTATCGTTTCACTTTTGGAAAATAGTAATGACATCTGAACTGTCTCCCACGCCTTGCTAATCGAATTGTACATGACGGCGCCTTGCATTAATTATGATTAGCATTCATTGAATTCTCTTTCTGTGCCAGGAATTATGCCAAATAATTTTCATTAGTTTATTCAGGTTACAAAACCCCTATTAAGTAACCGCTGAAGCACTGCAAAATGACAGCTGCCTGTCTGGGAAAAGGTAGATTTCAACTTCTGCGAACTGCAGTCCAGGAACTGGTGGGTGGTTGCACAGAGAAGGGCAAAGCTTTTGTCTGGAGACCTGGAAAAGGGAGCTCTGGCCAAGCCCACAGGGAGGGCCAGTGCTTCTATTGCTTGAGCCCTTAAGTGACGCTAGAAACAAGCGTGTTGGGAAGTGGCAAGAGACAATTCTTGAATTGTGTGTTGGGAGTATTTGACTAGGAAACCAAATATAAGGATTGACTGATGCTGCCTATATAAGCTGCTTACTCTAAAAAGGTAGTTAAAAAGGTTTGAAAAGTCCAATAACGTGGCCGACTGATATTAAGAAAGCTGTAGAGTTATGTTGGACCAGTCTCAAGAACAAGTTAATGGCCACCTGGCTGGTTCAGTCAGTGGAGCGTGTGACTCTTGATCTTGGGATTGTGAGTTTGATCTCCACCTTGGGTGAAAAATAAAATTTAAAAAATGAATTAATAAAGATCAGCATGGAATTGAAAAGAGAAGAGGAGGAATTTGACAGTCTGACCAGCTCTGACCAGCTTTTCAGAATACCTAGTATACTTGGAAGACATTCTCCAAATAGACTGTAGGCAGATGGATGCCTCAGGCTTCCATGGCTTGATGAACTTTAGTCACCTGACATTCATATAGTTCTCTTGGTTTTAAATCACCGCTGATTAATGTTTGATCACTAAAGAAAAAGAAAGAGAGCGAGAAGAAAACCACCTGGCTTCTACAATCTCCGAGCCCAGCTGGATATGAGTAGAGGATGGAGCCCAGATGTACAAGCAGGAATTGGTCCACAGAACCCCAGAATTTATAGTACCTTCCCAAGCATTTTAGGAAGATTTTATTTTACTGGTCTTCAAAATTCAGTTTGGTCTGAGTAGCTCTGTGGAGGAAAAGCAGAAAACTAGATCTTAGGGATTTTAGTTCGTTCTTTTACTCTTTCTTGGAGGGCATTCTTGGGTTGGCAACACAGGGTTCTTTGTAACACATTGTGTTTATCACACCCTAAATTGTGCTCAAATACTCTTAGAATAGGAAGAGGGTATACAAAAGCCCCTAAAAGTATTTTATATAGTATAAGACAGCTTCCAACAGCATCCATAAATTTTTGGTTACTTTATCCTTACATTCTCTTTTATTATTTTATTTTTAAAAAGATTTTATTTATTTATTTGACAGAAAGATCACAAGTAGGCAGAGAGGCAGACAGAGAGAGATGGGGACACAGGCTCCCCACTGAGCAGAGAGCCCAGTGTGGGGCTCTATCCCCGTGCGGGGCTCTATCCCAGGACCCCTAGATCATGACTTGAGCCAAAGACAGAGGCTTAACCCACTGAGCCATCCAGGAGCCCCTTCTTTTATTTTTTCATTTGGAGCCTAACGCAGGCCTTGAACTTACAACCCTGAGATCAAGACCTGAGCTGAGACCAAGAGTTGGGCACTTAAGCAGTTGAGCCACTCAGGCACCCCACCTTACATTCTCTTTTATAGGCAAAAGGCTCAGCTGTCCTTTCTTCTCATTCATTTCCTTATGGAACAATACTGAACCAAAGTTGGCCTTCTTCTCCGCCTCTTAAAGTTCCTGAGAAAAGATCATTCTTCTGTTCATTGCTTCTTCACCTCTTACATATGCTTACTTGCTGTATTAGCTTTCTGTGGTCACTATAACAAATTAACCACAAACTTGGTAATTTAAAAGTTCAGAAATACATTCTTTTGGTTCTGCAGGCCAGAAGTCTAACATGAATAACATTGGGCTGAAATCAACATATCCTTGCTCCAGACTCTGGAAGCTTAGGGACAGAACATGTTCCTTGCTCTTATGTTTCCACTCAGATAAACTGTCTTGAATTCCTATCCCAGAGAAACGCTGAGATCATAAATGCTTGTTGTTTTAAACCATTATGTTTAGGAGTTGACATAGCAATGGATAGTTAATAGAAGAGGTAAGGAAATTGTGAAGATGGGAACTTAGTGAATAATTATATCATTTGTCTAAAGGACAGATAAAAAGAAAGGAGCATGTTTGTGGGGTAAAGGGTCGCTTTTGCAAAGTCAGAGCTCAAGATGCCTATAGTACATTAAGGTGGAGCTGTGTTTTAGGAAGTTAAACAAATTCAAAGGAGCGTTTGTAATATGGTATATTTTAAGAGTAATGGACATACAGGTGATAGAATGTGTGGTGATATCACCTAGTATTACAGGCTGCCTTCTTTGGAAGCATTTCTTGAGACTGTGTTTAGGATGTAAGACGTTTATTAGGGATCAAGTCCTATGAAAGGAGAGGGGAGAAAGCAATATGTGGCAGAAGTTAAATAAATTACTGGCTCAACCAAACCTCAGTCAACCCCAGCGGGAGCTCTGGAACAGTTACTGCCTGAGTATTCCATGTTTGACGAAATAATCAACTCTGTTTATACTCCCACGTTGTCACCAGATGTGTGTTGCCCCAGAGAGATCATGACCCAAGTAAGGTGTTCTTAGTAGCTGAGCCAGATCCTACTGATAGGTGGGGATACCAGTGACAATGATCAATGTCTACTGTTTGACAGCAAGCCCTTGCTTGTAGAGGGATCTGGACATTGCATCTCTGTGTCTACCACCCCCAGAAAGAGGGACTAGAGTGAATCAGCAAAAAATAATCCAGAAATACAGTATTTAAGGGATAGGGGAATGGAGGGAGAATCATCTGAAGAAGGATGAACAGATGAGGTTAAAGGAGATAGAGTCCATGACAGTCATTTCAGAGAAGCCTATGGAAGTTTCAACAGTGCTAAAAGCCTCATAAAGTTCCAGTAAGACAGTAACAGGAATGTAAACATGAATGCCTTTGGAATGACTCAGCCCCATTTTTAGTGTTTCCCCCCATAGCATTCTCTTCACAGGTGTGGGAGGGATATACCTTTTTAGAATCTGGAGCAATACTGAACCAAAGTAGAATCTACCACCATAGTTCCTGGAAGGCTGGTCAATCCGAAGATTCTCAGGCATTGACTTCAGGGAAGGCTCTGAAATGAATGCCTAGTAACTAGATTAGAAAATTAGTAGGTTTAAAAACCATATGACATTAAAAACTATGAAGCTTTCTTTAAAATTATGAAGCATTAATGGGGTGCATACCTGGTTCAGTTGGTAGAACAGACAACTCGATATTGGGATCATGGATTTGAGCCCTACGTTGGGTATAGAGATTACTTAAAAAATAAAATTATGAAGTATTATTAAAATAAAAATTATGAAGTAACTTTAAAATCTAAATCTAATCAAGTCTTCATATATCTAGCTACTAATTTTATGATATACAGGGGACAGGAACTTGTGAAACAATTCCACAGGGATGCAATTGGCATCTGCAGGATGACTTAAATTCTTCAACAATATGTGAATTGAAAGGAAAAAGAGAGATTAGAGCCTATGGATAGGACTACCTGCACAAATAATTTTCAGGACCCAGTGAAAATGAAAGTTGGCCCCCCTTTTTCAAATAGAAGGATACAGATATAAAATATTAAGCTATTTCCTTTATTCAGTAATCTATCTCGATGTTTTATGCTCTTTTCTCATTTGCTGTTTAATGTCATGCTTCCTCAGGCAAGGACATTCTCTAGAGTAGTGTAGCCCCTCATAGGTGCCCAGGGACCTGCCTTGTGACTTGATGCATGTACTGGAACACACGAGGTCCAGCCAGCTCTTTGGTTGCCCTTACTGTGAGATCTGGACCAACATGTTATGTGCTGCAACGCAGGGCGGGGGTAGTGAGGGAGGCACTGTCAAGCTGGCCATCTCCTTATACTGTGTTCCTGCCTAACTCACAGTGAACGGGCAATCCCCTGGGATGTGTTGTGTACCTGGGTCCTGGATGGGGGTGGGCATCAAGCTGCTTGCTGAATGAAGGCCATCAGGCTTGCTTTGGTGAGTGTGGTGCTGGGAGTCAGTGTGAAAGTGAGGAAGCAGCAGGAAGTGAACCTGCCTGTGAGCTGAGGCTCCAAACCCCAGGCATATGCCCTATTATTCCCATTGTACTTCATTAAAGAACACAAATTCAAAGATACAATTACCACTATCCAAGACAGCAAATGCAGGGCATTAAACCCCAGGTGTGGGATGCTCTTGAGTGTCAGGCCCCGTTCAGTTGCATTGGTTGCACAACTTGAAGTTGGTTCTACCTATGGATTAAAATAAATTTTATTTAATTTATTTTTTATTTATTGTTTTTAAAAATTTTATTCATTTATTTGAGAGAGAGAAGGAGAGAGTACAAGAGGAGATAGGGTCAGAAGGAGAAGCAGACTCCCTGCTGAGCAGGGATTCTGATGTGGGGATCAATCCCTGGTCTGGGATTATGACCTGAGCTGAAGGCAGCTGCCCAATGGACTGAGCCACTCAGGCGCCCTGAGAAATTTTTAAGAAGTATTTTATTTATTCATTCATGAGAGAGAGAGATAGAGGGGCAAAGGGAGAAGCAGGCTCCCTGCTCTATCCCAGGATTCTGGGATCATGATTTGAGCTGAAGGCAGACACTTAACCAACTGAGCCACCCAGGTGCCCAGATTAAAAGAAATTTAAGAACTTCTCCAACCAATTGCAATGTATGGGTCTTATTTGAGGCCTGATTTGAACAAACATGCTGGACAGACCGTGGGGGTAATTTGAATATTGATTTGGATTTTTGATGATATTAAAATGTACTGTTAGTTCTTTAGGTATTCTAATTTTACTGTGATCATGTTCAATTTTAAAAAGTGTTCTTATATTTTCAGGTACATACTAAATATTTACAGATGAAATAGCATGATGTTTGAGATTTGTCTTAAAATGAGAGAGCAGGGGTGCCTGGGTGGCTTGGTGAGTTAAGCCTCTGCCTTTGGCTCAGGTTATGATCTTAGGGTACTGGGATCAAGCCCTGCATCAAATCGCAGCTCTCTGCTCAGTGGGGAGCCTGCTTCCCCCTCTCTCTTTGCCTGCCTCTCTGCCTACTTGTGATCTCTATCACAGAAATAAAATCTTAAAAAAAAAAATGAGAGAGTAGCCACTGGGTAAGGGCATGGATGAAAAAATGACCAAGACTGGATAAGAGTTGAAGCTGGTATTGGGTAGCAGAGTTCTTAAAACAGTTTCTACATTGTTATGTATTCTTTTATTATTTATTATTATTTTTTATTTCTTATTTATTTTTTAAGATTTTATTTATTTACCAGAGAGAGCGCACAAGCAGCGGAACTTCAGGCAGAGGGAGAAGCAGGCTCCCCACTGAGCAGGGAGCCCAAGATCTTGACCAGAGCTGAGGGCAGCCCAGTCCCTTAACTGAACCACCCAGGCCCCTGACTCTTTTAAATACTTTCTGTAATAAAAAGTTTCAAAGAATTATAATGTGCTTTGGGATAGAAAGATTTAAGTCCCACAATTCAATCCTGGAAAATAGGAAGGGTAAGCACCGTTTGTATTATCCTGTAATTTAATTTTTTTTTTTAATTAAAAAATACTTTAGGGGAACCTGCTGGCTCAGTTTGGAAGAGCCCATGACTTTTGATCTCAGGGTCATGACCTTGAGCCCCACATTGGGTATAGAGATTATGTAAATAAATAAAACTTCAAAAATACAGGGGTACCTGGTTGGCTCAGTCATGTAAGTGTTTGTCTTCAGCTCGAGTCATGATCTCAGGGTCCTGGGATCGAGCTCCACAGTGGGTTCTCTGCTCAATAGGGAGTCTGCTTCTCCTTCTCCCTACAGCTCTGCCTGCCTGTGCTCTCACTCTCTCTCTGTCAAGTAAATAAATACAATCTTAAAAACAAAACAAAACTTTAAAGATAAGGGTCATCTGGGTGGTTCAGTCAGTTAAGCATCTGACTCTTGGCTTCCACTTAGGTCATGATCTCATGGGATTAAGCCCATAGTTGGGCTCCAAACTCAGTGGAAATGCACCTAAGATTCTCTCCCTCTCTGTCTGCTCCCCCCTGCCCCCTGTGTACCCTCTCTATCAAAAGATAAATCTTTAAAAAAAAACCTAAATACTTTATACAAGAACAGCAGCTATATACATAATAAATACAGGAAAACATAGGAAACAATAGAGTGTCCCATCAGTAAGTAAACACATAAGCAAACTATAATATATATTTATACAATGGACTACTACACAGAAATAAAATGGAATGAACTTTTGATTTACACATCAACATATGAGTACCAAAAACATTATGCTTAGTAGAAGTAGCCTTACCAAAAAAAAATTCTTACTGTATGATTTTATATATATCGAGTTCTACACTGTGCAAAACTAAATTTTGATGGGAAAAAAATCACAACAGTGGTTGCTTCTGAGTGAGAAGAGAAGGATTGAGTGGGAAGTATAGAAGCGAACTTTCTGTGTAATGTTCTATATTTGTATAGATTTTTGGGTTAACTACACAGTTTGTCAAAACTCAGAGAGTGTTTAGCGTGCCTAAGTGGCTCAGTTGGTCTCAGGTCATGATATCAGGGTGATGGGATCAAGCCCTCCTGCCCCTCTCCCCCTACCACCACCCTGCATCAGCGCCCCCCTCAGCACCAGAGTCTGCTTGTCCCTCTCCCTCTGCTCTTCTCCCTACTCAAATAAATAAATAAAATCCTAAAAAAAACAAAACAAAAAACACCTCAGGAAATATTCATTAAGATTTGAGCATTTCATTGTATGTAGCTGTTACTTTAAAAGAAAGGAAACTAGGTACATACTGAGTACTAAATACTGGCTTAAGTAAATAGAGGGGAGTGTACTGAAATGTCAAAAAAACTGGATGAAGGGATACATAAATGGATAGATATGTTGTAAAACAAACATGATAAAATGTTGATAAAAGAATCAAAGTAGTGGGGCACCTGGGTGGCTCAGTGGGTTAAGCTGCTGCCTTCCACTTGGGTCATGATCTCAGGGTCTTAGGATCGAGCCCCACATCAGGCTCTCTGCTCAGCAGGGAACCTGCTTCCTCTTCTCTCTCTGCCTGCCTCTGCCTACTTGTGATCTCTCTCTGTCAAATAAATAAATAAAATCTTTAAAAAAAAAGAATCAAAGTAGTGAGTTTGAGTGCTCACTATGGAATTCTTTCAGATTTTCTATATATTGGAAATTTTTCATAATAAGATGTTGGGAAATAATTAAAGGGAGCCATCTTCAGGAAGAAACTGGTATTACCAATTGGCTCAAAAATGCAAGAGTAGTGGTGTTTGTATAGTTCAGTATGTATGTAGTAACTGATTACTATTTTCATATATTCTGTTTTTTAAAAAGATTTTATTTATTTATTTGATACATAGAGAGACCATGAGAGGAAACACAAGCAGGGGGAGTGAGAGAGAGGGAAATGTAGGCCTCCCGCTGATCAGGGAGCAGGATGTGGGGCTCAATGAGGGACTCAATTCCAGGACCTTGGGATCATGAGATGCTTAACAACTGAGCCACTCAGGCACCACTAATTCTTTTGGTTCTTACTCATGTACTCAAGCTATTTTCTTTGGCTGGAAATCTTTCCTCTTTCTTTTTTTTTTTTTTTTTTAAAGATTTTATTTATTTATTTGACAGAGATCACAAGTAGGCAGAGAGGCAGGCAGAGAGAGAGAGGAGGAAGCAGGCTCCCTGCTGAGCAGAGAGCCCGATGCGGGACTCGATCCCAGGACCCTGAGATCATGACCCGAGCCGAAAGCAGCGGCTCAACCCACTGAGCCACCCAGATGCCCCTTTCCTCTCTTTCACTGGCTAACTTCCTACTCAGATTGTAGTTCATCTAAAACAGAGATCTGCAAATAGTAAATATTTTAGGCTTTATGGTCTAATAGGCAAGATTGAGGACATTATGTAGGTATATAATGAGAAAAAAAATGTTCACAGTATTTTCTTTGATGAAATTTAAATATAATCACAGTATTGAGTATGAGTTTTTATAAAACAGGTCTGCTAAAGAGAAAAATGAAATTCTTTTTGGGAGAGGTGGAGGATGGACATTTCTCTCTCTTTTTAAAAGATTTTATTTATTTGAGAGAGAGAGAGTGTGTATGAGTGGGGGGAGGGGCAAAGGGAGAGAGAGAAGCTGACTCTTCGCCCAGCAAGGAGCCCGATGTGGGACTTAATCCCAGGACCTGGAGATCATGACCTGAGGTGAAAGTAGCCACCCAAGTGACTAAACCACCCAGGTGCCCCTAAACATTTCTCTGAATTAGGGTCCAAAGTTTTTCCCTACCACCAAAATCAATTTCTAGTGATTGTTTGCTTATCCTGACCTGTAATGATGTTTTACATATTTCATCTTTGAAAAATATGTTTTCACCCAGATAAATACTGCTAAATATTGATATCAGTCCATATGATAATTGAGCATGTCAATCTTCTAGAAGGCAGTTATAGAATTAGATTATTCTTTGGAAATTTTCCTTTTAGCATGATTAATAATTATTTACAATTGAAAGTTAAATGAAAGCTCAGTTACACAGTTAAATGGGTCTCGAAATATGCAAGTTTCCTTTGTATTTGCTTGGAGGTCTTTCAATACTGCTAAAAATGTAGTTTGAGCTTGAAAGTATAACCATTGCAAATTTGTATGAGAATGGAGATCTTGCTTTTTGTTTTAATTTATAAAACTTGCTTAAACTTGTTATTTTTTTGTCAAAATGACTTTACCATAGAATAAATTTTGCATCTAAGTGCTGTGTTTTACAATTTTAGGTTGAGTTCATTAAGAAGCATCATTAAATGATCAACATTTGCAAATTAGCAAAATGAATTTTTTTTAAGATTTTATTTATTTGACAGAGAAAGAGAGTGTATAAGCAGGGGGAACAGCAGAGGCAGAGAGAGAAGCAGGCTCTCCACTGAGCAGGGAGCCCAGTGAAGGACTTCATCCCAGGAACCCAGGATCATGACCTAAGCTGATGGCAGGCACTTAACAGAAGGAGCCACCCAGTTGCCCGAAAAATGAATTTTAAAGCCTTTCTCTCAGTGTTTCATAATAGTGGTTGCTGGGGGGGTTCTTTTCATTTAGAACAATTTCAGTCTTCACCCTAAGCTTAAAAAAAAAAATCCTATAGGGGTGCCTGGGTGGCTCATTCCATTGAGCATCCCACTCTTGATTTCAGCTCAGCTCATGATCTCAGGGTTGTGGCATTGTGCCCTCCACTGGGCTCTGTGCTTAGCAGGGATTCTGCTTGAGATTCTCCCCCTTTCTGTCTGGGGCTCTCCCCCAGCTTGTACTCATGTGCTCTCAAATGAGTAAATAAATAAATCTTTTTTTTTTTAAGATTTTATTTATTTGACAGAGAGATGGAGAGAGAGCACAAGTAGGCAGAGCTGCAAGCAGAAGGAGAGGGAGAAGCAGGCTCCCTGCTGAGCAGGGAGCCAGATGGGGGGCTCTGTCGCAGGACCCTGAGACCATGACCTGAGCCGAAGGCAGAGGCTTAACCCACTGAGCCACCCAGACGCCCCTAAATAAATAAATCTTAAAAAAAAATCACAATAAAAAGTTATCAAATGCTGTGTGGTAGGGCAAGTCAGATATTCAGTTGCTAATTCTGACAAGAATTCATAGACTGACAGCAAATGAAGTCCATGAGAACAAATGTAGTTTACTGTTAGCACTACTGGTTCAATAACACATGGTAAATTCAAATGTTTTCCACAAAGTACCTGTTGACTGATAGTACAATGATGTTGCAATCATAGTATATAACACCGTACCTTTTCATAGGTGTTTTATTAAGTCTGTTAAGCTGATCCTTTTCCTACTTACTTAAGTTGAAACACATCATAGCTGATTTCACTTCAGGTATAATCAGTTAATGTTTTCTCAACTTCTTTATGAATATTCTCACCTGTTTCATACAGCCTATTCTTAGAGGCTATTCATCAGTCATTTCAGACGTTGACTTTCTGAACAAACAGGCACAAATCAGCTGTATCAGTAACATTTATTAAGAGCCGTGGAAAACATTCAAAATAATTTTCCTTCACTAAATAATTTAAATTGACTATCAGTGCTGTTCCCAGAGCTTTAACACCTAAAGCAGCTGTTCTTACCCAAAGGCTAATGGTCTTAAACCAGTTTATTTTTTCTGGATACATTTTATAAAAAAATTTATTTATTTGACAGAGAGAGATCACAAGTAGGCAGAGAGGCAGGCAGAGAGAGAGAAAGGGAAGCAGGCTCCTGCTGAGCAGAGAGCCTGATGTGGGACTTGATCCCAGGACCCTGAGATCATGACCTGAGCGGAAGGCAGAGGTTTCACCCACTGGGCCACCCAGGCACCCTCTGGATACATTGCTTAAGCAACTGCAGCTTTCTTTCTTCTTTTCTTCTTTGAAAAAATTTTATTATGATGAGATATCTGTTAAATTTTTCTAATTATTCTGATTGATTGCTGTGATTTGGGACTATTGTGATGGCTGGTTAGTATGGTAAGGTAGACATATATTGTATTCTTTAAGCACAGATAATGGTTATGGCATAATAAACATAATGCTTTGCAATCTAATTTGATAAAATAATCACATTTCACTGTATCTTGAAGATGGAATGTCTTAAGTCTACTTCTTTTTTTATTTTGCTTGACAGGTATATGTTAGTAATAAAAAAAAATGTCACAGTGTGGTGATATGCATGCACTTGAAATGGTGTCAAGTAAAAATATATTTTGGTGATTTGTAGTATGTAGCAGCAGTCTGAAGTGATAAGAATGACACATATGGTGTCAATTATGAATATTCTGTTGTTCTGTAAATGCAGCCATAGACAGTAGGTAATTAAGTACGGCTGTATTCCAAAACTATTTTATTTATGGGCACTGAAATTTGAGTTGCATATAATTTTATGTGTCATAAATTGTTACTATTCTTTTGTTTTTTTCTAGCCACATAAAATGTAAAAGCTGTAATCAGCTGTAGACTGTACAAAAGCAGGAGGTAGGGTTCAGCTTATAGGGCATAGTTACCCAACTGCCTGTGGAGAATAGCTACATAAAGTAGCCTTTTGAGTTTATTTTATTTGAAGGGATGAAAAAGAGTTTGTGATTTTCTTCATAACATTCTCTGTTCTCTAGTTTTCTCTCCTCCTTTTTTTTTTTTTAATTTTGAGTAAGTTCCATGCCCAGTGGAATTTTAACTCACAACCCTGACATTAAGAGTCACATGCTCTACGGACTGAGCCAGCCAGGCACCCGTTGGGAGTTTATATTTTATAATATAAAATATTTTAGTTTTTCTTTCTGTATTATAGATTTTTTATTGTGGTTAAGTATGAAAATCCTAGTGATTTCAAAATTTTAAAAGTATAATTTCAGAAGAGAAAAGCTGACAGATATATTTGCATTCCTCAGGATATCAGTATTCTTTATATTTTTATGCTTGATATTATCCTTTCAATTGGAAAAGAAGAAAAAGTAAAAAAATATTTAAAGGGTATGAGATGGCCAAAATTAAATCACAGAGAAATTTTCAAAGCATTTTTTTAAAAGATTTTATTTATTTATTTGACAAAGAGGGAGATCACAAATAGGCAGAGAGGCAAGCAGAGAGAGGGGGAAGCAGGCTCCCTGCTGAGCAGAGAACCCAATTGTGGGGCTCGATTCCAGGACCCTGAGATCATGACCTGAGCTGAAGGCACAGGCTTAACCCACTGAACCACACAGTGGCCCCTCAAAGCATATTTTTTGAAATTTTGTATAGTATATAATCATTTTTTTTAAGATTTTATTTATTTATTTGACAGACAGAGATCACAAGTAGACAGAGAGGCAGGCTGAAAGAGAGAGGAAGAAGCAGGCTCCCTGCCCAGCAGAGAGCCCAATGTGGGGCTCGATCCCAGGACCCTGGGATCATGACCTGAGCCGAAGGCAGCGGCTTAACCCACTGAGCCACCCAGGCGCCCCTCATTTTTGTTTTAAAAAAATATGAGAGGCAAGGATCTAGATATATTCCCACCAATAAGAGATTGGAAAGAAACACACCAACATGTTAACAGTGACTTCTCTCAGTAGGAGGGTTATGGAAACTTTATTTTTTGCTTGCCTGTTTTCTAACATTTTTACAATAACATATTTTTAAGAATAAACAGATACATGCTACATTATTTCAAAATAGTGTATTTTGAAGGGCAAAGAGGACATCTCGAGATATTTAGACTCCTTTGGATATTATTTTTTTTAATTAAATTTGTTATATTCTGTGCATAAGCAACTGTGTAGCAAAGCTATTCTAATCATTACTGTAGATGGATCACTTATACCAGCCACACTGTTATATGCCATCTCTCAGAGGCACACAATTCACCTAAACTCTGAATTTTCTTTCTCTTCAGAGAAGTCTATTCCAAATGGACAAATTTTTCATATCTCTATATGATGTCAACAGAGCCCCAAATGAGGTGGACCATCCTATATAATTATAGAATAAAAACTTCAGTATTGAGGAGCCTGGGTGACTCGTTCAGCTAAGCATCCAACTCCTGATCTCAATTCAGGTCTTGATCTCAGTGTTGTGAATTCAAGCCCCATGTTGGGCTCTATGCCTCCCTACCCCCCCAAAAAGATTTCAGGAAGTTGATTATTCTTCTTCCCCTCCCCTCACCCACTCACCCCGTATTACAGGTTCTCCAGAGAGAGAACTAATAGTATGTACACACACATATATATAGGAAGAGATTTATTGTAAAGAATTGGCTCACATGATTATGGAACCTGCCAAGTTCAAAACTAGCAGGGTGGGCTGTTGGAAACCCAGCAAGGAGTTAATGTTGCAGTTAAATCCAAAGGCTGTCTGCCACAGAATTCCATGCTATTTGGCAGAGGTCGGTCTTTTGTTCTCTTCATATCTTCAGATGTTGGGATGAGGCCACCCCACATATGGAGGGCATTCTGCTTTACTCAGAGTCTATGAATTTAAATGTAAATCTTACCCCAAAAATACTCTCATAGAAACATCCAAAATAATGTTTGATCACATATCTGGGTACTGTGGCCTAGCCAACTTGACATAAAATTAACTGTCATACCCTCTCATTTAAAAAAAAATGAATCAAGGGGCACCTGGGTGGCTTAGTTGGTTGGGGGACCAACTCCTGATTTTAGCTCAGGTCATGACCTCGGGGTCGTGGGACTGAACCCTGCATGGAGCCCCCTATCGGGTCCCAGGTTCTGCACTCAGTGCGGAGTCTGCTTGAGATTCTCTTTCTCCCTCTCCTGCCCCTCACCCGCTCTTGTGCTCACTCTCTCTCAAATTAATTAATTAAAAAAAAAGTGAATCAAGTTGGGGGTGGGGAGTAATACTACCACTCATAAATGAACTTTTTGAGATTTAAGCAGTTTTCCAAGTACAAAGGAAAGAGAAATTCTTATTTACACATTCACTTAATTTTCAACTGGAAATATGATGAATCCCTTTTATAGGTTTAATTCCTTTTGGAAACACTTCAAAAGACATGATGAATAAAATAAAAATGTCAAGGATTCCTTTATTACTCTTTTTTTTTTTTTTTTTTTGACAGAGAGAGATCACAAGTAGGCAGAGAGGCAGGCAGAGAGAGAGAGAGAGAGAGGAGGAAGCAGGCTCCCTGCCGAGCAGAGAGCCCGATGCGGGACTCGATCCCAGGACCCTGAGATCATGACCTGAGCCGAAGGCAGTGGCTTAACCCACTGAGTCACCCAGGCACCCCCTTTTATTACTCTTTTAAACCAAAGACAACTTTTACCCAGTTAATTATGAAAAGGCACCTGAAAAATATCTCATAGAGGCTTTATTCTGGAAATTTGTTTATACTTCCACTTTTTCTTTTCCACAGGTATTAGCTGATGTATTACATCAGGAAAAAATAAAAATTTTAGAATCTCATCTTGAGTTGGCTAGGTCATTTATATTCATTATTTTGGCCCTTGCATTTATTTATAATTAATTTATCTATTTATTGATAATTGATACTTGAAGACTGTTCTGTCCACCAAAGAAATCTTATTGCTTTAGAGAATGGTAAGCTAGCAGTTTATATCCAGTGGGCATGGTGGAGAAAGTCATTCACTGGTTCCCCATCCCGTTTTGTTTCCTCTATCTGGAAGAGCTTCCTATTTGTTCACCCCTAATCTCTGGATAGAGCCTAAATGGAACCTTTTTGTAGTAATAAGGAAGAGCAACCAGCTTCTCTGTCCAAATATTATTGTAGAATTTTGTTACTGAAATTCTTTTTTTTTTTTTTAAGATTTTATTTATTTATTTGATATAGAGAGATCACAAGTAGGCAGAGAGGCAGGGAGAGAGAGAGAGAGAGAAGCAGGCTCCCCGCTGAGCAGAGAGGCCGATGCGGGACTCGATCCCAGGACCCTGAGATCATGACCTGAGCTGAAGGCAGCGGCTTAACCCACTGAGCCACCCAGGCGCCCCATTGTTACTGAAATTCTTTAACTTCAGTTCTAACCTTCTTTTTTGATTTCCAGACCACTTCAATAATCTGAATAAATTGCAGCCTTTCTTCCAGACAGGTGAACAGACAAAACATATGAAACTGTTAGTGTATAACTTTTGCACTGTTCGGGTTTTGTTATCATGTGTGTGTAATGCCTATTAAATAATAATAAATAATAATGAGGAGAGTTAGTACTCATTTAGGATTTCTAGATAACCCATGGATAAATATATCATAGTGGCAGTCTTTCCTTCCATGTCATAGGTCACAGATAAGGGAGTAGGACCATAAGAATCTACCAATGAATACTAACCAAAGAAGAAAGGCACCTAAACTTTCATATAAAGATTTTATATTGTAAAAATTAGCACATTTCAAAAACCTTTACAGTGTCAAAATTCTTTATATTGAGACAGAAACTAAAAGGACCCCATGAAAGAAAACTTTTTTTTTTTTTTTTTTTTGCTCCTTTTCCTGCTTATATTCTTGCTAGGATCTGAAATCCTGCCCTACATACACATGGCTTAAAGTGCCAATAATTGTATGTCCTCCTTGTAAATGTCAAGGAGTTAATGATTTTTTGGGGCATCTTCCAGCACAATAGGTAACATCTAAGCAGTGACAAGTCGGGGTCATCATGAATATTTTCCAAGACCACTGACTCCAGACACCTTGACACCTAGATCCCTGGCTCCAGGCTGTAAGTGATTTATGGAGGACACCTGAGTATTTGCCCTTGTTTTGACCAGTTCCTAGATGCAGGACAGGACATGTATACCTCACCACCATTTTCAGTAAAAACCCAGACACCAAGCAAAGACGAGATGCATTTTCCTTTTCCTTTCTGAGTCTCCCAGATGCTCCATCTGTATCTGCTCTCTCTATATCTTCAGTAAACTCTGCTTTCACTTCCTCTCAGCTCAATTTGATTTCTTTCCTGCATGAAGCCAAGGATCCTGTTAGCTGGTCCTGTGGGAACCCCTCTGGGTCCTTAGACCTGGCCAGTCTGCATCATTAAGAGCTTTGCCATTTTAAAACTTTAAAACTTCAAAGTTATTATTACATTTACTTTTTAAAAATATAAGCTTTCATCCTAATTAGAAGACCTCCTGTGTTTTATCAAGATACATTGCACTATCCACAAATGTTTTAGTTTCCCATCTCTTTGTGTTATCTAAACTGAAACTGCTGTTAAAGGTTACCATCCACTATTAGAACAGTCTCCTTCCTGCCACTGTTCTACTCTTCAGTTCCTCCGTGTTATATGAGCCTTTTAACCTTTTTAAACACAAGTTTCATTCTGTCAACCTCTCATTCAAAAACACCAAGTGAAAAGTAGTGGAATGAAAGGTGAGAGGTAGGATGAGGACAGATAGATTATGCTAGTGCTCAAAAGTTGAATTACAAGAGAAAAGTATTTGAGGAAAAGATTAACAAAGGTGTTTTACTTATCTCTCTGCCTGTAGCCCTGGGCAGATGCTTTAGAACTGCAGGATACAAGTCAGGGCAATCCGCTGTTGCAGAGATCAGGTATACCTTGCTGATAGAAAGGAAAAGTATTATGGAGCCTAGGCCTGACACCCCCCACCCCGCGCCCGCCCACCAAATGCTACTTTGTTGAGAGGTTCATAGTGTTGGTTAGTAGAATCCTATTTGATTTGAACTTGCAAAGTTCAATATATATACACAAGATGAGACAGTTTAGTTACAGTGTAGCAATTTGATTTTAGATGTACATGCTGTATCTTAAGCACAAGAGTTTCTGAAGTGTGATTTTAAAGGGTTGCTCGTTCACTTAGGATGTGGGACTGTGCCCAGGAACATCTGGCCACTCTTTTATGGATCCACAGCTATACTTAGTTGATTCCATAAAGGGAATACTTCCCTCTGGATTCTAGGTCAGATTAACCAGACAAAATTCTGGTTCTGCTGTTGCTATAAACGTGCAGGAACCTGTGCTCCTTTTGGTGCCCTCTGAGCTTCCAGGATCCCTCTCCCAGGTCATTATCCTTTCTCCCTCCCTGAGCTAGAGACGCCCTTCAATCCTTACCAGGTATTCCAGCAAACAAAGTTGGAGACGGTATTCAAACCTGCTTTGTTCTTACACCTGTGATATAAGATTGTGTTTCCTAAATAAGGGGTCTCTTGGTTAGATGAGAAAGATTCCTAGTCTTAATTACCTCTTCAGAACTAGGAAATTTGTCTTGAGAATAAAACAGTAGGAAATCGAGTGAGAAAAAGTTAAGTTGGGTGTGAGTTAGAGACAGACAAATACCAGATGATTTCACTTATAGGTGGAATTTAAGAAACAAAACAGATGAACATGGGGAAGGGAAAAAAGAGGGAGGCAAAATCGTAAGAGACTCTTAACTACAGAAAACAGGTTTGATGGAGGGGAGGTGGGCAAGGGAATGGGTTAAATAGGTGATGGGTAGTAAGGTGGGCACTTGTGATGAGCATGGGTGTTACATGCAAGTGATGAATCACTAAATTCTACACCTGACACTCAGTTTTTTAAAAACACATTTATTTATTTTTTAGAGTGACAGCAGGAGGCAGGAGCAGAGGGAAAGAGAATCTCCAACAGACTTCCCATTGAGCGTGGAGGCCAATGCAGGGTTGGATCCCGAGTCACCACAATCCCAAGATCATGACCTGAACTAAAATCAAGAGTCCCTCAGCAGACTGAGCCGCCCAGGCATCCCTATACCTGAAACTCATTTTACCATATGTGTTAACTGAAATTTAAATAAACACTTGAAATTAAAAAAAAAAAAAAAAAAAGCGTTAAGGGTGGGTGTAGTCACAGAGATCAGAGGAGATCCCAGAAAGGAGGGAAAGTTCACAGGATCAAGAGCCTAGAAATCTAAAAGTGTTAGTGGATTTTACCAAACACAAATTGTCAGAGATTTGGTACACTGCTGTTTCAGAAAGAGGGGAGTTCAGAATAAAGGTTGCAAGAGGGAATGGAGGCATGTGTAATAGAGATTGGAAGTTCCCTTTGTACATTCTGTCCTGCTATTAGGTTAGTCTCTCATTTCCTATGAGAGCACCTTCATTACCACCTGACTCTACCTTGCAGCCCATGCTAATGTCTTTTCATCTACCTCTGAACTGTATAATAATCTGATACTGCATATCTCCCCATCTACTAAGCCCTAGCTCCGCTTCACGTCCTCCTTCAAGTCTTCTTTGAAGATTGTTTACATTTCTTTCTCCATTCGCTAAGATCTTGTGTTAATAGTTAAAATCATACTAGTTAGCAGGTAATAGTTAAAGCAAAAGTGTGAGCCTACTCCCCTCGAGTTAGGCAGTGTAATTCTTGAGTTTGGAGAATATACTGTAAAATTCTTTCGTATATTCCCTGCAAAAGTTCCAGGTTCATACTTCATTAGATATACCCTCAGGTCTAAAGTTCTGTTAAGTATTCAAGAACCACTTAAAAATACTGCACAAAACCTTCTATCCGGGAATGCTTTAAATTTTCAAGTGAAATATATCCATTTTGACTATCTCAACAAGATTGCCCAAGTCATTCCTATAGCAGAGTAGAAAACTTTGAATTGATTCAGAATTGTCAAAAGGGGCAGCCGCCATAGAGGCTTGTAGCAGAGAGCGCTGAAATCCGATCTGCATTAAATAACGACATTATAATAATCTCAAAGGTAAAAGTGTTAAATTTCACAAACGTCTAGAAAAGGGAGGGGAAAGATCATCTAACAATAGTTGGCTTATCTGTCAGATCAGGGTTCCTAAACACACTGCGGTTCAGATTCTAAACCTGAGTTTCACATCATTAGACGCCAGCAACCAATTGGGCCGTCTGGTTGCCGTGCATCCTGGGAGCTGTAGTTTCCGGCTCCCTCCTCCAGACTCCAAGCTCCACGGAGCAGCTGGAGGACGGTTGCTTGGTATTATTAGCAAGCGGGAAGTATGGCGGTGGCGCGCGTCGACGCGGCTTTGCCTCCTGGAGAAGGTAAGGCGACACCCCCCTCCCTTGGATCCCAAAGTTTACACCATGGAACTAAATTAAATAGTTACCTGGTCGAGAGAAGAAGCCTAGGTTTGGGGGTGCAGTTCTGTACCAGTTCTTTAGACGCGGGGCTGTGGGCGTCGCGAAGCCGCGCTGCCCTCTGGGAGTTGGAGTTCCGGGGTGCTGCCTAGCTCTGCAGCTTTGAGAAGAGGGCCGAGCTGGGAACTACATCCCCAGGGTCCTCCGCGCGGTCGGGCGCCTTAGCTCCCGCGCTTCTGAGGCTGCCTGGATGGTGGGTTTCGGACTGCGGTGACCTTTTTTGGATTTTTACTTTGAATTCTGGATGCCCAAGTGAAAATTCCCGGATCTCCATATGTCGCTTTACGCGTCTCCCTTATCCTCTGTCTTCTTATCCCGTTCAGGAAACCCTCTTTCAAACATAGCTCTTAGACCGACGTTAAATCCTTTTTTGGAAGTGTTCCTTGGCAGTGATAAAATTGAGGGTGACCGAGAGCCCACAGATATCCACACTTTGTTCTGCAGACCAGGTCCTGGGATCCGGTTTGGTCGCTCCCCAGCGGAGCGTGAGGTGTGGGTGCTTCTGTGGCCGGGAGTCGCCGGGCACGAGCCGAGCTCCTTTGTTTTGGTTACAGCTCCGAGGCTCCGCAGCAGCCTTCTGGATCGGGGGCCGGGCTGAGGGTTAAGGCCTCTCTTAACAGTTTAGACCAGGGGGTCATTATCTGGGGGCCGTGACTTCTTGTTGGGGGTGAAGAGCATCGATGGTTCTAAGAGGTCTGTCGACCCCGTGGAATTGTGTGCAAAAACTACATTTTCCTTGGACAGTACACAGCTTTCACCAGATTCTCAGGGACTCCCCATGACCGTCCCCAAATGCTGGAATCCATTAGACAATGAAAACACGTTGAAACCTTTCAGGAGAGCAGTCTCGCACAATTATTTCCCACAGTAATCTTAATCTGGGTATAAATTTGAAATTGGCAGTTTCTGTGGCCCCACCCCTTTTTGATATCGGCTTCTCTTAAACTCCACCTCCTCAGCCCACCAAGGGAAACTGACTGACAATAATAGCAAGTAAACCTTTTTTTTTTTTTTAAGATTTTATTTATTTGACAGATCACAAGTAGGCAGAGAGGCAGGCAGAGAGAGGAGGAAGCCGGCTGCCCGCTGAGCAGAGAGCCCGAAAGGGAGGGGGGCCTCCATCCGGGACCCTGAGATCATGACCCAAGCTGAAGGCAGAGGCTTTAACCCACTGAGCCACTCAGGCGCCCCGAATAGCAGTAAACATTTACAGAGCACTTTTTTTTTTTTTTTTTAACATGATCTCATTCTTTCTGTAGAACAACATTATAAGACAGATACTATTATCACCCGCATCTTGTAGAGTGGAAAAGTGAGCCCCAAAGCGAATAATAACTTGCCCAGGATACCACAGCGCTTCGTCGGGGAGCCAGGATTTGAACGTCTGTGAAACTAAATTACTTAATTGATTACTGTATGCCAGGAGCGGGGCTAAGTTTTATTCATGTGGTTTCTGTTTTCATCCCCACCTCAATTTATTTATTTTTTATTTATTTATTTTTTTTTAAAGATTTTATTTATTTGACAGAGAGAAATCACAAGTAGATGGAGAGGCAGGCAGAGAGAGAGGGGGAAGCAGGCTCCCTGCTGAGCAGAGAGCCCGATGCGGGACTCGATCCCAGGATCCTGAGATCATGACCTGAGCCGATCCCCACCTCAATTTAATTAATTAGGTGTATTGTTCCCATTTTGTAGATAAATTAACTATACATTGATTTTAAAAATAGTTTAGGCACTTTAGGATATACTAGTAGTTAGGTTGCAAGCAGGTTGATCTTTATCAAAGGATTAGTTCCATTTAAAAAAGACAAACGTTACTTAGCCACAAAATATGGAATAGTTCTTATTTATTTGCTTATTTGTTTATTGAGAGAGAGAGTAGACACTTGTGCTGGCTATGGGGGGGGGTTGGGGGAAGGGGCAGAGAGAAAGAGAGAGAATCTTTTTTTTTTTTTTTAAGATTTTATTTATTTATTTGACAGAGAGAGATCACAAGTAGGCAGAGAGGCAGGCAGAGAGACAGAGGAGGAAGCAGGCTCCCTGCTGAGCAGAGAGCCCGATGCGGGACTCCATCCCAGGACCCTGAGATCATGACCTGAGCCGAAGGCAGCGGCTTAACCCACTGAGCCACCCAGGCGCCCCGAAAGAGAGAGAATCTTAATGGTGGAACTGACTGGGGGTTCCATCCCACCACCCTTAATTTATGATCTGAGCCAAAATCAAGATTTGGTGCTTTGACCGACTGAACCCCCAGGCCCCAATAGTTAATATTTAAATGCGAAGAATTCCAGAGCATTATTATTATTATTATTATTATTTTTTTTTTTACATCAAGTGTGCTTTATTTCCTCCACAGGTATTCTGTTAAATAAAGCACCATTTATATACTGCCAGGCCACAGCTAAAGAGGATTCTTTACAGAATCAAATTTCTTGTGGTTGTTCCGTATACAAGTAAACTTAATTTTGATAATAAGAACCACAGCGATCGGAGGCAATCTGCCTCTATTTTAAGATACAAAACTGGCACAGCAGACACCATATTATACACAGTAAAAATGCTGTAAGTTTAAATTACATTGTACAGGGCCAGGGAACCCTGTCCCTCCCAGACAGCCATAGGAAGTGAAAGCCACTACAGTGAACTCTTTTTTTTTTTTTAAAGATTTTTTTTTATTTAATTATTTGACAGAGAGAGATCACAAGCAGGCAGAGAGAGGCAGGCAGAGAGAGATGAAGGGAAGCAGACCCCCTGCTGAGCAGAGAGCCCCATGCGGGACTTGATCCCAGGACCCCGGGATCATGACCTGAGCCGAAGGCAGTGGCTTAACCCACTGAGCCACCCAGGCGCCCCCAGTGAACTCTTAATTACATAAAACATAGCCATTATCTGATTGCCCTTTAGAAAGTATACTGAAGATGCAAATTTTTTCATCTGGATTTCTGCCTGACCAAGGATTAAGCCTATAAATCTATCTTGCCATTCAAGCAGAGAGCACTGGACAAACTGAAGCACAAAAACAGAAATAAGCAAAACTTATACAAACAGCATTGGGGGGAGAGGCCAGAGTATTATTATTATATCATAAAAACTTGAACAGAATATCACAAATTTCTGGATATAATTTGATATTTCTGAGGGAAAGTGAACATTTTCAATCTGTGGTCATTTAGAACTTGATTGCCTTAGTTTTTAAATCTTGATATTTATTATGTTCTAGTGTTTTCTAACTCTAAATTTAGAGATTTTATGAATATAATTCCATTCCTATGCTCAGCTATTGTGTTTTCTAACAATTTCTCTTCTATTTTCAAGGATCAGTGGTCAACTGGTCAGGACAGGGGCTACAGAAATTAAGTCCAAACTTACCTTGTGAAGCTGATATTCATACTTTGATTCTCGATAAAAATCAGATTATTAAATTGGAAAATCTTGAGAAATGCCGACGATTAATACAGGTAGGTATTGCCATCTGAGGAAATAGTTACACGTGTTTATTATTCTACAAAACAACAAAATACCTAACAAAAAGTAACTCTGCAGTCCTAGAAAGCAGTAAATGTTACCATAAATTTTTACATGACAATTTTCCTTGAAGATGAACACATATGTGCCACATTTAAAATAGACTAGGAAAAGAAGTGTTAGAAAAACAAAACATTTTGTGTTGGCAGAACATTGTGTTGTTAGATAACCTTTTACATCATGGTGGAGGTGAAGAGTTCATTCATTCATTCTGTCAGCAAATGTCTATTGGGCTCCTCCCATATATTGGGCCCTACTCAAGTAGTTGCTCTGTTAAAAATGTTTAACAGTTGGAGAGGGTCTGATTGCTCAGCTTTATGTGTATTTTCCATTGCTTAGGAACAACTTAGAACACCAACAATAACAAATAGTTACACTATAGAGTATTTAGACAAAATATGTGAGAAGTTCAATATGAGTTTGTATATTTGGGAATGTTTGGTCATATAAACAAATCTTTTAAAAAAGTGAAAGTAATATGCATATTCTAAGATAATGATATGTTTTCGTTCTACAGTTGTCAGTGGCTAATAACCGGCTGGTGCGAATGATGGGTGTGGCCAAACTGACCCAACTCCGGGTGTTAAATTTGCCTCATAATAGCATTGGCTACGTGGAAGGGCTGAAGGACCTAGTACATTTGGAATGGCTGAATTTGGCAGGAAATAATCTGAAGGTGAATTGTTTCTTTTTTTCATAGTTGCATTTTCTTTTTTTAATTTATAAAAATATTTACTGTAAAAAAAATTCACTGTAAAAAAATTCAACCAGTATAGAAATAAATAGAATAAGAAGTGAAAGTATCTACTCCCACTTCCCAGGGATAATTTTAGTTAACATAAACTGAAAAAAAATTATTTTGAAACAAATATGCAGTATAATATTCTTTTGTGCACAAAGAATCTATATTATACTTAGAAAAGTTGTCAAATAGTAGAATGAAATGTAGGGGTACTATAGTATGCTGAGTTAAGCTCTAAGTAAATGTTTAATTGTATAGTAGAGAACATACTGTCTTAACAGTCAAGAGATCTGGATTCTAACCCTGCTTCCATCACTTAGTAACTCTGTATTTTTGTGTAATAAATATCTCCATGTCTTATCTTTTGATATGTTAGATAAGGGGACTCAGTTAAATGATGTTAATAGCTCACTTGTTAATTTATGCTAGGTGCTGTTCTAGGCACTTTAACTATACTAAATCATTCAGTGTCATGGCAGCCTATGAAGTAGGTATAGTCGTTACGATTATTATGTAAATGCAAACTGAAATACTGAGAAGTAAAGTAACTTTCTTAAGGTCACATGGCCAGGAAGTTGCAGAGCCAGCATTTGAATCTGTGTAGTTTGACTTCCCTCTTACCTTGTAAACTCTATACTACACCAGCTGTCATGGGTTATCACTAAGGTTTTTTCAAGCTGTAAATATCTGGGATGATATGATCCTCTCCTCTCAGAGGGATAATGAAGGTAGAAGCTTGGTATATAACAACTTATCAAATTCTCTTATTACTACTTCTTCCTTTTGCTAAACTCTGCTCAGATCCTTCCACTAATAAACAGAGGAGACAGGAGACATAGTTCCTATGAGGAACTAGGGAAGAATTTCATTTTTTGGTTTTGTGTTCATGAACTAGTGTGATGCTTTTCTTGTGATAGGCCATGGAACAAATGAGTAGCTGCACAGCTCTACAACACCTTGATTTATCAGACAATAACATACCCCAGATAGGTGATCTATCTAAATTGGTATCACTGAAGGTAAGTGTATCATTTCTGACATTTTCATATCATTTCTGACATTTTATCCTAATATACCAAAAGAAAGTGATCTGATTGGTCTAAAATTGGCCTACTCTGTATGAAGAACAGATTGTATACATTTTGATAAAATTTCTATTAGAGCACTAGGAATTAACTATGCAATCCTTTATTTTTAGTTTCTTTAATTAATTTATTTATTTTTATACTTGATTTATTTTAACTAAAACTGGTTAATGTAATTAAGGTTAATTCTTATTTGTCATCCTATGAACATAAAGAAATCCCCTTTATGCCTAATCAGCCAATACTAATAGCTTTAGCTATATAATATGTAACATTTTGGTAAGATTGGGAATAATCATTTGAGTCTGAATTTGAGTCTTTTTTTTGACACTTGAGAATCCTGTTTTTTGAGTAATAGGTATTACTACATTATCGAAAGTAACTTCAATTTAAAAAGTTAAACCTGTAGCATATAGTACTTTTTATGGAGAGGAATTTGTCATGTAGTCAAAATAAGTAACAGTTGCAATTACAGTTTCAATCACATACAGACTTTTTCCATATTTTTGGATCATTGGATATTATTCGCATCAGATAAACTCATTAAACCTTAGAAGCAGTATTATTAGAGCAACTTTGCCCACATTTTTAGCATAAATCATTTTTAGCAACAATTACTCTAAACAATCTGGTGTGTCAGATGAACTAAGGATTTTTTTTTCTGGAATGATTATTTTATCAGAATCCTGGGTTTCAAAGCCTTCAGTTATTCTTCATTGTTGTTGACTTAATTTGAGTCAGCTTCATCTGCAAGTAGCATATTGTTCCTTAAGTTTTTAGTTTTCAAGAGAATGCAGTTATAAATTACAAGTTGTGGGTACCTCTTTATCTTGGAAAATTTGCTTTATATCTTTTTTTTTTTTAAGCTTTTATTTATTTGACAGAAAGAAAGAGAGCACAAATAGGGGAAGCAGCAGGCAGAGGGAGAGGGAGAAGCCCGCTTCCTGCTGAGCAGGGAACCTGATGTGGGGCTTGATCCCAGGACCCTGGAATCATGACCTGAGCCAAAGGCAGATGCTTAATTGACTGAGTCACCTGGTACCCCTATATGTGATTGTTTTAATGAATGTTTTCTTTCACTTTCCTCACCCTTTATTTTGGTTGATTACTTTTTTTTTTTTTTTAAGAGAGACAGCCTGTGAGGAAGAGGGGTAGAGGGAGAGGGAGAGAGAGACTCTTAAGCAGGCTCCACACCCAGTGCAGAGCCTGTCATGGGGCTTGATCTCGTGACCCTAAGTTCATGACCTGAGCCAAATCAAGAGTCAGACAGTTTACCATTTGAGCTACCCAATTGCCCCTTGATTTTTTTTTTTAAGATTTTTATTTTATTTTTTTAAAGATTTTATTTATTTATTTGACATACAGAGATTACAAGGAGGCAGAGAGGCAGGCAGAGAGAGAGGTGGAGGCAGACTCCCTGCTGAGCAGAGAGCCCGATGCGGGGCTCGATCCCAGGACCCTGGGATCATGACCTGAGCTGAAGGCAGAGGCTTAACCCACTGAGGCACCCAGGTGTCCCTTAATATTTTATTTTTAAGTAATCTCCACCCAACATGGGGCTAGAATTCATAATCCTGAAATCAAGAGTCACATGTTGTACTGACTGAGTCAGCCAAGCACCCCTATTTTGACTTTTTTTTTTTTTTAATTTTAGTAATTTATTTGACAGAGACAACAGCGAGAGAGGGAACATAAGCTGGGGGAGTGGGAGAGAGAGAGAAGCAGGCTTCTGCTGAGCAGGCAGCCGATGCAGGGCTCGATCCAGGACCCTGGGATCAGGTCCTGAGCCAAAGACAGACGCCCGATGACTGAGCCACCCAGGCGCCTCTATTTTGACTTTTTTAAAAAAAGATTTTTATTTATTTGTCAGAGAGAGAGAGAACACAAGCAGGAGGAATAGCAGAGGGAGAGGGAGAAGCAGGCTCCCTGCTGAGCAGAGAGTCCAATGTGGGACTCAATCCCAGGACCCTGGGATCATGACCTGAGGCCAAGCCAGACACTTAACCAACTGAGCCACCCAGGCAACTGCTATTTTGATGTTTTAAAAGGAAATGAACAGTATGTTGGAAATTGCCCAAGTTTTAATAATTTAAATCTCAAAAAATGCTTGTTACCACACCAAGCATGTGTTCTTGGACAAATCTTTAAACTTTCTTGAACTTAGAATGTGGACATGAAAAGAGAGAGTTGGATCAGAATACCACCTAGGACCCTTGTAGCATTAATAGTCTTTGCTTGTAAGTGAAGAAAAGTATAATAAAATAGGTTCCTTTATTTTTATCTGTATCATTTGGTTATGTCAAAGTAGATAAATAGTAATCTTTTAATTTGTAATTCGTCCTGTTTTTACTTTCAAGACCCTGCTTTTACATGGAAACATCATCACCTCTCTTAGAATGGCACCTGCTTATCTACCCAGAAGTCTTGCTATACTTTCATTGGCAGAAAATGAAATTCGGGACTTAAATGAGGTAAAATTTGAGGGTATTCTGTGGGATTCAGGAAGCTGCAAAGTACGGAAGAAACTCAGGAGAAAGTTGTGAGCTCACTTGTAAACTCAGCATCTTGGAAGACAGTGCCAAAAAGATGAAACACTTGACTCAAGATGATTGTTATTTTTTCTTTCTACTTTTTCCTAATGTCAGTGGGTCATTAAGGCTCAATTTCCTTTGTAATGCTGCAGCTTTCACTCCATTTGGAACTGATTTGTGGTAGAGTTATATCTACATTAAAAGGATCAGAAAGGGATACTGTGCACCTTTCTTTGGCTGCTATTATGTTTTCAAAATAGGATTTTTTCTGTTAGGAAACAGTGCTGGTACTTTGTAAGGTATTTTGTGCTGCAACGACAGATGGCCATGTTGATGGAATTTTGGAAGTCGGTGGATAATGTTAAGAGTGTTACATGTTGCCTTTCAGAACAAGAGGGAAATTGTTACATTTTCAAACTGCCAAAGATGTGTACTCAAAGCAAGCCCTGTGCTTAATACTAAATGGTCCATTTTATTCAACAAAGATATCCTTTATTCCAGATCTCTTTCTTGGCATCCTTAACTGAATTGGAACAGTTATCCATCATGAACAATCCTTGTGTGATGGCAACACCATCCATTCCAGGATTTGACTATCGGCCATACATTGTCAGCTGGTGCTTAAACCTCAGAGTCCTAGATGGATATGTGATTTCTCAGAAGGAAAGGTGAATATGACCTCTTTAATGTCACATTTATTATGGAAAAGAAAAGACCATTTCTAGATTACTAAACTATTTTTTAAAATGTGCATTTAGGGGGCACCTGGGTGGCTCTGTGGGTTAAAGCCTCTGCCTTCGGCTCAGGTCATGATCCCAGGGTCCTGGGATCAAGCCCCGCATCAGGCTCTCTGCTCAGCAGGGAGCCTGCTTCCTCCTCTCTCTCTGCCTGTCTCTCTGCCTACTTATGATCTCTCTCTGTCTGTCAAATAAATAAATAAAATCTTTAAAAAATGTGCATTTAGAAATTAAGATCATTAATGCAATCATATAGCAAACTATATGCTTGTCGTTTAGGATATTCTGTCCTTTCTAAGAAAGTAAAATAAATATCAGTCTGAGAGGTCGGGCCAGTGAGTTTAAGTTACTGCTCAACATACAACAATTTGATTTCTGAGAGTTCTTTTGTTAATTGGTTGTTTGTGGGGCTTAGAGCATTTTCTATAGAAATTATATTATACTGGAGTGGAGGGGGTGGGGAGGAGTGGGGTGCAGGGTGATGGACATTGGGGAGGGTATGTGCTATGGTAAGTGCTGTGAATTGTGTAAGACTGATGAATCACAGATCTGTACCCCTGAAACAAATAACATATTGTATGTTAATTAAAAAAATCATATTATGGATGCTGTCTAGGGTCTTAGATCAATCCCACAAAAGCTTCTAATCCATCTTATATATAAGGGCAGTATTAGTAATAGGACTTGGGGTGCCTCAGTTGCTTAGCTGGTTAAGCATCTGACTCTTGGTTTTTGGATCAGGTCATGATCTCAGGGTTGTGGGTTCAGGCCCCGTGTTGGGTTCTGCACTGAACGTGGATCCTGCTTGAGATTCTCTCCCTCTCCTTCTGCTCCTGCCCCCTGTTTGCATACATGCATGTGTGCCCTCTCTCTTTCTGTCAAACAATAAATAAAATATTTAGAGATGCCTGGGTGGCTCAGTCAGTTAAGTGTCCCATTCTCGGTTTAGTAGCCTTGTGTGTATGTATCCTATAGGACATGTACAAGCATGTTCACAATAGCCTTACTTGTAATAGCTGCAGACATTTTGGAGCTATTTGGTACATTTGGGAAACAATCCAAATGTCATTCTGTAGAAGAATGAGTAAATACTTATATTCAAACTAAGGAACCTAGATTGTTGTTGATGACATAGTAGAGAAAAATGCTGCTGCAGTTGATGTCTGAGACAACTGTAGTCTACACAGTGCTTCTGTGTTTTTGTTCTGTTTTTGTTTTTTTTTAAAGATTTTATTTATTTATTTGACAGAGAGATCACAAGCTGGCAGAGAGGCAGGCAGAGAGAGAGAGGGGGAAGCAGGCTCCCTGCTGAGCAGAGAGCCCGATGCACCACTTGATCCCAGGACCCTGGGCTCATGACCTGAGCCGAAGGTAGAGGCTTTAACCCACTGAGCCACCCAGGCGCCCTCCAGAGTTGTTTTAAAACACAGAATCACTGGGGCGTCTGGGTGGCTCATTGGGTTAAGCCGCTGCCTTCAGCTCAGGTCATGATCCCAGGGTCCTGGGATCAAGTCCCTCATTGGGCTCTCTGCTCAGCAAGGAGCCTGCTTCCCTCTCTCTCTCTGCTTCTCTGCTTACTTGTGATCTCTGTCTGTCAAATAAATAAATAAATAATTTGGGAAAAAAATAAATAAAACAACTCTGGAAGTATTCTAAGGGGAGAGCTCTTGTTATTAAAATTCGCTGCCTGAGCAGTGTTTAGAACATTTTCCCAGTCAACCTTGGAAATTCCTGAAGGATAGAAAGGAATTTCCAGTTTTTTGTTTCTACCCAGCCTGTTGTTTGCAGGGAACATCCAGATTAAACATTTTCTTCATTATGACTAAGCCAGCCAGGCTCGTGACCTGAGCCGAAGGCTGAGACTTATCCCCCTGAGCCACCCAGGCGCCCCATAATACTCTTTTCTTTTTTTTAAACGAGAAAGCAGATTATTTTATTCTAGTTTTTAAAACTCAAACCTTTAAAAAAGATTTTATTTATTTTAGTGAGAGATAGTGAGTGTGGGCAGGGGGTGGCGCAGGAGTGGGAGAGAGTCTCAAACCTTAGAGCCTAATGTAGGGCCTGATCTGATGAACCAGGCTGGCTTAGTCATAATGAAGAAAATGTTTAATCTGGATGAAAAGTATCCTGGGTGCTTTGATGACTTCAGGTAGCCAGATTTTGAGTATGTGTGTCACTGGAAAGATAATTTGAGCATTCACCCTGTTGGTACTATGGCTGAGTGCTATCTCAGATAGAGGCATACCTGTGGAAAGACCACACCTTCTGTAGCACCTCAGTATTTGGAGTTCTTTCTGAATTTGTTTCCATCTCTGACTATTTCCAGGACTTAGGCCCAAGTTGGAGATTAGTTGGAGTTTAGTTGGAGATGAGAATTTAGGGAGCTGAACTTGGAAGATGTTTCTTTTATGAAAGGATTTAAAAATACTTACAGAAGTGGAGAGAGTACCATAATGAACACCTAAATACCCACCATGCCACTTCAACAATTACCAACTTAGCCAGTCTTGTTTCATGGATCCCCACATTTTTGGTTGGCTTTATTTATTTATTTATTTATTTATATGTATTTTTTAGATTTATTTATTTGAGAGAGAGTGCAAAGAGAGAATACGAGTAGAGGGGAGAGGCAGAGTGAGAGGGAGAAGGACACCTGCTGAGCAAGGAACCCGACATGGGACTCAGTCCTCCATCCGAGGACACTGAGATCATGACTTGAGCCAAAGGCAGTTCTTAACCAGCTGAGCCACCCAGGTGGCCCTGTTGGAGTATTTTTTTTTTTTTTTTAAAGATTTTATTTATTTGAGAGAGAGAGAGACAGTGAGAGAGAGTATGAGTGAGGAGAAGGTCAGAGGGAGAAGCAGACTCCCCATGGAGCTGGGAGCCCGATGCGGGACTCGATCCCGGGACTCCGGGATCATGACCTGAGCCGAAGGCAGTTGTCCAACCAACTGAGCCACCCAGGTGTCCCTCTGTTGGAGTATTTTTAAAGCAAATACCAGGTATCATTTCATCTAATAATCCTTTTTTTTTTTTTTAAGATTTTATTTATTTATTTGACAGGAATCACAAGTAGGCAGAGAGGCAGGAAGAGAGAGAGGGGAAGCAGGCTTCCCCCTGAGCAGAGAGTCCTACTTGGGGCTCCATCCCAGGACCCTGAGATCGTGACCTGAGCCGAAGGCTGAGACTTATCCCCCTGAGCCACCCAGGCGCCCCATAATACTCTTTTCTTTTTTTTAAACGAGAAAGCAGATTATTTTATTCTAGTTTTTAAAACTCAAACCTTTAAAAAAGATTTTATTTATTTTAGTGAGAGATAGTGAGTGTGGGCAGGGGGTGGCGCAGGAGTGGGAGAGAGTCTCAAACCTTAGAGCCTAATGTAGGGCCTGATCTGATGAACCTGAGATCATGACCTGCCCTAAAATCAAGTCAGATGCTTGACTGATTGAGCCACTCAGGTGCCATAAAAACAGATCGTTTTAAATTTTCTCTCCTAATAGTTGTTGCTTATGTTATATAATGTAAATTTTTCCTTCAATTTCAAGAGAAGAATCATATTCCAGTGGTTTGAAATTAATGTTAGAGCTGAATGAATTTTAATTTTTTCTTTGAATATCAATAATGTCTTAATGGGCAAGGAGATTGTTTCATCCTAGGAGACTATTTTATGGATTAATAAACTTGTGTAATGTTATGTTTATTGATGAATGATAAGCAAAACCAGAGAAACAGATGTTACAGTAGTTGATGCTCTGCAGATTGTGATTTTCCTCACACACTTAAAACTGAATATTCAAGTCAGAACTTTGTTCCTCTTCTTATTTTCACTTTTCTTTCCTTCCCAACTACAAATGATCTATAACTTGGAAATTTTGCTTGCTGGCTAACATTAAAGTTGGTGTTTATCCTTTACTCACATGGACCTTTTTTGGGAACATTTTCAACAAGCCATTTGCTTGGTAGGAGAACTTATAGAAATTTAGAGCAGATATACACATTCTGAGTGATTTTTTTTTTCTTTTTCTTTTTTTAAGAGAGCAACAAAGCCAGTGAGTGCAGGTAGAGGGAGGTGCACAGGGAGAGGGAGAGAGCAGGCTCCATGCCCAGTGCATAGCCTGACTCAGGGTTTGATCCCATGACCCTGAGCTGAAATCAAGGGTTGGATGCTTAACTGAGCCACCCAGGTGCCCTGATCTTTATTTAATACATAGACTCATTCGTGGAAGAAATACTTTGAATTACTTTTATTAGGTAGAATAAAATTTTTATCTTTAGACTAAGATTAGGATTCAGTGAGTTCAGTTAATCAGTTAGGCATACCTCATATCTCGTTGTTAGAAAACAGCTTTTCCTTTCTTGTAATAATGGCAAATCACAGAAAACTAATCTCATTTTATTTTATTTGCACCATGACTCTTTTGCATGATTTAACCAGTTATCAAAGGCCAGTTTCATTTCAGTCTATAATAGAACTTGGGTGGCTTGACTGTTTTGGATTGTATAGTTTGTATGATATGGATACCTTAATATCAAGGTCCAAGTAAATGGTTGTAGATTGAAAGTGATTTTGAGACTATTTAATGCCAAGTTAATGCTATAACAATAAACCATACCAAAATGATCCAACCTCAACTTTAGGTTGAGGGGTAGATTTAAGAATGGTGAAAGTGAATGGGTGCCTGGGTGGCTCAGTGGGTTAAGCCTCTGCCTTCAGCTCAGGTCATGATCTCAGGGTCTTGGGCTAGAGCCCTGCATCAGGCTCTCTGCTCAGCAGGGAGCCTGCTTCCTCACCTCCTGCCTCCTGCTCTGCTGACTTGTGATCTCTCTCTCTCTCTGTCAAATAAATAAATAAAATCCTTTAAAAATTTTTTAAAAAAATGATGAAATTGAAGCAATGGTATATTAATTAAAAAATTAAAATATATGTGTAAAAGTAAACAGTAGTATAATGACCTCCCATGAATCCATCATCCAACTTCAACAGTTAATTAAAAAAATTAAAATATATGTGTAAAAGTAAACAGTAGTATAATGACCTCCCATGAATCCATCATCCAACTTCAACAGTTGACAGCTCACGGCCAACCTTGTCGTCTGTACCTTTATCCATTCCCTGTTCTCCTATATTATTTTCAAGCAAATCTCAAAATACATGTAATTTCAACTGTGAATATTTCAGCATATATCTCTAAAAGATGAAGGCTCTGGGGGTGCCTGGATGGCTCAGATGGTTAAGCTTCTGCTTTCGGCTCAAGTCATGATACCAGGGTCCCAGGATTGAGTCCTAGGGAGCATTGGGCTCCCTGCTCAGAGGGGAGCCTGCTTCTCTCCCTCCCTCTGCTGCTCCCCCTGCATGTGTGCTCTCTCTCTCTCTCTCTGTCAAATAAATAAATAAAATATTGGGGCTCCTGGGTGGCTCAGTGGGTTAGAGCCTCTGCCTTTGGCTCAGGTCGTGATCCCAGGGTCCTGGGATTGAGCCCTGCATCGGGCTGTCTGCTGTGCAGGGAGCCTGCTTCCCCCCTAAAAAAACAAAAAATCTAAAAATAAATAAATAAATGAATGAATGAATGAATGAATGAAGGATAAAGGCTCTTAATGAAATAACTACAATACTATTATCACATCTCAAAAATTTCACAATTCCTTAGTAACTTCAGGTATTATTAGTTCAGTGCTTATGTTTCTAAAAGTTCTCATAAATGCAGTTTTTAAATGGTTTTTTGGAAACAGGATCCAAATAAGGCTCCCCATTGGATTTGGTTGATATATCTTTAAATTTCTTGCTTTTTTAGTGACTTAAAACTTTAATTTGTTATTGAATGCTCCATGGGTTGGCCATGCATATTTGGTGGTTCTCATGTGCTTGTGGTACGATCACACAGAGCTTGGCTGGGTGTCCAAGATGATGCTTTTAAATCTCTGTTAATTTATAGGTTTCTTCTTTTTCATTTTCTTTGCTTTCTTTTCTCTTTTTTGGTTGTTGTTGAAAAAAATGAGATTATATGTCCTGTAGAGTTTCCCACTACACCTATTTTGCTGACTAAATCCCTGTGTCCCTTCTTATATTTCCTGTAGATTGGTAGGAGGATGTGGAGGTTTCATCAGATTTAGGCTTTTTAGTGGAGAGGACCACTTTTGGGTCCTGTCAAGACACACACACACACACACACAACACACAATGTTTGGTTGTCCTTCATGTTATTAGTAGCTATTAATGATCAATGCCTAAAACTATTAATTCATTCACTGAGAGCTTCAAAATGGTGAGATTTTATTTTTTAAATTTTTAAATTTTTTAACTTAATTTTATTTTTTCAGTGTTCTAAGAGAAATGGTGAGATTTTAATCCATTCATTTTATTAGCTGGAATACCTCTATTTGGTCCTTCCTGGTATAGATTGTATAGGAAAGATAGAATTATTGATATTGAATTCTTACTTTTTATTTAACCAGTTTTTAAAAGTAATGATTTTGATGGTTCACTAGCGTCCTCTAGCTGTGACCAATTAGCTTTTTTTTTTTTTACTGTCATTATGAATTAATGGATTTAAATGTAATTGATATATTTATGTACTTTAGTTTGATGGTGAATAGAGGGAATACTCATTGCTTCTTTGAAAATAATTTAAAGATATTTGGAGCTGTGAGTGCAACTCTGTGGAAGTGCCCCTAAGCGAGAACAGAGGTTTAAAACATTAGAAGAGCAAAGGGAATGAATCAGAAGGAAAGGTTAAGGAAAAAAATAAACTTAACTGAATTTTATTTATGAAAATCATCCAGTGATGCTTTAAGTTAAGAAGGAAAATCATTGTTGCTTCAAATGTATCTATGCTGGTGTCATTGTTTGTTCCCCACCTCCAGTTTGAAAGCTGAATGGCTCTACAGTCAAGGCAAGGGGAGAGCATACCGGCCAGGCCAGCATATCCAGCTTGTGCAGTATCTGGCTACCATCTGTCCTCTAACTTCCACACTGGGTCTTCAAACTGCAGAGGATGCCAAACTAGAGAAGATTCTGAGCAAACAGAGGTAAGCCCCTTTATTTGTAGCACCTGATAATTCACAAGTAGAAATATCTCTCAGTCTTTCCTGCATGGTTAGTAGGACTGGGGCAAGTGCTGTGACCCACATTTCTGGGCACTCAGGCCCCTTGTCACTGCAGCAGTCCTGCAGGGGAACTAAACTGTGCAGTGCCGTCCAGCCTGCTCTACAGCAGGTGCATTGTTAGTCATTTCCTGAGTGGGGAGAGCCGAGCAGTGTGGAGACTGGGGATTTTTAAAAATATATTTGTCCTTTAACATAGGTGTTTCATATGGGTTCTTTAATAGTAACATTAAGAAGTGAAGCTAGAAGTGTGAACTAGTCACTTTATTAGAGAGCCTGCCTTTGAGTGTGCATGTGTGTGCCTATGAGGCTGTCTATGTGATTGTGATTTAACCTTTCTATCCAGTGCTTTCAAACTTGACTTTGTAATTTGGTGGTGATAAAAGATACCTACTTTGAAAACTTAAATCTCTACCTCTTTGACAGGATTATGTAAGAAGCAGGAAAACTTTCTTTTTGTGGTTTGTGTTAAGTCACATCAGATGTTACTAATTTTTAGGTTTCACCAGAGACAATTGATGAACCAAAGCCAAAGTGAAGAGCTAGCCTCTC